>NC_135233.1:221352339-222552339 GCF_051348905.1 Ranitomeya variabilis
GATGACATACAGATATATACTATATACAGGGGAGATGACTTACAGGTATATCTAATATATAAAGCTGAGTGTGTGTGTGTCCGGGATTGGCACCTGCACCGTTGCAGCTACAGCCACAAAATGGACCCAGAGATCGTCAGGCTATATCTTGAGGCAAAATTTGAACCCCGCACGTTACAATTCACGAAACAATTTTGCCCTTATCTACATAATGGGGAAAATGTGAATGGAAAAGTGTTGGAGGCAAATTGACAGCTGCCAGATGTGAACAAGGGGGACTTAAAGAACAAGAGCGATGGCGCCAAAGAGTATATACCGTACAGTTGCTAAGGTGGGGCCCCGACATGGGATACTCACCACACATGGGGATATGAACACACACACACACAAAATGTGCCACACACTACCACGTGCTTGAACACATACCACCCTCAGCACACATTTCACCACACATGCACCAACCTCGCCACATAAAAGTCGCCACTCAAAACTTGCCACTCGCAAAACTCACCACATGCAAAACTCGCCACACGTGCAAAACTCACCTCATGGAACTCGCCACACGCAAAACTTGCACACGCAGAAAAATTGCCACATGCACAAAAGTTGCAACACATGCAAAATTTGCCTCACACAACTTGCACATACTCAAATGCACCACACATAAAACTCAACGCGCAAAACACACTAACCTGTCACATGCAACTCTACACACAAAAAGTTGCTACACCCATGTCGCCACACGCAACTCAACACAAATTGACACATGAAACTCGCCCTAAAATCACACAAGTCTGGTATTATCCTTCAAAAATAAAAATCTGATTAATAAGCGGACAAACTACAAGAGCCACAAATGTATGATATAGGAAATACGAAAGCTGTCCATCACATGATCTGTCTATTATGTGTATGTGTGAGCTAATATATACTGCCAGGGGGGAGGGCTTCCTGTTGGCTGGGATTTATCAGTCTGCCAATAGCAACCAATCACAGCTCAGCTTCTACTTTGCTACAGTTAATTAATCTGAGCTCTGATTGGTTAATATAGGCAGGACATTCTCAGTATAACAAAGCTTGTGTGAGGTAATAGCATGTTGTTAGGGTGTGTTGGTGGAAAGGTTGATGTCAGTCACATTACCTCTATGTGAAAGGATATAGAAACTGCCAGTTACCGACTATTTTTACCACAATAATGCCTCATAAGAAAAGGAATTCCATGGCACGAATGTCAGCTGATGCGAAAAAAAAAGCTGCATTACGGGCCAATTAAAAATGTGAAGACCGAGAAACAAGGCTGACACACAAGAGACAGCAGCTACTTTCTCAAGAGCCAATGAACTTTCTGAGGAGAGGGAATCGAGGCTTGCAGACAAGAGAACAAGAACTGCTTCCTCAAGAGCCAATTAATTTTCTGAGGAGAGGGAAGCGAGGCTTGCAGACATGAAAACAAGAGCTGCTTCCTAAAGAGACAATTAACTTTCTGAGGAGAGGAAGCGAGGCTTGCAGATAAGAGAATGAGAGCTGCTTCCTCAAGGGCCAATGAGTCATCTCAGCAGAGAGAAGGCCGACTTGCCGCTAAGAGAATTGCTATTTCTTCCATCAGGGCACAGGAAATGGTTGGAGATATGAAACATGCTGCCTTTTGTTACCAGTCAGACATAAACTATCAGGATAATCCTAAAGTTCAGATAGGAAAAATGGATGTGGTCTGCAATGGAAAGATGAACCGCCAGGTTTATGCTGTGCAAATGGCAAGATAAAGCTTCCACCTCTCCTGTCACCACCAGATCCCCTAAGGTCTCTGATAACAGGTACCAGTACAATATCAAAGCATTTCTTGGACTACATCAGGAAGTACAACTCCTGCTTCCAAATGACATCATTTGGTGCAACAAAAGAAATGTTTACAACAGGATTTATGCCGACATTTAAAGTTCAAGAACAGGTTTACCACTCAATTGGCTCACTGCTTCCATTACAAGGAGAAGAACCTCAATATCTTCAACTCTTCTTCATGGGACTTGCAGAAGCAGAGGCTCAGCGGAGATGCTCTTTAATTCCTATCACTCGCCTTGATATTGTCACTATTTTGCAGCAGTTCCTTCACTCCAACAATCCATATGTTCAACTTTTCAAGACTGCACTTGAATGCATGCCAAATGACGATTACAAGGTTGTCATTCGAGCTGACAAAACACCACAAGGTGAGCATCAGCGACGTTTGAGGCAGCCATCTTGATTGTAGGTAATGATTTTCAAAGCCGTGACATTGTGCTTCAGAAAAGGAACAATAGTTTGCAACGAGTAGCAGAAACTCACAGGTCCTATGATGCACTGCAATATCCAATCATCTTTTGGCAGGGACAGGATGGCTATCACTTTGGAAAACCTCAGACAGATCTTACAACAGGCAACCCTTCAGGAAAAAAAGTGTCTGCCATGGACTTCTATGCATATAGGATCATGACAAGATTTGCAGAGGAAAATCACATTGTCACGGGGCAGAAATAGGAAGACAGGAGATGAGGAATCTGGGCCCCTGAACTGCCCCTCAGGCTAGCGGAAGCCCTGTCTTTCCTTAACTTGGGGGTACCCTTGAAGGTAGGGAGGCCCAAGTCACCGACCTGTCCCCGTCTCCTGTTACACCCTGAACTAAACCCCCTCCAGGAGGTGAACAGTGTAAACAGCACCACAAAGCAAATAAACAATATGAGAGTGAGGGGAACACGATACCAAAAGGTGAATGCACAAACTACAAAGTAACAAAAACTCAGAACTTAGCTGTGCACGCCGCTGCAGTCTCCACCACAAAGATAGCACAGCAACAGAGCTCCAAACACCAGACTTGGCTCACACCAGGGAGCTGCTACTGCGAGCTTGGTTTCCTGAAAGGACCTGTATAACCAACAGTCAGCTGATGCACCAGGTGACCTTATAAAGGATGGTGGGAGTGGTCACAAACATCAGCTGACCCAGCAGCAATGCAATAACACCAGCGGCCACCGGGGGGAGAAAACTGCATTAACCCCCAATGACCAGAAAGGATAAAAGGTTTAAATCAGAGGGAAACCAGATCTGCCACAGATCCAAACATGGATCGTGACACATCTTGAAATGCAAACACCTCTTCCACCAATTTAATGTTGACATGTATGCAAAGATTGAGAGTGAACGACTTTTATATATCCGACTAAATCAAAAGAAGCTCAGGGCAGAGGAATATATTCACCTTAGAGATGCTGTTGCAAATGATGCTGATCCAAAAGAGTTGGATAAAATGGTTATTCTTCCATCAACTGTCACTGGAAGCCCACGACACATACATGAATACACGCAGGATGCAATGACTTATGTGAGAAAGTATGGCCGTCCAGATCTTTTCATCACCTTTACTTGCAATCCTGCCTGGGAGGAAATTGGAGGGCACCTGTTGCTGGGCCAAAAAACAGTGAATCGCCATGACCTTATTGCTCGGGTTTTCAAACAGAAACTTTCAAAAATGACTAATCTCATCACAAAATCACATATTTATGGTGAGACGCAGTGCTGGATGTTTTCAGTTGAATGGCAAAAAAAGAGGCCTTCCTCACGCCCACATCTTGATCTGGCTGAAGCAAAAAATACAGCCTACCAAAATTGACAATATCATCAGTGCCGAATTGCCAGATCTTCAGATTGACCCATTGCTGTTTGACACCATCACAAAAAACATGATCCATGGTCCGTGTGGGAGTCGTAACAAAAATTCTCCCTGTATGATTGATGGCAGGTGTTCAAAGCATTACCCACGATCCCTGGTCCAAGAAACCCAAACAGGGCAAGATGGATATCCAGTCTACCGAAGAAGAAAGCAAGGGGATGGTGGTTTCACAGCAAAGCTCAAAATGTGTGTTGGATCATCACTCCAAGAGATAGAAATTGACAACAGGTGGGTAGTGCCTTACAACCCTTTGCTCTCAAAAATCTTCCAGGCCCACATAAATGTCAAATCTTGCCACTCTGTGAAATCAATCAAGTATATCTGCAAATATGTCCACAAAGGAAGTGATCAAGCATTTTTTGAACTCCAGAAAAATGGACCTATTATTGATTCCAGATGGGCAGGTACATAAGCAGCAATGAAGCTGTTTGGAGAATTCTAGGATTCTCCATTCATGAGCGCTACCCACCAGTTGTGCATCTGAGTGTGCACTTGGAAAATGGACAGAGAATTTATTTTAACCCAGCAAACTTGCAGCAGCAGCTCCTAAGACCACCCTCTTGGCATTTTTTGAGCTGTGTCAACAAGACCCTTTTGCAAAAACAATTCTCTACTGTGATTTACCAAAGTACTACACTTGGAATGCCTCCAGAAAAAACACTGGAATGGAGGAAATGGGGGCTTGATATTGATGACTATCCAGAGGTGAAAGCAACTGATACGCTTGGTCGCTCCTACACTGTTCATCCGTCAAATGCAGAGTACTTCTACCTGCGCATGTTACTTCATGCTGTCAAAGATCCTACATCATTTTCTGACCTGAAGACCGTCGGAGGCCATGTGTGTGAAACATTCAGGGAAGCTTGCCAAAGAAAAGGACTTCTGGAAAATGATGGACATTGGGACATGACCCTCAGTGAAGCAGCAGCCACACAAACCCCAAAGCGACTAAGACACCTCTTTGCTATTATTCTAACAACCTGTAGCATTTCAAATCCTCTTGAGATTTGGACAAAGTACAAAACTTATCTCAGTGAGGACATCCTCATGCAGATTATCAACTTCACTGAGGAAATGTTCAATGAAACTTTAATGCTCCTTGAAGATCAGTGCATAGCAATGTCAGGAAAAGCCTTACAGTTGCTTGGTTTGCCTGCTCCAATAAGAAATCCTGAAGGCATCCAAATGTGTAGGGAGATTTTCATAGAAACAAACTACAATATTGATGAACTGACAGCATTTGTGTCTCAGAAAGAGCCAATATTGGTACCAGATGAAAGGGACGCGTATAACTACATTTTAAGTTTCAGTGAAATCAACAAAGGTGGGATTGTCTTCCTTGATGCTCCAGGTGGAACAGGAAAGACATTTGTAATCAACTTGCTTCTGGCAAAATTTTGACAACAAAAAAAGATTACACTTCTGGAATTGCAGTTACGTGTCACGGGAAACCTAGGTGTCACGGGAAAACAAGGTAGGCAAGAGCTAATAACCCGGGCCCCTGCGATTTCCCTCAACTCTGGGAAACCCTGACTGACCCTCTCCCAGAGTTTACACTGATGGTGTGCATGTCTGGGCCTCCATCCTCACCCTGTCTCCTGTTACAACCACTGGCTGAAACCACCACCCAGTGAAGAGACCACTAACCAAAACCCACAGCACAGACAAGGATAACGGAAAATATACACCACGCCGCAGTCACACAGGAATACACAATAAGTGCACAGGGCAAAACAAATACAAATATAGGAAGGAGGAAAATATGACAAAGGGAAATATACACCACCAGATACGATACTCTTTCTCCTAGACCACCACTCCAGACCGAGATAACCAAGCACAAGACAGAAGCTATAATCGGCGAAACCCAATGTTCAGAAGAACAATTTAAAGGCAGTAGGCGTGACCCAGCTTCCAATCCGAGCACCAGCTAAATTAACCCCGGACCAGCTAGATAAAATCTAGCCGACGCCACTGAGCGCATAGTGGACAAAAGCGGAATTACCGCTGTCTGTCGAATACCCTAGTATGAACAGTGTCCGACATGACAGTACCCCGCCTTCTATGAGGGACCCCAGGGCCCTCACGACTTATAGGACCCGGCTTGTCCGGATGGCGGCGGTGAAACATACTGACCAGCCGATCCGCATGAATGTCCGAGGCTGGTACCCAAGACCTCTCCTCCGGCCCATAACCACGCCAGTGTACCAAATACTGTAAGGTGCGGCGCACTACACGAGAGTCAACCACCTTGGAGTCTTCAAATTCCAAATTACCATCCACCCAAGACTGGAGAAGGCATTGGTGTCGCGTCCACAAGACCCACCATCTTTTTTAGCAACGATCTGTGGAACACATTGTGTATCTTATACACCGTAGGAAGCTCCAATCGGTAAGCTACTGGGTTAATGACAGCATTGACCTTAAATGGACCAATAAACCTAGGACCCAATTTAAGGGATGGTATTTTGAGTCTTATATTTTTTGTGGATAACCACACCCAGTCATCCACACTCAGGTCCGGACCTGGCACATGCCTACTGTCAGCCACACGTTTGTACCTAGCACCCACGCTCAACAAGCGCTGTTTAACTCTCCTCCAGACTGATGACAGTTGTGCTCCTAACTGGTCTTCCTCCGGGACGCCGGAAGAGCCCCCCTGACTCAAAGTACAAAATTGAGGATGTAGCCCGTAAACACAAAAAAAACGGAGACTCCCCAGAAGACTCCTGGCGGTGATTATTGATGGCAAACTCAGCCAAAGGAAGGAACATCGACCACTCCTCCTGGTTATCAGAAACAAAGCAGCGTAAGTACTGCTCCAAATTTTGGTTCATACGCTCGGTCTAACCATTCGACTGAGGATGAAACGCTGAAGAATGAGACAACTTGATCCCCAGCCGTGAGCAAAATGCTTTCCAAAATTTTGCCACAAACTGAGTACCTCTATCGGAAACGATGTCAGACGGAACCCCATGAAGTCTGACCACCTCCTGCACAAATACCTGAGCCAGAGTCTTAGCGTTAGGCAACGAAGGCAAAGACACAAAGTGCAACATTTTTGAGAACCGATCAACAATCACCAAAATGACCGTGTTCCAAGCTGAGGAGGGCAAGTCAGTGATAAAATCCATGGAGATCTCCATCCATGGCTTACTAGGTACCTCGAGAGGAAGTAGTGTGCCAACAGGACGGGAGCGGGACGTCTTAGCACTAGCGCACGTGGTGCAAGCTGACACATATGAGACCACGTCCTGTCGGATTTTGGGCCACCAAAACCGACGTGACACCAACTCCAAAGTACCCCTGACCCCTGGGTGGCCAGCCAGGACAGCATCATGATGCTCCGCCAAAACCTTTAAGCGGAGATGAAGCGGTACAAACGATTTGTTGATGGGAAGCTCAGATGGTACCTCCTCCTGAGCCTCGGCAATCTCAGCCTCAACCTCGGTTGTGAGAGCCGAAACCACAACACCCTTTTGGAGGATGGGTACCGGATCTTCCCGAGGTTCTCCCCCCGGAAAACACCTGGACAGAGCATCCGCCTTAGTGTTTTTAGACCCAAGTCTGTAAGTAACAACAAAGTTGAACTGCGTGAAAAACAATGCCCAGCGAGCCTGCCTGAGAGATAGACACTTGGCAGACTCCAAATAAAGCAAATTCTTATGGTCGGTAATTACAGTAACCTGATGAACCGACCCCTCCAAGAAGTGTCGCCATTCCTCAAAGGCCAACTTGATTGCCAACAACTCCCTGTTGCCGATATCGTAGTTACGTTCGGCAGACGACAGTTTCTTGGAGAAATAGGCGCAAGGACGCAAATCGCTCAAGGATGAGCCTTGTGACAATACCGCCCCTACACCAACCTCAGACGCATCGACTTCCACAACAAAAGGTTTCGATACGTCTGGCTGCACAAGAATGGGGGCCGAAACAAAACTGTTCTTAAGAAACTCAAATGCGCGCACAGCGGCTTCAGGCCAAACGGAGAAATTGGTACCCTTTTTAGTCATGTCTGTTAGCGGTTTAGCAATGATAGAAAAATCCTTCATAAACTTCCTATAGTAGTTAGAAACCCAAGGAACCGCTGAAGTGCTTTTAGGTTATCAGGCCGTTCCCAATGCAACACCGCTTGCACCTTAGCGGCGTTCATTTGAAACCCAGAAGCAGACACAATATAACCCAAGAAAGGCAACTCCTGAACCGAAAATACACATTTCTCAAGTTTTGCATAGAGCTTATTCTCTCTGAGAAGCTGTAACACCTGCCTGACATGATCTAAATGAGTATCACGGTCGCTAGAATATATGAGAATGTCATCCAGGTATACAATAACGAATTTCCCAAAAACATGTGAGAACACATCATTTATGAAATGTTGGAACACTGCTGGTGCGTTTGTCAACCCAAATGGCATCACCAAATTTTCAAAATGACCCTCAGGGGTATTAAAAGCCGTCTTCCACTCATCATCTTGACGGACTCTTATGAGGTTGTACGCCCCCCTGAGGTCAAGCTTGGTAAACCACTTAGCACCTGCCACCTGGTTGAACAAATCTGGTATCAGTGGCATAGGGTATGGATCACGAACCGTAATCTGGTTCAACTCCCTGAAATCCAGACACGGGCGTAGTCCGCCATCTTTCTTCTTAACGAAGAAGAACCCCGCTGCCACAGGCGAAGATGAAGGCCTGATGTGCCCTTTGCTCAACTGTCAGCAATGTAATCCTTTAACGCTTGTCTCTCCGGACCGGAGATGTTAAACATCCTTGCTTTAGGCAATTTGGCCCCTGGTTTAAACCTGATAGTACAGTCATAGGAGCGATGTGGTGGCAACTCTGAACAACCCTTCTCAGAGAACACATCCGCAAAATCCAGAAGTGACTCCGGAACGCTTGAAGTCACAGCAGACACACATGTGGCCAGGCAATTCTCCTGGCAGAATTCGCTCCACTGAATTATGTCCTGAGTTTTCCTATCAATAACCGGGTTGTGCATAGACAACCATGGGAAACCCAAAACCACCTGTGCAGGAAGATTCCTGAGCACCTTACATGTAACCTGCTCGGAATGTAGAACCCCAATGTGGAGTTTCACCTCAGCCACAAACTCAGTAATCTCCCCCTGTGAGAGAGGAGCTGCATTGATGGCGACCACGCGGATAGGATGAGGCAGTTTTTCAATCCTAAAACCTGCTGTGCGCGCAAACTCCTCATCAATGAGATTTGTGGCAGAACCGCTATCCACAAAAACAGTGATTGGCAGCTCTCTGCCAGCGATGATAACTTTGGCAGGGAGCATGCATTGAGAAACCACCATGGAGGATATGCATAAGCTCGGATTGGCCTCGTCCACACCCTCTGAGCTTAGAAGTTTTCCGCCGTTTCGTTTTTCTTAGACAGCAGAGGACAAATGTTAACAAAATGACCAGTTGTACCACAGTAAAAACAGGCTCCCTGCTTCTTAAGCACAGAGGCTCGACGCTTAACATGTGACACCCCTGCGATTTGCATAGGCTCCGTGGGCTCACCTGCAGCAACCTCACGTGAACCTACACCTTCTCCCATAGGCGGCGTCTCATGCTCCCCCTGACGCAAACGGCGATCAATGCGAACAACAAGACTCATAGCGGAATCTAGAGAAGCAGGAGTCTCGTACATCAGGAGGGCTTTTTTAACCCTTCCAGAAACCCCATGAATAAACTGACTCTGCAGCGCGGGATCATTCCACTGTGTGTCGACCGCCCAGCGGCAAAATTCAGAACATTAATCCTCTGCAACACGCTCCCCCTGTCGAATAGCGCGTATCTTAGATTCTGCTAGAGCCATTCTGTCAGGATCATCGTAAATGTGTCCAAGAGCAGAAAAAAAACTCTCCACTGAGTTAAATGCATAGAATCAGAAGTAAAAGAAAACGCCCATGCTTGAGGATCCCCATTTAGTAAAGACAACACCAGGCCCACACGCTGAGCCTCATTACCTGAGGAGATCGGGCGCATACGAAAATAAAGTTTGCAAGCTTCACGAAAAGTAACAAATTTACTGCGTTCCCCAGCAAACCTTTCAGGCAAAGGAAACTTAGGCTCAGCAACTCTACCTGCTGCTCCAGCTTGCACATTAGATACAGCTAGTCCCTGTTGCTGCACTGCCCCCCTCAACTCAGTGACCTGTAGGGACAGCGCCTCCAACTGGCGGGTTATGGAAGTCATGGGATCCATGGAATTCAAATAATGTTGGCCGATTATAATGTCACGGGAAACCTAGGTGTCACAGGAAACCTAGGTAGGCAAGAGCTAATAACCCGGGCCCCTGCGATTTCCCTCAACTCTGGGAGACCCTGACTAACTCTTCTCCCAGAGTTTACACTGATGGTGTGCATGTCTGGGCCTCCATCCTCACCCTGTCTCCTGTTACAACCACTGGCTGAAACCATCACCCACCACCCAGTGAAGAGACCACTAACCAAAACCCACAGTTAGCACAGACAAGGATAACGGAAAATATACACCACGCCGCAGTCACACAGGAATACACAATAAGCGCACAGGGCAAAACAAATACAAATATAGGAAGGAGGAAAATATGACAAAGGGAAATATACACCACCAGATACGATACTCCTTCTCCTAGACCACCACTCCAGACCGAGATAACCAAGCACAAGACAGAAGCTATAATGGGCGACGCCCAATGTTCAGAAGAACAATTTAAAGGCAGTAGGCGTGACCCAGCTTCCAATCCGAGCAGCAGCTAAATTAACCCCGGACCAGCTAGATAAAATCTAGCCGACGCCACTGAGCGCATAGTGGACAAAAACGGGATTACCGCTGTCTGTCGAATGCCCTAGTATGAACAGCATCCGACATGACACTACGCTTTTAAAAAGGTGGCAGGACAGCACATTCGAAATTCAAACTACCACTTAATCTGTCTCATAGTGACAGCCCCGTGTGTAATATTGCCAAGGGATCGCTAAACAGCGTAGCGAGAAAAAAAAATTGAAACGCCAGAATTACTTTTTTTGGTCACCGCGACATTACATTAAAATGCAATAACGGGCGATCAAAAGAATGTATCTGCACAAAAGTGGTATCAATAAAAATGACAGCTTGGAACACAAAAAAATAAGCCCTCAAACAACCCCAGATCATGAAAAATGGAGGCGCTACAGGTATCGGCGCAATTTTTTTTTTTTAGCAAAGTTTGGGGGGGGGGGGGGGTTTCACCACTTAGATAAAACGTAACCTAGTCATATTTGGTGTCTACGAACTCATAATGACCTGGAGAATCATAATATCAGGTCAGTTTTAGCATTTAGGCCTTGTTCACACTATCCTTTTTTTACTGCGGATTTTTCAGCTGCGGATTTGGAAAAACCGCAGTGCAAAACCGCGGTGGTTTTCACTGCGGTTTTTTGTGCGGTTTCTACTGCGGATTCCACTGCGGGTTTCCAACTGCACTTTCCTATTGGTGCAGGTGGAAAACCGCTGCGGAATCCGCAGAAAGAATTGACATGCTACTTCTTTTTTTCCGCCGAAAATCCGCGCTGATTTTCAAGCGGAAAAACGCAAAGTGGGCACAGCGGTTTTTGTTTTCCATAGGGTAACATTGTACTGTACCCTGCATGGAAAACGGCTGCAGATCCGCAGCTGCAAATCCGCTGCGGATCCGCAGCAAAAACTGCAAAGTGTGAACATAGCCTTAGAGAACCTAGCAAAAAAGCCAAGCAAAAAACAAGTGTGGGATTGTGCTTTTTTTGCAATTTCACCGCACTTGCAATTTTTTTCCCATTTTCTAGTACACGACATGCTAAAACCAATAATGTCGTTCCAAACTACAACTCGTCCCGCAAAAAATAAGCCCTCCCATGGCTATATTAACGGAAAAATAAAAAAATTATGGCTCTGGGAAGGATGGGAGCGAAAAACGAACACGGAAAACAGAAAATCCCAAGGTCATGAAGGGATTAAGGGCTCTGCTCTCCCCACACCTTCAACAGATGGGAACATAGAGTTTTGCCTCCATGTACCCCCTCTGCATCCAAGCTTAAATAGCTGGACCAACAGCCCTGTTCCATCCTGGGGGATTTAACCCCCTTGGATGTACAGAGGCTCTTATGATGTCTTTGCGGCCCCCTGTGCATCGCCACTGACTGAACAACGGCGATGGAAGGAAGGCGGACGGTCCCTGTCAAAGGGATGATGGATTGAGGGTTCCCTGCACCATCCATGATTCAGCTGACCTGTACTGCAGGATTGCTTTACAGTCCGGGTCCTGCGCTGCAGCGGTAGCCAGATCGGGATGCATACCGCCGGTAAGCGTGGGCCCGGGACGTGGTACGGCAAGGGCTCCAGCAACAACACGAAGCCCTAGCACCCACTGCCTCATCTCTCCCTGGGCACTTTTCGACTGGCATAAGAAATTTAATTTAGGCCCCGGCTTGGTGCCTACTTTACAGAACCTCCACCCCCCTTCTCATGATGTTGCGGCCGATTGCCTCCAATTTCATGAGGTAGTGGTGCCAGCTCCGCCCTCCTCTTGGCGCATCTCGTTCTCTGCGAGACTTCCCCTCAAGTCTCTGTGACCATCTTCCCCGCCAGCCGCATCTATTGGGTAGCTGCGCTAGCAACGCCCTTCCCTTACCGCATCTCGCACACGGCGTGACTTCCTTAGACAATTCTCGGCGGCCATCTTTCCCCGCCAGCTGCATACCTACACGTGCAGCCTGGTCACACATGGTGGCACTCCCCACTGCTCCTCTGTAAATCGGACGCAGCTGACCCCTTCCAACAGGCCGGCTTCCCACTTGTTCAGCCTGCCTGTACCTCTCCAGGAGGACCACTCACTTGGGGACACAGAACCAGGGTAAGATCTGGGCTGCACCATATACATTAGTCCTGCAATTGTCACTGCATCCTGCAACACACTATCCTCCCTATTGGAGCATATCGGCAGCAGGGACATTCTGGGGTACACCATGTCACTCGAAGACATCCAGAAAGGCTAGCAAAACACATTCAGTGTTTTTCCCCCTTGTACCTCCTGCCAGTCTGCATTACCACGGGGACAGTGTACGCCACTCTGCAAGGCCTGTCACCCCATTTGCGCTCAGGAACCCTCCGTCGCCACTGAACCCAATGTACCTAGTCCTCCTGAGTGGGCTTTGTCACTGTCGCAGTCAATGGCTTCTCTGACTAAAGCAATTGAGTTCCTCCAAGATCCCTCCACGGGTCAGGGCATTTGCCTGTCTTAGAAGGTTCCTCTACCTCACAGGAGCTGCTGGCCAGCAGGGGCCGTTCAGTCAAAAACTCCACAGGCATCTCGGAAACTGATCCATAGCGCGTCTCCCGAGCCCTCTCGCGCCTCGGCATCCGTGTGCTCCTTTTCCCGCTCCCCATCTCCCGAAGTTCGTAGTAACCAGGACTCAGTCTGATACCGAGATGCCGCTTGATCTAGATTCTACAAATTATCAGGCGATAGTGGATAGTCTCATTGAGGCAGTCAACCAGACTTTGAAGATTGACGAGGACTCTAATTCTGTCCTGGATCATGTGGTGTCCTTCAAGAGGACCAAACACTGTGTTTTCTCCAACCATCCCGAGTTTCAGTACATAGTTCGGCGGCATAGGGAGCAACCGGCCAAACGCTTCGCAGGTCAGAAGCCACTTGAAGCAAGATATCCATTTTCAGCGGATCTGCAGAAGGAATGAGCTGAATTTACTACAGTTGATCCACCGGTATCATGCCTGCCCACCAAAACCCTCCTGTCCTTGCCAGATGGTTCTTCCATTAAGGATTCCACGGACTGTCAGAGAATCTTGCCCGTTCTGTTTTTTTTAACCAATAAATTTTTATTGAAAGATTGCATATTAACAACATATCAAAAAAAAACATCAGGAGGGGGAGAGGGAGGAAGGAAGGGGGGGAGGACAGGGAAAGGAGGACAACAAGGAACCCAGTACATAATACAAGAGGACCACAATGTAGTCAAAGCAAAACACAAAAATTCCACAAACACAGGGTCAGTCATGGCGAGAAAGGCAGTAACAAAAGCAAGGCTTAAAAAAACTTTAAATGAGGGCGAGTGCAGACTGAGATATGTGTGCGGAGGAAACCCATGGATCCCACCACGAGAGGACCCTAGATTTCCTTGACAAATCCTGCGCCATAATAACCTCGTAGCAAAAATGTAAGTCAATTTTCGCAATCAGCTCGGCTCTGGAGGGGAGGGCCGGGGACTTCCAATATTTTGCAATACATTGTCTGGCGGCAACAAGGACATTAGAGATCACGGGCCGGAGAGGAGAGGGGAGGTCAATGAGGGAAATACCCAGAATAGCGAGCTGACCACTCAGCAGCAGGGGGAGCCGGGTCAGATCAGTAATCAGTGCCTCCACCTCACGCCAAAAAGCCCGGATCTGCGGACATAACCACCAGACATGAGAAGCAGACCCCACAGAGCCACAACCCTTCCAACAGAGGGGGGAGGAAGATGGAGAGAACCTCGCCAGACGGGACGGAGTAATATACCAATGTAATTGTATCTTTTTCACCTGTTCCAAGTGACCGATACATGAAGAAAATTTAGAGGGATGAATCATTGCAAACTGCCAATCCTCCAAGGAAGCCTCAAAACCCAATGAGGACTCCCAGGAAGTCATAAATTGAAATTTGTCAGTGACGCCACAGGATAGGAGGGCTTTGTAAATAATGGAGATGCCATGGGGCAATACAGTGGAAGGTCTGAAGAACCTATGGACCGGGTCCTCTGTCAAAGGCGGGGGGGCCCCGAACGAGCGACGAGACCTGAGGAAACTACGGAGTTGGAAATATTGGAAAAAGTCAGAGGCGGTCAGGGAGAACCTCCCGGAGAGCTCCTCAAATGACAGAAGGCCATCTGAGCCGAATAGATCCGCCACCCGGAGCACCCCGCACCTCCTCCAGGAGGAGAGAGAGATGTGCCCGATGGCATACTCCAAGGCCCGTAGCGAGACATAATCATGCATGAACCCCAGAATAGAGGGAATAAGCAATGCCCAAAGTTTCGTAGCAGTCCTAACAGAGCGGAGACACTTGCCCACAAGGGGAACCCGGAGAAACTGAAGCTCTAAGAGCAATTTTAGCGAGTTTTGGGGAGCAAAGTGAGATTCGATAAGGAACCAGGGTAGACACGAGTCCCCTTCCCACCATATTTTAAGAGGCTCAAGGATCGCCGCTCTATAATAAGATTGGACCGCCGGGACGCCCAGACCCCCCATTGAGTATGGTAGACACATAATCCGACGCCTGACCCTATGAGGTTTCTTGTTCCAGATGAACCGATCTATAAGCGATTGGAAAGCAGAGATAAACTTCGAGGGGATAAAGAGGGGAAGACAACGGAAGAGGTACATAATTTTAGGCAGGAATAACATTTTAGCAGTTTGTATACGTGCCATCCATGATAGAGTCGTATTCGATAAATGATCCATACCTCTTCTGACCTCTGTAAGAGTTCCCTCACAGTTTGCACGGACTATGTTGTCTAACCTAGTTATCTTGATGCCCAGGTACGTGAATCCCAGGGGAGCCCAGATGAACGCATATTTCGATTGGATTTGGACCTGAAGGGAAGCCGGGAGAAACAGGGGAAAAATTGTGGATTTAGTCAAATTAAGCTTATAATACGAAACCGCTGAAAATTCAGTTAGAATGGAGGTGATGGCATTCAACGAGGTTAAGGGTGAAGTGCAAGTTAATACTACGTCGTCGGCATAGAGACCGATTTTGTGTTCCGATCCCCCCACCACAATACCCTTTATATCCGTCGACTGTCTAACTCTTGCAGCCAGGGGCTCCATGACCAGAGCGAAGATAATCGGAGAGAGGGGGCAGCCCTGACGCGTACCATTACGAATAGGGAATGTCCGAGAATTAAAACCCGCCGAACGAACCGACGCACAGGGGTTGGAGTACAATGCCATAACTGCTCTACCAATTTGGCCAGTAAGCCCAAATTTCCTCAGAGTGAGTTCAATATAGTCCCAGTGTACCCTGTCGAACGCTTTTTCGGCGTCGAGCGACAGAAATACACTGGGGAGGCCCCTCCCCTCCACCACATCCAAAAGGTCTATCAGGCGCCTGGTGCCATCCCTGGTCTGCCTACCCGGGACGAACCCAACTTGATCTGGGTGAATAAGACTAGGGAGAACTGCGAAGAGTCTGTTGGCCCAGATCTTTGCATAGATCTTCACATCGCAGTTTAGCAGTGCTATCGGGCGGAAATTCCCCGGGGATGTTGGGGGTTTCCCTTGTTTGGGGAGAGTCGCAATGGAAGCCTCCAATCCCTCAGCCCTAATACTACCTGCCGACAACCAACTATTAAAAAGCCGCAGGAGGTAAGGGGAGAGAACAGAAAAGAACTGCGCGTAGTAGAGAAAAGAAAAACCATCCGGCCCAGGGGAGGAACCTTTATTGGCATCTCTGACAATTTGTGAGAGTTCAGACTCAACAATGGGGGAGTGTTGTGAATTTGGATTCTGGGCTCCCCCGGTGGCTACTGGTGGAATTGAACTGGTGTCTTCATCTTCTCTGTTCACCTGTTCCCATCAAGATGTGGGAGTCGCTATATAACCTTGCTGCTCTGTTAGTTGCTTGCCGGTCAACAATGTTATCAGAAGCCTCTCTGTGCTTGTTCCTGCTCCTAGACAACTACTAGATAAGTTGGACTCTTGTCCATGTTTGTTTTTGCATTTTGTTCCAGTTCACAGCTGTAGTTTCGTTACTGTGTCTGGAAAGCTCTTGTGAACGGGAATTGCCACTCTGGTGTTATGAGTTAATGCCAGAGTTTTAAAGTAATTTCTGGATGGTGTTTTTGATAGGGTTTTCAGCTGACCATGAAAGTGTCCTTTCTGTCTTCTGCTATGTAGTAAGTGGACCTCAAATTTGCTAAACCTATTTTCATACTACGTTTGTTATTTCATCTCAACTCACCGCCAATACATGTGGGGGGCCTCTGTCTCCTTTCGGGGTATTTCTCTAGAGGTGAGCTAGGACTGATATTTTCCTCTGCTAGCTTTATTTAGTCCTCCGGCTGGGCTGGGCATCTAGAATCAACGTAGGCATGCTACCCGGCCACTGCTAGTTGTGCGTTAGGTTTAGTTCATGGTCAGCTCAGTTCCCATCTTCCAAGAGCTAGTTCCTATATATGCTTATGCTATGTTCTCTTGCCATTGAGATCATGACAGTTTGACCGGCCCACAAAGTGTTAATTGTTTGGGCTGAAGCAGGAGAAAAAGAAGTGTTGAAGGGAAATTTTTTTTTTTTTCCCCTCAGAGTTTTGCTGCCTAGCCCTTAATTGCTGTCTAGCTGCTTCTTACCTCCTCTTAACCCTTGAATGGCTCTGTGTCCACCTGTTTGTAATGGATCTTCAGAGTGTAACTGCAGGTTTGAATAATCTCGCCACGAAGGTACAAAATTTGCAAGATTTTGTTTGTCATGCACCTGTATCTGAGCCGAGAATTCCTTTGCCGGAATTTTTCTCGGGGAATAGATCCGGGTTTCAGAATTTTCGAAATAATTGCAAATTATTTTTGTCTCTGAAATCTCGCTCTGCCGGAGACCCTGCACAGCAGGTCAGGATTGTGATTTCCTTGCTCCGGGGCGACCCTCAAGACTGGGCTTTTTCATTGACACCAGGGGATCCTGCGTTGCTCAATGTGGATGCGTTTTTTCTGGCCTTGGGGTTGCTTTATGACGAACCTCATTTGGAGCTTCAGGCAGAAAAAACTTTGATGTCCCTATCTCAGGGGCAAGATGAAGCGGAAATTTACTGCCAAAGATTCCGTAAATGGTCTGTGCTTACTCAGTGGAATGAGTGCGCCCTGGCGGCGACTTTCAGAGAGGGTCTCTCTGATGCCATTAAGGATGTTATGGTGGGGTTCCCTGTGCCTGCGGGTCTGAATGAGTCCATGACAATGGCTATTCAGATCGATAGGCGTTTGCGGGAGCGCAAACCAGTGCACCATCTGGCGGTGTCCACTGAGAAGTCGCCAGAGAGTATGCAGTGTGATAGAATTCTGTCCCGAAGCGAGCGGCAGAATTTTAGACGGAAAAATGGGTTGTGTTTCTATTGTGGTGATTCTACTCATGTTATATCAGCATGCTCTAAGCGCACTAAAAAGCTTGGTAAATCTGTTTCCATTTGCACCTTACCGTCTAAATTTATTCTATCTGTGACCCTGATTTGCTCTTTGTCATCTATTACCACGGACGCCTATGTCGACTCTGGCGCCGCTTTGAGTCTTATGGATTGGTCCTTTGCCAAACGCTGTGGGTATGATTTAGAGCCTTTGGAGACTCCTATTCCTCTGAAGGGGATTGACTCCACCCCATTGGCTAATAATAAACCACAATGCTGGACACAAGTAACTATGCGTATTAATCCGGATCACCAGGAGATTATTCGCTTTCTGGTGCTGTATAATCTACATGATGATTTGGTGCTAGGATTGCCTTGGCTGCAATCTCACAACCCAGTCCTCGACTGGAGAGCTATGTCTGTGTTGAGCTGGGGATGTAAGGGGGCTCATGGGGATGTACCTGTGGTTTCCATTTCATCATCCATTCCCTCTGAAATTCCTGAGTTCCTGTCTGACTATCGTGACGTCTTTGAAGAATCCAAGCTTGGTTCGTTACCTCCGCACCGAGAGTGCGATTGTGCCATAGATTTAATCCCGGGTAGTAAATACCCAAAGGGTCGTTTATTTAATCTGTCTGTGCCTGAACATGCTGCTATGCGAGAATATATAAAGGAGTCCTTGGAAAAGGGACATATTCGTCCATCGTCATCTCCCTTAGGAGCCGGTTTTTTCTTTGTGTCAAAAAAAGACGGCTCTTTGAGACCATGTATTGATTATCGGCTTTTGAATAAAATCACTGTTAAATATCAATACCCATTGCCGTTGCTGACTGATTTGTTTGCTCGCATAAAGGGGGCCAAGTGGTTCTCTAAGATTGACCTTCGTGGGGCGTATAATTTGGTGCGAATCAGGCAGGGGGATGAGTGGAAAACCGCATTTAATACGCCCGAGGGCCACTTTGAGTATTTAGTGATGCCTTTTGGTCTTTCTAATGCTCCGTCAGTTTTCCAGTCCTTTATGCATGATATTTTTCGCGATTATTTGGATAAATTTATGATTGTGTATCTGGATGATATTCTGATTTTTTCGGATGACTGGGACTCTCATGTCCAGCAAGTCAGGAGGGTTTTTCAGGTTTTGCGGTCTAATTCTTTGTGTGTGAAGGGTTCGAAGTGTGTTTTTGGGGTACAGAGGATTTCCTTTTTGGGATATATTTTTTCCCCCTCTTCCATTGAAATGGATCCTGTCAAGGTTCAAGCTATTTGTGATTGGACGCAGCCCTCTTCTCTTAAGAGTCTTCAGAAATTTTTGGGCTTTGCTAACTTTTATCGTCGATTTATTGCTGGTTTTTCGGATATTGCTAAGCCATTGACCGATTTGACTAAGAAGGGTGCTGATGTTGCTGATTGGTCCCCTGATGCTGTGGAGGCCTTTCGGGAGCTTAAGCGCCGTTTTTCCTCTGCCCCTGTGTTGCGTCAGCCTGATGTTGCTCTACCTTTTCAGGTTGAGGTCGACGCTTCTGAGATCGGAGCTGGGGCAGTGTTGTCGCAGAAAAGTTCTGACTGCTCCGTGATGAGGCCTTGTGCCTTCTTTTCCCGTAAATTTTCGCCCGCTGAGCGGAATTATGATGTTGGGAATCGGGAGCTTTTGGCCATGAAGTGGGCTTTTGAGGAGTGGCGCCATTGGCTTGAGGGGGCCAGACATCAGGTGGTGGTATTGACTGACCACAAAAATTTGATTTATCTTGAGACCGCCAGGCGCCTGAATCCTAGACAGGCGCGCTGGTCATTATTTTTCTCTCGGTTTAATTTTGTGGTGTCATACCTACCGGGTTCTAAGAATGTTAAGGCGGATGCCCTTTCTAGGAGTTTTGAGCCTGACTCGCCTGGTAACTCTGAGCCCACAGGTATCCTTAAGGATGGAGTGGTATTGTCAGCCGTTTCTCCAGACCTGCGGCGGGCCTTGCAGGAGTTTCAGGCGGAGAGACCTGATCGTTGCCCACCTGATAAACTGTTTGTTCCTGATGATTGGACCAATAGAGTCATCTCTGAGGTTCATTCTTCTGCGTTGGCAGGTCATCCTGGCATTTTTGGTACCAGGGATTTGGTGGCAAGGTCCTTCTGGTGGCCTTCCCTGTCACGAGATGTGCGAGGCTTTGTGCAGTCTTGTGACGTTTGTGCTCGGGCCAAGCCTTGTTGTTCTCGGGCTAGTGGATTATTGTTGCCCTTGCCTATTCCTAAGAGGCCTTGGACGCACATCTCGATGGATTTTATTTCAGATCTGCCTGTTTCTCAGAAGATGTCTGTCATCTGGGTGGTGTGTGACCGTTTTTCTAAGATGGTCCATTTGGTTCCTCTGCCCAAGTTACCTTCTTCTTCCGAGTTGGTTCCTCTGTTTTTTCAAAATGTTGTTCGTTTGCATGGTATTCCTGAGAATATCGTTTCTGACAGAGGGACCCAATTCGTGTCTAGATTTTGGCGGGCATTCTGTGCTAGGATGGGCATAGATTTATCTTTTTCGTCCGCTTTCCATCCTCAGACGAATGGCCAGACCGAGCGGATTAATCAGACCCTGGAGACATATCTGAGGTGTTTTGTGTCTGCTGACCAGGATGATTGGGTTGCTTTTTTGCCATTGGCGGAGTTCGCTCTCAATAATCGGGCCAGCTCTGCCACTTTGGTGTCCCCGTTTTTCTGTAATTCGGGGTTTCATCCTCGATTTTCCTCTGGTCAGGTGGAATCTTCGGATTGTCCTGGAGTGGATGCTGTGGTGGAGAGATTGCATCAGATCTGGGGGCAGGTGGTGGACAATTTGAGGTTGTCCCAGGAGAAGACTCAGCTTTTTGCCAACCGCCACCGTCGTGTTGGTCCTCGGCTTTCTGTTGGGGATTTGGTGTGGTTGTCTTCTCGTTTTGTCCCTATGAGGGTCTCTTCTCCTAAGTTTAAGCCTCGGTTTATCGGCCCGTATAAGATATTGGAGATTCTTAACCCTGTTTCCTTCCGTTTGGACCTCCCTGCATCCTTTTCTATTCATAACGTTTTTCATCGGTCATTATTGCGCAGGTATGAGGTACCGGTTGTGCCTTCCGTTGAGCCTCCTGCTCCGGTGTTGGTTGAGGGTGAGTTGGAGTACGTTGTGGAGAAAATCTTGGACTCTCGTGTTTCCAGACGGAGACTCCAGTATCTGGTCAAGTGGAAGGGATACGGCCAGGAGGATAATTCTTGGGTGAATGCATCTGATGTTCATGCCTCCGATCTGGTTCGTGCCTTTCATAGGGCCCATCCTGATCGCCCTGGTGGTTCTGGTGAGGGTTCGGTGCCCCCTCCTTGAGGGGGGGGTACTGTTGTGAATTTGGATTCTGGGCTCCCCCGGTGGCTACTGGTGGAATTGAACTGGTGTCTTCATCTTCTCTGTTCACCTGTTCCCATCAAGATGTGGGAGTCGCTATATAACCTTGCTGCTCTGTTAGTTGCTTGCCGGTCAACAATGTTATCAGAAGCCTCTCTGTGCTTGTTCCTGCTCCTAGACAACTACTAGATAAGTTGGACTCTTGTCCATGTTTGTTTTTGCATTTTGTTCCAGTTCACAGCTGTAGTTTCGTTACTGTGTCTGGAAAGCTCTTGTGAACGGGAATTGCCACTCTGGTGTTATGAGTTAATGCCAGAGTTTTAAAGTAATTTCTGGATGGTGTTTTTGATAGGGTTTTCAGCTGACCATGAAAGTGTCCTTTCTGTCTTCTGCTATGTAGTAAGTGGACCTCAAATTTGCTAAACCTATTTTCATACTACGTTTGTTATTTCATCTCAACTCACCGCCAATACATGTGGGGGGCCTCTGTCTCCTTTCGGGGTATTTCTCTAGAGGTGAGCTAGGACTGATATTTTCCTCTGCTAGCTTTATTTAGTCCTCCGGCTGGGCTGGGCATCTAGAATCAACGTAGGCATGCTACCCGGCCACTGCTAGTTGTGCGTTAGGTTTAGTTCATGGTCAGCTCAGTTCCCATCTTCCAAGAGCTAGTTCCTATATATGCTTATGCTATGTTCTCTTGCCATTGAGATCATGACAGGGGAGTTTAAGAAGGCGAGCTGTTCCTGGGTAACCGAGGGGAGATTAGCCCCATCCAAGAAAGCCAAAATTGACTCCCGCGAAGGCTGGGGAATCCCTAGGTCAGACCCGAGATCATAGAGCGAAGAGTAATAGGAAGCAAACTCCTCAGCAATCTGAATCGGGTTGCCCACCCGGGAGCCGTCAGGCCTGAGCAAGAATGGGATCTTGGACTGAGCCTCTCTCTTCCTAACACGTCTGGCCAGGACAGCACCCGCTCGGTCCCCCATTGTGTAGAACTTCGCTCTAGTTTTCCTCAGATTCTTCTCAGCTCTATGGAGGAGAAGGTTGCGAACATGCATACGGGCCTTAGAAAGGTCAGAAAGAAGGGCTGGAGTAGGAGATAATTTGTGGGCAGACTCCAGTCGAGATAAGTCCTCCAGAGCCGAGCGAAGGACTGCATTATACTTCCTTTTGGCCTTAGCTGCCAGTTTAATGAAGTGGCCCCTAACTACCGCCTTGTGAGCAAACCAAAGAGTGTCATCCGCTGTGTCAGGAGTATCATTGTAGGCGAAAAAATCACCCAAAGCCGCCTCTATACATTGGGAGTTGGTTTGGTCAGCAAGGAGATGGGCGTTGAGACGCCAGTGCCCGGGGGGTCTAATGGCCAAGGGGTCCTCCAGGGTGAGGGACACCGGAGCATGGTCCGACCAGGTAATGCCGCCAATATCTGCTGAGGTACAGTGAGGGAGAGCCACGTCATTCACCAGCACAAAGTCAATCCTGCTATAGGAACCATGTCTGGGAGACAAGAACGTGTAGTCTCTCTCGCCGCAATGCAGATATCTCCAAATATCATGAAGGTTGAAAGAATTAATTAGGGGACCCGCTTCACATCTTGATAGTGAGGAGGTAGAGCAATCTAAATCTTTAGACATTGGGACATTGAAGTCGCCAGCAATCAATTGATGACCATGTTGAATGTCGTGAAGAGTTTGAAAAACCCCCTCCAGAAACCTGAGCTGCCCCACATTAGGAGCATAGATCGAGGCAATGGTATAGGGTGCGTTGTTAATGAGGCATAGCACCACAATAAACCTACCCAGCGGGTCTGCAATGGAACGAACCAGCTGAAAGGAGTTGGACCTGCTAAAGAAAATAGCTACTCCCGCCTTTTTAGACGGGCCGTTAGCAAAAAACTGGTGCGGGTATAAACCTGAATGCATTCTCTGATTATCACATTCCAGCAAATGCGTTTCCTGAAGGCACAAAATGTCATGGCGGGATTTACCTAATTGGCGCCACACAACAGACCTCTTGCCCGGGGAGTTAAGACCATTAACATTAATTGAATATAGCGAGATACTCATAATGAGAACATAAAAACAGTTTGGCAATCATCAAACACTGACAACCTGTGAATAAGAAAAGATGCCATGTAATCAATGAACTAGAGCATACATGTGTGGAGACCGGGGGGAGGGGAGAAGGAGATGGGAGGACACAAACAGGACATACGACAAATAACAAGTAAACTAGCGGACCGGAGTCCATTCAGGAATACCCTGAGTCCAAAAAGGTGAGAGTCAGAAAAACAATTCACCTATGGGGCAAAAGAAGGCTGCAGAGAACCTCAGAAGAGGGCTCAGCACAGCAACAAAAACCAAGAAAAAATAAAAGAAAAAAAACCAGAGTATAACCGTGCGGGAAAATAGCCAGGAGCCACAAAGGCCGTGGAGTCAGACCTCCTCCCAATCAGGAACAATGCGGGCCCTGGGGCCTCTGTTACCTCCAGTCTTAGAAAGGGATGCCGAAACCGGAGATTCAGGAGTCGCGAGTCCCCATTTGGAGAGAGCGGAGGCTGCGTGAGCCGGAATTAGGCAGGTGGTGATCGAACCATCTTTGCGAATGAGAAGCTTGGTAGGAAATCCCCAGCGGTACTGGATACCCTTCTCTCTAAGGATCGTGGTGTAGGGGCCAAAGGCCCTCCGAAGCGCCAAAGTACCTGGGGAGAGATCCGGAAAAACAGCTATGCGTGTGAACCTATCAGGGAGCGCTGGATCTTTCCGTAGAGCCTGGAGAAATTCTTCCTTCATCTCGTAGAAGTGTATGCGAGCCAGCACATCTCTTGGAACAGAGGGACCCAAGCCGGACGGTTTAGGGATCCTGTGTATACGGTCGATTATGACCTCCTTTGGAGCAAGATGAGGGAGAGCTGCAGCCACAAAGTCTTGCAGGAATAACTTCAAATCTCCTGAAAGTATAGATTCCTCAATGCCCCTGAGTTTGACGTTGTTTCTCCTGGACCTATCTTCAAGGTCCAGGGCTTTAGAGTGGGTTTTAGTAGCCATGGTTTGCAGGGCCTCATGAGCATCCCAGAGTTCATTATGCGAAGAGACCAGCTCCGCCATCTTACGCTCTAGGCGGTCTGTACGATTACCCAGTTCCACCACTTCTCCTTTAAGTTCAGCCAGCATAGAACGCATATCCTCTTGGATGGAAGCCCTGAGGTCTCCAAGAAGGCCTTTGAGGAGAGCAGCAGTCACCGGGCCATCGACCGAATCCGACGCTGCAGCGCCTGAACGCGACGCCTCACCGCCAGAATGGAACGCTGCTGCGTTAGACTTCAGCGCCGCACCTCCCGACTGCGACGCCTGAGCGTTACGATGCGCAGAGCGGGAAGACCTGGGGGAGGACGGCGCCATCTTGGCTTTCGGCGAGAGCTGCGGGGCGGCGGCAAAGAAGTCGGGAATTCTCCTCGAGGGGTCACGGGCGCCTGCTTTCGCTTTCCCCATGCACTCACCACCGCAGCGGGGACCAGCGCCAATATCGTGAAGGTGAAGATTATCGCAGAGGAGGTAGATAAGAGCCGCTTTAGGGTTCCTGGCTGAGGACGCCATGCGTCGGCCCGACGTACCGACGGACGTTGTGAAAGAAATGCACAACGGGGGCAGCGGATGCAGTTTTTCAACGCATCCGCTGCCCCATTGTAATGTCCGGGGAGGAGGGGGCGGAGTCGAAAATGGCGGACGCGACGCACAAAAAATGTTACATGTAACTTTTTTTGTGCCGACGGTCCGCCAAAACATGATGCATCCGTCGCACAACGGATGCGATGTGTGGCCATACGTCGCAATGCGTCGCTAGGGCAAGTCTATGGAGAAAAAAACGCATCCTGCAGGCGTCCAAAACGACGCATTGCGACGTACGTCACACGACGCTAGTGTGAAAGTAGCCTTAGACCTGCATTGTGGCGAGCGGATTCTGCCTCTAAAAAAATCCTTAACGTCTCTGCCTTACCAGAGCGGTCGTTTATTTGGAGAGAAGCTTGATCAGCTTATCTCGGATGCCACAGGAGGAAAAAGTAAATTCCTTCCCCAGAAAAGGAGTAGACAACCTTTTCGTCGGCAACAGCAGACTCATTTCTGATCCTTTCGCAGCAATCCCGTTTGGTATAATACAGCTACAGTACAGACCAAAAGTTTGGACACACCTTCTCATTTAAAGATTTTTCTGTATTTTCATGACTATGAAAATTGTACATTCACACTGTAGGCATCAAAACTATGAATTAACACATGTGGAATTATATACTTAGCAAAAAAGTGTGAAACAACTGAAAATATGTCTTATATTCTAGGTACTTCAAAGTAGCCACCTTTTGCTTTGATGACTGCTTTGCACACTCTTGGCATTCTCTTGATGAGCTTCAAGAGGTAGTCACCGGGAATGGTCTACCAACAATCTTGAAGGAGTTCCCAGAGATGCTTAGCACTTGTTGGCCCTTTTGCCTTTTGCGGTCCAGCTCACCCAAAACCATCTCGATTGGGTTCAGGTCTGGTGACTGTGGAGGCCAGGTCATCTGGCGTAGCACCCCATCACTCTCCTTCTTGGTCAAATAGCCCTTACATAGCCTGGAGGTGTGTTTGGGGTCATTGTCCTGTTGAAAAATAAATGATGGTCCAACTAAACGCAAACCGGATGGAATAGTATGCCGCTGCAAGATGCTGTGGTAGCCATGCTGGTTCAGTATGCCTTCAATTTTGAATAAATCCCCAACGGTGTCACCAGGAAAGCACCCCCACACCATCGCACCTCCTCCTCCATGCTTCACGGTGGGAACCATGCATGTAGAGTCCATCCGTTCACCTTTTCTGCGTCACACAAAGACACGGTGGTTGGAACCAAAGATCTCAAATTTGGACTCATCAGACCAAAGCACATATTTCCACTGGTCTAATGTCCATTCCTTGTGTTCTTTAGCCCAAACAAGTCTCTTCTGCTTGTTGCCTATCCCTAGCAGTGGTTTCCTAGCAGCTATTTTACCATGAAGGCCTGCTGCACAATGTCTCCTCTTAACAGTTTGTTGTAGAGATGTGTCTGCTGCTAGAACTCTGTGTGGCATTCACCTGGTCTCTAATCTCAGCTGCTGTTAACCTGCGATTTCTGAGGCTGATGACTCGGATAAACGTATCGTCAGAAACAGAGGTGACTCTTGGTCTTCCTTTTCTGGGGCGGTCCTCATGTGAGCCAGTTTCTTTGTAGCGCTTGGCGGTTTTTGCCACTGCACTTGGGGACACTTTCAAAGTTTTCCCAATTTGTCGGACTGACTGACCTTCATTTCTTAAAGTAATGATGGCCACTCGTTTTTCTTTACTTAGAATTTGTATTATGGCAAGAAAAAAAGCAGCTAACAGTCTATTCAGTAGGACTATCAGCTGTGTATCCACCAGACTTCTGCACAACACAACTGATGGTCCCAACCCCATTTATAAGGCAAGAAAAACCACTTATTAAACCTGACAGGGCACACCTGTGAAGTGAAAACCATTCCCGGAGACCATCTCTTGATGCTCATCAAGAGAATACCAAGAGTGTGCAAAGCAGTCATCAAAGCAAAAGGTGACTACTTTGAAGAACCTAGAATATAAAAGACATATTTTCAGTTGTTTCACACTTTTTTGTTAAGTATATAATTCCACAAGTGTTAATTCATAGTTTTGATGCCTTCAGTGTGAATGTACAATTTTCATAGTCATGAAAATACAGAAAAATCTTTAAATGAGAAGGTGTGTCCAAACTTTTGGTCTGTACTGTACCTCTTCTGGCTCGGGGCGCTCCTCCCGTGGAGACAGGGGCCCCCAAGATCCGTATAAGTCCAGCCAGTCGTGGAAGAACTGTCCCAAACAATCCAGATCTAAGGGAGCCAGGTCCCATAGATTCTCGGCTCAATGACTCGCAGCATTGCCCGGTTGACTCCAGCAAAGTAGGCAGCTGTCTACTGCTATTTCGCCATACCTGGCTCTTCACGACGAGTGGGTCAGGGACCTGGTGTCTTCCGGTTACAAAATCAAATTATATTCCTGCCCTCCAGCAGCATTGTTCCCCTCTCGTCCCCCCAAATCAGAGGTGCAGGCACGGTCCTTCTACCGAGCCATCGATTCTCTACTCCAAAACGGAATCATTATTCCCAGAAAATGAGAGGTTTGAGGGGTTCTACTCTAACTTATTTGTGGTTCTGAAGAAGGACAGGACTGTCCTGCCCATTCTGGACCTGAAGCTCCTAAACAAGTTTGTCAAGGTCCGGCACTTCAGGAAGGAATCCCTACGTTCTGTCATCACTTCAGTGGAGAAGGGGCAGTTCTTAGCATCCATCGACATCCGGGATGCTTATCCGCATATCCCAATTTTCCCCCCCACCAACACTTCCTGCCCTTCACCATCCGCAAGAAACATTTCCAGTTTACAGCTTTGCTCTTAGGCCTCGCCATCGCTCCCAGAGTGTTCACGAAAGTCATGGCAGCAGTCATGTCCATCCTGCACTCTGGGGGTGTGGTCATTTTGCCATACCTAGATGACCTAGTCAAGGGCCCGTCTTTCCAGACATGAGCAAAGTCTGTCCATATCACTTTGACACACTTTCTCACCTGGATTGGCTGATAAACTTAGACAAATCTTCTCCAGTCCCAGCACAACAGATATCCTTTTTAGGAGTGACCCTGGACACCTCCCAAGGGTTGGCGATTCTCCCTCGAGACAAGGTCTTAGCCCTTCAACAGGGAGCCTGGGCACTGTCGCCCACGTCCTTACTCCATCTGATTTGGCATGGGGGTCCTAGGCAAGATAGTAGCGGTGATGGAAGCTGTTCCTTTTGCCCAGTTACATCTTCGGCCTTTGCAGCATGCGCTTCTAGCAGCCTGGGACAGGAACTAATTCTCTCTCGATCGGCTGTGCCGCTGTCGCTGCGGGTCGAGCAGGCACTCAGGTTGACGTTGCAGTCGTTCCTCACCCAGGGGAGATCTTTCCTTCCGCTCCAATGGCTGGTGGTCACCACCGACGCCAATCTTCTGGGCTGGGGGGCTGTCTTGCGACATCACACTGACCAGGAATGCTAGTCTCCTCAGCACTTCTCCCTGTCAACATTCTGGAAATCCGGGCAATTCGGTTCTTCCTATATCGGTTCCATCACCTCCTAGCTGGTCGCCCCATCCGAATACAAGCTGACAACGCCTCAGCTGTGGTATATATCAACCAACAGGGAAACACCCGCATCGGGGTGGCAATGTGCGAGGTGAATCACTTTCTCCGCTGGGCCGAGAGGAACCACTCAGTCATCTCAGCAGTACACATCCCGGGTGTGGAAAACTGGGCGGCTGAGAGTCTCGCTTCGGGTGAGTGGTCTCTGCATGCGGAGAGCTTCCAGCAGATTTGTCATCGCTGGGGGACTCCGGATGTCGATCTGATGGCATCAATACTAAATGCCAAGGTGCCCGAATTCATAGCTCGGTCCTGGGATCCAGAAGCCACTGGGGCAGATGCTCTGGTCCTTCCATAGCATCAGTTCCATCTTCCATATATGTTCTCCCCCCTCTTCCATTGCTCCCGAGGGTCATCAGGAAGATCAGAATGGAAGGAATCCCAGTGATCCAAGTCACTCCGGACAGGACGGGCGTGATACGCGGAGTTTGTCCAGCTAGTGGTCGATGTTCCCTGGCGACTTCCGGATAAACCAGATTTGCCACCATAACTTAGGGGCTCTGTGTTTAATGGCATGGCCATCGAATCCTGGGTCCTAACCCAAGCTGGGCTTTCCTATGAAGTGGTTTCCACTATGATCAGTGCTCGGAAATCTACATCCATGTACATTTATCATCGTACCTGGAAATTTTTTTTTCCAATGTTGCAGGGACCGTGGTCGTTCTCCTCTCGCTTTCTCCATTCCGGAGTTTCTTCAGGCTGGTCTGGACTCAGGCCTAGTGCTTAGTTCCCTCAATGGTCAGTTTTCTGCCTTATCTGTTTTGTTCCAGCGCAGGATCGCTTCTAAAGTGCAGGTAAAGACTTTCATTCAGGGGGTCTCCCATTTGGTACCCCCCTATAGAATGCCTTTGGATTCCTGGGACCTTAACCTGGTCCTGAATGTTCTTCAGGGGTCTCCCTTTGAACAGCTGCCGGATGTCTCTCACCCACCTTTCTTGGAAGGTTGCCTTTCTTGTCGTCGTGACGTCAAACAGGCAGGTATCGGAGTTAGCCACCCTGTTGAGCTTTTTTTCTAATCTTTCACCAGGACAAGGTGTTCTCAGGCCGTCTGTCTTTTTTTGCCCAAGGTGGTCTCTTCCTTTCACCTTAACGTGGACATTGTCATGCCTTCATTTTGCCCAACACCAATACACCGTTTTGAGAGGGCGCTACACACTCTGGATCTGGTGAGGGCTCTCAGACTGTACATCTCACGGACTGTGTCCTTACAAAAGACTGACGCCTTATTCGTCCTTCCTGAGGGTCACAGAAAGGGACTCACCTCTTCTAAGTCCACAATAGCCAGGTGGATCGGCCTGGCTATTCAAGAGTCTTACCATGTCAGAAACAGTCCTATCCCAGCAGGGATTAAGGCATACTTCACTCGTTTGGTGGGGGCCTCCTGGGCCATTCAACAACAGGCGTCGGCGGAACAAGTTTGCAAGGCTGTGACTTGGTCCAGTCAGCATTTTTTCTCAAAGCACTACAACATTCACACTCAGACCTCAGCAGATGCGAGCCTGGGAAGACAAATCTTGCAGGCGGCGGTAACGCATCTCTAAACCGCTGGTGCGAGAGGCTTGGTCTGTTCTGTTGGTTTCC
This sequence comes from Ranitomeya variabilis, assembly GCF_051348905.1. Taxonomy (NCBI): domain Eukaryota; kingdom Metazoa; phylum Chordata; class Amphibia; order Anura; family Dendrobatidae; genus Ranitomeya; species Ranitomeya variabilis. Next base: position 221,382,324 of record NC_135233.1, read on the forward strand.
CCACTCAGGGACTGCTTTAGGACGTCCCATGGTCCTGTGTCCCCCCCAATGAGGCAAAGAAGAAACAGGAATTTTTGTAGATTCACCGTAAAATCCTTTTCCCTGAGCCACTCAATGGGGGACACAGCACCCACCCTGTTGGCCTAACAGCTCAAGTGTGTTCTTTGGTTTGACGTTGGTATTCCTAATGTTTTTTCTAATGCTTTGTCACGGAACTGGTTCGGCTGGAGCCAGTGTGGGTGGTGTATACTGCAGAGGAGAAGCTAACCTTTTTGTATCTACTTAGTGGCAGCAGCATAACACCCATGGTCCTGTGTCCCCCAGTGAGTGGCTCGGAGAAAAGGATTTTACAGCGAGTACACAAAAATCCCTGTTTTCACAATATAAACCACAAATCTTATCTTGGACCTGATGAGGCTGGTATACCTACTTTGAAAATGTGTCAGTATACCTTTTAGGCCAAGTTCACGCTAGGCATTTTTGCTGCTTTTTTCTTCTTTAGAGTGCTTGACAGGAAAGAAGATGCGGCAAAAATGCAGTTTGTGTGTTTCTGGTGTGTTTTTTTGTTCCATTCAATGAGTGAAAAACGCTGAAAAAAGTGATATGCTCTATGACAAAAAAAAACAAACGAGCTGTGTGCATGAGATTTCTGAAGTCTGACATAGCTTGTACTGTCAAATGCAGCTGAAAGTGATCAAAAAAACATAAAAAATGCCCAGTGTGAACTTAGACTTATAGTGGAAGTTTTGCTGCCCAGTAATGTCAGGTACACATCTGTGTGACTTTTGTAATTCATTACTTGTCCATGAGTCTCCCAACAGGCTTTTGAGACTGCAAAGTAGGACCAAAAGACCCGTGGCCAGTCCATGACGCACATATATTTGAATCCAGGCCTTAATAAAAAAAACTATAATTGCAATTCTGACACTTGATTCTTCAAAATAAGTATAGCGGCCTCATCTAGTCTTAAATTACTAATAAATGTAGTTTACACTGTGAAATCTGCTGACAGATCCACTTTAAGGGATTATTTTCACCTCACTGTAATGGACGTTACTCAATGAAGGATTTACAATGTCGTCCAATTCTCCAGGGTCTGCGTCACCTACATTTCAACCTTCTTTGCTCAGTTCAGGGGAACGTCTCTGTGACCTGGTCACCAGGGCTGTGGAGTCGGAGCCCATTTTGATGGAGTCGGTGTCATAGAAATTGAGGAGTCAGAGGTTTGGCTTACCGACTTCTCAGCCCTGCTGGTCACAACAATTTCACTTGTAATATAGCTACTACTCATATCTGTAAACATTTTAAAAATTGTTACAAGGAGCTCCATGGGAAATATTTTCGAAACGGGACAGTCATTGCATCTAGGGAAAGTGTTAGATTAAGGGGTTGTCTGCTAAAACTACATGTCTGCAGTCACTATATGTGTCAGGACTCTGAACATTTTGATTACCTTTTGTGCATTACTGCCCTTTTCCAAGATGGCGTCTTTGGTCTCATGTGCACTGTGTCTTCCTGCTATATAACTCCACCCCAGCCTTTAGTCTGTGCTAGAGTATTCTGCCTTGCATCCAGCTCGTGATTACAGTTTCTGCTGCATACATCGGTTTCCAGTAATCCTCCATCTGGCTGCTTGTGTGTTTGTTTCCATCTGCATTTGCTGGACATGTAAGCTGTTGCGGCTCTGCTTAAACCTGAGACTTTTACCCAGGCCTCCCTGGTTGTGCTAAGATATTATTTGAACTGCCTTATAAGCATATCTATCTGTGTTTGGACTACCAAGGACTTCTTTTTGTCAAGTATCCTCAAGAATAATTGTGCTTCATAGACTTTGTGTGATTGCATTTTCCTCTGAAGTTTCCTACAGACTGCTAAGCTGCATTTAATACTTACACCAAGTGTTGTGGACTTGAGTTTCTCTCCGCACCTGTTTGAATCACCATGTGATAATATAGACTTTACCACTTAGAAAACTGTGTCCTGTAGTTGTCTTGTTCCACGCAAAGAGTCTCCTGAGTTATCCCTTATAATCATTACAATATGACTGCAGAATTGTGAATTCTCACCTCGCGTGCACGGCGCACTGGGTACGACGGTCATGTGACTGCAAGTATGTGAAATACTCACGGCCGCATTCCAACTAGATTAATGTGGCCTCGCTCAATGCAAGTCTAGTCGGATTGTGCCCGGAAGTATATCACCGCCGTTCCCAGCGCTAACTCCAGATTGCTATATGAGGATTCATACTGAATGACTGCAGAATGTAGTTTTAGACCGGGCAACCGCTTTAAGCATGTGCAACCTTGCTGTAGCTCAGATTTAACCCCTTAGTTACTACCCATGTGTCTTTTTACGGACGTGTGATATAAAAGAAGAGCATCCACCCACGGGTGTTAATCCTGAAGCCATCAGCTGTACACTATAGCTGACAACTTGCTGTATCCGCCACAATCAGTTTTGGCACTGACTAATCGTTTAACCCCTTAAATGCTGCTGTCAGTGACTACGGCATCTAGATGGTACAGTGTGGGGGTTCCCTCTTTAACCCCATTGGCACCATGAGATCTTGATAATGTGGTACTGATATTTGCCATGGTAGTTGATGGCCAAATGATGGCCTGCCAGCTACATTGCTGTCTCTCAAACCATTTTCTAGTGCTTTTTGAAGTGTGTTTTGGGTAATTGTCCTGCTGGAAGACCCAGGTTTCTCACACTGGGCCCTACATTATGCTGCAAAATTTGTTGGTAGTCTTCAGACTTCATAATGCCATGCACACGGTCAAGCAGTCCAGTGCCAGAGGCAGCAAAGCAACCCCAAAACATCAGGGAACCTCCGCCATGTTTGACTGTAGGGACCGTGTTCTTTTCTTTGAATGCCTCTTTTTTTCTCCTGTAAACTCTATGTTGATGCCTTTGCCCAAAAAGCTCTACTTTTGTCTCATCTGACCAGAGAACATTCTTCCAAAACGTTTTAGGCTTTTTCAGGTAAGTTTTGGAAAACTCCAGACTGCCTTTATGTCTCGGGGTAAGAAGTGGGGTCTTCCTGGGTCTCCTACCACACAGTCCTTTTCATTCAGACGCCGACTGATAGTACGGGTTGACACTGTTGTACCCTCGGACTGCAGGGCAGCTTGAACTTGTTTGGATGTTACTCGAGGTTCTTTATCCAACATCCGTACAATCTTGCGTTGAAATCTCTTGTCAATTTTTCTTTTCCGTCCACGTCTAGGGAGGTTAGCTACAGTGCCATGGGCTTTTAAGTTCTTGATGACACTGCACACGGTAGACACAGGAACATTCAGGTCTTTGGAGATTGCTCATGCTTCCTCACAATTTGGTTTCTCAAGTCCTCAGACAGTTCTTTGGTCTTCTTTCTTTTTTCCATTCTCAATGTGGTACACACAAGGACACAGGACAGAGGTTGAGTCAACTTTAATCCATGTCAACTGGCTGCAAGTGTGATTTAGTTATTGCCAACACCTGTTAGGTGCCACAGGTAAGTTACAGATGCTGTTAATTACACAAATTAGAGAAGCATCACATGATTTTTCGAACAGTGCCAATACTTTTGTCCACCCCCTTTTTTATGTTTGGTGTGGAATTATATCCAATTTGGCTTTAGGACAATTCTTTTTGTGTTTTTTCATTTAACGCAAATTAAATGAAGATAATACCAAAGAATTTGTGTTTGCAATCATTTTAAGGAAGAAACTGAGTATTATCTGACAGAATTGCAGGGGTGCGAATACTTTTGGCCATGACTGTAGATACTCTAAGGCCGGGGTCACACTAGACCGTAATACGGACGAGTGCTATGCGATAAAAAAAATCGCATAGCACTCGGCCCAATGTTAATCTATGGTGCAGCTCCCATCATCCGATATTTTCTCCGCCGTATTCAGGATCCGAGTGAAATCGCAGCATGCTGCGATTGTCAGCGTATCTCGGCCGAGACTCGCCAATGCAAGTCTATGGGTGCGAGAAAAAAATCGGATTACACACGGACCATGCGTGTGCATTGTGAGAAATACGCACCCGTGTTAGAGAAAAACCGGTAATTCAATTGCCGGTTTTTCATTTCTCCTTCACAAACCCGACAGGATATGACATGGTTTACATACAGTAAACCATCTCATATCCCTTTTTTTTTGCATATTCCACACTACTAATGGTAATAGTGTGTATGTGCAAAATTTGGGCGCTGTAGCTTGTAAAATAAAGGGTTAAATGGCGGAAAAAATTGGCGCGGGCTCCCGCGCAATTTTCTCCACCAGAGTGGTAAAGCCAGTGACTGAGGGCAGATATTAATAGCCTAGAGAGGGTCCATGGTTATTGGCCCCCCCTGGCTACAAACATCTGCCCCCAGCCACCCCAGAAAAGGCCCATCTGGAAGATGCGCCTATTCTGGCACTTGGCCACTCTCTTCCCACTCCCGTGTAGCGGTGGGATATGGGGTAATGAAGGGTTAATGTCACCTTGCTATTGTAAGGTGACATTAAGCCAGATTAATGATGGAGAGGCGTCAATTATGACACCTATCCATTATTAATCCAATAGTACTAAATAGTTAATAAAACACACACACACGATTACAAAGTATTTTAATGAAATAAAGACACATGTTGTTGTAATATTTTATTAGACTCTTAATCCACCTGAAGACCATCGTTCTGTAACAAAGTTAAAAAAACAAACAACAATATTCCATACCTTCCGTTATGTCTGACGATGTAAATCCATCTGAAGGAGTTAAATCATTTTACAGCCAGGAGCTGTGCTAATGCACTCGCTCGTGCCTGTAAACCCCGGGTACTGAAAGGAAAGCTGGGTGATCTGTAGTTACCTTGAGTTGCGGTGATGCGCCCTCTGCTGGATGTCCTCATGAACTGGAGCCTTGGAAAAGTTCCCACGCTCGAGTTCATATGGATTTACATCGTGGGACATAACGACGGAAGGTATGGAATATTGTTGTTTGTTTTTTTAACGGTTTCAGAACGATGGTCTTCAGGTGGATTAAGAGTCTAATAAAATATTACAACAACATGTGTCTTTATTTAATTAAAATACTTTGTAATCATGTGTGTGTGTGTTTTATTAACCATTTAGTACTATTTGATTAATAATGGATAGGTGTCATAATTGACGCCTCTCCATTATTAATCTGGCTTAATGTCACCTTACAATAGCAAGGTGACATTAACCCTTCATTACCCCATATCCCACCGCTACACGGGAGTGGGAAGAGAGTGGCCAAGTGCCAGAATAGGCGCATCTTCCAGATGTGCCTTTTCTGGGGTGGCTGGGGGCAGATGTTTGTAGCCAGGGGGGGCCAATAACAATGGACCCTCTCTAGGCTATTAATATCTGCTCTTAGTCACTGGCTTTACCACTCTGGCGGAGAAAATTGCGCAGGATCCCACGTGTTATGATCCTTAGTGGTTGAGGATCACAAATTACTCCAGCTAAGTAACAAACATAGGACAAGCTCTAGGGAGGTGGCAAACTGAACTGACCGCAAATCTGAACCTATCCAAACACACTAGAAGTAGCCGGTGAACGTGCCTAAAAATCCTAGACGTCTCGAGCCAGCCTGAGGAACTAACTACCCCTAGAGAGAAAGAAAGACCTCTCTTGCCTCCAGAGAAATAATTCCCAAAGATATAGAAGCCCCCAACAGATAATAACGGTGAGGTAAGAGGAAGGCACATACACAGGGGTGAAAGCAGATTCAGCAAATGAGGCCCACTAATACTAGATAGCAGAAAATAGAAAAGAGAATCTATGCGGTCAGTAAAAAACCCTTACAAAATATCCACTCAGATTTCAAGAACCCCCACACCAACTAACGGTGTGGGGGGAGAAACTCAGTCCCCTAGAGCAACCAGCAAGCGAGGAAATCACATTTTAGCGAGCTGGACAAAAAAACATAATGAACACTGATAATCAAAAAATGATCAAACAAAAACTTAGCTTGTCTTGGAGAGACTGGGAGCAAGGTAGACAAGGAATCTGAAGAGCACGGAATACATTGATAGCAGGCAAGGAACTGAGTCTCCAGGTGAGCTAAATAGGAAACCAACCAAGGATAACGAACCAGCTGATGCAGCCAACCTGCAGAAAGACAACACTACACAGTACCGCTTGTGACCACTAGAGGGAGCCCAAAAATAGAATTCACAACAGTACCCCCCCCCCTTGAGGAGGGGTCACCGAACCCTCATCAAGACCCCCAGGGCGATCAGGATGAGCCGCGTGGAAGGCACGAACCAAATCGGCCGCATGAACATCAGAGGCGACAACCCAGGAATTATCCTCCTGACCATAGCCCTTCCACTTAACCAAATACTGAAGCCTCCGTCTAGAGATACGACAATCCAAAATCTCCTCCACCACGTACTCCAATTCGCCCTCGACCAGCACCGGAGCAGGAGGCTCAACAGAAGGAACCACAGGTACCACATACCTCCACAACAAAGACCTATGGAACACATTATGAATGGCAAACGATGCTGGGAGATCCAAACGAAAAGACACTGCGTTAAGGATTTCCAAGATCTTATAAGGACCGATGAAGCGAGGCTTGAATTTAGGAGAGGAGACCTTCATAGGAACATACCGAGAAGACAGCCACACCAAATCCCCAACACGAAGTCGGGGACCCACACCGCGGCGGCGGTTGGCAAAGCGCTGAGCCTTCTCCTGTGACAACCTCAAATTGTCCACCACATGGTTCCAAATCTGCTGCAACCTATCCACCACAGAATCCACCCCAGGACAGTCAGAAGGCTCAACCTGACCCGAGGAAAAACGAGGATGGAAACCAGAATTGCAGAAAAAAGGCGAAACCAAAGTAGCAGAACTAGCCCGATTATTAAGGGCAAACTCGGCCAATGGCAAAAAAGTCACCCAATCATCCTGATCAGCAGAAACAAAACATCTCAAATAAGTTTCCAACGTCTGATTAGTTCGCTCGGTTTGGCCATTAGTCTGAGGATGGAAGGCCGACGAAAAAGACAAATCAATGCCCATCTTAGCACAAAAAGTCCGCCAAAACCTGGACACAAACTGGGATTCTCTATCAGACACAATATTTTCAGGAATGCCGTGCAAGCGAACCACATTCTGAAAAAATAGAGGAACCAAATCGGAGGAAGAAGGCAACTTAGGCAAGGGCACTAAATGGACCATCTTGGAAAAACGATCACACACCACCCAGATGACAGACATTTTCTGAGATATTGGGAGATCCGAAATAAAATCCATGGAAATGTGCGTCCAAGGCCTTTTCGGAACAGGCAAAGGCAAAAGCAAACCGCTGGCACGAGAACAGCAAGGCTTAGCCCGAGCACAAATCCCACAAGACTGCACAAAGGAACGCACATCCCGTGACAAGGAAGGCCACCAGAAGGACCTAGCCACCAAATCTCTGGTACCAAAAATCCCAGGATGACCCGCCAACACCGAAGAATGAACCTCGGAAATAACTCTGCTGGTTCATCTATCCGGGACAAACAGTCTCTCTGGTGGACAACGGTCAGGTCTATCCGCCTGAAATTTCTGCAGCACTCGTCGCAAATCTGGGGAAATGGCAGACAAAATCACTCCCTCTCTGAGAATACCAGCCGGCTCGGAAACTCCCGGAGAGTCAGGCACAAAACTCCTAGAAAGTGCATCAGCTTTCACGTTCTTCGAACCAGGCAGGTATGAGACCACGAAGTTGAAACGGGAGAAAAACAACGCCCAACGAGCCTGTCTAGGATTCAGGCGCTTGGCAGATTTAAGGTAAATCAGATTTTTGTGATCAGTCAAGACCACCACACGATGTTTAGCTCCTTCGAGCCAATGTCGCCACTCCTCAAATGCCCACTTCATAGCCAACAACTCCCGATTACCAACATCATAATTCCGCTCGGCAGGCGAAAACTTTCTTGAAAAGAAAGCACATGGCTCCATCACAGAGCCATCAGAGCTTCTCTGCGACAAAACAGCCCCTGCTCCAATCTCAGAAGCATCAACCTCGACCTGGAAGGGGAGAGAGACATCTGGCTGACATAAGACTGGAGCTGAAGAAAACCGGTGCTTCAGCTCCCGAAAGGCCTCCACGGCCGCAGGAGACCAATTAGTCACATCAGAACCCTTCTTGGTCAAATCCGTCAAAGGTTTAACCGCGCTAGAAAAATTAGCGATGAAACGACGGTAAAAATTAGCAAAACCCAAGAACTTCTGAAGACTCTTAACAGACGTGGGCTGAGTCCAGTCATGAATAGCCTGGACCTTGACTGGGTCCATCTCCACAGTAGAAGGAGAAAAAATAAAACCCAAAAAGGAGACCTTCTGTACTCCGAAGAGGCATTTTGAGCCCTTCACAAATAAAGCATTAGCACGCAGGACCTGAAACACCATCCTGACCTGCCTCACATGGGACTCCCAATCATCAGAAAAGACCAAAATGTCATCCAGATAAACAATCATAAATTTATCCAGATATTCTCGGAAGATGTCATGCATGAAGGACTGAAACACAGAAGGAGCATTAGAGAGTCCAAAAGGCATCACTAAGTACTCAAAATGGCCTTCGGGCGTATTAAATGCTGTTTTCCATTCATCTCCCTGCTTAATGCGCACAAGGTTATACGCACCACGGAGATCTATCTTGGTGAACCAACTGGCACCCTTAATCCCAGCAAACAAATCAGACAATAGTGGTAAAGGATACTGAAATTTGACTGTGATTTTATTCAGAAGACGATAATCTATACAAGGTCTCAAAGAACCGTCCTTCTTGGCCACAAAAAAAAATCCTGCACCAAGAGGGGAAGAGGATGGGCGAATATGTCCCTTCTCCAAAGACTCCTTTATATAACTCCGCATCGCGGCATGCTCTGGTATAGACAAATTAAAAAGTCGTCCCTTAGGGAATTTACTACCAGGAATTAAATTTATAGCACAGTCACAATCCCTATGAGGAGGCAGGGCACAGGACCTGGGCTCATCAAATACATCCTGGTAGTCAGACAAAAACTCAGGGACCTCAGAAGGAGTGGAAGAAGCAATAGACACCAACGGAGTATCGCCATGAATTCCCTGACAACCCCAACTTGACACAGACATAGCTTTCCAATCTAAAACTGGATTATGAGCTTGCAGCCATGGCAGACCCAAAACGACAACATCATGCAAATTATGCAGAACAAGAAAGCGAATCACCTCCTGATGTACGGGAGTCATGCACATGGTCATTTGTGTCCAATACTGAGGCTTATTCTCAGCCAATGGCGTAGCATCAATTCCCCTCAGAGGAATAGGAAATTCCAAAGGCTCCAGGACAAAACCATAGCGCCTGGCAAACGACAAATCCATCAGATTCAGGGCCGCACCCGAATCCACAAAAGCCATAACCGGGTAGGATGACAAAGAACAAATCAAAGTAACAGACAAAATAAATTTAGGCTGTATAGTAACAATGGTGACAGGTTTAGCGATTTTTTTTAAGCGTTTAGAGCATGCTGAGATAACATGAGTAGAATCACCACAGTAAAAGCACAACCCATTTTGACGTCTATGACCTTGTCGCTCAATTCTGGTCAGAGTTCGGTCACATTGCATAGACTCAGGTCTCTGTTCGGAAAATACCGCCAAAGGATGAGCAGATTTGCGCTCCCGCAAACGCCGATCAACCTGAATGGCTAAAGCCATAGAATCACTCAGACTTGCAGGGGTGGGAAACCCCACCATAACATTCTTAACGGCCTCAGAAAGACCTTCTCTGAAATTTGCAGCCAGGGCACACTCATTCCATTGAGTAAGCACCGACCATTTCCGAAATTTTTGACAATACACCTCTGCTTCATCCTGACCCTGAGAGATAGCCAGCAACGCTTTTTCTGCCTGATTCTCAAGATTAGGCTCCTCATAAAGCAGTCCAAGAGCCAGAAAAAATGCATCTACATTAAGCAATGCAGGATCTCCTGGCGCCAGAGAGAAAGCCCAATCTTGAGGGTCGCCACGCAACAAGGAGATAACAATTTTAACTTGCCGAGCGGAATCACCAGAGGAACGAGGTCTCAGAGATAGAAATAACTTACAATTATTCTTAAAATTTAGAAACCTAGATCTATCTCCAGAAAACAACTCAGGAATGGGTATCTTTGGTTCTGACATATGGCTATGAATAACAAAATCCTGAATACTTTGCACCCGTGCAGTAAGATGATCCACACTAGAAGTCAGAGTCTGAACATTCATGTCTGCAGCTGAACTCAAAACCACCCAGAGTTCAAGGGGATGAAAGAAGCTAAACAGACTGCAGCAAAGGAAAAAAAAAAAAAATGTACTCAGGTCTTCTTTTTATCCCACTTCTGCGATGCATTAAACTCTTTTTGGCCTGCTATACTGTTATGATCCTTAGTGGTTGAGGATCACAAATTACTCCAGCTAAGTAACAAACATAGGACAAGCTCTAGGGAGGTGGCAAACTGAACTGACTGCAAATCTGAACCTATCCAAACACACTAGAAGTAGCCGGTGAATGTGCCTAAAAATCCTAGACGTCTCGAGCCAGCCTGAGGAACTAACTACCCCTAGAGAGAAAGAAAGACCTCTCTTGCCTCCAGAGAAATAATTCCCAAAGATATAGAAGCCCCCAACAGATAATAACGGTGAGGTAAGAGGAAGGCACATACACAGGGGTGAAAGCAGATTCAGCAAATGAGGCCCACTAATACTAGATAGCAGAAAATAGAAAAGAGAATCTATGCGGTCAGTAAAAAACCCTTACAAAATATCCACTCAGATTTCAAGAACCCCCACACCAACTAACGGTGTGGGGGGAGAAACTCAGTCCCCTAGAGCAACCAGCAAGCGAGGAAATCACATTTTAGCGAGCTGGACAAAAAAACATAATGAACACTGATAATCAAAAAATTATCAAACAAAAACTTAGCTTGTCTTGGAGAGACTGGGAGCAAGGTAGACACAAGGAATCTGAAGAGCACTGAATACATTGATAGCAGGCAAGGAACTGAGTCTCCAGGTGAGCTAAATAGGAAACCAACCAAGGATAACGAACCAGCTGATGCAGCCAACCTGCAGAAAGACAACACTACACAGTACCGCTTGTGACCACTAGAGGGAGCCCAAAAATAGAATTCACAACACCCACGCCAATTTTTTCCGACATTTAACCCTTTATTTTACAAGCTACAGCGCCCAAATTTTGCACATACACACTACTAACATTAGTAGTGTGGAATATGCAAAAAAAAAGGGATATGAGATGGTTTACTGTATGTAAACCATGTCTCATATGTCGGGTTTGGGAAGGAGAAATGAAAAGCTGCAATTGAATTAGCGGCTTTTCACATATATCGCGCTGAATTAAATATAAATACAGAATAATATAAATATATATATATATATCTCAATGATATATATATACCGTGTTTCCCCGAATATAAGCCAGTGTCTTATATTCTTTTTACCCCCAAAAGTCCCTCTATGGCTTATTTTCGGGGTATGGCTAATATTAGCCAAAAAAAAGGCGACTTTTTTTTTTTAACCAAAAAGTAGCTGTGCCATATAGTGCTCTGCACCATTCATTATTGCCCCATAGCTGTGCCATACAGTGCTCTGCACCATTATTGCCCCATAGCTGTGCCATACAGTGCTCTGCACCATTATTGCCCCATAGCTGTGCCATATAGTGCTCTGCACCATCCATTATTGCCCCATAGCTGTGCCATACAGTGCTCTGCACCGTCCATTATTGCCCCATAGCTGTGCTGCTGCTGCTGCAATAATAATAATAAAACACATACTCACCTCTCTTGCTTGCAGCTCCTCAGCGTCCCGTCCCGGCGTCTCTCCGCACTGACTGATCAGGCAGAGGGCGCCGCGCACACTATATGCGTCATCGCGCCCTCTGACCTGCAGAGTCAGTGAGGAGAGACGCCGGGAAGATGGCGCGACGCCCGGCGTGTGGAACGCGGACAGGTGAATATGTCATACTTACCTGCTCCCGGCGTCCCGCTCCTTCCCCCGGACAGCTTGTCTTCGGTGCCGCAGCCTCTTCCTCTGTCAGCGGTCACCGGCACCGCTGATTAGAGAAATGAATTATGCGGCTCCGCCCCTATGGGAGGTGGAGCAGCCTATTCATTTCTCTAATGAGCGGTCCCACGTGACCGCTGAACAGGGGAAGAGCTGCTGAGCCAATCAGCGCTCGAGATGCTGGGGAGCCGCTGGACCAATCAGAGCTCCGGCCGGGGCACACAGAAAGTTAACCCTGCACTCGGGGCCACTAGAGAGAGGACAGAGGGGACCGAGGCATTCAAAAGGTACCATGGCTTATATTTTCCACGTGTTTCCCACTACGGCTTATTTTCGGGGTATGGCTTATATTAGCCGCCCCTTCTCTACCCCCCACTACGGCTTATTATCGGGGGTGGCTTATTTTCGGGAAAACACGGTATATATATATATATATATATATATATATATATATATATATATATATATATATATATATATATATATACACTGTATATATGTTTTAACGAACATTTGAGCACATAAATCCATTAGATGTCGGTTTTGCAAGCCTGCGAGAAAATATCGCAGTACGGATGCCATACGGATTACATACGGAGGATGCCATGCGCAAAATACCCTGACACACCCTGCCTACGGATGACATACGGATCACTATTTTGGGGACTTTTCTGCGTATTACGGCCGTAAAAAACGGACCGTAATTACATACGCCGAGTGTGACGCCGGCCTAAGACCCTTCCGCACTCCTTGATAAGCTAAAAACAGAGAGTTATCTTTTTTCCAAGCATCTGAAACTGAAATATATTTAAGGAGGCATCTTCTTAGGGTACCGTCTCACAGTGGCACTTTGGTCGCTATGACGGCACGATCCGTGACGTTCCAGCGATATACTTACGATCTCGCTGTGTCTGACACGCTACTGCGATCAGGGACCCCGCTGAGAATCGTACGTCGTAGCAGATCGTTTGAAACTTTCTTTCGTCGTCAAGTGTCCCGCTGTGGCGGCATGATCGCATCGTGTAACAAAGGTGTGCACGATATTGTATACGATGTAATGGGTGGAGGAGCTTGATACGTAGGAGCGCCAAATTCTCCACCTCCTGTGTGCTGATTGGGCGGTACAATACTGTGCGCTCATTCGACAGACGTGGTACTATTGTTCCCGGCCGATAAAACCGCGGCTCTCGAGCGCTGTATTCTTTTCTCTCCAACCAATGCGCGCACAGTAACCAACGGCCAATCAGCACATTACAGGTGTAGTTAGCCAGCAGCACAACACTCCCCTCGTGAACAACGTCACGCATAGATTGTGCAAAATGTGCTCTGAATTGTGAGAGCACCTCCTGTGTGACATGCCCGTACGACTGTCCCGTACGACTTCTACATCGCAAATACGTCATGAAATTATCGCTCCAGCACCATGCAGTGCGAAGTGTGACCGCAGTCTACGACGCTGGAGCGATAATGGAGCGACGCTGGAGCGTCACGGATCGTGCCGTCGTAGCGACCAAAGTGCCACTGTGAGACGGTACCTTTACATCTAAGGAATGAAACTTACGTTCCATATCATTAGTGAGATTAGAACAAAATGAAGGTAGGACAACCTCTTGTAACCTATGGAACTTTGAAGCAACTTTTGGAAGATAAAGGGGATCAGGTTTCATGATTACTCTATCCTCCCTAAAATGCATGTATGGTGGCTGCCTCGATAGTGCCTGCAGATCACTAACCCTTCTTGCAGACGTGAGTGCAACTAAGAGGGCTGTTTTGTTTGAAAGGATTTTTACAGGGATAGTATCAATAGGTTCAAATGGGGCTTGCGTTAAGGCTGAGAGTACAAGATTTAGGTCCCAAGGAACTAACTTTAGTTTAATGATTGGTCTGGATCTAGTGACTGCCTTGAAGAACCTGGATATCCAGTGATTGCTGGCTAAGTTAAAATTGTATAGCGCCCCCAGAGCTGACACTTGAACTCTGAGAGTACTTGTGGCCAAGCCCATCTCTAGACCCTTTTGTAAAAATTCTAGAATCTGATTTATACATGGTTTCTGGTCAATCTGAGCCCCTGAACTTGATAGAAATTTTCTCCAAACCCTAACATAGATGTTTGTTGTAGAGGGTTTTCTACTTTTTAGGAGTGTATTTATTAGATCCCGAGAGAATCCCTTCCCCCTTAGTAAAGACCTCTCAAATTCCACGCCGCTAGGTGTAAGTTGGCTACTCGTGGATGGAGGATTGGGCCTTGGGAGAGCAGATCTGGTAATTCTGGAAGAATCCATGGTTGGCTGATAGACATCTTCCTCAGCCAAGGAAACCATGATCTCTTGGGCCAGAATGGGGCTATCAAGATTACCCTGTCCTCCCGAATCTTCCTCAGAACTATTGGAATTAGGTTTAGTGGGGGAAAAGGCATATGCGAGACTGAAGAGCCATGAAATTAGAAGAGCGTGCACTGCGTATGAGTTGTCTCTTGGATTTAGGGAACAGAACTGGTGTAATTTTTTGTTCCCTCGGCTGGCAAAAAGGTCTATTTCTGGACAACCCCATAATTGTACGATCTGATTGAAGATGGCTGGATTTAGCTGTCACAGGAGACCTAGGTATGCAAGAGCTAATGAGCCGGGCCCCTGCGATTTCCCTCAGACTAGGGAAACCCTGACTGACCCTCTCCCAGAGTTTACACTGATGGTGTGCATGTCTGGGCCTCCACCCTCACCCTGTCTCCTGTTTCAACCCTAGGCTGAAACCTCCACCCACCACCCAGTGAAGAGACCACACACCAATACCCACAGTTAGCACAGACAAGGATAACGGAAAAATATGCAACACGCCGCAGTCACTCAGGAATAAACAATAAGTGCACAGGGCAAAATAAATTCAAATATAGGAAGGAGAAAATAAGACAAAGGGAAATACACCACCAGCAACGATACTCCAACTCCTAGCTCACCACTCCAGACCGAGATAACCAAGCACAAGACAGAAGCTATAATCGGTGACGCCCAATGTTCAGAAGAACTATTTAAAGGCAGTGGGCGTGGCCCAGGTTCCAATCCGAGCACCAGCTAAATTAACCCCGGACCAGCTAGATAAAATCTAGCCGACGCCACTGAGCACATAGTGGACAAAAGCGGAATTACCGCTGTCTGTCGAACGCCCTGGCATGAACAGCGTCTGACATGACATTAGCGACCAATCTCCTTGTTTGAGCTTGTTGCGGCTTAAATAGTCGGCCATGGTATTGAGCTTTCCTTTTATATGAAGAGCCGTAAGAGAGAGTAGCTGATTCTCGGCCATCTGAAAAATACGATCCGCGACTTCCATTAATGAATTGGACCGTGTTCCTCCTTGACGATTAATGTAGGCCACAGCTACCTGGTTGTCTGATAACAGCCTGACGTGACGACCCTGTAGGGGTATAAGAAAACTATTCAAGGCGCGTTCCATGGCTAATAGTTCTTTTAGATTGGAGGATGAGTCCTGTTCAGACTGAGACCATAGCCCCTGGACCCAATCATCTCCTAAGTGAGCCCCCCATCCCTTAGGGCTAGCATCCGTAGTTATTACTCTAGTCACATGATTTGTCCAAGGGACCCCCCTACGTAGATTTGGGATGTGTGTCCACCAAATAAGTGAATGAGTAGTTTCAGCAGAAAGTGAAAATTTACTGTCGAGATGAGCTCCTAGTCGACAAGAATTATGTAGGACGTCCCATTGTAGCGTTCTGGTGTGATATTGAGCCCAGAGAACCGCTGAAATACAAGATGTAAGAGAACCTAAGAGAGACATCGCACTTCTTACCGAGACTAAGGGCTTGCTAATTGCCCTGGTGACTAGCTGTTGAATATTAGTAACTTTTGAATCTGGCAGGCGACATTCCTGCTGACTAGAGTCTATGATAAAACCCAGAAATTCTTGTGTTTTCAGGGGCTGCAGACGAGATTTTTTAAGATTGATAATCCAGACTAACCTGTGCAATGCTCCCATCACCTTGTCTAGTTGGTCCTTGCAATGTGATTCCGAATGACCCACAATTAGTAAATCATCTAGGTATGGAATTATTAGTATGTCTTGTTCGTGCAGGTGTGCCATAACTTCTACCATGATTTTTGTAAACACCCGGGGTGCGACTGCGACTCCGAAGGGAAGTGCCTGATACTGAAAATGCTCTACCGTGCCAGCAAGTGAAACCGCCACCCTAAGAAATTTTTGATGATCTACGTGTATTGGAACATGGTAGTAGGCATCCTTGAGGTCTAAGACAACCATGAAGCAATGGTTAAAGAGTAACTTTATTGCCGTCTTTACAGATTCCATTTTGAAGGAAGGAACCAACAAAAAATTTGTTCAGGCCTTTCAAGTTAATGATGGTACGATATGACCCGTCAGGCTTTTTGATCAGAAACAGGGGAATAAAACCCCCTACCTTTTTCTTCCGTAGGAACTTTGACCAGAACTCTTTTCTGTTGAAGTTCCCGGACCTCTGTCTCCAGCGTCAATTGTTCTGCAGAGGAAGAACGAATGGGCGTCAATATAAATTTGTCTTGAGGAATATGGTGGAAATCGAACCTTAGGCCTTTTTCTACAATGCTTAGAATCCACGGGTTATTCGTGATTTGTGTCCAGGCCGGGTAGAAGGCCAAAAGCCTACCCCACACCTGGTCCGCCAGTCATTGAGGTTTTTTAAAGTCTCGTGAAGGATTAAACATGAATCCTTTACCTCTTCTCCTGTTGCTGTCATATCTGGTAGATTCTCTGTTTGAATCTTTGTTTGGCCTTCTGCGGCTAGACCATCCTCTATTGTAATCCCGTCTGTAAAAGGGTCTTCCTAAGAAAGGGAAGCATTTTTTTATTATCCCCTGCCTTTTCCAATAGCTCATCTAGGACCGGTCTGAATAAATGAGCCCCTTCGCAGGGAATGCTGCATAGCTTTGTTCTGGCCTGTAAGTCTCCCGGCCAACATTTTATCCACAGCGCTCTCCGGGCTGCGTTAGATAAAGCCGAGGACCTGGCGGCCAATTTGACAGAGTCCGCTGATGCGTCTGAAAGGAAAGCTGCTGCATCCTGGATTATAGGTAAAGAGGCTAATATCTCATTCCTAGGGATCTTATCCCTGAGCTGATCTTCTAGGTGACCTAACCACACCATCAAGGACCGAGCCGTGCAGGTGGCTGCTATTGCTGGTCTCAGGGATCCAGCCGAAGTCTCCCAGGCCCCTTTAAGGAAGATATCAGCTTTCCTATCTAACAGGTCCTTCAGGTTCCCTAAATCCTCAAAAGGGAAGGGAGGTTCTTTTGCATGCTTTGGCCACTGCCGCATCCAGTTTCGGGACCTTATCCCATGAGGATGATGCCTCCTCCTCAAAGGGATATCTTCTTTTAAACGCAGGCGGAAGTGACCCCTTCCTTTCGGGTTTCTTCCACTCCCTTGAAATCAGTGATTTAATTTTATGCACTACTGGAAAGACCCTTTGGGATTTCCGATCTATACCTTTGAACATGATGTCCTGAATGGAGCATTCTGATTGGGTCTCCTCTATCCCCATCGTATTGTTAACTGCTTTGACCAGATGGTTAATTCTATCAAGTGATAAACAGGTCCGACTAGACTCCATATCCTCAGCGGAGGAGGAAGACGGGAGGGATCCTGAGCTCAGTTCACCCGAGTCTGAAACCACATCTGATACAGGGGATGTTACATCAATCCTCTTTTTAGCTTCCGTCCTATGAGACCTGGACCTCACGGAACCTCTGACTTCTTGCCTAACCATCTCTCTTAACGTAGAAGTCAGGTCAGGAGCCTCTTCCTCTAACAAGCGTTGTATACAGGATTTACACAACCTCCTTATATGCCCATCTGGAAGTGGCTCTGCACATTCGGCACACTGCCTATGTTTGGCTTTAGTCAAACATTTCCTCCTCTAGTAAGGAGAGAGGGAAAAAATAAGGGGAACAATAATCAATAAGTGAACTTTCACGTAGATCACTTACCCAACCAGCAATGAGTGGTACCGTAGTCGGGGGGGTCCTTCGTAGCCAGCGACTCTTTACGGCTTGAGGACTTTGGTCCTGACATCTGGACCCTTTTAGCTCCACCAGCGCGACTACTGCCACTAGAGCGTCGCTGGGAGCTTCTCTGAGGCCTTTCCATCTCCTGTGGTTGCTCAAGTGGTTGCTGCTGCTTACCGCTCAGCTGCGGTGTTCCCTCCGATGATTCCATAATGAAATGGACAGGAACACCCTGCAGTTCCTGTGTATCACCTAAATATATCCCCCTGGGTACCGCCCCCAGATGGGGGCCAGCAGGAAAACGTCAGGTGCCGTTGATCGGTATTGTATACCGATAGGGTCCGGTTCCCCACCTCCGTGCCACGCCCCCACTGATGGCCAGTGAGAGCGCCAGATTCCCCGACGCCCCAGCCCGCCCCAGAGACGCCGGGTGCTGCCATCGGCCAGAAAGAAGCGCTACCGCGCATGCCCGGCCGCGTCATCAGCCCGCGCCGCATGCCGCGTTATCCGGACACGCCCCTTCCGGTCGTGTCCACGGCGCTGAGAGCCAACACGCCAAACAAGGACAGCAGCACTCCCCGGATGACACTGACACCCACCGGAAGCTGCGGACAGACCTCAGTGGCCCCAGCAGACGCGGCACCATGGGGAACGAAGACCCCACTCCCAGATATAATGCGGTCACCATGGAGGTTAGCCCATTCACCCAAGGCTGCCTCCTCCTGCTGCCACCTACACCTACAAAAACAGTCCCCCTGCATGTGGTGCTTCCATCATCCTGATCAGGCAGAGGTAGGGGGCCCCCGCTACCTGCATCGACCAGTCAGGAGTGGGATTAATCTTCGACCTTCTTCTCAAGGCCTGCCTGAAGAGGTTCCACTGTCAGGGACAGGAAACCAACTGATGCGGGAGAGAGGTACCGCCCTTTTATGTCTGTAGGTTTCCTGTCCCTGAAGGGCGGATCCCCCCTCTCGTTGTGCTGTCATGGCGACTGAATAAAAGGCTCCTTACCTCCAGCACAGAAATGGAGATATCCATTTGATGATCCGGCAGTCAGTAATTGGGAAAAGGCCCCAAAATTGGATGCAGCCATAGCCAAGGTAGCAAAGCGAGCTTCCCTTCCTTTTGAGGATATGGGAACCCTTAAGGACCCTCTGGATAGGAAGGCGGATATTTTTCTGAGGGGTACCTGGGAAATGGCGGCCGGTTCCTTAAGACCTGTGGTGGCATCAACCTGTACGGCTAGGTCAATGATGGTTTGGCTGGACCAATTAGAAGCCCAATTAAAGGAGGGAGCCTCAAGAGACTCTGTTAGCAGCTTTACCAGTGATTCAGGAGGCGGCTGCTTTCTTGTCAGACGCATCTATTGACTCTTAAGATGGCTGCTAGAATAGCAGGACTCTCTAATGCGGCTAGGAGAGCCCTGTGGTTAAAATGCTGGCCGGGAGACATACAGACGAGGTCAAAGCTCTGTGCCATTCCCTGCAAGGGGGAATATTTGTTTGGTCCCACCTTAGACGAACTCCTGGAAAAAGCAGGAGATGACAAGAAGAAGTTTCTGAATTTGTTTGGGTCCTACCGTCGTTTCTTCAATAAGAAGAGGTTTGGCCGGGGAAGGAAGCGTGCCTTTTCGCCCATTAGAGATCTGTCTAGATGGGATGATAGACGTAGAAGAGGTACAGGATATATGTTCCGTCATTCCTTAAAGGAGAGAAAGAAGGAAGACAAATGACTAGGAATCCCGGTGGGGGGTAGACTATTGCATTTCTGTCCAGAATGGTCAGAGATCACAAATAGTGTTTGGGTACAAAATACTATTTCTCGGGGTCTCATGCTGGAGTTTATCCACACCCCACGGGATAACTTTAAATTGACTCCTTTACGTTGTTCCCCCCTGGAACAGTCGGCTTTAGAGGAAGAGGTGTGGTCTCTTTGTTCTAAAAATGTCCTTATTGAGGTTCCAAAATCTGATAGAGGAAAGGAATTTTATTCTCCCCTATTTCTTATTCAGAAGCCTGATAAGACTTATAGGACCATTATAAATCTTAGACGTCTTAATACTTACCTGGCTAAACATACCTTTAACCCCTTCACCCCCAAGGGTGGTTTGCACGTTAATGACCGGGCCAATTTTTACAATTCTGACCACTGTCCCTTTATGAGGTTATAACTCTGGAACGCTTCAACGGATCTTGGCGATTCTGACATTGTTTTCTCGTGACATATTGTACTTCATGATAGTGGTAAAATTTATTCGATATAAGTTGCGTTTATTTGTGAAAAAAATGAATATTTGGCGAAAATTTTGAAAATTTCGCAATTTTCCAACTTTTAATTTTTATGCCCTTAAATCACAGACATATGTCACGCAAAATACTTCATAAGTAACATTTCCCACATGTCTACTTTACATCAGCACAATTTTGGAACCAAAATTTTTTTTTGTGACGGAGTTATAAGGGTTAAAAGTTGACCAGCAATTTCTCATTTTTACAACACCATTTTTTTTTAGGGACCACATCTCATTTGAAGTCATTTTGAGGGGTCTATATGATAGAAAATACCCAAGTGTGACACCATTCTAAAAACTGCACCCCTCAAGGTACTCAAAACCACTTTCAAGAAGTTTATTAACCCTTCAGGTGTTTCACAGGAATTTTTGGAATGTTTAAATAAAAATGAACATTTAACTTTTTTTCACACAAAATTTATTTCAGATCCAATTTGTTTTATTTTACCAAGGGTAACAGGAGAAAATAGACCCCAAAATTTGTTATACAATTTGTCCTGAGTATGCTGATACCCCATATGTGGGGGTAATCCACTGTTTGGGCACATGGCAGAGCTCGGAAGGAAAGGAGCGCCATTTGACTTTTCAATGCAAAATTGACTGGAATTGAGATGGGACGCCATGTTGCATTTGGAGAGCCCCTGATGTGCCTAAACATTGAAACCCCCCACAAGTGACACCATTTTGGAAAGTAGACCCCCTAAGGAACTTATCTAGATGTGTGGTGAGCACTTTGACCCAACAAGTGCTTCACAGAAGTTTATAATGCAGAGCGGTAAAAATAAAAAATCATATTTTTTCACAAAAATGATCTTTTCGCCCCCAATTTTTTATTTTCCCAAGGGTAAGAGAAGAAATTGGACCCCAAAAATTGTTGTGCAATTTGTCCTGAGTACGCTGATACCCCATATGTGGGTGTAAACCATTGTTTGGGCGCAGGGCAGAGCTCGGAAGGGAAGGAGCGCCATTTTACTTTTCAATGCAAAATTGACTGGAATTGAGATGGGACGCCATGTTGCATTTGGAGAGCCCCTGATGTGCCTAAACATTGAAACCCCCCACAAGTGACACCATTTTGGAAAGTAGACCCCCTAAAGAACTTATCTAGATGTGTGGTGAGCACTTTGACCCAACAAGTGCTTCACAGAAGTTTATAATGCAGAGCCGTAAAAATAAAAAATCATATTTTTTCACAAAAATGATCTTTTCGCCCCCATTTTTTTATTTCCCCAAGGGTAAGAGAAGAAATTAGAGCACAAAAGTTGTTGTGCAATTTGTCCTGAGTACGACGATACCCCATATGTGGGGGTAAACCACTGTTTGGGCGCATAGCAGAGCTCGGAAGGGAAGGAGCGCTATTTTACTTTTCAATGCAAAATTGACTGGAATTAAGATGGGATGCCATGTTGCGTTTGCAGAGCCCCTGATGTGCCTAAACATTAAAAACCCCCACAAGTGACACCATTTTGGAAAGTAGACCCCCTAAGGAACTTATCTAGATGTGTTTTGAGAGCTTTGAACCCCCAAGTGTTTCACTACAGTTTATAACGCAGAGCCGTGAAAATAAATTCTTTTTTTTTTTTTTCACAAAAATGATTTTTTAGCCCCCAGTTTTGTATTTTCACAAGGGTAACAGGATAAATTGGACCCCAAAATTTGTTGTCCAATTTGTCCTGAGTATGCTGATACCCGATATGTGGGGGGGAACCACTGTTTGGGCGCATGACAGAGCTCGGAAGGGAAGGAGCGCCATTTGGAATGCAGACTTAAATGGATTGGTCTGCAGGCGTCACGTTGCATTTGCAGAGCCCCTGATGTACCCAAACAGTACAAACCCCCCACAAGTGACCCCATATTGGAAACTAGACCCCCCAAGGAACTTATCTAGATGTGTTGTGAGAACTTTGAACCCCCAAGTGTTTCACTACAGTTTATAACGCAGAGCCGTGAAAATAAAAATTCTTTTTTTTTTTCACAAAAATGATTTTTTTAGCCCCCAGTTTTGTATTTTCCCAAGGGTAGCAGGAGAAATTGGACCCCAAAAGATGATGTCCAATTTGTCCTGAGTACGCTGATACCCCATATGTTGGGGTAAACCCCTGTTTGGGCACACGGGAGAGCTCGGAAGGGAAGGAGCACTGTTTTCCTTTTTCAACGCAGAATTGGCTGGAATTCAGATCGGATGCCATATCCCGTTTGGAAAGCCCCTGATGTGCCCGAACAGTGGAAACCCCCCAATTATAACTGAAACCCTAATCCAAACACACCCCTTACCCTAATCCCAACAGTAACCCTAACCACTCCTCTAACCCAGACACACCCAACCCTATTCCCAACCGTAAATGTAATCCAAACCCTAACCCTATCTTTAGCCCCAACCCTAACTGTAGCCCCAACCCTAGCCCCAACCCTAGCCCTAACCCTAGCAATAACCCTAGCCCTAACACTAGCCGTAACACTAGCCCTGACCCTAGCCCTAACCCTAGCCCCAACCCTAGCCCCAACCCTAGCCCCAACCCTAGCCCCAACCCTAGCCCCAACCCTAACCCCAGCCCTAACCCCAGCCCTAACCCTAGCCCTAACCCTAGCAATAACCCTAGCCCTAACTCTAGTCCTAACTCTAGCCCTAACCCTAACCCTAATGGGAAAATGGAAATAAATACATTTTTTAATTTTTTTATTTTTCCCTAACTAAGGGGGTGATGAAGGGGGTTTGATTTACTTTTATAGTGGGTTATTTAGCAGATTTTTATGATTGGCAGCTGTCACACACTGAAAGACGCTTTTCATTGCAAAAAATATTTTTTGCGTTACCACATTTTGAGAGCTGTAATTTTTCCATATTTGAGTCCACAGAGTCATGTGAGATCTTGTTTTTTGCGGGATGCGTTGACGTTTTTATTGGTAACATTTTCGGACACGTGACATTTTTTGATCGCTTTTTATTCCGATTTTTGTGAGGCAGAGTGATCAAAAACCAGCTATTCATGAATTTCTTTTTGGGGAGGCGTTTATACCGTTCCACGTTTGGTAAAATTGATAAAGCAGTTTTTTTCTTCGGGTCAGTACGATTACAGCGATATCTCATTTATATCATTTTTTTATGTTTTGGCGCTTTTATACGATAAAAACTATTTTATAGAAAAAATAATTATTTTGGTATCGCTTTATTCTCAGGACTATAACTTTTTTATTTTTTTGCTGATGATGCTGTATGGCGGCTCTTTTTTTGCGGGACAAGATGACGTTTTCAGCGGTACCATGGTTATTTATATCAGTCTTTTTGATCGCGTGTTATTCCACTTTTTGTTCGGCGGTATGATAATAAAGCGTTGTTTTTTGCCTCTTTTTTTTTTTCTTACGGTGTTTACTGAAGGGGTTAACTAGTGGGCCAGTTTTATAGGTCGGGTCGTTACGGACGCGGCGATACTAAATATGTGTACTTTTATTGTTTTTTTTATTTTATTTAGATAAAGAAATGTATTTATGGGAATAATATTTTTATTTTTTTTTTCATTATTTTGGAATATTTTTTTTTAATTTTTTTTACACATTTGGAAAAAATTTTTTTTACTTTTTTACTTTGCCCCAGGGGGGGACATTACAGATTGGTGATCTGCCAGTTTGCATAGCACTCTGACAGATCACCGATCTGCGAGAAGTGCAGGCTGCTTCACAGTGCCTGCTCTGAGCAGGCTTCTGTGAAGCCACCTCCCTCCCTGCAGGACCCGGATCCGCGGCCATCTTGGATCCGGGTCTGGAGCAGGCAGGGAGGGAGGTAAGACCCTCGCAGCAATGCGATCACATCGCGTTGCTGCGGGGGGCTCAGGGAAGCCCGCAGGGAGCCCCCTCCCTGCGCGATGCTTCCCTGCACCGCCGGCACATCGCGATCATGTTTGATCGCGGTGTGCCGGGGGTTAATGTGCCGGGAGCGGTCCGTGACCGCTCCTGGCACATAGTGCCGGATGTCAGCTGCGATATGCAGCTGACACCCGGCCGCGATCGGCCGCGCTCCCCCCGTGAGCGCGGCCGATCGCGTATGACGTACTATTCCGTCCTTGGGAAGTAGGGCCCACCCCACATGGACGGAATAGTACGTCTAATGACAGAAAGGGGTTAAGGTGGAATCTATCAACTCAACAATAAAGATGCTGTTCAAAAATTGTTTTATGGTAGTAGTGGATTTAAAAGATGCCTTTTATCATGTGCCCATTCATGAAGATTTCCAACGGTTCCTAAGGGTAGCGGTAGTAATGGGGGGAGTAGTTCACCATTTTCAGTACAGAGCACTTCCCTTCGGTATAACTTCTGCCCCTAGAGTATTTACAAAAATAATTGCGGAGGTTATGGCGCATTTACGAGAATCTAATATTCTTATTGTCCCCTACCTTGATGATTTCCTCATAGCAGGGAACTCAATGGAACACTGTTTGTCACAGTTAGAGATAACTAGAGTTAAATTGGAACACCTGGGCTGGATAATTAATTATGAAAAATCCCAGTTGCAGCCCCTAAAAGTTCAAAAGTTTTTAGGGTTATTGTTAGATTCATCTTCACAACAGTGTCTCCTTCCAATAAATAAATTAGATCAAATTCAGCATCAGGTATTAAGGGCAATTAACACCCTCCATAACCCTTCGACAAGCTATGTCCCTGCTAGGGTCCCTCACATCATGCATCCCAGCGGTCAGATGGGCCCAATTTCATATGAGACCACTTCAAAAAGATGTATTGGTTAATGACAAAACCTTGAGGGGTGTATTGGGGGAAAAAATAACCTTAAATCCGGTAACTCTCCAATCCCTAAAGTGGTGGCTGGATAGGGATAATTTATCGGCAGGGGTTCCCTGGATAACAAATATATCCCGGGTGATAACTACGGATGCCAGCCCCTCAGGGTGGGGGGCCCACATGGATAACATTGTGGTTCAGGGACAATGGGAACCATACACAACGTCCTCATCCAATCAGAGGGAATTATTGGCGATTTGAGTTGGCGGTTAAAAAGCTCCTCATGTATCTACGGGCCGCCACATCAGGATCCTCTTGGACAACCAGGTGGCAGTCGCCTATATAAATCATCAAGGTGGAACACGTTCCGAGACTCTAATGCAGGTCACAGATCGCCTGTTTCGGATGGCAGAAATGAATTTTCTATCTTTGACTGCTTTCCACATCAAAGGGAAGGAAAATATAAAAGCAGACTTTCTCAGGCGAAATATATTAAAACAAGGGGAATGGTCTCTAAATGGAGACGTCTTCAGTCAGATTGTCCGCCGATGGGGTCGGCCAGTGGTGGACCTATTTGCTACAAGAGACAACAAAAAAGTAAAAAACTTTTGTTCTTTGAATCCCAGGGAGAATCCGCTGGTAGTGGATGCCTTCCTAATAAAATGGGATTTTACTCTGGCTTACGCCTTCCCACCATTGAATCTGTTACCTCTAGTGGTGAGGAAAATCAGAGAAGATCGTGTGAAGGTCATTCTGATTGCTCCTTTCTGGCCCAGGAGAACCTGGTTCGCATGGCTCAGGACAATGTCAGTAGGCGATCCCTGGGTGCTACCAAACATCCCGAATTTACTTTTCCAGGGGCCGGTATTCCATCCACAAGTGAAGGGACTCCATTTAACGGCTTGGAGTTTGAGCGGTCATTATTAAAAGATAAAGGCTTTTCCCCAAATTTGGTTGATACCCTTTTAAAAAGTAGAAAGCAGATAACTAAAATCTACTCTAGAAGCTGGAGAAAGTTCCTGACTTTCTCAGATTTTGACATCAAAGAAGGGGTACCGATATACGTCAAATATTAGAATTTCTGCAGAGGGGGGTTAGAGTTAAACCTCTCTACAAGCACACTTAAGAGTACAGGTGTCAGCCCTTGGTGCCCTGTTCTCATGTAATATTGCCAATAACTATTGGGTGTCGAGATTCATTAAGGCAGTCGGTAGGGCCAGGCCGTTACAGAAAAACAAAATGGTACCATGGGACTTAAAGCTAGTCCTTTCTTCTCTAACAAAAGACCCCTTTGAGCCCTTACATGAAGCCTCAATCAAAATGTTATCTCTCAAAACAGCTTTTCTGTTAGCCATAACATCGGCTCGCAGAATAGGAGACATTCAGGCACTTTCCAGACTTCCCCCGTATACAGAATTCTTACAGGATAGAGTTATCCTCAGGCCAGACCCAGCTTACTTACCAAAGGTAGCATCCCAGTTTCACAGGTCACAGGAGATAGTTCTACCTTCTTTTATCCCTAATCCTTCTATCCCTAAAGAGGAAGAATTCCATACGTTAGATGTCAGGAGATGCCTTTTACAATATATTTCGGTCACTAATGACTGGAAGAAGGATAATGCACTATTCTTATCCTTCCAAGGTCCTAGGAAAGGGGTTAGAGCATCAAAATATACACTAGCTAAATGGATTAGGGAGGCTATCTCTCTGGCTTACACAGCAGGTGTGGGTCCGGCTCCGCAGAATCTGAGGGCACATTCTACCCGAGCCATGGCATCATCCTGGGCGGAAAGGTCTGGAGTGTCAATCGACCAGATATGTAAGGCGGCCACATGGTCATCCCCTTCCACCTTTTTCAAGCACTATCGGTTGGATTTGGGGTTCTCGTCTGATCTCGCCTTCGGGTTAAGGGTGCTGCAGGCTATAGTCCCTCCCCAAGGTGGCTTACATCTCTGTAAATCTCTCGTGGTGCTGTCATGGGAGTGCAAATAAAGCATTAAAGGGAACCTGTCACCCCGTTTTTTGAAGATGAGCTAAAAAAAAGCGTTAAATAGGGGCAGAGCTTGGCGTTACATTAGTGTCTTTTGTGTGCCTTTATTACCCACCTATGCTGCTGAAATACCTTTGTAAAGTCGCCGTTTTCTGCTGTCACTCACGCTGGTCTGGTCCTATGGGCGTGGTGACAGCGCTGTTTCTCCCCCAGATCAGGCTCATCATTCCGTTGGTGGCGTAGTGGTGTGCGCATGTCCAACAGAGAATATCCACTGCCCAGGAGATGCAAAAGAGCGTGATCTGCGCTATTCAGCGGTTTACCGGTGAGCGCGGCCATCTTTCTGTGGCCGCGCGTGCGCAGATGGAGCGCTCTGCTGCCCGGGGCTTCAGGAAAATGGCCGCCGCGATCTCCATCTGCGCACGCGCGGAATCCCGTGGCCATTTTCCTGAAGCCCCGGGCAGCAGAGCGCTCCATCTGCGCACGCGCGGCCACAGGAAAGATGTCCGCGCCCACCGGTAAACGGCTGAATAGCGCAGATCGCGCTCTTTTGCATCTCCTGGGCAGTGGATATTCTCTGTTGGACATGCGCACACCACTATGCCACCAACGGAATGATGAGCATGATCTGGGGGAGAAACAGCGCTGTCACCACGCCCATAGGACCAGACCAGTGTGAGTGACAGCAGAAAACGGCGATGTTACAAAGGTATTTCAGCAGCATAGGTGGGTAATAAAGGCACACAAAAGACACTAATGTAACGTCCAGCTCTGCCCCTATTTAACGCTATTTTTAGCTCATCTTCAAAAAACGGGGTGACAGGTTCCCTTTAAGCTACTTACCGGTAGCAGCATTTTTCGGAGGCCCATGACAGCACCCTTTAATTCCCTCCCTATTCATGTGGGGATTGCACTTCCTTAGAATGTAGAAAAAAAGAAAAGAAAAAGGATTGTCTCACGTGTGATATCTGGATTGTTACTTTATTAAAAATAGTGTTTTATTGTATATATAATGTTTGTGTATACTTGTCATTAACTGCGGTAGTCCTCTCAGGCTCTGTAATACAACTGATACAAAAGGGCGACACCTCTCCCACGTATCTGTGGGTTTCCTGTTCCTAAGGGGCGGATCCCCTCTCTCGTGGAGCTGTCATGGGCCTCCGAAAAATGCCACTACCGGTAAGTAGCTTAATGCTTTTTCATTCCTGTCATGCCACTTTGCATTAATACCTGAAAAGCATGTGAAGGGTTAATGAACTACCTGAAAGCAATTTTGAATAGAATGAGGGGGTGCGGTTTTTAAAATGGTATCACATTTGGGGGTTTCCAATATATAGGACCCACAAAGTCACTTTGAAATTGTATTGGTACCTGAAAATGTGTTTGTAAATTTCCTTGAAAAAATAAAAAATAAAAAAAATTGCTACATTTTTAAACCTCCAAACAGGCCAATAAAATAAAACAGCATTTTACAAGTGGTGCTGATGTACAGTAAACATGTGGGAAATGTTATTTATTAATGTTTTGGTATGGTATGACTATCTGGATTAAAGGGATAATCGTTGCAATTTTTAAAATATTTTTAGCAAATTTCTGATATTTTTATAAATAAATGCAAAACACAGGAACTTAAATTTACCATTATCATAAATTATGATGTGTCACGAAAAATAGGGATTTTTGTGTACTCACCGTAAAATCCTTTTCTCCGAGCCATTCATTGGGGGACACAGACTGTGAGGTGTATGCTGCTGCCACTAGGAGGCTAACACTAAGTGATACAAAGAAAGTTAGCTCCTCCCCTGCAGTATACACCCTCCTGCTGGCTCTCAGCTAACCAGTTCGGTGCAAAAGCAGTAGGAGATCAAGAACAACATATGAGCGTATAGCATGTCAAATTATAGAAACAAGCACAAACTAATAGGGAGGGAGCTGTGTCCCCCAATGAATGGCTCGGAGAAAAGGATTTTACGGTGAGTACACAAAAATCCCTATTTCTCCTTCGCCTCATTGGGGGACACAGACCGTGGGACGTCCCAAAGCAGTCCCTGGGTGGGGACAACATCAGATCAGGCCGGTGTAACCACTACTTACAAGTGCGTCACCGCGGTCTGCAGAGTCCGCCTGCCCAGACTCACATCTGTGGAAGTGTGGGAATTATAGTGCTTCAAGAATGCATGCGGACTGGAGGAATTCGCAAGCTTGCGGCCGTGCTTGCCGACGTCTGGTGTCTAGAGCCCTCAGACAGGGAGATAGGCTGACATCTAGCACGGAAGGACTCCTGGATGGTGAAAAGAATACACCAGGCTAACATGGCTGATGAAATGGCTAAACCCTTCCTGTGACTGTCAGTAAGCCATCTTACCATCGAGAAGCCCAAGTAAAGTGTCCAACCTTCGGAAGGACGCAGTCCTCGATACATACCCACTCGGAGCACTCACTTCTTCCAGATTATGGAGAACCCATTCCGTTTTATGGACTGGAGCCGAAAGAAATGAGAGAAGGACGATGCCCCTGCGACAGAGGGAATACAATACCACCTTGGTAACGAGGGAAGGAAATGGCCTGAGGGCAACCTTGCCTTGATGGTAATAAGGAAAAAAGTCTGATCAGGATGACAGGAACGCAGAGATAAAAAGGGGAGCGACCTTCCCTGACAGTAAAGTCTGTCCGGGTCAAAAAAGGAGTCTACTGTAAGATCCCCAGGACCATTGTCCCACAGATCTAACGGTACGCGGTAGGGAAGAACTACAGGTGAAGACTCCCTGCTAGAAATTCCATATTCGCAGTTTTGTCGCAATAAGATGGAAAAAATACTAGTACGGCAAGCGAGAGAACCTGACATTGTCAGTGAGGGTCTCCCGGGATCACTGGGGCCCTTCTTGCTTCCAAAAAGATCTCAAAAGTAGTGGAAGAGGGGTTATGGAGATTGGTACCATGGAAGAACAGAGCATGCACTGTGATGGTCTTGGATCTCGAGGTCAAACCATAAACTGGAGTACATTGGTGTTCAATTTGGACGCCATCTGACCTACATCTGGAGTACTCCAGGGAAGGCAGGTCTGATGGAAGACTCTCGAGTGAAGTTCCCACTCACTTGAGGAGAAACCCTGACGGCTGAATATGTCTGCCGCCCAGTGTTCTACTCCAGGGATATGTACTGCTGAGATCACCGAGTGATAGATCTCGGCCCATCAGAGAGTGCGAGGTACCTCGGCCATAGCGCTTGACTGTGGGTACCTGCTAGATGGTTGACGTATGGCGCAGTCATGGCATTATCCAATTGAAGATGGATGGTTGACCCGCCTGAGGGCAGTGGACCTGCTGTAGGATTAGCCGTACCGTTCGGATCCCCAGAGCAATGATCGGGAGAAGACGACTGGCATTGGTATTCCCTAATAACCATTGGACCAGGAGAAGGCTCTGGATGAGGAAGGAGCTCAGAGACTGCCCTTTGAAAGCCTGATTGACTTGCTGAAAACGAGCGGAGCAAA
Source organism: Ranitomeya variabilis (assembly GCF_051348905.1). Taxonomy (NCBI): domain Eukaryota; kingdom Metazoa; phylum Chordata; class Amphibia; order Anura; family Dendrobatidae; genus Ranitomeya; species Ranitomeya variabilis. The sequence goes on from NC_135233.1 coordinate 221,412,885, forward strand.
AGAAACTGCTTCCATTGTCGTCTTTTTCCCCAGAACCCTCCTAGCGAATTGAATGAACCGAGGGAATGAGTGACCAAGTGCACGAGCTCCCTGTTGAAGGGCCACGACCTTGACTCGAGAGAGGATTACCATCCTTCTTGTGCAGGATCATCCTCAAAAATTATCTGGTGGGCTGGGAATGAGGAAAAACTTGTCTAAGTTTAGCTGCTAGCCCAAGTGAGAGGGTATTGCAAGTGATATAAATGACTCAGCGTAGTCCTGGAAGAGCGGCTAGAAAGTCGACCAAATAGGGCAGGACGACCATGCTTCTGGGGTGCCAAGAGGCACATGACAACCGCCATGACCCTTGCGACCACTCTGGTGCGGTAGCCAGGCTGAAGGGCAAGGTCGTGACTTGAAAGTGCTGTTCGCGAATGGAAGGCGAAGGGATTATTGTAGAGGGGAAAACCAGGAATGGGAGGATAAAAATCCTGAATGTCGATGGATTCCAGAAACTGCACATGTTTCTGTTGAAGTAATGGCTGAGCGGAGGAACTCCATTTGAAAAAGGAGGACCTTGTCAAAGGTTGTTAGAAGTTTGAGGTCCAGGATCGGTCTTACTTTTCATTCCCTTTTTTGGAACCAAGATCCCTTAGATCTAGACTGTCCTGGACAACGCTTCCACTGCTGGTTGGGTCTGTAGAAAAGATACGATCCCTTGTTAGTCTCCCGCTCAGAAGATTAGATTGGCCAGCTGTACTGTCTTCGGGGAAAAGTTACTTGTGTGAATCGAAGTAGTAAGGTCTCTGACCAGGAGACTATTGGTACCAGCAACCCATGTGGTGGCTAAGGAAGGGTAGAGCGCTGAACCCGAAGCCACAAGACAGAATGAACCAGATTTGCTATCCAACCGTCTGTGGTATTTTAATTGATGATACATCGGGCAGGGACACTGGTAGGTATACCACAAGAAATTCTACCCGGTTAGTCTGCCAAGTGGCAGAATGCAGGGCTGCATCCAGCAGGTCAGGAAAATACAGTCACTTGCCATCGTTGTACAGAGTAGAAAATAGGAACCCTCGATCCACCATCCTCTTAACAGGGAGGAATCGTCCGCTTTCTTGCATCAGCCGCTAAATAGTGGTGATACAAAGGGGGGTGCTCGGACGCCAGGGCAGGTTGTCTGGCGATAGGCCTGGATGCAGAAGAGGATACATGGAGGCGACACTGCATGTGCTCGTCTGTTGATGGTGTGGGGGGGAATCGGTGCCGTTTAAAGGACCCGTCGCCCTTAAAAATCAGACCAGGTATGGCATCCGACGTAGAGGCTTCTGTCCAGGGAACCGCTCGTCAATTTGTTGATGATATAAATAGGTGAGTTCCTCTTTTTCTGAAGCTCTGGCAATCCAGGGCAATATCTGATCCATATTCAGAGCGGTGTTCTCAACAAATCATAGGGGAGAGATCAGGAAATGAAACCTTCCATTTTCTAGACGCCTGTACATTTTAGAATACTTGCGGCCCCTGCTAGCCGACGGCTCCCATTGTAGGAGAGGGACCATGTATATCGGTCCTGCGAGCACTCCGAGCCACAGAGGGTTCACAGAGGGATTCAATCTCTTTGTCACTAACCGCAACCCATGGTTTATCTGACCAAGTCCACTGAGGGGGACTAGGTACTCTGAGATAAACTGGGATCAGCGGCGGAGGGCTCCAGAGCTCAGTTAGGGTGACCAGCTTCGGATTGAACATGTGCCCTTAAGACCAGTGAATACTGGTCATGCGCCTTTAAGACCAGGGAATACTGGTCTTGTGCCTTTAGGGGGGCATACTGTTTATGGTCATGTGCCTCTAAGACCAGGGCATACTGGTCATGTGCCTCTAAGACCAGGGCATACTGGTCAGGTGCCTTTAAGACCAGGGCATACTGGTCAGGTGCCTTTAAGACCAGGGCATACTGGTCATATGTCTTTAAGACCGGGGCATTTTTCAAGGATTACGCCAGAGGTGAAGCCCCTTGAGGGGAACTAGGTACTCTGGGAAGAGCCGGGATCTGCGGCGGCGGAGGGCTCCTGAGCTCAGTTGAACTAAGTACTCTGGGAAAGGTGACGGGCTTCTGGCGGGTCATTACTTAAAGAGCAGAGAATGCTGGTAATGTGCCCCTTTTAAACTAGGCTGGTCATGTGTTTTAACAAAGCCAGGGAAAGCTGGACATGTACCTATAAGCCCAGCGACTACTGGGCATGCGTCTTTAAGACCAGGGAATGCGGTCATGTACCCTTAAGACCCGTGCCTTTAAGACCGGAGCTTGCTGGACAACCAGATATTGCAGGTCTTAAGTATTAAAAATTATGGAACGCTAGTCCCTTTATGCTGCCGGGGTGCGTGCGGGGGAGGGGTGCGGAGGGAGGATTCTCCTTACCGAGATTCTGAGTCCCCCGTCTGGAGTAGCGCTGTCTTCAGCGCTGAATACCGCCTGCGCGATGCAGCAGCCACTTCCGGATGAGCTCGTGTCCGGAAATGGCAGGAGGAAGAAGATGGCTGCCGAGAATAGAGCTTTCGTCCTGAATGAGAGGCGCCTGAATAGAGGGGGCGGAGCCTGAAGGGCGGCCTAGCATGAGTTCCAGGTTGAGGCCTACACAAACCCGAAGCCGGGGGCTAAATTTTGAAGCCAGCCGGCGCCGAACGAGGGAAAATGCGCAGAGCCCTCCAACCGCTCGAGTCCCGGCACTTACCCCAGTAAGCAGCTCTGTTTAGCAGGTCAGAAGGTAGAAAAAGATCCTGTGCTGTTGCTGCTGTTTGGACGGTGCAGGGATAAGAAAAGTCCTCAATCCATTGTCCCTTTAGCAGGGAGGTGGAGAGGAACCGTCCGCCTCCTTGTACCATCCGCATTAAATAGTGGTGGTGCAGTGGTGGCTGCTCGGACGCCACGCTGTAGAGTGCCTCTGAACAGCCGAGGGTAAAACCTGGTGGGCAGGGCTGATGTCCGGCAATAGGCCTGGCTGCAGAAGAGGATACATGGAGGTGACACTCCAGTGCTCGTCTGATAAGGGAGGGGGGAGATCGGTGCCCTTGAAGGGGCCAGTCGCCCCTAGAATCAGCTCAGGCAGTGGCTTCCCACGTCGCAGGAGAGGATACCGAGAGGTAAAACTCCCGTGCTCGCCTGTTGTTGGTTCGCGGGAGATCGGAACATGAAAGAATCCGTCGCCCCCTTCGTCCGTTGTAAAGGTAAAAAGGTAAAAGTAAAAAGAGTTCTTTGGGTCTGAATAGCAGACCAGTCAGTGTGCCTCCTACGGACACTAAGCAAGAACTGGTTAGCTGAGAGCCAGCAGGAGGGTGTATACTGCAGGGGAGGAGCTAACTTTCTTTGTATCACTTAGTGTCAGCCTCCTAGTGGCAGCAGCATACACCCACGGTCTGTGTCCCCCAATGAGGCGAAGGAGAAAAACCCATCTCAATATTAATGGAATCTATTCAAGCATTCCAGAGTTACTACATAAAGTGATATCAGATTTTAACAAAATTGGCCTGGTCACTAAGGGGTTAGAGGGACTGAGCACATGATTGTTCAAACAATGTCCTGCCTCTCAGTGCTTCAGGGTGGGGACAAACATTTAAATACACCTTCCCCATCTGCTTGCTGTGCCTTTATCTCCATCCCCCAACCCCCATGTATTTGATTGACAGCTCTGGTTTCATCATAGGGCCAGAGCAGGGTGTAGATAGATAAAAAACAGGCTGGTGCGAAGGTGTATATAAATGGCAGACTTTAATGGGTGGCGTGAGATCTGATTTTTGCGGCATGCTGCGATTGTTTTCGCATGCTGAATAGCAATGAGAAAATAATCGCAGCTGTGCACTGCCCCATAAGAATAACATTGGGCCAAGTGCAATCCGATCTTTATTGGATTACACTAGTCGGATTTTTTTGCTTGTGTGATTGAGCCCTTAGATAAGACATTCAGCTTGTATTTCAGCGTTGACTCTAAAGGAAGATCATGATTTAACCCGGACCTATGTCCCAATTGCAATCTACAGTCATCTCACAACGTAAAGCCATTTGTGACTATCAAAAACATTTGGAGGACCTGGACAATAGGCTTCGCAGACTTAATATTAAAGTCTGAGGTCTCCCTGAACAAACAGCTGAAGGAAATCTTCCAAAGATTCTACAGACTGTAACAATAATAGATGCCCCAACAGTGTGTATTTGGTCAAACAGGCCACAGCTCATAGGGCTCTCAGCCCCAAAGGATCACATCCCCGCAACCTCGAGGTATGTTGTGTAACGGATTATGGGTTGAAGGAAGAAATAATGCTCTGTGCAAGGAAGCAGCAGGTTTTTGAGTTTGATGGTGTTGAGGAGAGCCATAAGATCAAATACTTAATTAACCTTACATAAGTTTTCCTCAGACAAAGTAAGACACTTAAGATGGCCGCCATTTCCTGTATCTGCATGCCGTGTGGTCTGGTATCCAAGATGACGCCCACCCTGATGACCTCATGGACCCACCCACAGTGACGCCCACCCTGATGACCTCATGGATCCGCCCATGGACTTGCTCATGCCCAACCCACTAACCAATGGAATACATCCGATCACTCCCATTTTAGAGCTAACCGAGCCCCCTTACAGGAGATATATAACGTTGTGTTTGACTAATAAACTGCCCTTCTTGGAGCTGAGCCACACATTGATCAAGGAGAGTTACAGCTGACTGTGTCTGGTGTATTTCTTCAGTGCACATGATCAATATCCATTAGGCCAGGAGTAGGCAACTAGAGAATTGAACATTTATATTAATTGTTCAACCCTAATATTTGGCCGCCCAACCTGGGGCCAGCAGAGGAGAGCCCTGAACCCTGAAAACCGGCGACTGGAACGGCTGGATGCACTGAGTACCCCGAACCTGGAGACTGATCAACTCCTTAACAGAACACGGTAAGTCTGCTGATTTTTTTATAATCTGTAGTCTTTACCTGTGTCCTTCGGGGTATCCTGTGCAGATTGCCTGACCGTGTCCGGTTTCCTTGGTATCTGTAAGACGGCAGAAGGGTCTCTCCGCTGCTGGTCATTTAATTGCAAGAACCGTCACGTTTTAGTTGCCTACTGCCTGTTACATGTTGTGAAGAGGGGAGATGACTAGTAGGTTAAAAGATGCAAGTTTTTTTCTCTACAGAGGGCTAGAGGCAAGTGATAAAACAGGAAAAACAGGTTTTTACAGAGGGAGATGACTGGTAGTTAGGAGAAGCATTGTGTTTGGAGCAGGAAGAACAGGTTTCTAGGAAAGAAAAGAAGCAAGTGTTTACAGAAGGAAAAGCATGTGGAGAACGGGATAAGCAGGTTTTTTTTTAGATAAGAATAAGCAAGTGTAGAAAATATATAAATAATTTTTGTCTGTGGTATACGGTTGTCGCCTGTGATAAGATTTTCAGTTCTGTACAAGAGAGACTAGGACCTGGAGTAATTGACTCGGCCTAGGGGGGCCCGGTAAATCTTGGAGCAATTGGCTCAGTTCGGGCATAATAAATTGTGTAGCGGCTCATTGAAACTTGGAGCAATTGGCTCAGTTTGAGCCAATTAAATTTATAGTTTTTCTTTTTTTGCCCCGTGACATCGAGTAATTGACTCTGCACGGGGACCGGTAAGTTAGGGAGCAATTTGACAAAGTAGGGAAGAATTGGTTTGTAAAGTACGGAGCACGGAAGTCAGACAGGGACCACGTGACAAGAAGCAATAGGAACTGAGTACTGCAGACTCAGTTCCCTTTAGAATCTCAGGTTTGAGTCATCTCCCCCGTCTTATTGTTTGTTTGGTGTTTGTTATCTTGATAGATAGATATATATACTGTATATCTATAGAAAGATGGAGAAATTAATGCAGTTCTGCCGTATAGGCACTAAGCCAAATTCAGATGGCAAGTTAGACTCATGCACATTAGTAGCGACTCGTGAAGGGAAGAGTCATATTAAGCAATGTAAAAAGCTTATGAAGTTGTGTGGAATGCCAGAAGGGGGAAGGTTGCAGCCCCTGGACTGGAAGCTTGTCTTGAAAGAAAGAAAAGGTATCCTAGAAGATAATGGATTGTTGTCTATTGCTAGGGCAGGAGAAAGAGTCTCTGAAAGTCTGTATATATATAAAAAAAAAAAAAAAAAAATGAAAATTGGGTAGAGGAGGAAAGGAAAAAAAGAGGTAGAGTTTTGACTTATGTGTGTTGCAAAAATATATCTTGTGAGCGGCCACCACCGTATAATGGTGGCCCAGAGCCATGTGGTAAATGTAATGGCGGCCATTTTGTTAATGGCGAATGTGTTAAATGTAATAGCAGCCAAAATGGTGGCCCAGAGCCATCTGGTAAATATAATTCTGTCGGCGGCCATTTTGTTGGTGGTAAATATAATTCTGACGGCGGCCATTTTATTGGTGGTAAATATAATTCTGACGGCGGCCATTTTGTTGGTGGTAAATATAATTCTGACGGCGGCCATTTTGTTGGTGGTAAATATAATTCTGACGGCGGCCATTTTGTTGGTGGTAAAGATAATTGACGGCGGCCATTTTGTTGGTGGTAAATGTAATTCTGACGGCGGCCATTTTGTTGGTGGTAAAGATAATTGACGGCGGCCATTTTGTTGGTGGTAAATGTAATTCTGACGGCGGCCATTTTGTTGGTGGTAAAGATAATTGACGGCGGCCATTTTGTTGGTGGTAAATGTAATTCTGACGGCGGCCATTTTGTTGGTGGTAAATATGTTAATGCTAACGGCGGCCATGTTGTGGATGGCAAATGTAATTCTGACGGCAGCCATGTTGTGGATGGCGAATGTGTTGCTCCTGGTGGTGAACATCTCAGATTAAGGCTACACACCACATCACCAAATCCTTGTTACCCAGTAATGACCACTAACGGCCAATACTATATTCCTACGGGAAGTGAACAGGCTTTACCCATGTTTCCTATCTCAGTTGTTTCCAATGGGGCACCAACCCTTTCCCCTATCACTCCTGTTGTGAATCCAGCAGTCCTCCCACCTGGATCGTCCCCAGCACCTACCCTTTCTACTGTCACTTCCACTGCCAATTTAGCCTTACACCCACATGAGATGCTCCAAGCAGCGGCCTCTCCTCCCAATGCTTCCACAACAGCACTCTCATGCAGTCTACCTAACCCTATACCTGGTACCTCACAGGCTGTCTCGCAGCCAAGCGCACACCTGTATGGGACGGTGGCAACTGTAACAAGGGGGGCTCAATCTGGGAGGGGGATACCAATAGCACAGGAAGCACAAAGGGGAGGGAATGTTGGCAACCTATTTTTGAAAAAGAACTTCCTGAGGGTCCCTTGTTAGTGGTGGGAAAGGGTGACATGACAACAATGGAGACAGACGCCATTGTTAATGCTGCCAATTCTCGGTTAGAGCACAATGGAGGTGTAGCTAGAGCTATAGTAGAAGCAGGAGGGGAGACTATTCAAGCTGACAGTCGAATCATTGTCGAGTCACATGGTCAGATAGCTGTTGGGGACATAGCGGTGACTAAAGCTGGCAATCTTCCATGTAGAATGATCATACATACTGTGACCCCTACTTATGACCCTATTCATCCAGATGTTAGTGCTCAACAACTTCATGCAGCAATAACTCGCATTAATGAGGACAGGACTGTTAAAGCTTTTAAGACTGCCTGCGTCACCTGGAGCCCATACCATGATACTGGAGCTGCCCAAATAGAGCCCCTCATTCCAGGACTGTTACCTCCTCCGGCTCCTCATACACAAGGGACTACATCTGCACTCCCGGTGCCATCTCTACTCCCGCCTCAGGTGCCACCGCCAACAGTGCCAATGCTCATGTCTGAGGAGCCCACCGTCTGTGTCAAGTTTACACCCTGGCACGCTGCTACTCTGTTGAACCAAGTTCTAGATCCAGAAAAACAGCCGATGCCTTTCTACAGGAGCATGACGAGACATGGGACTCTGGTGTTGAGTTCTGCCAAGAACCTAAGACAAGGGCCTCGGATGAGTTGGCTGACCTATCAATTATTATTGTTGCCAAAGGTTTCCAGATGCCTCAAAGCTGATGCAGCCATTGTACGATGACCTCAAGACGTCAGCGTTTCCACTATGTACTAAATCCGTGGAAGCTTTCTACACTCTTAAACAGGCCATGCAGTCTGCACCAGCTCTTGGAATCCCAAATTATCAACTACCTTTTTACTTGTTTGTCAGTGAAGTAGCAGGACATGCTTCCGGAGTCCTAGCACAAAAACATGGGGGAAGAACAAGACCAATCGGCTACTACTCTGCCCGCCTGGACTCTGTGTCTCAAGCTTCCCCGACTTGCCTCAGAGCTGTTCATGCTGCACATATGCTTCTGGACAAAACTTCTGATATCATCTGAGGACATCCAGTTCTCTTAATGGCTCCACACGACATAATTGCTATTGTTGGAACCTAAACATCTGTTGGTACAGCATCATATGAGACTCCAACGTTGGCTCTTGGTTCCGGATAATGTCACTCTTGTCCGCTGCAGCATCTTCAAACTGTCCACGCTGTTTCCTCTTTCCAGGGGGGATGTGGATGATACTGATGCTCTCGGAGAAGATGCCTCTACACACTCAGAGGATCATGACTATCTCGAACAAATGCAGGAAGAAGCAGCCTCCAAGAAAAACGTGTCTGAAGACCCACTCCCACATGCTGACGTGACGTTCTTCACTGATGGTTCCAGATTTGCAGATAAAACAGGAAGGTTCCATACGGGATATGCCGTGGTTACACATGACCTGATCATCTCAGCTGGATCGCTACCACCGCACATGTCTGCACAAGAAGCAGAACTTAAAGCTTTGACGCTGGCTTGTCAGGAAGCGACGGAGAAGGTGGTCAACATCTACACAGATTCAAGATCTGCTTTCGGAGTGGCTCATGACTTCGACAGTATCTGGGCAGCCAGAGGATACCCAACGTCCAGTGGAACTCCTGTAAAACATGCTGCTACCATGCAAGAACTTGTGGTCACTCTGAATCTACCTTCAGAGGTTGCAGTGATCGAGATCAAAGCTCACGGGAGACTGGATTCTCCAGAAGCAAGGGGGAACTTCTTTGCTGACAAAACAGCAAAAACCTATGCTGTGGATCCATTTAGGAAAGAGAAAGCAGCGGTGTACGTGTCACAAGACACTGAAGAAGGGACTAAAGCCTCTCTTATGAGGATTATCCATCTACATCAAGACAAGACATCAGATGATGAAAAGAAGTCATGGCAAGAAGGAGGAGCTAAAAAAGGATGAAGATGGAGTCTGGAGGGTGAACACAAAGGTCTACCCCGTAATCTGTACCCCTCAGTGACAGAATGGGCACACGTTATCACCCACAGAGGCAAGAATCAGATGAATGACCTAATTTGGAAGATTTATATGGCACCTGGGATCTCTACCGTCACCCAAAATTATTTCAAGTCCTGCCTTGTGTGTGCAACATGCAATCCAGCACCACCTCAGAAAGTTACTCAGAAACATTTGGCTAAACCACTTTATCCCTTTCAGAAAATTCAGATTGACCACATTCAAATGCCAAAAGTAGGGAAGTACGAGTATGTACTGGAAGTGACTGACATGTTCTCAGGATGGCCCGAAGCCTATCCAGTAACCAACATGACTGCCAGAGTGACTGTTAAGAGACTGATGACTGAAGTAGTATGCAGATATGGGGTCCCAGAGGTAATTGAGAGTGACCAAGTACCTGCGTTCACTGCAGCACTGACTAAGGAACTATGGACATTGGTGGGAGCTGATTTGGGTTTACATACTCCATATCACCCACAGAGCAGTGGGAAAGTAGAAACACTAAATGGCACCTTCAAAAATAAATTACTGAAAGCCAGTTAGGAGGTCAGACTTGGACAGACATTTTGCCCGTTGCCTTATACTCAGTCAGAAACACTCCAAGGGGTTCTACTAAACCCACACCATTCGAGATTCTTTTTGGGGGGGCCTCCAAGATTGGGTCAATATTTTCCACAACAGCTAGCCTTGGGAAGTGATACTCTTGTAAATTCTGTAATTGTTGTTACTAAAGAACTGTCAGTAACACATGTACGAGTTTTATCATCCATTCCAGGTCCAGATTCCAGTGAAGGTACCTATGCTTTCCAACCTGGTGACTACATGCTGGTAAAGAAGTTCATCAAAAAAGGCGTCCCTGGAGTCGAGATTTAAGGGTCCCTACCAAGTGCTCCTGACTACTCCTACTTCGGTCAGGATTGCTGAGCGCCTCCTGGATCCATCTCTCACATTATAAACGTGTTAGACAGTTAGGGACAGAGTAGGATCTGACCTGCTTGTCAAAGTCCAGCTACAAAGGGAGGTTTTCCACAAGGGAAAACTTGTCTCAAACTGGTGAAAACTCCAATTCCCCCTCCCGGGCAAGACGGTCAGATCTAGGATGTGTACAACAGGGTTAGTCGCACATGTGTATTTTACTCTAAGTAACCATGGAGATGGGAGATTGGAGAGTAATAGATCCAGCAGGTTGGGAAGTCCCGAGGACACTGGTAACACGCTCCGATATACCTCCGCAGTATACCCATAATTGGTCACACATTCTCTGGTGTCTATAGCATCCATATTGTCATGAATTCTCTGATGTCATAATAACACTTAACATCGGTGGGTTAGGAAACCACGGTGGGATCAAGATAAAAGAAAAGGTTAATAAAGTATTTAGGGGGGACTGTTGAGGAGAGCCATAAGATCAAATACTTAATTAACCTTACATAAGTTTTCCTCAGACAAAGTAAGACACTTAAGATGGCCGCCATTTCCTGTATCTGCATGCCGTGTGGTCTGGTATCCAAGATGACGCCCACCCTGATGACCTCATGGACCCACCCACAGTGACGCCCACCCTGATGACCTCACGGACCAACCCACCCTGATGACCTCATGGATCCGCCCATGGACTTGCTCATGCCCAACCCACTAACCAATGGAATACATCCGATCACTCCCATTTTAGAGCTAACCGAGCCCCCTTACAGGAGATATATAACGTTGTGTTTGACTAATAAACTGCCCTTCTTGGAGCTGAGCCACACATTGATCAAGGAGAGTTACAGCTGACTGTGTCTGGTGTATTTCTTTAGTGCACATGATCAATATCCATTAGGCCAGGAGTAGGCAACTAGAGAATTGAACATTTATATTAATTGTTCAACCCTAATATTGGCGCCCATCTTCAGATCCTCTCTGACTTTTCCTGGGTCACTTTCCAGAAACATCCGCTGCTTCTCCCTCTTTTAACAACTGAGAAATAATCAGATTCTATATACATGTAGATTCCCAATCAGCCTTACAGCCAGAAGAAATGGGCATTCAGCAACTCTTAAATCTGCAGCCGACTTGCATCAATTCTGTTCAACATTGGTCATCCCAATTACCAAACTAACAAATTGGTAGATGACAATCTCCAGCACAGAACAGATCCACACCAAGAAGTGTCAAACCTCTCCTCCTGTCGCATCGCAAGAAAAGGGCTACCAACAAATCAGACGATAAGGACACATTGGACTGAAATCCCTGTATACTTCATTTACAGAGAAAGGCCGTTGGATTGGCACTTCTGAATGCCTCATCTATACTGAAACATGAACCGCATTAGGAAAAGAAAAAAAAAATCACCTAATTCTCATAGCTGTTGGGGAGCGCACGTAGGCATCCTGCTTATAATGCTTTGTGCATAATTGACTTCTACAGAATTGTCCGGTTACAGGGTTTTTTTTCTCCTCTCCCCCAAATTTGGCATTTCCGGTCTCCTGCCACTGGTTCCCACATCAAAGATGGACTTCAAGTTTTGTAATTTTTCTTCTTCTTTACTAGCCATTCTTTGGCTCTGGATTCATTTTCAGAGCTCAAATATGAACGAGGATACTATCTCAATTGTGGATACATGTTGTGTCCTCTACAATGGTTTACTTGTTCTTTGTATTTCCTCTACCCTCTTTTCCTCTCTTCTTCCCCCATTTCTCCCCCCCCCCCTTCTCCCCCCTTTACTAAGTACAATCATCGAGAACTTTTACCCCATGGTGGAGTGGGTGGCCTGGCGGGACATTCTGTTTATCAGCATCTGAGATCCAATAGGATTAAATTGGGTAAATTGTTTCTCCACTTTATACATACTCCTGATATGCAAGCGGTGGATCTTTCATGATGTGTTTCATTTCATTAAATGTCAGGGGACTTAACACTGATGTTAAGAGGCGTTTGAGCCTTCAGGAGTTGAAAACTTTGAAAGCAGAGGTTGCATTTCTTCAGGAGATGCATCATGATAGATTGGGATCTATTAAATTTACTGGGGTGAGGTTCCCCACAGTGTGTATGTGTATATATATATATATATATATATATATATATATATATATATATATATATATATATATATATATATATATATATATATATATATATATATATATATATTAGCCTGGTAGACAAGGTTTTGTTCAATTCAGTACATACTTCCTTGTACTTCTGGTTGTTGCTGAGTTCTGGAAAAAAGAAAAATTAAAACAAGTTCTCAAATTCAGCAGTTGGAATTGTATAAAGAAACTTTAATGAACAATTTGTAAAATCTTAAATTAATGTGATGTGCGATTTCGAGCGTGAAGAAATAAAATAAGTTAGTAGTTTTGTCCAACACCCTACAAAACATACGGTAAGTCCATACCACAACGCCTCTCTTTCCTTGGCCGGAATTGTAGGTGAAAGGTTTTCCTGTCGCCTTATCTGGCCAGCTGATGCGCTCTCAGAGCGGACCTCAAAATGTCACAAAATGCTTCAAGATTTCATCCAGTCCTGGAATCCCGAGGGTTTGCTAGGAAATTAACAATCACATTTCTTTTTGTGTTTTTTGTTCTGTTTTTCTAATAGATTAACAGATTCATCATCGTTCTTCTGTCCCATTAGATTGTTCTGTGAAGAAATGGTCAAAAATTAGCTGCAAAAGGAAATCCCATTACCCGTTTATGGAAGAAATCTGCTTTCAAAAATACATCGGGACATTTGTTGGAAAGTAGATGCAGTTAAAGAGGTTGTCCGATGCTGCGATGGATATAGGATAAGTCATCATGGCCATCAGTTTGGTGAGGACTCTCCCCAGTCAGTTTTCATGAGCTCCTACCGGATATCAACACTGAATGATGTGCAGTACAGCTCAGCCTGATGTGTAGCAGCCACTGCCAGGTCCTGCAGATCAGCAGCCTCAAGGTCCACATACACATTAGTCTAATGTCTGATGACAATGACAGTCTAACGTTTATCAGGGCAGTGACTGACTGATGCCCAGGAGCAGCTTTGTTTAGCATTTACATCCGGCTAAAGCCGAAAACAGCCGCACCTGTCAGGTCATAAATATCAGATCGGAGGGCAATCTGTCATCAATATATGACCGAACACCCCCATCGAGAGAGAGAGAGAAACAGAGACAAAGGAAAGTGACATTTCACTAGTGACAGAAATCCTATTATTCTCTTCCAGCAGAGATTTTTAAACATACGTGTTTTAAGGCAAGTTTGATGGCTCCTAGGAAAGCTTCCTCTACATTTACTGATTCTTTGGCACTGGCTTCATAGTATTCTGCGTTACTTGCTTTACACCATTCTTGTACTTGACGAGGAGGGACCTATTATAAAGAAAAGGACATTTTATTTAAATTTTTTTTTTTTTGGGGGGGGGAGGGTAGCTTAAAAAGTAAAAAGATCTGTGTTCAGATTACATTTTGAAGTGTAACTAAATAGCACTGAAAAAAATAAAAATTTAAGTATTATGATATACTCAGACTATGTGCCAGTCTCCTCCTCCAGTGTAGCCTGCATAATAATAGGGTACAGACTCGGTTGTTGTTTTTGATGCAAGGATTTAGGCTGTGTGCACACGTTGCAGATTTTTTGCGTTTTTTTCTTTTAGAATGCATTCCGCAATTTTTGTGCACATGATGCTTTTTTTTCCCGCGAAAAAAAAAAACAACGCATCGCGGTAAAAAAACGCAGCATGTTCATTAATTTTGCGGATTTTTTGCGGATTTCTCACTATATTATTGCATTGGGAACGGCCGGAAAAATCCACAAAAAAAAAACCGCACCAGAAACGCGGTAAAAACGTGAGAAAAACGCATGCGGATTTTTTGCAGAAAATGTCCTGTTTTGCTCAGGAAATTTCTGCAGGAAATCCTGAACATGTGCACATAGCCTTAAAAATCCCTCCTTGATCGATCTGGTTAAAAAAATAAATAAAATTCAGGTGGCTAAAATTGGAAAAATTATAGAATATAGTATAGTATTTAGAAGAGATGGTGAAAATCGATTTAGAAGACCCGGTCTATTGGCCACTGGATGAAAGCCTTGATGGTATCTTGGCCTGGTGAGATGTCTTAGAGGTGTTGTGAAGCAATGAGGACGTCACGTTAGGCCAAGGTGCAAAGAAAAAGTACTACAAGGTCAAAATATAGCGAGTCTAAGTAGGAATGGTTCTCCTCGTAGACCGTGCCAAGCTGGTGTATGGAGACTTCTAGGCCATGCAATCTTCAGAGAGTAGGAGGACAAGAACTCTAGTGCCACCTATGGTGGGTAGCAATCCTAAAAGTCAATATTGGCCCTTTAGCGAGTCTTGCCATATGACTTGGAATATAAAGCTAAACCAGGCACTCGGACCAGCATTATTCTATCGGTCCATGCACATGTCCGATTTTTCCCTCAAATACACAATCTGCATCAGATATTCAGATTGCACTCCTCCCGCCCAGGATAGTATCTGGTTCTTTAGGCATTAGCACCACACATCTTCAGACCCTGACACTTGGTCTCCATTTTCTCTGCCAAACCACAACTCTGGGGTGGGGATCTCTTGACTGCTCATAAAACCCAGCCCTGGAATGGCCTAATAACTCTCTCAGCACTATATGTGCTGGAGCATGCTTTTTGAGCTCACATTACCAAAGATACCAACTTCGATGATACATATCTCCCCTCAAAGACCTGTCCGGCAGCCATCTTACAGTGCATACACACAGGAGTTATGTGCCTGACATTGGTCACGGTCAGGATGGTTGCCAAGCCATCCATCCATCCACCATTAGGACTCCTTATAAAGAAACGTATATTGCGCGACATACATTTCTTTGCAGGGGCCCTTTGTATAGAATAGAGTAGTCTGCTACAAATTACTATAAGGTAAAACAATTGGCCAGATGGAAGCAGAAAGAACGCACTTTTAGCCTCCATCTACTTAATGGTGACCAATGGAAATATTACAGTGCAGGTCAGGAAAACCTCCAGATGTGGACCATGTACAGCAGCAACTAGCCCAACACCCAATATTTATTCAAGCTCAGGAAGCCAGTATATACGCCACGTAGCCATTCTGCAACGTTAATGCAAATATTTGATGATTTGTATGGAAAGTTGCCAGTGAAGCGTTTCAGGAGACAGGTGCACAAGACTAGTTCAGAGAGACACTAGCTTTTTTTTGTGGTAAGCAATTACAATTGTAACTATAAATGAGTGTTTAAATTAGTTGCCCTCGCCATTTGCTAGTCTGCAAGACTTTGTGCACAATTCAGAAAAAAACAAATTTTTTTTTTAGAAATCCTGCAGAGAACAAAAAAAAAAAAAAAAAAAAAAGTGTTTTCCAGCTGATCAGTTCTGTCGGGCAACTAAAATCATGCACGTGAATCAAGGGCTGGAGCTCAGCGATTTTTGTCCTACTGCGAAGGGCTGCTATAGCCAGTTGTCTTATAGCCACACACAGGGCAGTGAGACAGAAAATGTTGCTAAGCTACATATTCTTTCACATATTTATCAGTTTTATTTGTAATAAAGAGACCAAATTGTACCGAAGAAAAGCTTAAAGGCCACTTTACCATCTAGCAAAAAATGCAGCAGATTTTTCTAAAGCATATTCGTTTTATCAAAATGTGTCATATTTTACAGGTGCATGAAATTTTAAGAAATCTCTCACACTGCAAGGGAAATTTAAAAAAAAATAAATTTGCAGAATAAAATATACAAGAGCTTGAAATCAATAATGCACAAAACGTAAATTGACAAGCCGCAAAGGTTCCATGCACTTTCTTTGCAATGATATGTGCGGCGGCATTCACTGTAGAACATTTGCATCGAAAAATGAGCAAAAGAATTTGCTTCGTGGGAACACGGACTGAGGAAGAATACTAAACAGGAAAAAAAAATAAGACATTGTCAAAACGGAAAGACCTTCCCTAAATAAAACAGTGGTACGAAATATGTTCAGTTCCCCGCGGCTGCTTGTCTCGTGACTGTTCGACCGCCATAACACATGTATGGATTGGATAACAAAACAGGCAAGCCCTACATGTGTTGCGGCTGACAGACAACCATGAGACATGCAGCTATGGGGACTCGAACATAGTTTTCGAGCACTCTGAAGACACCCGGTTAGTACACGAGCATGCCCAGATAACACCTTATCCTACATGTTTGCTCATCACTAGAAAACACATTTCAGTAACACGGGTGAATAAGTTATAATAGATGGATCGATCTCACCAGCTGTAACAAATAAATAAATAAATAAATAAATGGAAGCGACTGTTGTGGAGCAGAACATGTACTGACCTGTCGCTCCTCTAGGTCCGATTTGTTTGCAATGACCACAAAAGGAAACTGTTCTGGAGACGGAGGATCAGCTTGTACCAGGAATTCCTTCTGCCAGGTATCCAGAGCTTGGAAGGAGTTTGGGGAAGTAACATCAAAAACTAACAAGCAGCAATCCGTTCCCCGGTATAATGCGGCGCCCAAGGACTGGAAGCGCTCCGTGCCTGCTGTATCCCAAATCTAGGAAAGAGAGAAAGTTTATCATTTCTGTAGTAAAACTTATTTAAAAATAAAAATGCTATTCACAACCTCATTGCACATTCTCTAAAAAAATTGGAGAAGGGCTGACCTGCTGGAGATCCTTCTCTATTAGCCAAAATAGAGAATTATTATGGCAGCGCCATCGCCCTAGCAGATACCTATTGACTTTACGGGAACCTGGCGTGGCACCATAGGCAGAGATGAGACAAGTCCTGCGCCACTCTAGAGGATTTCCATGTGTGAACTTATGTGGAGACCCGTCAAGCACCTGTAGCGGCATGGTAAAGAAGCCAACTGGGGACGGCCCTGGTCTCCAGCTGAATCACGAAACTATGTCTTCTATGAAAATCGCCAGAGATCCCCATGTACAGAATTTAAGCCTTGACCGACTTCTCCTTGACAGATTATATCAGGGGAAAGGAGGATTATTCATGTTGGATTTCATTGCCCAAACCTTGCTTTCTAGCGGGCCAGACGCTTCCACCAAAAGTGTACATGTAGTATTGAAAGATACTGCCAAGATATTGGGGTTGTGTGGCCAGCTTTACCTGTACGGTGACCAGCTTTTCATCCACTCGCAATTCTTTAGTGAAAAAGTCGGCTCCTATCGTTGCTCTGTAGTAGTTGGTAAATCGATTATTGACATACTGGTTCATTAGCGCCGATTTCCCCACACTGCAGATAGAGAATATAAGCAAATACATAATCGTCTTATGTCACAAGGCTTTAACCCGATAACAACCAAGTGCTGTAACTTTACTAGCAGCTCTAGAAAAGACTTGTGACACTACACGGGGCCATTTTCCTTTTTAACTGGGACTCCTAGGAATGTCTCAATTACACACAACTAAAAAAAGTAAATGAAGAGAGTAAAAAAAAAAAAAAATGCTGCTCATTAGGACCTTTTTAGAAGTCAGCATTACAAAGGGGTTATGGCAAGTTATAACATTGCAATTTTACCAAAATATTTGTTTAAAAAAAAACAAAAGAAAAAAACAAAAAACAAACACACACCCTTTGCAATTTGCAGCTTACCTCTTATTAAATAAAGCTCTTGATTATCATGAAAGGAGGGACTAACAATTGTTTAGTGCTGTTGACTAGGCTCCTGGCCGCCTTTGCGGTCAATCAGCGATGGCCAGTGTACTAGGCAAGGAGTACATGCTTGCAAACTCTGCAGGAGATCCATTGCTCCTGCACTCAATCTATATTCGCTGACAGGATTCGAAAGCTCACAATTTGAGCCAGGCCCGCAACCATGCTTGTCCGAATAGTCAATATTCAGGTGTGTACGGCCACTCAACCCTGGCAAATAGAAAACCAAATGGCACTCTTAGGGCATGTTCCCATAGTCAGCAAACCCTGCAGGTTACACACTGCATACATCTGCAGCGTCCAGATGTTACAGCATAATTGATGGGATTTCAGGAAATCCCATTTCCACTATGCATGCATAGACACCCGCGGACCCGGACATGCAGCGCTTCTTTCCAGACTACAGCTTGTCAATTTATCTTGCAGAGACGCGAGTCTCCACAAGATTAATGTCACCCCTACAATGTATTGGATGCGGTGATTCCGTATGGTTCAATGTACACATGCGGAAGCACCTGCGTTCAAAAGCTGGCAGCTCTTTGGATGCAGCATACATGTGCTGCGTCCAAAGCGCTGCCAAATACTGCCGTGGGAACGTACCCTTAAAGGGTTATTCTCATCCTCCCTCCCTTTAGGACAGGTCATCAATATCAGATCAGTGAGGGATCTGAATCCACTTACAGAAGCACTCCCATCAAAGTTTTATTGCAGTCATCATATAGCCCAGTGTACTTATGTAGCGCCCCCACTGCCGCAGGGCCGAGGGGTACCTGGTACCGGGCCTCTGAGTCTCTGTTCTGGGGTTGTCACGGTGGCTAGACCCGGTCCGTGACCCTGCTGAGGGGCGTACAATGATAGGTGTGCGTGATGGTGATGATGTTGTGGTGGTGCGGTGCAGGTTGCAGTAAATAACGAGGACACCACGTTGCAGTCTCTTTACCTCTTTACTGAAGGCTTCTGAGTCCTCAATCCGGAATACGGTTAACAGGGCTGCGCAAGTCCGGACGGTCCGATGGCACCTTCAGAGTTCCCTTCGCAGGTGGAAATCTGTGCCTACCTGCTAGCGCTCGTGTGTTGTGGTCCTTCCCTGCTGTGCTTACGGAATAGTACCCCACAACTGTTGTGTCTGTTTCTCGTGTTCCCTCACAACTCGATTCTGATGTTCTTCTACGTCCCCCTGATCTTACGGTTAGGACGCACCCGTATGACGGGGAGGCTCGGAGGTTCTTCCTGGGCTCTATCGTCACCCCTCTCCTGTTGTTACCCCCCTGTGTCTTCCTGGGTCTGTGTGAGACAGCCTGCCTGAGACTGACTGTCTTGCCGTAGGTTCGAAGTTTGGCTTGGAGCTCTATACTTCCTCGGCGTTCCGGCCACCGGTTATGCACCTCAATAGGATGTTGCCTCGTTCTTACAGCACGACTCCTACTGGTATTCTCCTAGTTGCGTTGATCTCGTTTCTCACTCAGCACAATAAATCTTGTCCTTTCTTGGGGTACCGCCGCTATATCGTGCAGGCGCGGTCCCGTAACGTTCTCTCTGATTGCTAGGCCTCTGTCAGGATCCCACCCCTGACAGGGACCCCTCCGAATCTTCCCCTACAACACCCTCTGCCACAAGATGTTGCCTGGTTCCAACCCAGTAAGCGTTCTTTCTAACTTCCTGCCTGACCCCCAGTTTTACCAGTATGTGAGGAGTGGCCTAATGAATAGTACCCTTAGCTCCCCCTGGAGGCCCGACTGTGAAATGTATTGCTGTATGTGATACCTGGTCAGATGAACTCCTTCAGTGCCATCAGACGCACCATAGCCCCCCTTAGCGGCAGAGCCACAGTACTGCAACGACCAGGACTCTGGGGCGCTGCACTTACAATTGCTGATCTGGCTTTTCTACCCAGCTAATTCTTTTTTCTATGTAGAAATAGGAAGTCTTTTTTCCCTGCTGTCAGGAAATATGAAGAATTTCTTATTGTTCCAATTACACATACAGAGCCCTCAACTGCGGTTTCCTCTGCCTGCATGTGATTCTAGCCCCCCCTCTTCCCACTTGCGCCCCCTCCCACTAGCTACTCAAAGCTGTGTAACGCGAGACCCCAGAGTGCCAGCAGTGCAAAGAGCAGTTTAAGACCCCAACTGGTTAAAAGTAGTTCCTTAAGCACATGGGTTTGGAAATCCCTTTGTTCCTTCAAACTGGAATATAAGGCCACGTTCACACTTTGCGGTTTTTCCCGCGGATCCGCGGCGATTTTGATGCTGCGGGTCCGCAGCAGTTTCCATAGCGTTTACATTAACATGTAAACCCTATGGAAACCGCAAACCGCAGTGCACATGCTGTGGGAAAAAACGCGCAGAAACGCAGCGGTTTAAAACCCGCAGCATGTCACTTCTTTGTGCAGAATCGCTGCGATTCTGCACCCATAGGAAAGCATTGAACCGCTTACTTCCTGCATGGGGCTGTGCCCACGTTGCGGGAAGTAAGCGGCTAATGTGCGGTTGCTACCCGGGGTGGAGGAGAGGAGACTCTCCTCCAGGCCCTGGGAAGCATAAATAGTGTAAAAAAGAAGAATTAAAATAAAAAATGATGTTATACTCACCTCTCAGCGCTGCACGCGGCCGCCCGGTCTCAGTTGCTGTGCGAGCAGGACCTGTGGTGACATCGCGTTCACATGACCGTGATGACGCCGCGGTCACATGACCGTGACGTCACGAAGGTCCTTCTCGGCACAGCATCTTTGGAACCGGACCGCCGCGTGCAGCGCCGAGGGGATCCGGACATCGGAGGGTGAGTATAACCAATTTTTATTATTTTTAACATTACTATTGATGCTGCATATTGCTGCATATGCAGCATCAATAGTATAGGAGTAATCCCGCAGCGGAAACTGCGGAACAAACCGCGATAAATCTGCAGGGATAACCGCAGCGATTTTGCCCTGCAGATTTATCAATTCCGCTGCGGGAGAACCCGCAGAGGGACGCCGCAAAGTGTGAACGTGGCCTAATAATCCAGAATATTCATATAGGCAGGAACCTTATATATTTGAAATGTGCATCATGAAAGCTATCCACAGTGGTGTTTTCTGGCTTATGCGCGCATCAGGATCTGAGAAAAGGGTTCCTGCCTTCCGCTAGCTTTCTATTGATACCAAACAAGAAATAATTGCATAATAAGAAAAATGATAGTCCTGCCGACACCCTACAAACCTCGCAGCCCGAGTTAAGACACTCGTAAGGTTTTTCATAGCTTTCAAAAGGGAGGTGCATGCCATAGCTTCGCCCACTCAGGGAGGTCATGGGATAGAGGGTATAAGGCTATGAAGCCCCAATTAGGAAGTGTTTTTTTCTGCCCAGGGAATCAGCCAGGAGAGGCTGTGCATTTTGACCTGATTATTTGGGACGTTTCACCTCCCCCTCCTCCACATGGCGTGCCATTGACTGATAACTAAGTTTCATATCTTAATCCCTGTTATTTTGTAATTGTTGTATATACTGTAGTTGTCTCATTTTGTAACATCTTTTATATACTTGTAAACACTGCCTACATTTTCTGGAGGAAATCTATAAAACTTTATTAGTTTTGTTTTCCTTGCTCTAAAATGTAACGCCACATCCTCTGTGCTAAATTACGCTACCATGGGGGTTGGCTCCCGACCCAATACTTATTTTGTTGCAAAATGAGGAGCTATATGTGCATTACCCACCTGGGACTGGGATATACATACCACCCTCCCTGCAGAGTGCTCAATAGCCAGAACATTACCAGGCAGCCCTTCTGGCAACTACTTATCCTAGGTGTAGTTCCCTCACTGACCTGAGGGTAAGGAGGGCGCCAGAGCTGCAAGCTCCAAACGAACTAGAAAGTGGGATATAATAAATCCCTGATGAACTGGAGGGCAACCATACCCCCCCTTTATGATACCTGCATGACCAATCTCCTCCAACTGCTGCCTCCTCCATCACAGACTTCTAAGTCATGCAGGAAAATTGACCCCGTTTCTACATAGAGCTAAGAAGGATTCAGCTAGTGAGTTTTTAATCTCGTGAGGTCATAGACCTAATGGAAAATACAAGAGGAAAGGAAAACATCCAACCAGAAAGACCAAAATATAAAATTAATTCTTTATTAAATAATGCTAACAATATAAAAAAACAATAATAGGAGCCAAGAGGACAATGTGTAACAACTCTGCTGGCATCACTGCATGGCCTCCCATCCCCCACCTGCATTACACTCAAACTCACTTATTTCTCTGGGCCTTGTTGTGACTTCTCTCTGCTGCCAGCTCCATGCTGTGTGCCTCATGTCTGCTGTTTGCTCTGTGCATGCTCTGTGTTTCTTATAGAGACTGTGTGCACCAGGTGTTCCTGGCCAATCGCCATCAGGCTTCCTGTATTTAAGACATCCCCACCCATTGGTAGGGGCCTGTGCAACTTACTCCCTCAGTCAGTTCTTAGCTGCGGAGGTGCCAGGCCCTGTCTCGCTTACTCTTATGTCTGCCACCCAGGGGGGTGTTGTACCCTGGTCTGTTTCTTGTGTAGCCACCCAGCGGGGCTTCGTACCCTGGCCTATGTCTGCCACCCAGAGGGGCGTCGTACCCTGGCTTGTGTCCATGTCTCTGTGCCTTGTCTCGTTCCTGACTCTGTCTTAGTCTAGTCCCATTCCTGTGTCTGTTTTTATCCCTGTCTTGGTTTGCTTTTTCTGCTGTGCGTACTCTGCGTCTTGCTTTGCTCTGCCCTCTGTGTCTTGCTTTACTCGGCTTTCAGCTCCGCTCTCTGCAACCTTGCTTTGCTCCTTGCTCTGCATTCTGTGACCTTGCTCTGCACTGTTTTTGCTCTCGGCTCTACACTCTGTGTCTTGCTCTGCACTCCGACTTTGCTCTGCTCTCAGCTCTGCTCTCTGTGGCCCTGCTCTGCAGCTCCGCTCAGCTCTCGCTCTGCGGCTCCGCTTCTTGTGGTTCTACTTCGCTCCGCTCCTTGCGGTTCTACTTCTCCAGCTCTTGGCTCCGCCTCCTGCGTTTCTGCACTTGGCTCCGCCTCCAGCTCTTGGCTCCACCTCCTGCACTTGGCTCCGCCTCCTGCATCTCTGTTCTTGGCTCTAGCTCCTGTGCTTTCGCTCTGCATCCACTTTTGCGGTCTTTTTCTACCTATTCTTAAGTCCTCCTGTCTGAACAGGTTCTTACCTGTTTTACATACCTGCCTGCAGACCGGTCCCTTCCGGTTCTTCCAGTGTACCAGTCTTGTCCGTCTGTCCTGCAAGAGACCCAGCCATACCTGCCTGCCTACCAGAGAGCCAGCCGTGCCCACCTGTCTGCCAGTGTCTCTGTTGTACCCGTCTTCCTGCCAGAGTGCCAGCCATGCCCGCTTGCCTGTCTATGTTCCGTTCCCTGGTGGGATCAGCAGCCACAGCCAGACACCACCCTGGAGTGGTACCTGGTAGCTTCCTATTGCACAAGTCTGACCTCACCATCAGAGGCTCCAGCGAACACCTAGGAACCTACTTAGTTACGCCCCTTCCAGGGAAGTTTGGTCTGTGGTCCAGTGGGGCCACACCCCCGCGCCAACCAGTCTGGGCGCGAGCGTGACACAATGTATGTAAACAATTTCAATTGTGAGGCCGCATATTCATTGCCACACTAAATACATATATAGAAAAATTGTGATTCAAAATGTATATCAAACAAGTGAAAAATCAATAAAAAAATAATAAAAAACAATAAAAGGAGTGTAAAAATGTGTGTACCAAATGTGTATTTTACATAAGTTTGTTTTTTCTCTGCACTACTTATTTTGTGCGCCACAAAAAAACAAACAAACAAACAAAAAAAAAACAGTGCTTCAAGTTGTGAAAAAAAAAAAAAGACGAAGGCAACAAGCCGAGATGCGTGTTGGGTTGGCACGCCATCCTGGTGTGAGAGGGACTGCACTACTCCTGTAAGCACTTTTTTGATCATTTCGATCATTATTGTAAATACCCTACTTATTGAAACGGAGTCTCCATTCTATTATATAGATTTGCTTTTCTTTTTTTATTACCACTTCACGCCATCACTTTTTGTCCAGCAACATTGTTTTGCCTTTGAGATTTTTTTCTTGTTTTTTTTCACAACTTGAAGCACTATGTTTTTTTTGTGATGCACAAAATAAGTTTCTCTGCACTACTTATGTAAAATACACATTTGTTACACACATTTTTACACTCCATTTATTGCTATTTTTTATTATTTTTTTCACTTTTATTATTGTTTTTCACTTGTTTTATATACATTTTGAATCACAATTTTTTATATATGTATTTAGTGTGGTAATGGATGTGCGGCCTCACAATTGAAATTGTTTACATACAGTACAGACCATAAGTTTGGACACACCTCATTTAAAGATTTTTCTGTATTTTCATGTCTATGAAAAATTGTAAATTCACACTGAAGGCATCAAAACTCTGAATTGACACATGTGAAATTATATACTTATAAAAGGTGTGAAACAACTGAAATTATGTCTTATATTCTAGGTTCTTCAAAGTAGCCACTAGGGTTGAGCGACTTTTGCTTTTTTAGGGTCGAGTTGGGTTTTGTGAAACCCGACCTTCTCGAAAGTCGGATCGCGTGAAATCGGCCGATTCTACTGTAAAGTCGGGCCCCGGACCGGAACACGAAACCCAATGCAAGTCAATGTGGATATTATATCTCTCTCTCTCTCTCATATGTTGTGTTTGACTGCGGAAATCACTGCAGCCCAAACGGTAATATGGCTCTATGACGCCGCAGAAACCAGGCCGGAACCTATGTCATCACGCTGCCCACACTCCTTAATTGGCTGAAAAAATGGCGGGGAAGGCGTCATACAAAACGCGACTTTGGCGCCAAGATCGCCGACCACATGGCCGACCCCACGCTGGAGTCGGGTCGGGTTTCACGAAACCCGACTTTGCCAAAAGTCGGCGACTTTTGAAAATGAACGATCCGTTTCGCTCAACCCTAGTAACCACCTTTTACTTTGGTGACTGCTTTGCACACTCATGGCATTCTCTTGACGAGCTTCAAGAGGTGGTCACCAGAAATGGTTTTCACTTTACGGGTGTGCCCTGTCAGGTTTAATAAGTGGGATTTCTTGCCTTATAAATGGGGTTGGGACCATCAGTTGTGTTGTGCAGAAGTCTGGTGGATACACAGCTGATAGTCCTACTGAAAAGACTGTTAGAATTTGTATTATGGCAAGAAAAAAGCAGCTAAGTAAAGAAAAACGAGTGGCCATCATTACTTTAAGAAATGAAGGTCGGTCAGTCCGAAAAAATTGGGAAAACTTTGAAAGTGTCCCCAAGTGCAGTGGCAAAAACCATCAAGCTCTACAAAGAAACTGGTTCACATGAGGACCGCCCCAGGAAAGGAAGACCAAGAGTCACCTCTGCTTCTGAGGAGAAGTTTATCCGAGTCACCAGCCTCAGAAATCGCAGGTTAACAGCAGCTCAGATTAGAGACCAGGTCAATGCCACACAGAGTTTTAGCAGCAGAAACATCTCTACAACAACTGTTAAGAGGAGACTTTGTGCAGCAGGTGTTCATGGTAAAATAGTTGCTAGGAAACCACTGATAAGGACAGGCAACAAGCAGAAGAGACTTGTTTGGGCTAAAGAACACAAGGAATGGACATTAGACCAGTGGAAATCTGTGCTTTGGTCTGATGAGTCCAAATTTGAGATCTTTGGTTTCAACCACCGTGTCTTTGTGCAACGCAGAAAAGGTGAACGGATGGACTCTACATGCCTGGTTCCCACTGTGAAGCATGGAGGAGGAGGTGCGATGGTGTGGGGGTGCTTTGCTGGTGACATTGTTGGGGATTTATTCAAAATTGAAGGCATACTGAACCAGCATGGCTGCCACAGCATCTTGTAGCGGCATGCTATTCCATCCGGTTTGCATTTAGTTGGACCATCATTTATTTTTCAACAGGACAATTACCCCAAACACACCTCCAGGCTGTGTAAGGGCTATTTGACCAAGAAGGAGAGTGATGGGGTGATACGCCAGATGACCTGGCCTCCACAGTCACCAGACCTGAACCCAATCGAGATGGTTTGGGGTGAGCTGGACCGCAGAGTGAAGGCAAAAGGGCCAACAAGTGCTAAGCATCTCTGGGAACTCCTTCAAGATTGTCGGAAGACCATTTCCCGTGACTACCTCTTGAAGTTCATCAAGAGAATGCCAAGAGTGTGCAAAGCAGTCATCAAAGCAAAAAGGTGGCTACTTTGAAGAGCCTAGAATATAAGACATATTTTCAGTTGTTTCACACTTTTTTGTTAAGTATAAAATTCCACCTAGTTTTGATGCCTTCAGTGTGAATTTACAATTTTCATAGTCATGAAAATACAGAAAAATCTTTAAATGAGAAGGTGTGTCCAAACTTTTGGTCTGTACTGTGCATTGTCATCTTGGCTCCCATTATTGTTTTTTAGCATTATTTAATAAAGAATTTTATATTTTGGACTTTCTGGTCGGTTGTTTTCCTTTCCTCTTGTCCTTTTTGTAATTCCAGATTGTCTGTGATTTATTTCACATGGTCCTATGCTGGTGGTTGCTGCACTGATTTGGTAACTTTTAATGACACAATTTCGTAATTTTACTTATTTTATTATTTTGTTCTCCCATTAGCATTTCCTTTGGTTTCATTTTTCTGTTCTAATGGAAAATAGAAGGATTATCTGGGTAGAAAGGCAAAATGAGCAATTGTAAGTGAACAGTTATTTAATATGATATTGCAATCAATATATTAAAGAGGAAAAAATTTCATGGCAGGGCGTCTTTAAATGGAGGGGCTACATCGGACTATCTGGTAAAGCACTGTACATTGTGGAGGGTCATAAAAGGTATTGCACCTCTCTCCTATGTCAGTTGATGGGTAGCGGTGTCATGAGCTGGACCTCTGACATGATATTGATGCCTTATGCCAAGAAGAGGTCATTAGTATCGAACATCAGGAATTCAACTTTCATGTGTCTTTAAGAGTTAGGACGAGTCCTTACCACGACGATTAGAGGGCGTGACATTTTGATCTTCCCCACTATTCTCTAGAACGGAGAAAAACAGTACCCAAAAACTAAAACAAGTGTTCTTCAATCAGCTACCTTCCATACCGACCCTAAAACTCTTTAGTTACCTCTCGCTAAAGTGTAGTATGAGTGATACAGTAATTATGTCTACATTAACTTATCTACAGCCTTCACTTACCCCGCATTCCCAATTAACAGCAGCTTTATATGTTGCCTTGAAAACATCCTAGAGCAAGGCTGAAACCGAGATTTTTGGTGACACCTGGCAGAATAAAAATGGAAAAAAAAAATAAAGTTGCATAGTTTAATGCAATCTATTGTGTATTCATTAGCCTATAGTTTTAAGTCTACAGCTCCTATGTTCAGCTATGTAATCCCAGGGATAAGAGACTCGTTACCTGCATTTAAGACAGCTGTCTTACATAGTCACCTTTATTAAAGACTCCTGTCCACAGACTCAATCCTCTACAATACGGGCAAGACCAAAGAGCTTTGTAAAGATGTCAGGGACAAGATCATAAACCTGTGCAAAGCTGGAATGGGCTACAAAACCATAAGTAAGACGCTGGGTGAGAGAGTGACAACTGTTGGTGCAATAGTAAGAAAATGGAAGAAATTCAAAATGTCAGTCTACATCGATCTGAAGCACCATGCAAAATCTCACCTCGTGGGGTATCCTTGATCATGAGGAAGGAGAGAGTTTAGACTAAAACTACACGGGGGGAACTTGTTAATGATCTCAAGGCAGCTGGGACCACAGTCACCAAGAAAACCATTGGTAACACATTACAACGTAAAGGTTTCAAATTCTGCAGTGCCTGCAAGGTCGTGCTGCTCAAGAAGGCACATGTGCATGCCCGTCTGAAGTTTGCCAATGAACACCTGGATGAATTTGTGAGTGATTGTGAGAAGGTGTTGTGGTCAGATGAGACAGAAATTGCGCTTTTTGGCATTAACAACTCGCAGTGTTTGGAGGAAGAGAAATGCTGCCTATGACCCAAAGAACACTATCCCCACTGTCAAGCATGGAGGTGGAAACATTATGTTTTGAGGGTGTTTCTCTGCTTAGGGCATAGGACTACTTCACTGCATCAAAAGGAGAATGAATGGAGCCATGTACAGTAAAATCCTGAGTGACAACCTCCTTCCCTCTCCCAGGACATTAAGGCTATGTGCACACGTTCAGGTTTTTTCGCGATAAAAACGCTATAAAAAACTCATTAAAAATGCATACATTATGCATCCTATCATTTAGAATGCATTCTGCATGTTTTGTGCACATGGTGCGTTTTTTTCCACGAAAAAAAAAAAACGCATCGCGGTAAAAAAAAGCAGCATGTTCATTAATTTTGCGGATTTTCTGCGTTTTTCCCGCAATTCTATGCATTTGGAAAAAAAACGAGTCAAAAACGCATGAAAACCGCAAAAAAAAATGCATGCAGATTTCTGGCAGAAATGTCCAGTTTTTGTTAGGAAAATTTCTGCTAGAAATCCTGACGTGTGCACATACCCTAAAAAAAAAAAAAAAAAAAAAAGGAGTCGTGGCTGGGTCTTCCAGCAAGACAATGACCCAAAACATACAGCCAAGGCAACAAAGGAGTGGTTCAAAAAAAGCACATTAAGTTTCATGGAGTGGCCTTGCTAGTCTCCAGACCTTAATCCCATAGAAAACCTTTGGAGGGAATTGAAGCTCCGAGTTGCCAAGCGACAGCCTCAAGAGTAGTGGACCAAAACTCCTCCTGACATGTGCGCAAACCTCATCGTCAACCACAAAAAAAGTCTGACTGCTGTGTTTGCTAACAAGCGTTTTCCCACCAAGTATTAAGTCTTGCTTGCCAGAGGGATCAAATACTTATTTCTCACTGCAAAATGCAAATTTATACAATGTGATTTTCTCTCAATGTTAAAATTATAGACTGTTCATGTCATTGTCAGTGGGCAAACTTGCAAAAACAGCTAGAGACAGTTTTCACCATAAAATGAGGGGGCCCAAGCTATCCGTCCCTGTCGAGAGGTGTCTTTCAGACACCATCACTAAACCCTTACTCAGAAGAAAACAACAAAAAAAAAAAAAAAAACACACACACACACCCCATTTAATGCTAAAAAGCAATCCCCGACAATTACCCTCTTCTTACTAAAAATAAGAAGTAAACCACCAGTGTCTGCCGTAAATCCATAATATGGAAGTTACATAACGATACCCAACTCTGCTAAATCCAGAGGCTATGATGAGCGGTGGTGACATCAGCAATGTGATGGCTCACAATGCAAGAACCAGCGGCAGAGACAAGCAGTGACGTCATTAAAGTTACCGCAGGTCACAGTCAGCGGTTCTCACACTATGCTCAGAGTGATCCGGCAGCGGTCACATTACTGATGTCATGACTCATCACAGCCTCTGGATGTAGCAGAGTTGGGGGGGGGGGGGGAATCGTCGTGAGACCTCCATATTATGGATTTATGGAGGACCCTTGTGGATACATTTTAGTAACAAATGGGTAAAAAAGGGTAATTGTTGGGCAGTGCTTTTCACAATTAAAAGGACTGCGCATGTTTTTTAATTTTGACTACAGGGTTAGTAATGGGTGTCTGACAGACATGTCTCCATTACTAACTCCTACGCTTGAGGTTAGCAGATATCAACTCCAAAACCATTGCCCTAGTGCAGTGGCAAATCGGGAAAAACCAAGGCTAAGCCCAAGAATTTATGCATCTAACTGATGAGCCATTTGCGGGACAGCTAAGGGCTGGGCTCATTAGGCTGGGAAGGGGGACAATATCCACGGCCCTGCCCAGTTTACTAATATCAATCCGCAGCTATCTGATTAGCCTTTGCTGGTTATTAAAATAGAGGGGTGGGGAAATCCAACTTTTTTTTTTAGGGTCCCCCTTTTAAATAACCAGTAAAGGCAAAAGCAGACAGTTGTGAGCCATTATTAATAAATAGGCTGGGAAGCTACACGTTTATTGGCCGCAGAGGAGCAGAATGAAGGTAAAGGGGTTTTTTTTCTATTTTTTTTAATTTTTAAATCAGTTACTACACGGTGGTCATACGACAGGGATGTCTATGGGGTCCCAAGACTTCTATGCATACCCCTGGTAAGTATAATGCTTTTGTTGTTTTTTTTCTATATATTAAAGAACAGCAGCAGAACGGGACATTATACTGTATGTCTGATATGAAATCGGAATAATCCTTTCCCGTTTTAGGTCAATTAGGATCATCATGTGAGGGAGAATTTAGGCCCATTTCTCCTGACAAAACTGGTTTAACTGATCCAGGTTTGTAGGTCGCCTTGCTCGCACCGGCCTTTTTAGTTTTGCCCATAAATTTCAAATAGGATTGAGATCAGGGCTTTGTGATGGCCACTCCAAATCATTGACTTTGTTATCCTTAAGCCACTTTGTTACCATTTTGGCAGTGTGCTTCAGGTCACTGTCCATTTGGAAGACTCATTTCCGCCCAAGCTTTAACTTCCTGGCTGATGTCTTGAAATGTTGCTTCAGTATTGCCACAATCTTCTTTTCTCATGATTCCATTTATTTTGTGAAGGGCAACAATCCCCCCTTCATCAAAATCCCACAACATGATGCTGCCGCCCCTGTGTTTCACAGTTGCAATGGTATTCTTAGGCTTCCAAGCTTCTCCTTTTTTCCTCCAAACGTAACGATTGTCATTATGCCCAAAGAGTTCAATTTTAGTTTTATCAGACCACAGGACAGGTCAACAAAAATTTAAGGTCTTTGTTCCTGTGTGCATTTGCAAACATTTTTTTTTTTTTTTTTGTAGGTTTATTTTGGAGTAATGGCTTCTTCCTGGCAGAGTGGCCTTTCAGCCCATGTTGATACAGTACTCGTTTCACTGTGGATATTGACACAATCTTTCTGCTATCATCTTCACAAGGTATTTTGCTTTTGTCATTGGGTTGATCTGCACATGTCGGACCAAAGCACCTCTCCTTCCTGAGCGGTATGACATTCTCCTCGTTTGTCATTGCGTATAATTGTTTGTACAGATGAACAAGGCACCTTCAGGTATCTTGAAATTGTACCCAAGGATGAGCCAGACTTGCGCAAGTCCACAATTCTCTTCCTGATTTCTTGAGACTTTCCCATGAATAGGGTTGAGCGAAACGGATCGGTCAATTCCATACTTTCGGCAAAGTCGGGTTTCGTGAAACCCGAGCCGATCCCAGTGTGGGATCGGCCATGCAGTCGGCGAAAAAAAAAAATATAATATAATATAATATAATATAATATAATATAATATAATATAATATAATATATATATATATATATATATATATATATATATATATATATATATATATATATATCCCCCCGTTGACTTGCATTGGGTTTCGTGTTTCGGTCGGCCCCCCGACTTTTCACAATAATCGTCCGATTTCACACGATCCGACTTTTGAGAAACCCGGCTCGATCCTAAAAAAGTAAAAGTCGCTCAACCCTACCCATGATGCTACACAAAGAAGTAGTGTGTTTCAGGTGTGCATTAAAATACATCCACAGATGTGCCTCTAATTAACGGTCTCTATTTAAAACACAGACCTAAGAGATGGTTTGTGGTATGCACATTAAATAAACCCGTTTATATATAGGGGTCTTACTGTTAGATATCAGTTAGATTATCGTAACTAAACATATGGTTTTGAGATTGGGGTGTGATCACCATTACTGACAAAGGGGTATGTGCACAATTATTACTGACAAAGTGGAATAGCCATGAACAGGTGGGTGTAATTCCTAAGGAATGCATCACTTTGGGTATGGAATCTTAATAATTGTGACAGTATCAATAAATAGAGACACACATGTGAATAATACTCTAATCTGTCATATCTGTTTTGTATGATGAATTTGTCAGGCAATAGGGCCCAATAAGGGCATAATGTACAAGTGAGGGATTGTAGATCTATGGCTGAGAATACACAGCATTATTGCTTGCTGGTTGTACCCTTGTAGATATGATGTCATTGGTCCTGGCACCATCAACCTGGGGGAGTATGTGGAACACTAAGGTGTGCATCCGAGAATATGATGGGGTAGGTGTTGTGATGTGACACCCTTGGTGTGCAGGCGCTGCTGTTTTGGAGTTTGGTTATGACTGCGCAGTTTCACCACTGAGCCTGGCAGGGTTTGATGTGCTAGGATACGGCTTTGTGTACAGACGCTGATGTTTTAGTGTCTGACTGCACCTGTGCTGCTTTGCAGCTGTTGATTCCAGGTGGCTTTTGATTATGAACCTCGGTGCATGACACATGCACTGTGTGGCATTGCTTGTAACATCATGAGAGTGGGGGCAAACTGTGGGTGCATGCGCTGTTGAGGATCTGTCTAAAGGAACCTCTAGCGTCTGGAATATGGACATGCTCAGTGTGGGAATGCCGTACCTCTGGCGCACGTGTCCTTGATGGACCTCTTGTGTTTAGCATGTGAACATGCGCAGTTTGAGAATGGGGACAAATTGATAGTGAGTAACCCTATGGTTATTCTTGTGCAAGTTTCCCCTGGAATCAAATGATTGGCTGCTTAGATATTTAAAGACACCTCGGCTATGGAGGTATCTACACCTGCAACCAGGAACTGCATTTATCTCTGATGTTATAGATATACACAGATTATCCCATGTGCCTCCTGAGGAACTGTATCATGGGAGGGAAACGCGTCGAGGCGAAGTGAGGTTGATGCTGTCAAGATGTAAGTACAGATAAGTTTGCCAGTGTTGACTGGGTTTTATTATTATATTTGTTGACCTACTTTTGGGCATAGTGCAAGAGTGTTTATCTGTCATGGATTTAGGATATTTTCTCTGTTAAGGGCATGTTGTAATACTTATTCATCTTGGTTGTGCTTCAATAAAGGTTGCAATCGTATAGGCATGCTGCTAAACCTTAATTGATTATATTCTGTTTTTGGGGCTCACAACTGGAGACCTCTCTGAGATAATCACATTTTTTCTGAATATGTTGCACGATGATTTTACTATAATTTTTTCTGGCTGATTTAGAATTCCCAAGAGCATCAGATTATCGATAGTCGTTATTTATACTTGGCAACGGAGATTGTTGGTGGTAGATACTAGCAATACATTTTCAATTCACCCGTATTTCATAGTCCCCTAATTACTATTTTTCTGTAGTGTCTTATTTGTTAACTGAGTTATTAGGGGATTTTGAGGGCTACTAGGGCTAGCCGCCATGGAGCGGGGGGCACCATATTACGTCTCAAAGGGTGCCAACTTCCGCTGGTAGGTAGGGACTTTTCTAGGGACTTATGAGGGTGAGTAATAGCTATCAAAATGATTGCCCATTAGGAGCGCCACATTATCAAGATTGGTTATTTGCACCTGGCAGTGATTTTTGTTGGTGGCGGATATTGATAACAATTGGCCAATCATCCCAGTTTATAGTCCCTTAATTGTTGGATGGCTCTTTAGACCGATTTACATATACTAGCTGAGTAGAGTTGATTATTTTGTAGAGGTATTGGTTTGAGATTGAGTTCAATACTATGAATAAGTAAGGGACTTCTAGGGCCATCAGGGTGAGCCACCGAGGAGCGGGGGCGCCATTGCGTTCAAGAGGGTGCTAACCTCCGCTGGCAGGTAGGGTTTAAATAGGGGCGATTAGGGTGAAGTAGGTACACCCATACCCTATCCTGTATCACTGCCTGGTTAGGCATAAGTAGGTAAACTTTTGATTGGCCTGGTGTTCTTTTAAAAATGCATTTAGTGTTTTGTTTGGTTTTTGTTTGCATTTAATAATAAACTTTAAATTTTGAATGGTATTAGTTTTTCTAGTGAGCCCTTCCATGAAACTCTCAAAATGACCAGAAAAAAAAAAGAACTTTCATGTGAAACTCGACAGTATTCTTGTTCTTAGAAGGCTATTCAGTGAGAGAAATTGCTAAGAAACTGAAGATTTCCTATAACGGTATGTACTACTCCCTTCAGAGGAGAGTACAAACAGGCTCTAACCAGGGTAAAAGAACAACTGAGCAACAAGACAAGTACATTAGAGTCTGTAGTTTGAGAAATCAACGCCGCACTGGTCCTCAACTGGCAGCTTCATTAAATAGTAGTCGCAAAAAGCCAGTGTCCATGTCTACAGTGAAGAGGTGACTCCGAGATGCTGGCCTACAGGGTAGAGTGGCAAAGAAATGCCAGATTTGAGACTGGTTAATAAAAGGAAAAGATTAATATGGGCAAAAGAACGCAGACATTGGACAGAGGAAGATTTGAAAAAAGTGTTATGGACAGACGAATCCAAGTTTGAGGTGTTTGGATCACACAGAACATCATTTGTGAGACACAGAACAGCTGAAAAGATGCTGGAAGAGGGCCTGACGCCATCTGTGAAGCATGGTGGAGGTACTGTGATCAGGGCTGTATTTGCCACTAGGCACTTGAGGGCACGTGCCTAGGGCGGGGACAATGCAGGGGGCGGCACCTGAGCAAGGTTTTTTTTTTTTTTTTCCATAAGTCCTGGGTCACCTCCCGACCGACCGCCCCCCCCGGCCCAACTCCCACCCATCCTCCTTGAAGACGATACTCAACCTGCTCCAGCGATGCCTGGTCTCGGCGTCTGGAGCCCGTCCTGAATGAGCGGTCACGTAGTACCGCTCATTAAAGTCATGAATATGCGCATATTCATGACCTTAATGAGCGGTATCACCTGACCGCTCACGCAGGAAGAAGGTGCTGCCCCGGGAGTCAGGACAGAGCCAGAGGGATGTCGGCGGCCGCGCGGTGAGGAACAGGTGAGTATGAGGGACGGGGGGATGAAAGAGATCATATGCTGGCGCGCCATGCAAGATGGGAGCAGGAGCAGGAGCGGGAGCGGGGGGGGGTGGGGTGGAGAGATAAGCCATGAATACAGGGGGGTGAATATGAGCCATGCATACAGGGGGGGGGAATATGAGCTATACATACAGGGGGGGGGGGGAATATGAGCCATGCATACAGGGGGGGGGGGAATATGAGCTATACATACAGGGGGGGGGGGAATATGAGCTATACATACAAGAGGGGGAATATGAGCCATGCATACAGGAGGGGGATATGAGCCATGCATATGGGATGGGAGGGAGATGAGCCATGCATACAGGAGGGGGGTCATTATACAGTATTGAGCATCATGTGGGATCATTATACAGTATGGATAACTGTGTGGCCGTTATACAGTATGGAGCATCATGTGTGGCCGTCATACAGTATGGAGTATCATGTGTGGCCATTATACAGTATTGAGCATCATGTGGGATCATTATATAGTATGGAGAACTGTGTGTGGCCATTATACAGTATGGAGCAGTGTGTGGCCATTATACAGTATGGAGCACTGTATGGCCATTATACAGTATTGAGCATCATGTGTGGCCATTATACAGTATGGAGCACCGTGTAGCCATATTTTTTGTTTATAATTATTGTATATAAAACAGTGTGCTCAGCAGTGCTAAATGGCTGTGGAGGTGGATATGGGTGTGACTAGTTGTGAAATGGGTGTGGTCAGAGGTGTGGCCTAAAATTTGCCGCGGCGCACTACGCACGCCGCAAACTTTATACCTCCTTCCCTTCTTCAAAAGTTGGGAGGTATGGTACCGCATTTGCCAGATCACGGCAAGTGCAGCAAATACCTTAGGGAATGAATGAGGCCGAACGCAGTGTTGCCGTAAGTGATCCATTACGCGGCACATGCAGAAAAACTGCCGGATCTGCTGCAAAAGGCGACTTTCACATCAGTGATTCTTGCCAAAGTCACTGCCGATAGTGTCATACTCAACAAAGGGGGAGGCAGCACTAAAAGTGCCTAGGGCAGCAGAAACTCTAAATGCAGCCCTGACTGTGATGGTCTGGGGTTGCTTTGGTGCTGGTAAAGTGGGAGATTTATACAAGGTAAAAGGGATTTTGAATAAGAAAAGCTATCACTCCATTTTGCAGTGCCATACCATACCCTGTGGACAGCGCTTGATTGGAGCCAATTTCATCCTACAACAGTATAATGACCCAAAGCACACCTCCAAATTATGCAGGAACTATTTAGGGAAGAAGCAGGCAGCTGGTATTCTATCTGTAATGGAGTGGCCAGCGCAGTCACCAGATCTCAGCCCCATGGAGCTGTTGTAGGAGCAGCTTGACCGTATGGTGCAAAAAGTGGCCATCAAGCTAAACCAACTTGTGGGAGGGGCTTCTGGAAGCATGGGGTGAAATTTTTCCAGATTACCTCAGCAAATTAACTGCTAGAATGCCAAAGGTCTGCAAGGCTGTAATTGCTGCAAAGGGAACATTCTTTTACGAAAGCAAAGTTTGAAGGAGAAAATTATTTCAAATAATCTTTTTTCAAACCTTGTAAATGTCTGGACTAGATTTTAAATTCATTTGGCAACTCATGTGATTAATAAAAGTATGAGTTTTCATGGAATACACAAAATTGGCTGGGTGACCCCAAAATTTTGAACGGTAGTGTATATTTAAAAATAATAGGGGGGCCTGATCCAAATCTTGCACGCGAGTCCATCAGACTAGTTAAAAAAAATAAGCAGAGTTTGCTGACTGAGGGCATGTGCACACGTCCGGAATGCATGCAGAATTTTCCTGAGATAAACCTGAGGTTTTCCGCAGGAATTCTGCATGCGTTTTTTTTGTGCGGTTTTTATGCGTTTTTATCCGGACACTCCAAAACAATGGGAAATCCGCATAAATAATGAACATAATGCTTCTTTTCCTGCAATGCGTTTTTTTTTGGCGGAAAAAAAACGCATCATGTGCACAAAAATTGCGGAATGCATTCTAAATGATAGGATGCATATGTATGCATTTTTAAAGAGTTTTTATTGCGAAAAAACGTGAAAATTCCTGAACGTGTGCACATACCCTGATGCCGCGTTTTTAAAGGAACCCAAAGATCAGCTTTGCATGCACCATACACGCATGAACAATGCATGGTGATAGGGTGCAATGCAATCATATTTGAACCTTTTTGGAAATAAGGGAAATTGATAAAAAAAAAAATTCCACTAAATAATTTTAATGTCTGAAAAAATATTGTCTATTCTGAACAAAAAAGCTGATGAAAAAAATGCATAATTACAAGTAACAGCAGTGGGTGGAAAGAGAAAAAAAAAAGAAAAAATGCCAGAATTATGCTTTTTGGTCGCCGCAGTAACGGGTGATGAAAATATATCTGCACCAAAATGGTATATTTAAAAAACATCAGCGCGGCATGGAAAAAAAAAAAGCCTTCACCCAACCCGAGATCAGGGAAAAGCATAGTTACTTAGGCCTCTTTCACACTTCAGTCTTTTGGCGTCAGTCTGAAACCGCCATTTTCCTCAAATAGCGGATCCGCCATTTTTTTTTTGGAGGATCCGCTATTTCCCCATAGACATACATTAGCGACGGATTGTGGCAGATGGTCGTCCGTTCCATCCGCCATGCGACGGATCCGTCGAAATTTGGCGGACGTTGTCTAGACATTGACGGACATTGTAACGTTTTTTTGTCTGCGCCTAATTGGCGGTTCGCGACGCTATTTCCTAGAATGGGTGCCTATGGGCGACGGATCCATCGCGATCTGTCATTTGGCGGATCCGTTGCCCCAATCCACTTTTTTCAATTGAGCATGCTCCAAAAATTAGAAACTTTGCCCAGACAACCCCAAAACTATATAAACAGGACAGGTGGGCCTCATTCCTCAACTTGCCATCAAGAGATAACAAAGTGCCAGCCAGCAAGACAGACCCTGCCAGCAGCCAGCAAGACCCTGCCAGAGACTGCCATGTGAGTACTGCCAATCCAGGTAGGTGTGTGTGTGTGTGTGTGTGTGTGTGTGTGTGTGTGTGTGTGTGTGTGTGTGTGTGTGTGTGTGTGTGTGTGTGTGTGTGTGTGTGTGTGTCCGCCTTGCATGTTTTTATTTTTTATACTGTGCTGGTATTTTGAATGGTGATGTGTGTGTCTTGCATTTTTGTTATTTTTCATACATTAACATACTCTACTGGTATTTAAAA
This sequence comes from Ranitomeya variabilis, assembly GCF_051348905.1. Classification (NCBI taxonomy): domain Eukaryota; kingdom Metazoa; phylum Chordata; class Amphibia; order Anura; family Dendrobatidae; genus Ranitomeya; species Ranitomeya variabilis. Next base: position 221,450,922 of record NC_135233.1, read on the forward strand.
TAACGAGCAGTGTAGCTCCTACTTTCCAACAAAAAAAATAGAAAAATAAAAATTGTAATAAAAATTCCACAAAACTGTCCGTAGTATGATTTCAAGATAAATTTAAAACTGGGTCTACATTCAATAAAGGTGTTTGAGGTTCTATATACAAATGCGGAATGCAAACCTTTGGTATACAAAATGTTATCTGGTTTTAGAAAATAGTAACAGTAACTGTAGGGTAACCATAATTAACATTTTTGGGTATTGGTATTTTAACTTTGAATGAGGGAAATTTTTTATAAGGTTGAAACTGTGTCTGGAGGAGGGGGTGGGGTAGGTTTACCAACATGCGCATAGCGCATATCAAGTTTGAAGTAGTTTTGGTGTTGCTTTCAAGGAATTTGGGGGGGAAACAGGAGGTGGAGGGTTTTGCAGCTTGCGCATCAAGCATATCAAGTTTGAAGGTAACAGTTAACACTTTTTTTTTTTTTTTGGGTGTAATAATTTTTTGGCGGGGAATCAAAATGTATGTTGGCATACCAATACATAATCATTCTAATTAAAACTGTGTTTAAATTGGAAGATTCTTAGAGGGACCAAGCAAGGAACCCAAGATAAACGCAGCAAGTACCCAAGACAGACGCAGCCAGGCCCCCCAAGTTTGAAAAACAGATGTAAGTATCAAGTCCCGAAAGCTGTATCTATCCTTTTGTATAGTAGCTTAGAACTCTCTTTATACTTGCAGATTCTTAGGGACCCAAGACAAACACAGCAGGGACCCAAGACAGACGCTGGAAAACAGGACCATAATGTCTTCTTCTGGGAGCCCCCCCTCACATCAGCCACCTGAGGTGATTTTTTTTTTTTTCTTCATAAATTTTTTTTGGGTACATCTCTGGTAGCATATGTTTTTGAACCCTATATGTATTTATTCTGTTTTCACAGGAAGCTGAAGGGCTTCCAGAAGGAGACGGGCAGGGTGGAGAAATGCAAGGAGCGGGAGTGCATAGTGTAAAGGCCCCGTCTCACACAGCGACGCTGCAGCGATACAGACAACGATGCTGATCGCTGCAGCGTCGCTGTGTGGTCGCTGTGTGGTCGCTGGGGAGCTGTCACACAGACAGCTCTGTCCTGCGACCAACGATCAGGGGAACGACTTCGGCATCGTTGAAACTGTCTTCAACGATGCCGAAGTCCCCCTGCAGCACCCGGGTAACCAGGGTAAACATCAGGTTACTAAGCGCAGGGCCGCGCTTAGTAACCCGATGTTTACCCTGGTTACCAGCGTAAATGTAAAAAAAAAACAAACCGTACATACTCACCATCTGTTGCCTGTCAGGTCCCTTGGCGTCTGCTTCCTGCTCTGACTGAGCCGCCGTACAGTGAGAGCAGAGCGCAGCGGTGACGTCACTGCTGTGGTCTCACTTTACGGCGGCTCAGTCAGAGCAGGAAGCAGACGCCAAGGGACCTGACGGACATCAGATGGTGAGTATGTACTGTTTGTTTTTTTTTTACATTTACGCTGGTAACCAGGGTAAACATCGGGTTACTAAGCGCGGCCCTGCGCTTAGTAACCCGATGTTTACCCTGGTTACCAGTGAAGACATCGCTGGATCGGTGTCACACACACCGATTCAGCGATGTCAGCGGGACCTCAACGACCAAAAAAAGGTCCAGGCCATTCTGACACGACCAGCGATCGCAGCAGGGGCCTGATCGCTGGTACGTGTCACACATAGCGAGATCGCTACTGAGGTCGCTGTTGCGTCACAAAACTTGTGACTCAGCAGCGATCTCGCTAGCGATCTCGCTATGTGAGACGGGGCCTTAAGTTTTGCAGAGACAGATCCTCACATAAAACACACTACACCCAACACAAACATTCAGCACAGCACACACACAGTACATATGCCTCCATCCAAGCACATAAAATAAATAATTAGTCTTCACAATCCGGGGCTCGACCTAGAGTTCCTCAAAGCACCTCCCATAGTCGTCGGAATGCTAATCGCGGCGGCCGCCGAACAGTAAGTTCCTTTTTGGTTTGGTGTTTAGTAAACTGTAAAATTCATGTGGTATAATCTTTCCCTTTATAATTTTTTTTTTGTTAAGGCTTCACAGCGTGCTCCCGAACAGGCTGAGTAAGAGGGGATAGATGTGGACACCCTCATCCAAGAGGTTCAAAATCGGGAGCCGCTGTGGAACAGGGCGGACCGCCGCCATGCTGACCAGTTCATCACCCGACGGCTATGGGAGGAAGTGTGCAGTGTTGTTCTGAAGAACTGGGAGGAACTCGACGCTGGGGCCTAGGATCTAGCGCGTAAGTATTCATACTTCATTAACTTAGGTTAGCATGATTTAATGTGTTGTATAGTAACCAATTTTTGCTTTATCTTTCCAGGTAACAGGGTTATCGTGCAGTGGCGGTCACTCAGGGATCGCTTCAAGAGGGAGTTTAACAAGGAGATGCAGGCCCCGAGTGGATCTAGAGGACGCAGGAGCAGGTATAAATATGCCAGAGCCCTGTCGTTCCTCCGGTCGACGCTGCTGAGCAGAAGGCAAATATTCAACACCACATGTTTTCAGTCAAACTGTTAAAATGTGTAACCTTCAATTTTTTTTGGCAGCAAGGGCAATTGTAATATCAAGATACTAATTTTTTTTTTTTTTTCTTCTTTAGCAGCACTGTCTGCAGCACTCGGGAGCCTGCATCAGAGTTGCACCCCTCTGGAGCGAACTCTCAGGAGTCTGTCACCGGGGACCACATCAACCCCTCTGTATCTGTACCTTCCCTTTTGTGTGATCCCTCGGCCCCATCCACCAGCGCTGGAGCAGCAGGGCGGACTTCATCACTTGAAGCTGCAGGTTATTTAGAGTTCCCTTTACCCCACCCCTCTGACACTGCCACAACATCTAGACCACCTTTGGGGTCAGGACGGCAGCACCAGAGAGGTCAGGAAAGGAGCTATGGGCCTGAGTTTTTGCATCTGAATGCAGCCTTCCAGAATGCCATCAAGCTTTTGGGTGAGCAAACATCTGCTGGGTACAGTATGCTTAACAAAAGCATACTTGAACTCAGCAGTCGTCTGGATAGGATGCATTCAGATGCAAACCAGTCACCAAGACACTGTTTTTTTCAGTCGGTCCTCAGGCACATGGAAAATCTAACTCCTGACCTGCAGATGCATGTGATGCAAGGCTGCCACACTGCTCTAGCGCAGGCGATGTCCCAAGCCCCTGCACCTACCCTTCATGTTTCAACACCTTTCCCCCCTCAAGCCGCCATCTATCCTCCCGTCCATCCTCCTCCTACACCTTCGCCATTCCTTCCCCCCTCAGTATTTCCCAGTACCTACCTTCCCCTTTCCATTGTTCCCCTTTAACTTCACCATTCCCAATCCCACCAACACCTTCACCATACCTCCCACAGTCCACATCTGTACCTCAACTCCCTGCCCAACCTCATGTTTTCACCACCCAATCCACTTCTGTTCCTCCCCATGATGTCCTGTCCCCCACTAATCGACGTGGTCCGCCCTGTCAGCCCCTCCGCTACTACTATCTCCACCCCAAATTATGAGAACCTGTAAACTTGTAAATAAATAAAACTTTTTTTGGTTTAAAAACAATTTTATTGCCTTTCCTTTTTTTTTTTTTTAAACTGTATAAAAACCACCAAGGTTATGGTAAAAGTAACAGTAGAAAATGTGTAAAGGGGTACCTGTACAAAACATACAATACTGCGAGGTTAAAGTACAAAGGTTTTGTAACAAAAGAAAAAACATGGTATATTTACAAGTGTGAAAAAAATTATTTTTTTTTTTACACCATTTCGTACTGCCAGTCAACTGATCCTTGAGGAGACATGAAGTAGTCTGCAAAATTGTCCCGCATTCTGGAGACTGCTACTGAACTGCGAAAACTTGTGTTGTGGTAATCCCGCAAGGTGATTTCTGACACATTATCCTCCAGGGAAACATGTTCTTTGGATAATACAAAATTGTGAAGTACCACAACAAGCCTTCACCACATCAACAGTGTCAGTCTGCAGCTTAATTGCAGTTAGTAGGACTCTCCATTTAGCAGTTAGTATGCCAAAGGCACATTCCACAACTCTTCGTGCTGTGGTTAAGCGATAATTAAAAATTTTCTTCCTCTGGGTCAGTCCACTACTTCCATAGGGTTTTATCAAGTGTGGTGAAAGCAGGAAGGCATTATCTCCAACGCACACAAATGGTAATGGTGGACCTGTGGTTCCATGGAGAGGTCTAGGAGGTGGAAAGTCAAATGTCTCTCCATACAAACGACGCCCCATTGGTGAAGTTTTAAAAATCTGGAGTCATTTGCACGTCCATACGCACCGATATCCACAGCGATAAATTTGCAGTGTGCGTCGGCTATGGCCATCAATACAATTGAGAAGTACTTTTTGTAGTTGTAAAATTCTGATCCAGAGCCATAAGGTTTGACAATCCTTATATGCTTCCCATCGACTGCTCCCACACAATTTGTGAACTGGCATAATTGTTCAAAATTGTGGGCAATCTCCAGCCACCTCTCCTGTGATGGCTCTGGAATGTATTCCGCTTGTAAGTAGTGTTGAGCATTCCGATACCGCAAGTATTTAAAATAAAAAATATGGATATACTCACCTCTCCGGCGGCCCTTGGACCTTACCGCTGTAACCGGCAGCCTCCGTTCCTAAGAATGAGCGCGTGAAGGGCCTTCGATGACGTCGCGGCTTGTGATTGGTCGCGTGAGCGGTCACATGAGCGGCACGCGACCAATCACAAGCCACGACGTCATCGAAGGTCTTAAACTGCTCATTCTTAGGAACGGAGGCTGACGGTTACAATCGGTAAGGTCCAGGGGCCCCCGGACGGGTGAGTATATCCATATTTTTTATTTTAATTCTTTATTTTTTACATGAATATGGATCCCAGGGCCTGAAGGAGAGTTTCCTCTCCTTCAGACCCTGGGAACCATCCAGGATACCTTCCGATACTTGAGTCCCATTGACTTGTATTAGTATCGGGTATCGGTATCGGCGATATCCGATATTTTTCGGGTATCGGCCGATACCAATACTTTCAAGTATCGGAAGGTATCGCTCAACACTACTTGTAAGCAATCCCACAATGCCCGGCAGGTCTCTCTGATGATCCCTGAGATTGTGGATATCCCAAGCCTGTACTGGAAATATAGGGATGAAAACAATTTTTTATTTTTTTTTTTGTAATCAATTAGTGTTTATTGAAGATTTCCAAAACAATACAATGCAGTCAAACAGTAATAACAGTAACAGAGGTCAACTAAAAATGACCAGAAATAAGTAAGGAGAAAAACAAAACCAATCAGAAAGGAAGAAGTAGGAAGTAGGGGACAGAAGCGGGGGGGAGGGGTAGGTAGGAGGAAAGGAGTATAGGCATTCACAAGACATTATCTAGCAGTTCAGTTATAGACAAGGGGTCCTGGCAAACTGTGGCAGAATAAAAATATTACAAACACAAAAACAGACAAATATGCTTACTTATTCCCACTCAAGTAAAAGGTCAAACAAGGTGGTGCGGGTCAATAGAGGAATGACCACTATGTAACCAAGGGTGCCAAATATTTTGTCTTTGGCAGTCATGGAGTGGAGCCAAGGAGAGTTCATATTGGCAGTGGACATTAAGTTTATTAATTATTTCACTAATATTGGGAGAATTAGTGTCTTTCCATCTTGAGGCGACTAATAACTTGGCAGCTATTAGAATATGTGCTAGTGTACCTCGAAGTATGTGTGGAATATCCTCCAGGCCGATGTGAAGAATGGCCTGCCTAGGTGACAGTCAGCTGGATCCCCAAGACCTGTGCAATTAAAAGGTCCATATCTCTCCAACAGGGTTGAAGAATTGGACATGACCACCAGGTGTGTTCCAGAGTTCCCCTGTGACCGCACCCCCTCCAGCATTTGTCCGACCCGGCAGGGTCATAGTGAGCCACCTGAACCGGATATTGATACCATCTAAGGTGTACTTTTTTCAATTGTTCGAGATGATTGACGCAGGCAGATACCCGTAATACTTCACCCAGTCCATCCTCCCAATCTATCGGGTCAGGTAGGAAGTCCAGATCCTGTTCCCACTTGATCATATATGGCAGTTTAACATCTTCTGCTGGGTCGTTTAAGGCTTTATATAAAATTGAAATTCCCTTCGGGGCAGAGTCAGGCAACAAGAAAGTCTTAGTTACTCACCGGTTAACGGTGTTTTTCGGAGTCCATGACAGCACTACGGAGAGGGGATCCGCCCTTCAGGAACAGGAAACCTACAAATACATAAGGGCGGCACCTCTCCCACTCATCAGTTGGTTTACAGAGCACAAGAGGACCACCAAGGTTAATAGCATACATAATAAACAATGATACAATAACTAACTATTCACTACCCGTGAATTATATAAATAAAGGAAGAGGTGTACACCCAGAACTTAAGAAGACGGGAGGGTATGTACAGGTGCTGTCATGGACTCCGAAAAACACTGTTAACCGGTGAGTAACTAAGACTTTATCGGTTGTCCATGACAGCACTACGGAGAGAATTACAGAGAGTAACTAACTAGGGAGGGACTACAGCTTGCAGCACCCTTACACCAAAAGAGAGGTCAGAAGAGGCACCCAAGTTCAGTCTATAGTGGTTATAGAATGTGTTTGGGGAAGACCAAGTAGCAGCCTTACAAATTTGGTCGATCGACACCTCCAATCTTTCCGCCCACGAAGCCGCCATAGCTCTAGTGGAATGCGCTTTCAGACCTTCAGGCGCCGGCTTGCCCTTTGAGATGTATGCCAGCGAGATAGCCTCCCTGATCCATCTAGCTAAAGTAGATTTTGATGCTCTATGACCCTTCCTACTACCCTGATAGGACACGAATAGGGCATTATCTATCTTCCAGGGATCACTTACTGCTAGATACTCCCGGATACATCTTTTTACATCTAAAGTGTGTAGCTTCCTTCCCTTATCGTTAGTAGGATTGGGGAGGAAAGATGGAAGAACTATTTCCTGCGTTTTGTGGAACCTGGACACTACTTTAGGAAGATATGCTGGATCAGGGGATAGTATCACTATCATCCCTAAGCTGCAAGTAAGGGGAACCCTGGATAATGCTTGGATGTCGCCTATCCTACGCGCCGATGTTAGGGCCACCAGGAAGGCTACTTTAAGAGATACATTTTTAATAGAGGCTGATGCAATTGGCTCAAATGGGGCCTCTGTCATGGCTGAGAGGACTAGGTTCAGGTCCCATGGCATGACCCTATTCTTCACCATTGGCCTAGACCATTTTGTCGCTCTGATGAATCTGCTGACCCAGTGATTCTCAGCAATGTTGCAGCCAAAGAGAGCCCCTAAGGGCTCATTTCCACATGCGAGGCACACGTCCGTATCTCGCATGTGGAAACCAAGCTCTGGCGCCGGCACTTTGGAGCGGAGCTGTGCAGCTCCATGTGTTCCTATGCGGCCGCACGCTCCGCTCTGGAGTGCCAGCTCCACAGCTTGGTTTCCACATGCGAGATACGGACGTGTGCCTCGCATGTGGAAATGAGCCCTAAGGCTGATACCTGCACTTTAAGTGTATTTGGGGATAGCCCCATATCCAACCCCTTCTGTAAGAATTCTAAAATCTGGTCTATTGGTATTGACTGACCAGCTATTGCCCCCGAGTTTTGAAGGAACCTCTTCCAGATCTTGACATAAATCTTTGTGGTGATTATTTTTCTGCTCTTCAGCAGAGTGTGTTAATGAGGCCTGGAGAGAACTCCCTATCCTTTAACAGCGCCCGCTCAAAATCCACGCCGTCAGATGAAGGCCAACCGCCCGAGGATGGTAGACTGGGCCCTGGGATAGGAGATCCGGGATGTCTGGCAAGACCCATGGGTCGGATATCGACATAGCCCTCATGCATGGAAACCACGTCCTTCTGAGCCAGAAGGGGGCAATTATTATCACAGTGGCTTTGTCCTTCCTGATTTTCCTCACCACCAGAGGAAGTAGAGATAGGGGAGGAAAGGCGTAGGCTAGCCTGAAGTTCCAGTCTATGAGGAGGGCGTCCACTGACAGAGGATTTTCTCTGGGGTTGAGAGAGCAGAATTGTGCCACTTTCCTGTTTTCTTTTGTGGCAAACAGGTCTACCTCTGGTTGACTCCATCTTTCCACGATGAGGTTGAAGATGGAGCCGTTCAGGGACCACTCTCCCTGCCTCAATGTGTTGCGGCTTAAGAAATCCGCCGTAGTGTTTTCTGCCCCTCTTATGTGAAGAGCCGTCAATGAGAGAAGATAAGATGTTGCTCTGCTAAATGGAATAGACGATCTGCTACGCACATTAGGGATTTGGAACGAGTCCCGCCTTGGTGATTTATGTATGCCACGGCGACCCGATTGTCCGAGAATACCCGCACGTGGTGGCCCTGTAGATAGACAAGGAGTGATTTAACTGCCTGTTCCACAGCCGTTAACTCCTTTAGGTTGGAGGACATTTCTATCTGATCCCAATCCCAAAGCCCCTGGACCAATGTATCCCCCATGTGAGCCCCCCACCCAGAAGGGCTAGCGTCCGAGGTGACTATACGAGTTACATTATATTCCCAGGGGACCCCTGTGGACAGGTTCTTTTGGTCTAGCCACCATCCGAGGAATACAATAGCATTTTGGGATAGGGTCAGCCGGCTCTCCAGACATCCCCCCAACCTTTTTTGTTGTAACAGCACCTCGCCCTGCAGTATCCTCGTATGATACTGGGCCCATCGGACCGCTGGAATACAGGAAGAGAGAGAGCCTAACAGAGACATGGCTCTTCTAAGGGACATGGTGGGGTTTTTAGAGGCATTCAGCACCTGAAGGTGCAAGCGATCAATTTTCTCTTGAGGCAAACGGCATTCCTGAACCTGGGAATCCAGGGTCAGGCCTAAAAATCGCTGCACCGTCATGGGCTTTAAGCGTGATTTTTTAACATTTAGCAACCACCCCAGACGCTTCAGAGCCGACATCACTTTATGTAACTGTTCCAGACAGTGATCCGCCGTTTTACCTACGATAAGGAGATCGTCCAGGTAGGGGATTATTAGAATGTTGGACTCATGCAGGTGTGCCATAACTTCCGCCATAACTTTGGTAAACACTCGAGGGGCGACCGATATACCAAAGGGGAGGGCCCTGTACTGGAAGTGTCTGATTACCTCATCCAACCTTACCGCCACCCTCAGGTATCTTGGTGACCTGCATAAATAGGGATATGGTAATAGGCGTCCTTCAAATCCAATACTACCATAAAGCAGTTTTTAAACAGCAGCTTTATTGCGGTGTTAATAGTTTCCATCTTAAATGATTGAACGGTCAGGAAATTATTAAGAGCCCTAAGGTTAATAATTGTTCTGAAGGAGCCGTCAGGTTTACTAATTAGGAATAGAGGAGAGTAGAATCCTCTACCCTGTTCTCCTTCCGGAACCTCTGACAGGACATTTTTATTGAGCAGTTCGTGAACTTCCGTTTCCAGGGCCGCCTGTTCTGCTGGAGAGGACCTGAGTGGGGTAATTCTGAAGAAGTCCTGAGGGATAGAAGAGAACTCTAGCCGCAGACCCGTAGCTATTAACCCCAAAATCCAATCACTACTGGAGATTTTGGACCAGGCCGGGTAGAAGGCAGATAGTCTACCTCCCACTGGGGCGACTAGTCATTGGGGTGGTTTTTTGACCTCACGGGATGGCTCCTGACGTCCTCCACCTCCAAACATAAATCCAGTACCTTTCTTCTTTTTCTCATCCCATCTGCTCTGGTCTCTGGCTGGTCTTCTCCGAAATAATCTCTTCCCTGCTAAGGGACGCCTGTAAGAGGTAGTTGGTAGATTGGGAAACTTCTTCTCGTCTCCGGCTTTCTCCAGCAGTTCGTCTAGGACTGGACCAAACAGGTATTCCCCTTCGCATGGGATAGAGCACAGACTGGATTGAAGGTCAGCCGGCCAACATTTCAGCCATAGGGCCCTGCGTGCTACGTTTGATAGTCCGGCCGCCCTAGCTGCCATTCTTGCCGAATCCGCAGATGCATCCGCATTCTGAATTGTTGGTAGGAATTTCAACATAGAATCTCTGGAAACACCCCCTTCCAATTTAGACCCTAGCTGATCCAGCCAGACCATCATCGATCTGGCTGCACATGTCGCAGCTACAGCAGGTCTCAGGGCACCCGCCGACATCTCCCATGTCCCTTTAAGGAATGAGTCAGCCTTCTTATCGAGAGGATCCTTTAGGGAAGCCATGTCGTCAAAGGGGATAGATGATTTTTTAGACGCCTTAGACACCGCTGCGTCCAATTTCGGCGCCTTATCCCATGTGTTCACCATGGGGTCCTCAAAGGGATATCTGCGTTTAAAGGCCGGTGGAAAAGAGCCTTTTTCCCCTGGCTTTTTCCACTCCCTTTTGATGAGGTTCTGAACCTTGTCGTTGAGCGGAAAAGACCTACGCTTTTTAGGGTCTAGACCGCCAAACATTAGGTCCTGTGCTGAGAGTTCTGGCCTTTCGTCAGCCACCCCCATGGTGGATCTGATTTAATTAGTTTGTCAATGTGGTCCAACGGGAAACAGAAACAGTTAGACTCCTCTTCCGAAGAGGACGCTGAGGAGACAGAGGCGTCTGACTCATTCTCCCTACTAGGGCCAGCGGACGAATCCGAATCTGAGGCGATAGGCTCCCTTCTTCTTTTGGAAGACTCCCCCCCGGGACAGGGATTTCAGGGAATCTTTCACCTCCTTCCTGATAATCTCCCTAAGGTTTCATGTGAAATCAGGAGACTCTTCCGCCACCTATGGGAGCGTAGAAAAAGGCTATGTAAATTATCTGGCGCTACCGCTATCAGTGTTCCCATCAATTTATTTCCTACCGTCTGCTGTACACACGACTGACAAAGTCTCTTAGGGTAGGCGTCTGGCAAAGGGCAAGCGCATAGCGCACACTCCTTGTTTTTTGCTTTACCAGTGCATTTTTTTCCCCTACGGAAATAAGCATAGGAAAAGACTGCATCAGGGTACATTCACGAAGACCTCTAACCCAGGCAGTAGCGGTAGGTACCGGATTACTGGGGGGGGGGGGGTCGGTCCAGATCCTTCTGTCTCGATCTGCGACTGGCCTGATTACTGCGTCCGCTAGTCTTCAGCTGGGGGTTTGCATGGGACTTCTCCGATGATCTGTCCTGCTCCTGCTCCAGCAGACCGACGGCAGCTTCCGGCTCATCCATAGCTGCAGATGGGCTCACAAGCAGCCCTGCAGCATTCTGTTTGGCTATAAATAGCCCTTCCCCTGGATCCGGAATCAGTGCAGGTGCGTGGCCAAATCCACCCCCCATTTGCAAGTCACTGCTCCACCCCCCCCCGCACCCAAACGCTCCCCCCCGCCCCCGCCTCATGCAGGAAAGCTGCGTTTTATGCAAAAACCCGGCCGGCGTTTGACTTCCGGTCATGGCCCCGCCCCCCGCTCGTCACTTCCGGTATCGGGCAGAGCGCTCAGGAACGTGCCCGGAAGCCGGGGGACGGTGCCGCCGGACCACCCAGCCGCTACACCATCGCCGCCTGCGGCCGCAGCACAGCGGCGATCGCGGCAGAAGCCAGCGTCCGACCCCCAGCTCCGGTCCCGAACCGAAAGGAGTGCACAGGACGCTGCACCGCACCGACGGGGATCAGAGCGGGGGAGACCGAGGCCCAGGGGGGTGAGCGGACCCTGGGGGGGACATACTCACCTCGCTGACCACTGGGGATGGACCTCCTCCGGACGTCGCTCCACACTGCACCGCTCACTGTCGTGGGGTCCTACCCGGACCCACCGTGGCGCTTCCAGGGACCCGCACTGCCCGAGGTAGGAGACCCCCTCGCTACCTGGGTCGGACAGCCGGCCTGGGTATTGATAGGAGAAACGAAGTCGTATCTGAAGGGAATCCTGTCCTCCAGGAACAGGAAACCAACTGATGCGTGGGAGAGGTGCCGCCCTTATGTATCTGTAGGTTTCCTGTTCCTGAAGGGTGGATCCCCTCTCCGTAGTGCTGTCATGGACGACCGATAAATAACCATTAACCCTGTTATTTAAATGGGAGTTGAAGAAAGGCGAGTTTGGGGAATTATGAAGTAGATGACGTATCTGCAAATATTGATAGAAATATCTCTGGACATTCGGGAAGTTGGAGGCCAAGCGGTCAAAGGGGACAAGGCCATTGGTACCCAATATCTGCCGTAATGTTACGATTCCAGCATCAACCCAAGGCTGGAGATTAATAAATGGGATGTGTGTCTCAAGGGCTTTTAAGGATAGGGAGTCATGAGATAATTTAATCAAGGAAGGGACCAGTGTCCTCCAACAGTGGAGCGCGATTTTCATGGTTGGTAAGGTAGGGGAATAATCAGTGATTGCAATAGATTCAGCCTCAAGAATCGTGCGGGTAGATCTAGTTTTGGCATAGTAGTTTTCTATTTGGAGCCATCTATGGTCTTTGTCCGCCTGCCACCAGTCTCTAAGTCCAGTTAGTATGGCCGCTCTATGACACAGCATGAGGTTCGGCATTCCAAGCCCTCCCCGTTTGTACGGATAGTATGAAAACGATTCTCCAGTTGCAAGGAATCTGTTAACAAAAAGGAAAAGACAATAATTAATAAAAACTTCAAAAAACAACATTACAGTTATAAGTCTGATGAATGAGAATCATTAAAAAAACAAACAAAAAAAAACAAACATCTTACCGAATAGTCACCATCAGCCGCTCCGCTGGTGATATGGAGAAGCGCATCTGGGTGTCTCGTCTCCGTATTGATTCTTCAACATGGCTCAACAAAGTTTCAAAATTTTCCGCTTTCATGCGCACATAGCTGAAGAATTTTTCAGGATTTTCCCTCAATTCAATGTACAGTGTGGAATAAACGCCACGGGTCATGCGTTGGGCTGTGATAGGATGGATCCACAGCCTTCTCTTCCGCCGCTGCCGCAGGATGCGCAGTCTTTCTTCCTCCTTGTCTCGAACGATGACTGCCAACTGATTAGCCTCAAAAGTGAAATCCGCACATATCTTCACAATATTCGCCAGCACCCCTTCCATCTTTGCCACTTTCTCTACAACCTTTCAAAGATGTGGTGCAAATACACTGTATATACAGTTTCCCAGTAGTTTCCAGTAACCAATCACATTGAGATCCTCCTTTTTTAAAAACCGGATCCGTCAAAAAACGGTTACAAAGGATGGAAAAACGGTTGCAACGGTTCTAATGGATCCGTTTTTTGGACGCATCTATGTAACGGATCCGTCTGAAAAAACGGATCCGTTAGAACCGTTTTCTCAACAATTTTGACGGATCCGTCACGATGTTGGAGCAAACTGACGCCAAACAACTGAAGTGTGAAAGAAGCCTTACCGTGGAATAACGGTATTTCTCAGAGCCCATGACAGCACTACCAGAGAGGGGATCCGCCCTTCAGGGACAGGAAACCCATAGGATAAAATGGCGGTACCTCTCTCCTGCGTCAGTTTGGTTTACAGAGCATCAGAGGTCCTCCAGGTTAGTGACAACAGGAAAATATACAATTTTAACATATTGCTTAATAGGATTACACCGTGTCTATAATAAAAATACACATTTCATATAATAAAGTGCTCACCGCACACGTGTTAAGGGGGGAAATAAGCAGGTGCTGTCATGGGCTAAGAGAGAAATACCGTTATCGGTAAGTAACTATGCTTTTCTCAGTCGCCCATGACAGCACTACCAGAGAGAATTGCAGAGATTATTGCTTAGGGAGGGACCACAGCCTGCAAGACCCTTCTTCCGAAGGTTAAGTCAGATGAAAAGGCTAGGTCTAAGCGGTAGTGTCTAAAAAAGGTTGAAGGTGATGACCAGGTGGCCGCTTAAAGATTTTGTCTATTGATACCTCCGACCTTTCGGCCCAGGAGGTCGCCATAGCTCTTGTAGAGTACGCTTTGAGCCCCTCAGGAACTGTGTTTCCAGTGGACGAATACGCCAAGGCTATCGCATCTGTTACCCAGCGAGCTATAGTGCTTTTGGAGGCTTTGAGTCCTTTTCTGGGTCCCTGAAAACAGATAAAGAGACCCTTCCTTCCTATGCCGCTGGGTGGATTCTAAGTATTGTACTTGACACCTTCTCACATCTAATGTGTGGAATTTTTCCTCTTTCTTATTTTTAGGGTCTGGGCAGAAGGAAGGAAGGATTATCTCCTGGGACCTGTAAAAATTGGACGCAACTTTGGGTAGATAAGCAGGGTCTGTTTTCAGTATTACCCTATCATCCATGATTTGCGTGAAGGGAGGATTTGCAGATAGGGCCTGGAGATCACTTGTTCTACGGGCAGATCTTAAGGCTGTGAGAAGGGCCGTTTTAAGTGATAAGGTTTTAAGTGGTATCGAATCTATGGGCTCAAACGGGGGCTCTGTTAGAGCTGACAAGACTAAAGTTTAAGTCCCAGGTTGGTAGTCTTTTTATGTTTATGGGTTTAGATCTTACAGCAGCTTTAATAAACCTTGTTACCCATGGATTAGCGGCTATATTCTCACTGTATAACACCCCTAAAGCCGCTATTTGCACTTTTAAAGTGCTTACCGAGAGGCCTAGATCAAAGCCTTTTTGTAGGAATTCTAATACTTTAGCAACTGGGACCCCATCTTGTAATTTTATCCCAGAGGTGGACAGAAACTTTTTCCAGGTTTTGCCGTAGATTTTAGTTGTTACTGTTTTCCTACTTTTCAATAGTGTGGACACTAGTTTATCCGAAAAACCCCTTGCCTTTAGTAGTGACCTCTCAAATTCCACACTGTCAAGTGGAGGCTCTCTGACTGAGGGTGGAACACCGGTCCCTGCGATAGGAGGTCTGGAAGATCCGGGAGAACCCAGGGATCGGTGACCGATAGCATCCTCAGCCAGGAAAACCAGGTCCTTTTGGGCCAGAAAGGGGCTATTAGGATGAGACTCGCCCTGTCCTGTCTGATTTTCCGCAGAACTGCTGGAATAAGTAGATAAGGGGGAAATCATGAATGCATCCAGTGCCCGAGGGCCCCCTCTGGGGGTCTAGAGAACAGAATTATTTTACTTTCCTGTTCTCTACACTGGCAAAAAGGTCTATTACAGGGACCCCCCATAGTTTGGTGATCTGATTGAAGATGCTTTGATTCAGTGTCCATTCCCCCTGTTTTAATTGGGTGCAGCTTAAGAAGTCTGCTTTTTGGTTTTCTACCCCCTTTATATGTAGTGCAGAGAGGGATAGAAAGTTGTTATCTGCTAAAGTGAAGATTTGGGAAGTGGCCTTCATAAGGGCTCGAGACCTGGTCCCCCCCGGTGGTTCAGGTAGGCTACCACCACCTGATTGTCCGAGAAAACCCAGACATGATGCCCCTGCAGGCTGGGAAGGAAGTATGATAGAGCATGGCTCACCACCCAAAGTTATTTTTGGTTTGAGGATGCCCCGTATTCTTGACCTGTCCAGACTCCCTGAGTGATACTGTTGCCCAGGTGAGCTCCCCACCCCGTGGAACTGGCATCCGTGGTAACTATCCGAGATATGTCTATTACCCAAGGAACCCCTTTTGATAGGTTGTTGGAATCCAACCACCAGGTTAGGGAACGAATAGTGTCTGAATTTAGAGTCATATGTCCTTCTAGATGTCCCTCTAGTGTGATCTGATTCCTCAGAATATCCCACTGGAGATTTCTCGTGTGAATTTGTGCCCACTGTATTGCCAGGAGGCAGGCAGAAAGGGACCCCAGTAGGGACATCGCCCCTCTCAAGGTCATATGAGGGTTTGAGCAAGCTCTTGAGACAAGATTTTATTTTTTTATTTTTTTTTCTGGTCTGGAAGACGACATTCCTGTGTTATCGAGTCCAAAGTTAGGCCCAAAAACTCTGGTCGGTTCTAGTTTTGATTTGGAGATTTATAAGCCAGCCTAACTCGGTCATAGTTTTTATTACTCTGTCGCATTGTTGGCGACAGTGTTGGGCTGAATTGCTGACAATTAGAAAGTCGTCCAAGTATGGTACTATTAAAATGTCTTTCTCTTAGATGGGCCATCATTTCCTCTATCAATTTGGTAAATATGCGGGGTGCCACTGAAATGCCAAAAAGGAAGGGCTTTGTACTGGTATTCCATTATTTCTCCTCCCATGATCACTGCTAGTCTGAGGTATTTCTGGGAGTTTTTGTGGATGGGGACGTGATAATACGCGTCGCTAAGATCCAACACTATCATGAAGCAATTCGGAAACAGGTTTTTGATTGTTGATTTTATTGATTCCATTTTGAAACTTTGGTTCTTTACATAACTGTTTAGCTTCCGCAAGTTTATTATTGTACGGAAGGAACCATCCGGTTTTGGAACCAGAAACAGTGGGGAAAAGAGCCCTGTCCCTCTTTCCAGCAGGGGGACTTCTTGAATGACGTCTTTGTTTATGAGCTTTGAAATTTCTTGTTCCAATGCCTATTGTTGCTGAGGTGAGGATTTTAGTGGGGTAACCACATAGTAAAGTAAAGTTTATCTGAAGTCCCATTTTTATCAAGTTCAAAACCCAAGTGCTGGTTGAGATTTTTTCCCAGGCCGGAAGGTGTTGAGATAATCTCCCTCCCACCCTGGGGAAGGTGTCACTTAGGGTTTTTTTTATCTCTTGGGGAATTACCAAAGAGGAACCCCCTATCTCTCCTTTTTCCATCATCCCATCTGTTCTGTTCCCTTGGGGGACGTCTCCGGAAAAACTTCCTATTCCGAAAGGGCCGCTTAACAAATTGTGTGGCCAGGTTAGGGAATCCTTTTTTCTTATCTCCAGCTTTTTGTAAAATGTCATCCAGGGTCTCTCCAAACAAAAATTTTCCCTCACATGGAATTGAACAACGTTTTTGTTTAGTCTGTAGGTCGCCTGGCCAACTTTTTAGCCATAGCGTCCTACGAGCTGCATTAGATAAAGCTGCCGATTTGGAAGTGAGTTTAATAGAATCGGCTGACGAGTCCGCCAAAAAGGCTGCCGCCCCTCTAATCATGGGAATCGATTCTATCACTTTACTCCTAGATACCCCATCTCTTAGTTGTTTCTCTAAGTTATCTATCCAAATCATTAGAGATCTAGAAGTACACGTGGCTGCTATTGCAGGCCTTAAACATCCCCCTGCCGATTCCCAGGCCCCTTTAAGGAAGGTATCGGCTCTTTTATCAAGGGATCCTACAGAGTTCCCATGTCCTCAAAGGGCAATGCAAATTTTTTTGAGGCCTTAGCTACTGCTACATCAAGTTTAGGGGCTTTATCCCATGACGTAGAAGCCTCTTCCTTGAAGGGATATTTCCTTTTAAGGGAGGGTACGGATGAGTTTTTTTCCTTTCTGGTTTCTCCCACTCCTTTTTAATTAATGCTTGAACATTTTCGTTGAGTGGAAAGACTCTACGCTTTTTTTGACCTAATCCTCCAAACATGATGTCCTGTACCGTCTTGTCAGGACGGGGATCCAGGACCCCCATGGTCGATCTTACAGCCTTCACAGGGGCATCGACTTCATCTAAAGGGAAGCAGTGGTGACCTCCGCTCTCAGAATCCGAGGAGGAGGAGGACACCCGTCTGTCTGAATCTCTATCTTCAGAACTAGAGGACTCGGAGTGTGAATAGAGTACAGGTGTTTTCTCTTCGGCCCCTTCCCCTTTAAGGGATTTAAATGCAGTTTCCACCTCTGATCTGATTACAGATCGCAATTCAGAGGCGAAACTAGGGGTTTCCTCACAAAAGGACCTGTCCTATACATGAATCACACAATTTCTTATCCCAGGTTTGCGACAAGGGTTTTCTGCACAGGGGACATGACCTATGCTTAGTTTTCTCCGTTCTTTTTCTTGCCTATAAATAAACGGAAAAGGGGACCATAATTATTTGGTGAACTTTCACGAAGATCACTCACCCATCTTGCGCAGCGACAGGTACCGGTTCTGGAGGAGGTATAGGATCCTGTATGAGATCCGTAGTCGGTGGTGTCGGCTGGTTAGCCATAGTGGAGACATTACTCTGCAGCGTGGAATGGCTGCTGGAGCGAGTACTGCGGGTGCCGGTAGAGGATCTCTTTCTTTGCGTATCCGGCTTACGCTGGTGGTGACGCTGCTGCGGCGGCTGGAGCTGCTGATCGCTGTCCTCCATTATTGGGACTGTATGCAGCAAGGAAACATCTCCACAGCGATGTTTAAAAGGTATTTTTGGCGCCAATCCACCCCCTCCTCCAGGGCTGCGTCATCGGGAAACGCTGATCCCCATATCCTGATCTGCGCATGCGCGCACTGCCTGGGACCCGGAAGTAGAGATGGACTAGATCCGGGGCGGCGGCCATCTTGGGGCACCTTGCACACTGTGCACGGGCGCCCGCCCCAAATCAGGAAGTGCATGTTGCGGCGTGAAGATGTATGGCACACCGGGTCCCCGAAGCCCTTACCCCAATCCGGGGAGGCAGCCGCACTTCCCTCCGCGCACTCTGCAGACCCCTCGGTCCCAGCAGTGGCGGCGGCGGACACCGCACCAGCCGTGACAGGGGCCTCCCCGCTGTCATAGCTCGACTGGCCGGCTCCGGATCTTCAGGTACCGATCCTAGAGGGTTCCCTGTCAGGGACAGGAAACCAAACTGATGCAGGAGAGAGGTACTGCCCTTTTATCCTATAGGTTTCCTGTCCCTGAAGGGTGGATCCCCTCTCTCTAGTAGTGCTGTGATGGGCGACTGAGAAAATGGAAATGCTAAGGGCATCGGAAAATGGCACAATTATTATTATTTTTTTTTAAATTTGCAATTCTTTTTCTCCACTTCGATAAAAAAGAACCTAGACATAGTTTGGACAGATTCCCTTTAGCGTGCAGTAAACACTGTAAGAACTAAACATGGAAAATATTAGTGGAATTGCAATTGTTCTCCACTTGGAGGTGGGATTAATATGAGACCTTATGCATTGCTTTCCATTCGGCAAACAAGTTGCACGTTTTAAAACCTCTACAGTAAAAGAAAGTAAAATGCATGACCGAGTAAGATCTTATAACAGCGAATGAACACGTACATTGGTGGTGGAGGAATTGGTTTTACAAAAAAATGCTGTATAAATATGTCCTGATCATGTGCAGTCTCTGCAGGTAGGATAACATTAGATGGGTTGGAAACAAGCAATGTACGCCACCAGAATAATACTTAAAGCTCTGGATAACAGCCTGCACATTCCTCCACCTCGATCAAGCAATACAAGCTTTTCTTTGTTTTGCTAGCTGTATTGTAGACAAGGAAATCCTATAAAACAATATTTAAGAAAAAAAAAAAAAGATACTTTGAAAAATAAACGAATCGATGGTAGAGGAGGTGAATCATTGCTCATTTTTTATGTAGGAATCTTCATAAAAATACAAACTGTATAGGGATGAAGGATCATTACTATGATTGCTTAACCCCGTGCAGTAAGCAGTCTTGTGGGCAGCACATCCTTGGGCACATATAAGATGCAGTCAGCTGCTCACATGGCAGCTGATTCCCGGGGCACGTTCACATGATCAGGATGAGCACTGATGAATAGTCATTTGGCCATGCAAGAGGCCTTTAGATTGAATGCAGACAGCCGTGCGCAGTGTTGATAGGAAAATTTGCCTATGGAACACATGGTGCTATTTATATTATTCTTTATTTATATAGTACCATTAATTCCATGGTGCTGTACATGAGAAAAGGGTTACATACAGAGTTATGGATATCGTTTACAGTAAACAAATTTACAATGACAGACTGGTGCAGAGGGGAGAGGACCCTGTCCTTGCAGACTTACATTCTACTGGATAATGGGGAAGAGACAGAAGATCGAGGGTGCGGCAGCTCGGGTGGTGGTGAGGCGGCAGAATGGTTATTGCAGGCTGTGGGCTTTCAGGTTCTGTCTGAAGGATCCGAGGGTGGTGGATATAATCGGACTTGTTGAGGCGTGGAGTTCCAGAGGATGGGGGATATTCTGGAGAAATCTTGGAGGCGGTTGTGTGAGGAACAAATAAGTGTGGAGGAGAGTAGGAGGTCTTGGGAGGATCGAAGATTATGTGAGGAAAGATAGTGGGACATTAGTTCAGAGATATAGGGAGGGGACAGGTTGCGGGTGGCTTTGTAGATCAGTGTTAGTAGTTTGAACTGGATTCGTTGGGGAATTGAGAGCCAGTGGAGGGATTTGCAGAGGGGAGAAGCGAGGAGAGAGGTGTATTAGGCGGGCAGCAGAGTTGAGGACAGACTGGAGTGGTGCAAGAGAGTTAGCAAAGAGGCCACAGAGGAGGGTGTTACAGCAATCGAGGCGGGAGATGATGAGGGCATGCACAAGAGTTTTAGTAGATTGTAGGCTGACGAAGGGACGGATTCTTACAATATTTTTGAGTTGGAGGCAACAGGAGGTGGCAAGAGTTTGGACATGCGGTTTGAAGGACAGGGCAGAGTCGAGAGTTACCCTGAGGCAGTGGATTTCAGGTGCGGGAGAGAGCGTGATGCCCTTTATATGGAATCACTTCATACACTTTTAAAGGATAAAAATTTTTTAATCTAAAAATGCAGTAACCAAAAAGTCAGTGAATTCAAAGGGCTTGAGATATATATAAAGAGAAAGGATTTATGCTATATGCACATTCCACCTAAAAAAGCACCACAAAGCCACCGTTACAAGAAAAAAAAAAAAGTGTTCAGTCTTTTGTTATTTATTTTAAAGGGAATATGTCAGCAGCTTTGTGTTATGTAATCTGACAGCAGCATGATGTAGGGAATGAGAACCTGATTCCAGCAATGTAGCACTTTACTGGGAGCATCAGCTGTGATACAATCACAGGTTTTCTCTGCTGCGTAAACCCACGCCCATTCAACCGATTGGCAGCTTTCTGTGTACATTGTATAGTGACAGAAAGCTACTAATCAGTGCTGTGGGCAGGGTTGGACCAAGAGGCACAAGACACCTAGTTCTGTACTCACAATCTCCTCCTGATAAAACACTGATTGTATTGAAACAGCAAAACAATCTAGTAAGTGATACATTCCTGGAATCAGGGTCTCTTCCGCTACATTAAGGTGCTCTAAGGGTATGTGCACACGCTGCGGAAAACGCTGCGGAAAACGCTGCGGATCCGCAGCAGTTTCCCCATGAGTTTACAGTTCAATGTAAACCTATGGGAAACAAAACGCTGTGCACATGCTGCAAAAAAAAAAAAAATGCGTGGAAACGCAGCGGTTTACATTCCGCAGCATGTCACTTATTTCTGCGGATTCCACAGCGGTTTTACAGCTTCTCCAATAGAAATCCACAGTTGTAAAACCACAGTGAAATCAGCAGCGGTTTTGCACTGCAGATTTATTAAATCCGCTGCGGAAAAATCTGCAGCGGACCAGAATACTTGTGCACATAGCCTTAAGGTTACAAAGCAAAAACTTGTTGACAGATTCCCTTTAACCCCTGTCTGACATCAGGCGGGATAGTATAGTTAGCCCACATCAGCTGTTTTGAACAGGAATCACGATACACCGGCGGCTGTTAACCTGTTACATGCCGCTGTCAAACTGACAGCGGCATTTGACACGTGCTTACGCAAGCGCGCCAGAAATCTCGCCCTTCAGCACCTATGTCACATTACCGTGGGTCACCGATGGGTTGGCATTTGGTTTCCAGCAGACCTCTATAGTTGTCACTGCCGGACTGAGGAATTCTGCTACATACAGGCGATCTGATCATCACCTGTATGTAGCAGAAGCGATTGGGTTATGGCAGCTTCTAGTCTCCCATGGAGACTAAAAATATTAAAAAAAATAAATAAATATCTAAGAGTTCAAATCACCCCCCCCCTTTTGCCCCATTCAAAATAAAAAAAGAAAAAAGAAAAAAAATCAAACATTTGGTATCGCCGCGTTCAGAATTGCTCGATCTATCAATATGAAAAAAAACAAAACAAAAAAAACAACAAAAGCCACACCCTGCATGAAACCAAACCACCCTAAAACTACTTTCACTCACTTTTCTTTTTGGCCTTAAATGGTCACTGTTGTTTCAACCAAGTGTTGCATAAATCTATATATAGTATAAGCAAATATACGGAACTTTGCAATGTATCTTATCAGAGAAATATGTTCCTTTCTTCACTTATGAGCCACTCCCACTCCTTTCCTGAACTCCTCATTCTCACTGAAAAACAGCTGAAATCTGTTAGGGTATGTGTCCACGTTCAGGAAACGCTGCGTTTTTTGACGCAGCATTGAGCAGCATGCTAAAAAAACGCAGTGTCCAGATGTTACAGCATAGTGGAGGGGATTTCATGAAATCCTGTCTCCACTATGCAGTAAAAGACGCATGCGGCACACCCGAGAAAACTCACATGCGGCGCATCTTTTAAGAACACAGCATGTCCTTACATAGCAGAAAACACTCAAGGAAAACGCAGGTGACCTGCCAGTGACCTCAGGTGCAGATTTGGTCAGGATTTTACCTGCATAAAATCCTGACCAAATCCTGAAGCAATCCTGAACGTGGACACATACCCTTAAAGATCAAGTGAAAATAGACTGCCAGGTCCCCGAGCTGTCAAATTACAGTCTACGGAAAGAAAAGGAGTGATGAACAGAGAGCAAGACAGGAACAGTCACACACAGACCATGCTGCAGACTTCTATTAACAGTTTTCACTCACTACAAAGCTGGATCTACAGCTACATTGCTCAGTACTGCTGTAATGTTTTCCATGCTATTACCACTTCAGATCATGCGTTACTTAAGAGACTGGGGGACATGAAATCTCTCATGTCTGGGTGTAGCCTACCAGACATTACAGAAGCTGGGATCCACCCACTAGCTCAGAGGCAACTGAAAATTAGAGTTTGCAGAGAGGAACCCTGGTGAAAAATACAGAAACAGTGTTATTGCTCACACGACAACTTAGTCTGAAAAATCAGACAGTTATGCTTGAGGGGGGAACCACACCAAAAAACAATGTCATTTTTAAATTAAAGGGGTTGTCCACTACTGGACAACTCTTGCTTAATCAATTCAGGACCCCTATTAAATTAAAGACAATGGATACCCACCTCCCACAGTGCCACCATTCTAGCAAAGTTGGCGCCACAAATCTCAAAAGTGACCTGACACTTTTGAGTCACATACAGGCTGCAGCTAACGAGTGGATGTTTTATTGGCTACAACTCATCAATATTCCATCAGGGTGGATGTCCACTCTGACAAAATAGAAAAGGCTACAGATAAACTCAGCTGGTACGACGGTGTCTAATATAAGTCACATGGCTATACCCTTACAATATGCGCACATGGACTTTTCCGCAGATTTTGTTGTGAACATACTGCATTTCACCTTTTACATTGCAAATGGTTATACGAGATGTGAAATTTGCAGTATAGTTCAGATTTACAGCACTGCTCAATTTACGCTGCGGGTTATCTCCAGTGTGTGGATGAGGACAAAATCTCACCCACTTTGCTACTGAGCATTGTGTGTTATCAGTATGGATAACTCCTTACTTTTCAGGATCTCGAGACATTTTATCACTGGGTCCTCAGATGTTACTTGTTTTCTCATCAGCAATTAAAGAAGACTGGACACCTATTGACATGTCTGGAGCGTAAACAGGCATGTTCCCACATAGATTTCCAGTAGAAAAATCTACTGCGATTTTCATTAGAAACATTGTGCATGACATTTAAAATTATAATATATATATATATATATATATATATATATATATATACACACACACACACGTCTACAGTGCATTTATTTTAGACAGTTTTTTTGTTACTACAAACACTCTGGTCTTTGGTGCAGAAAAATCTGCTGTACATATTCAACGTACGAATATGGTTGGGTTTTCACCAAGTCTCCTGTACAAGTTGTGGAAAATTTCTGCATGGAAAATCCTATAGCTTGTGAACGCTTTGTATGGAATGCATTTGGGTTTCACCCACTGGGTTACGTTCATGAAAAAAAATAAATAAAAATAAAATAAATAAATAAAAAAATTATATATATATATATATATATAAAAATCCCTCCAATTATCATCCATGTGTTTTGTTTTTTGTGCACCTAAATATTGCATACATTTCTTATAAATACATTTTTTAAATGTACATGATCAAATACAGTTCCCTAGGTATTATGATGAATTAAAATAAACCAGATAAAAGGGTGCTCCTGTCGAGATGAAAAGGCAAAGGGATCTGATAAGTGCAAATAAAACAAAAGTATTATGTAAAAAAAAAAAAAAGAAAAAGAAAAAGAAAAAAACAAACAAAAAAAAAACAAAAACACAACAACACACGTTTCGGCTGCTTTCAGCCTCCTTCAGGTTTATATAGCCTATAGTACAACTTTGCCAGTTGAGAATAGTTTTAATTTACTGTACTCTGTTCTCTGCTTTTCCCAGCAAGGAAAATCCACTATTGGTTTAATTTGCTAGGTAAATAATAATAATGTATCTTTAAAATAAAAAAAATAAAATAATAATAATTGGATAATTTGCAATTTTCTTTTTGTGCACCCAAAGACATCAATAGGGGAGTTTCATCCAACAAATGTAAGAAAGTGGTGCAATTTGATCTGTGTAAAGAAAAGAAAGAAAAAAAAAAACAAAACCTCATCTGAAAAGCCCAATTGAATAACATTGGTCCTAGTGTTATCCATCCACGTTTCACGGACAGCATTCAGATAAAAATATATATTCGTGTGAACTTTACCTGCAATGCAAAGGGTGAAATCTGCAACAAAATCCTCTGCAAAATCCACATACAGTAACAGGAGGATATTGCTGCAGATGTCCAGAGAAAAAAAAAAATCTGCAGCAACCTTACACGTGTTT
This sequence comes from Ranitomeya variabilis, assembly GCF_051348905.1. Lineage (NCBI taxonomy): Eukaryota > Metazoa > Chordata > Amphibia > Anura > Dendrobatidae > Ranitomeya > Ranitomeya variabilis. The sequence continues at coordinate 221,475,778 of NC_135233.1, forward strand.
AAGAAAAAATAAATAAAAATCTGTAATGTACCGGTTCCCTTAGCCTTAGGGTATGTTGAATCCATGCATCAAACAAAGGGAACCTATGGATATCAATGAGCATAGCCATGCTCCTCACACCACTATTGTAGAGAAAATTAGCATTAGCTGTTCCAATCAGCAGGTTATATTTTTTAAAATATATGAATTGATAAAAAAATACAAAATATGCCCTTCCACACTGTAGAGATGACCTCCACGCTTCCCCAACAAAATCAGCACTTATTTGACAATGTTTGGATAAATGCCTCCTGGATCCTTACCTCCTCTTTCACCTGATTTTACTTTGTATCCATTGAATGTAATCATACAAACAGAAAGCCAAGAATGCAACATTAAAACAATTCACCAGTGTAAGTACACCAGCTCAATAGTGCCAGGAGCTTACATGTTCATAACATACCTTGTGTCTGGATCCTAAGACTTTTTTTTTTTTTTTTAATTCTGGAAAGTTAGTAAGGAAGGAGGACTAAAAACTTGCACTCACACAGTTCCTGGTTCTTGAGCATGTGAGAGGAGGAGTAGAAGGGCTTGATGTGGGGAGGTGTCTTTAAGCTAAAGTGCATCAAATAAAAACTTTTAACACATTTACTGCCAATAGCAAAGTGACAGCTGCTGTAGAGGTAATGAAACCTGCTAGCCCAGAAATCAGAATATCCTGGGGGTGAAAAATCCAGCTCCTAAAACCATGTGTATGGGGGATATAGCGTACAGTATATTCCTAGTCATGCTAGAAGTAATCATAAGTAAATCACAAGGCTTCGGCTACATGGCGACTTTGGTCGTGTGGTCGAAGCTTGCTATGTGTCCCTGCTACGTCGCAGCGCAATGCAAGTGAATAGGGTCGCATATGATGCAGGTTGCATTAAAATCAGATACGGTTGGACTTTTTGCGACTTATTCGTTGCAGTCGTGGTAAGTTTCATTCACATTGCCTCCCCAATGTTGCAGTGACACATAGGAATCTTTGGCCTCTTGATCTGAGCTGCAGCCAAAGTCATTGTGCAGTCCTAGCCCAATTATATCAAATGACAATGAACAGTGGGAAGTTGGGAACAAACTTTGTATATAAGAATATCAGACATTGTAGACACAGGTACTGTATGTATGCCCTTGTATGCCTCTAATATGTTCGCCTGTTAACATCCTGACAGCATAGACATTACATCAAGAGCTGGTCCAGACCTCCAGAGCTGCTAGATACATGGGGTGACAGAAGATGAGTATGCCTCTGCTTACTTTGAATACTTGCAAGCCAAGGGGGAAAGTAAACATTTTCAGCAATGGACAACTCTAAGTTCTGCAAATTGTGGTCTGCGCATAGACTACTAAGTGGAAAGTCCAGTATTTTCCTATGACAGTCTTTGTTTTAGAAAAATAAATAATGATTGGTGATGACCCTATGAGTACATTAAAGGGGTTTTCCACAATCAGCTTTTACGTCCCACTAATACTTGTATATGTTTAAAACAACAATCACAGAAGATACTCACCAGTAGCATAACTAAAGTCCAATGGTTTGAACCTGCCCCCCGTGCATATTGGTCAGATGTATGGGCCCCTGTAGTGTTCTAAATTCTATAAGGACATACAAGTTGCACCTCCTCCCCCATTATGTAAAATTTTCCTCCATTTCTGGTTCCTTCCTGGAAAGTTTACATCCCTGGCAGAATTTTTGCTTTCTTGGCCTTTTTTCAGTTCATGCTAGACAGCCAAGGAAATTACAGGAACTGGTGGCCTTTTGCCAAGAAGAGTGGGCAACTTTACCATCTGAGAAATAAAGAACCTCATCCACAACTACCACAAAAAGACTTCAGGCTGTCATTGATGTTAGAGGGGGCAATACATGGTATTAAGAAATGGGGTATGTGAACTTTTGATCAGGGTCATTTGGATGTTTTGGATTGTCATTATGATTTTAAAAGAGAAAACACAGTAGTTTGACAATAAATGGCTTCACCCAACCACTAACCATGAGTGGAGAAAAAGTTCTGGTGCTATCATTCATATTCTCTGAAAAGGCCAAGAAAGCAGAGATTCTGCTGCTGGAGTATGTAAATTGTAAATTTTTGAGCACAACTGTATGTCCCTCATCCTGGTATATATATATATACATATATATATGAATATATATATATATATATCCCATCATGGTATATATGTCCCTTACCCTGGGTCCCTGGTATATGTCTCCCTTATCTTCCCATTCCTGGTGTGTATATATATATATATATATATATATATATGTGTATATATATACCCCATCCTGGTATATATGTCACTCATCCTGGCCCCATCCTTGTGTATATATATATATATATATATATTTCCCTTCCTGGTATATATATCTCCCATCCTGCTATATATCCCTTAACCTGGGCCCCGTCCTGGTTTATGTATCCCCCATCCTAGGCAATATATCCCCCATCCTGGTATATTATTATACATTTTTATAGCGCTTTACATGTGAACGGGGCAAATATTGACAAGTACAATAAACATGATTAAAACAAGGCACACTCAAGTACAGGAGGAGAGAGGACCCTGCCTGCGAGGGCTCACAGTCTACAGGGGATGGGTGAGGATACACTAGGAGAGGGTAGAGCTGGTCATGCGGCGGTTCAGTAGACTGAGAATCACTGCAGGCTTTAGGCTTGTTGGAAGAGGTGGGTCTTCAGGTTCCATTAGGTTTCCGTGGTAGGCGAGAGCCTGATGTGTTGGGGTAGAGAGTTCCAGAGTATAGGGGAAGCACGGGAGAAGTCTTGGATGCGGTTGTAGGAGGAAGAGATGAGAGAGGAGTAGAGAAGGAGATCATGAGACGATCGAAGGTTGCGTGTAGGTAGGTAGCGGGAGACCATGTCACAGATGTATGAAGGAGACAGGTTGTGAATGGCTTTGTATGTCATTGTTAGTGTTTTGAACTGTAGCCTCTGGGCAATAGGAATCCAACGAAGGGCCTGGCAGAGAGGTGGTCGTGGATAAATGACAGTTTATTGCAGACAGAGCGTGCATTCCATAGTGCTCCAGGTAGGGGGACCGGGGGATTGGGGGCTGGATGAATGGGTATGAGGTTACTGTGGATGCGTAGATGTGTAGAGGATCGTGGCAGGGGATTAGAAATGAGTGTGGGGATGTGTTGAGGAGGGCTAGGATTAGGGGATACGTCACCAGCAATGAGGAGGAGCAGCAGAGTGTTAGAAGGTGGGAGCTGGATAGGACAAGATGTGGCCGTGTGTATCTGGAGAAAAAGAATTGTATGTGGAGGAACAGTTCTTTTGAGGTGAGGTGGCTGGGGAGGATGGAGGAAGAAATTACTAGTTCCTTACTGGGTGGAGGGATTACAGGAGATAGGAAGAAATAAAGTAGTATGGGGATAAATGTTAAAAGAAACTGAAACATTATAGTAGCTTTATATTCCTTTACCTTCCAGTCAATTCCAGTCCAATTCTTGTCTAATTTATAATAATTAAAACTCTGTAATTTTAAAGATGGTCAGACATGTCTGGTCAGACTTATGGCTTTGAATTTATGTGCACCTAAGGGCTCGCAGGTGAGAGGGGATGTGGGCATGTGTGTCCAGAGCACATGTTCACAGTTAAGCCAGGTCATAAAGAGGGGTTGGGTTAGACTGACCACTCAGGTATGCAAGGGAGATGCAAGAGGAGTGAAGTACATATGGATAGAAAATAATGGGTAAGCAAAGCATACCAGGTGGAGATTATATGTACTTCATATAGACAAAGCAGGAAAGCTGAGTAGATGAGCATACCTGTGGGTAGACAAAACAACTCGATTAGATGATACAGGGGGTGATGAGGATGATGATAGTACAACAGTGATGAATGGGTAAGTGCATCATGGAGTTCTAGTCTAATTTATAGTAATTAAAAATCTGTAATTTGAAAGATGGTCAGACATGTCTGGTCAGACTCATGGCTTTGAATATATATATGTCCCTTATCCTGGTATTTATGTTCCCCATCCTGATATATATCCCCCTTCTGGTATATATGTCCCCCAGTCTGCTGTTCTTTAATGCATAGAAAATTTTTTTATTCTACTCACTTTCCCTGCACTCTGCGACATCCTTTTCTGAAGCCGGCAGCTGACTTCAGAGTGAAAACGATGGGAGAGTATGACGTCACTGTCATGCGCCCCCAGTCACATGTACACTGACATCAGCAGCTGCTGGCCTGTTGGAAGTTTGCTCTGGGGCAGGCCGCTCACCCGCAAGGGCCCGAACGCGACCCCTGTGACCGCTATTTAGTCAGCTTTAGTGTATTCTTAGACTTGGTGGTTGTGCTGCAGTTCTTGTTCCATACCGGAAAACTGTGAGGCAAAAGCTCCCTATGCTTTTAATCTGAATTGCTGTGGTTTTGTATCATTCACAATTGAGGATTAATAAAACCACAAAACAGCAGCAATTTATAGGATTTTGCACTCTTTTTGGCTCTAGCTACCATACTGTTTGCTGCTATCCATTATTGTGCAGCCACCCACTCTCGTTGTGTTTCCATTTTAATTTTATGTGCAGAGCTCAGTTTATGGGAAATGTCACCCTTGTCTGCCTTGGAATTTGTGTAATCAAAACGAGCCCTGAAAATCCTAAGGATATGTGGTCTTCTAAGGCAAACAACACCTCTTGTTTTATAGATGTTACGTTTCTTAGCAAACAGGATGCTGTCATAGTTTACAGACCACATTTTTACTCCTAAACTGTTCCAGGGTAAATATGGCACGGCGTAGACAGGGCTTTCTCAAAATCAATGCAGTAACTCCATAGGTAAACACGAGAGGGCAGAAACATTTAGTACAGCGCTGGATAGACTAAGACCTTTTTTAACAGAATTTAAAGGGGATGTCCAATGAACAAAGTACATTTTAACCAATATATATTGGATTCATAATAAGTTCCACAATTGGATGTGTTAAAAAATGTTCCTGTGTTGAGATAATCTTATCAATGTGCCCCTGCTATGCACTGTTATTTACTGTGTCCGACGCTTATAAATAAGCATACAGCTGAAACAGCAGGAGCTCATAGCTCTTTGTTTGAGGGAACACTTTTCCCTGTCTGTTTTATCACAGGACTGAGTGTTTCTGCTGTGGCACCAGTCCCATGAGTTCTTTGTAAATCAAGTCAGTGATATGTAATCTCAGCAGCTGTTGGTGTTCCTACATTACTGACATAATTGATGAGTTCAGAGGGAGAAGCAGAAACACTCCTGTGATAAAACAGGTAGGCAAATGTGTGACATGAAAAAGTAGCAGCTGTTAACCCCTGGTATTTCTTGTGTATACTCACTTATCATAACTGAAATATGTGTCCTACTCTGGCCAGGAGCTTTGGTATGTGACAACTATAAACTGGCTCAAATCTGCACAGTCAGACACAACAAATCACACTATATAGTAAGTTTATCTAAGCAAAGGAACATATTTTTTATTAACACATCCAATTGTTAAAAATCCAAGATCTATTGGTTAAAATGTATTTTGTCCATGGGACAACACTTTAATGTATGTTTGTGACTTGTGACACTGGGACAGATTTACTATTATCTTTTACCAGAATTCCAGCATTAGCTATGTAAAAATTCTGACTCAAAATAGTGTCTGTGTGCCAAAGGTTGAATCGTCACGTCAATTTTTTTTCTTGTATGCCAAAAATGTTTTGATTTTCATCCATTTTGAGTCTGTGTCCTCACTTTCTACTTGTGTGTCATACTATTTTCTCATACGATGGAGATTTACCAAGCTTTTTCTAGTATCAATGGAAAATGGACAGCAGCAGAGATGGCTTTCATGTGTTGTCCATTTTTCTCACTCATTCACTTGAATGCGTTTGGGCCAATATAAGACATATCTCCATTTTCTTGTGTGCTGTCAGCAAAAAAAAAAAAAAACACGTAAAAAGACAAGTGTACAAATTTTCCTTCCTTTTAAGTCCAAAGCAGCAATTTCCCACTAATAAATATAATTTTGCTCTATTTGTGAGCTGATTATTTAAGGGGATGTTCATCACTTGAACAGAATGTGAAGGTTGCAGCTGATCAGTGGCCACTGATTCCCTGCAGCAGTCACATGAGGTCACTTGCCAGATATTGATGCCCGCAAATCGGAGAAAGTACCGAATGAGGAAGATAGGTACCTTGCTGCCTCTCTTTTTTTTTTCTTCCCACCCTGTACACACTAATAAAATGTTTGGAAGTCGTAGACATCCTCTTTAGATTTTGTTGCAGCTTTTTAGTAGGTTCAACTTGGAACTCAAAATCCATGAGCCTGCAATAAAAAAAATCAGGTAAGTACATTTGAGGTCATAAAGGTTGGAAACTTGAATTTTACTTGGAGAATTAGAGGTTTCATTTTATCTTCTGGAGAATCGATGAGAAACTTGTCTTTATTTTTTTACCATAACATCTAGGAAGTCTGATTTGTATGTCTTCACTGTGTTATTATTATTTTTTCTGTGTATCGACTTCTTCTACAATAATTTGTAGAATATGTTTTCATTCCTGTGATAATACAGAGCGTGAGATGCCTGAAGATTTATTTCTGCCAGCACTGGTAAAAAAGACCCAATACAGTGGATACGGAAAGTATTCAGATCCATTTAAATTTTTCACTCTTTGTTTCATTGCAGCCATTTGGTAAATTAAAAAAAAATCTTTTTTTTCTCTTTAATGTACACTCTGCACCCCACCTTGACTGAAAAAAGATCAGAAATGTAGAAATTTCTGCAAATTTAAAAAGAAAAACTGAAATATCACATGGTCATAAGTATGCAGACCCTTTGCTCAGACACTCATATTTAAGTCACATGCTGTCCATTTCCTTGTGATCCTCCTTGAGATGGTTCTACTCCTTCATTGGAGTCAGTCCAGCTGTGTTTAATTAAACTGATTGGACTTGATTTGGAAAGGCACACACCTGTCTATATAAGACCTCACAGCTCACAGTGCATGTCAGACCAAATGAGAATCATGAAGTCAAAGGAACTGGCCAAGGAGATCAGAGACAGAATTGTGGCAAGGCACAGATCTGGCCAAGGTTACAAAATAATTTCTGCAGTACTCAAGGTTCCTAAGAGCACAGTGGCCTCCATAATCCTTAAATGGAAGAAGTTTCTGACCACCAAAAGTCTTCCTAGACCTGGCCATCCAGCCAAACTGAGCATTCATGGGAGAAGAGCCTTGGTGAGAGACGTAAAGAAGAACCCCAAGATCACTGTGGCTGAACTCCAGATATGCAGTAGGGAGATGGGAGAAAGTTCCACAAAGTCAACTACCACTGCAGCCCTCCACCAATCGGGCCTTTATGGCAGAGTGGGCCAACGGAAGCCTCTCCTCAATGCAAGACATATGAAAGCTCGTATAGAGTTTGCTAAAAAACACATGAAGGACTCCCAGACTATGAGAAATAAGATTCTCTGGTCTGATGAGACGAAGATAGACCGATTTGGTGATAATTCTAAGCGGTATGTGTGGAGAAAACCAGGCACTGCTCATCACCTGCCCAATACAATCCCAACAGTGAAACATGGTGGTGGCATCATGCTCTGGGGGTGTTTTTAAGCTGCATGGACAGGACGACTAGTTGCCATTTAAGGAAACATGAATACGGCCAAGTACAGAGATATCCTGGATGAAAACCTCTTTCACATTGCCTTGAATCTCAGACTTGGCCGAAGGTTCACCTTCAAACAAGATAATGACCCTAAGCACATATCTAAAATAACAAAGGAGTGGCTTCAGAACAACTCTGTGACCATTCTTGACTGGCCCAGCCAGAGCCCTGACCTAAACCCAATTGAGCATCTCTGGAGAGACCTGAAAATGGCTGTCCACCAACGTTCACCATCCAACCTGACCTAACTGGAGAGGATCTGCAAGGAAGAATGGCAGAGGTTCCCCAAATCCAGGTGTGAAAAACTTGTTGCATCATTCCAAAGAAGCCTCATGGCTGTACTAGCTCAAATGGTGCTTCTACTCAATACTGAGAATACTGAGCAAAGGGTCTGAATACTTACGACCATGTGATATTTCAGTTTTTCTTTTTTAATAAATGTGCAAAAATTTCTACATTTCATTTTTTTTCAGTCAAGTTGGGGTGCATAGTGTTCATTAATGAGAAAAAAATGAACTTGTTTGCATTTATCAAATTGCTGCAATGAAACAAAGAGTGAAAAATTTAAAGGGGTATGAATACTTTCCATACCCACTGTATATCTCTGCTTACTCAAGTGTAAAACTGGTCATACCGTCTTGAGTAGATTGTTATCATATTTCCTTTCAAATATTTTAACTTGTGGAAAAGCTTGTCTGACGGCTTCAGGTCTTTTAAGGGACATATCTTATTGTCCTGAAATATTTATGAGACGTACTCAGCCTGCGCTCAACTTCAGTCCCATAGTCTGAATGAAGTAACAGCATAAATTCTCCACTACTGATCCATTTAAACTTCTCACTGCGGTGGTCAAAGAGGTACAGGTACACACGTGGTCAAAATTGTTGCTACACCTCGTTTAATGACAGAAAAACCCACAATGGTCACAGAAATAACTTGAACCTTACAAAAGTAATAATAAGTAAAAAATCTATGAAAATGAACAAATGAAAGTCAGACATTGCTTTTCATCCATGCTTCCACAGATTAAAAAAAAAAAAAACCTCATGAAATAGGCCTGGACAGAATTGATGGCACCCTTAACTTAAAGGGCCACTGTCACCCCCCTCCAGCCGTTATAAACTAAAAGAGCCACCTTGTGCAGCAGTAATGCTGCATTCTAACAAGGTGGCTCTTTTAGTTTTAGGTTCAAGTATACCCCAAATAAAGCGCTTTTATACTTAGCCACAATTCCTGTCTCTAGCCACGTAGGCGGGTCCTCACTCCCCAGCTTGGCCAGCTCCTCTGCCGTCACTCACATCTTCCTGCGCTTTCGACGCCGCCCCCTCAGCGCTGTTATCGTTTCAAATCCGGCGCCTGCGCTGTGTACTGGTGTCCTGCGCAGACGCAGTAAGCTCTGGCCGTCTGATGTAATGGCTGATACCAGAGAACAAAAGACATCCACAGAACACCAGGATGGATCTGCTGCACAGCAAATAGCTGTAGGACCTGCGATGATGTCACTGCCATGTGATTAGGGCAATCACATGGCCTTGACGTCATCGCAGGTCCTACAGCTATTTGCTGTGCAGCAGATCCATCCTGGTGTTCTGTGGATGTCTTTTGTTCTCTGGTATCAGCCATTACATCAGACGGCCAGAGCTTACTGCGTCTGCGCAGGACACCAGTACACAGCGCAGGCGCCGGATTTGAAACGATAACAGCGCTGAGGGGGCGGCGCCGAAAGCGCAGGAAGATGTGAGTGACGGCAGAGGAGCTGGCCAAGCTGGGGAGTGAGGACCCGCCTACGTGGCTAGAGACAGGAATTGTGGCTAAGTATAAAATCGTTTTATTTGGGGTATACTTGAACCTAAAACTAAAAGAGCCACCTTGTTAGAATGCAGCATTACTGCTGCACAAGGTGGCTCTTTTAGTTTATAACGGCTGGAGGGGGGTGACAGTGGCCCTTTAATATTTTGTTGCACAAGCTTTTGAGGCAATCACTGCAATCAAACGATTCCTGTAACTGTCAATGCGACTTCTGCACCTCTCAACAGGTATTTTGGCCCACTCCTCAAGAGCAAACTGTTCCAGTTGTCTCATGTTTGAAGGTTGCCTTTTCCAGACGGCATGTTTCAGCTCTTTCCAAAGATGCTCAATAGGATTTACTGTAGGTCAGGGCTCATAGAAGGCCACTTCAGAACAGTCCAATGTTTTTCTCTTAGCCATTCTTGGGTGTTTTTAGCTGTGTGTGTTGGGTCATTAACCTGTGGCAAGACCCATGACTTGCGACTGAGACCAAGCTTTCTGACACTGGGCAGCATATTTCTCTCTAGAATCCCTTGATAGTGTTGGGATTTCATTGTACCCTGCACAGATTCTAGACACCCTGTGCCAGATGCAGCCCCAGGACATAAGAGCCTCCTCCATGTTTTACAGTAGGTACAGTGTTCTTTTCTTGATATTCTTAATTCAGATACAGCTTGTGATCCGGGTGACGGAGTGTCATGGGTCACTCTGCTCTCCCCCCTAGAGACCGGGAGCAGTGTGGGAATGCGTCACTACTGAACCCTCTCGTATCTGGCGGGCAGGACCCCATGCATTCTAACACTTCAAGCGTGTTTGGGTCATCTGCAAGGCTGAAGATGCGGACTGGTCCTTGCCATTACCCCCTTACGCCGCCAGCCCTCCATAGCCGGTCGCTCAGGGGAGAAAGACGGAATCATTACCCAACAGCTACCAGACGTCCAGTAGCCCCGAGGCCTACAGTAGAATGTCATCCAAACAAGAGTACAGATCCGTCTTCTAGCGCCACTTCTGCGAAGGACACGGGATCTTCTGGACAGGTACATGGCGGGAACAGGGGGCTCATTTTTATTTTTTTTTAAAAATTACCGTATTTTTCGGACTATAAGACGCACCGGACTATAAGACGCACCCAGGTTTTAGAGGTGGAAAATAGGGAAAAAAATATTTGAAGCAAAAAAGGTGGTAAAATATTTAATAACATAAACATACTATTGTATGTGTTATTATATATAATAGTATGTTATGTTGGAAGCTGCGGGTAGAAGATGGTGCTGCGGGACCAGTGTGGTGTCTGTGAAGTACTATATGAAGATGCTGGAGGGTGAGTATGAGTGGGGGCACAGGGCTTATATTTAAAGCACCACTCAAGCACTGAAAAATAACACTGGAGTGCTGCTTTGAGATCCCATTTGGAGAACTATAACTCCCAGCATGTCCTGCAGATCCTATGGCATGCTGGGAGTTATAGTTCACCACAGGAGTGGCAGAATGCTTTATTGCGTGTTGTAGTGACTAACCATTTAATCGTGGCAGCCAGCCATACTGTGGTGAGGTAAAATGTTGGAGCATCCCATCCCATGACCCCACAGAGCGCTCCCTCTTGTTGCCTCTCCACAGCACAGGAGTAAGCTTGCAGATTGTAGTGTGGTGTCTGCAGGACCTGTGATGACATCAGAAGAGGGAGGGCTCTGCTGCCATGTAATGCTCCAGCCCGCCCTCTTCATGACTGTTAGAAAGAATTACTCTTCCTTACTTTTTCAAGTATAATACAGTGAGGATAGAGAAGAAAAGCAAAATTGAATTGTGTGGATAAAACAAAACTTATTTAATGTCCATTCAAAAAGTGATTACAAAAATGAAGAAAAAGTAAATTATAAGTTCATAGCACACAAAATTAAGTATTAGATTAAAAAGAAAGAGAAAGCAAGCATTGATCTTACATATGGTCTTGTGGTATGATGTGGTCGTCCATGTGGAGAGTCTCAAGAAATGAGAGATCTGAATCATACTGGTGCTGGGTCTTCCTTATATACTATTTTGACCCATAGACTTACATTGGTTACTATTTTTCTACCTCAAAACCACATAAGGTGATCTACCGCTATGTCCATAGCTCGTACCATATTAGCAGAACCTAGTAGCTTCCAGAATATGGTTCTGTACATTACCTCATTCCATAATACCTAAATATATATCTTGTTTGTTAGTTACAAGTAACTTTAGTCGTCCACTTATAGCTCAACTTGTCAAGTATCCTCTAGCTTTGACATGCAGAGAACAGATGTAAGCCAAGATCCCCAGAATATCTGACTCACACACTACCTAAAGCTTTGGCTCATTAATTGAACTCTGTATATACGTTAAGTGATCAATAATAATATTTCATTAAGATTTTACAATGACATCACACAGGTCCTTGTGCTGGAGCACTCAGCATCCAGCACAGCCCAGGCAGGTATGCAGCGATCTTGTGTCTCCCCTCTGGCCCCTGCCTCCTCCACCAGACACACAGATCTCCCCCAGCTGCTGCAGGAATCCAGCGCTGGGGAAACCATGTGTGCCCCTGTGAAGGAGTATTCATTTGCTGCTCCTGACTTACTGCTCAGCTGACAGGTGGGCGGGGAAGCAGCTAATGAATATTCACTGCACTTTAATGATCGGGACCATGTGGTTTCCCCAGGGCTGATTCCTGAAGCCGGGCAGGGACATTTTTCTGCCTCCTGCCTCCCAGTGCAATCCCACTCGCTGCTGCCCCTCTCCACATTGCATCCCTACCATAAGACGCACCCACACTTTCCTCCCACATTTGGAGGAAAAAAGTGCGTCTTATGGTCAGAAAAATACGGTATATACAGTACAGACCAAAAGTTTGGACACACCTTCTCATTTAAAGATTTTTCTGTATTTTCATGAGTATGAAAATTGTAAATTCACACTGAAGGTATCAAAACTATGAATTAACACATGTGGAATTATATACTTAACATAAAAGTGAGAAACAACTGAAAATATGTCTTATATTCTAGATTCTTCATAGTAGCCATCTTTTGCTTTGATGACTGCTTTGCACACTCTTGATGAGCTTCAAGAGGTAGTCACCGGAAATGGTTTTCACTTTACAGGTGTGCCAATGATTTGCTCCCGGCCAGGATCCAGGTCTGTAAGCTCTGTCATTGGGGGGTCGGCTCTCATCCCTGGCAGATCTCCCCTGGCACACACCATTTCTGTCTTTCCATGTCTATCCCTAGGGAGCCTCACTCCCATCCTCCTCCCATTGTAGCACACTTTGCATGTTCCTCCTGTAACAAGAAGTTACCCTCTGGTCAGACCTCACCCCTCTGCCTCAATTGCAGACCATCTAACATGTTTTCCCAGGAGCCCCCCACTGATCGCAACAAGAGTACGCCCCCTCCTGAGTGGGTCACATCTCTATCTTAGTCGGTAGCTGACCTAACCAAAGTATCTCGCACTTTGGTCTTGGTTTTGGAACGGCTTCCTAATCCTGCTCTTGCTAGCGGGTCTCAGCTTCCCCCCTCGGATGCGTCGGCTATTAACCCCTCGCATACCCAAAGGGAGTCCCCTCACAGGAAGTCCAGAGCTTCAAAAAAGCGTACCAGCACTAGCTCATCGTCCAGTTCATCGTCCCATCACAGCCTGCCAGGACTCCAGCTCCCTCCCTGTCTCCTCCATCAGACGCTCCAGAGGCGCTAGAGTCAGATTCTCGTTCTGAGTCAGATTCAGATCTGGACTCAGCACAGGTCTCAAAACTGCGTGACACGGTGGATAGTTTGATTGTCGCTATTAATGAGACTCTTGACATTAAAGACTCTGAGGTTTCTCCTTCTGAACAGACTGTGTCTTTCAGGAAAACGAAGCGCCCCACCCGTGTCTTTGCCAACCACGACGAGTTCAACAGGACCCTCGCAGGGGAATGGCAGCATTCAGACAAGCGTTTCCAGAGAAAAAAACGCATGAGCGTCCTGTATCCTTTTCAGCCTGACCTGCTTAACAAGTGGGCAGCGTCTCCTTCGGTGGACCCTCCGGTCTCCCGGCTGGCTACAAAGACGTTACTCTCTGTCTGACAGTTCCTCTCTAAAGGAACTCTCTGACAGACACTGAGTCTCTTGCTAAGTCCGCCTTTGAAGCCATGGGCTCTTCCCTCTGTCCGTCCTTTGCCGTTACCTGTGTGGCCAACGCTGTCTCCACCTGGGCGAAGCATATCCGCAAAGCTATCGTCGCCGGGGCCCCGGCCGACAACCTGGCAGATCTGGTAGACCAGATCGGCCACACGGGAAAATACCTTTTGTCTACATCTCTAGATGCAGCCGCCTGTTCATCCATAGCAGTTAGCAGCATCATCTCTATCCGCAGGGTCCTGTGGCTTAAAGCCTGGAATGCGGACTCTGCATCAAAAAAGTCCCTCACAGGTCTTCCCTTCCACAGTTCTTGCCTATTTGGAGAACTAGACAAGATAATTTCCAATGCCACGGGTGGTGAAAGTACGCTTCTACCACAACAGAAGGCTAAGCGTACACCCCGTTGCACAGTTCCTTTTCACTCTTTTCGGAGGTTTCAACCACAGAGTAACCCCCGCCAGGACAAATCACCAACGTGTCAACAAAGGAAAGGACCCTCCTTTAAGCCCACTCCGACCTGGCGTTCAAGACGCCTCTCCAGGCCAGGCTCCAACAGATTCTCTTCAGCATGATGGGTCGCTCCCACCTGGGAAGTCTCCCAGGGTGGGCGGTCGTCTCCTTCAGTTTCGGGATGAGTGGATATCCGTAGTCGACAATGCCTGGTTCCGAGACGTCGTCTCCTACGGTTACAAAATAGAATTTTCTACTCTTCCTCAATCTCGCTTCGAGTCCAGTCCACCAAAAAAATCCCTCTTTCATTCCGGTTTTTTTTCAAGGTTATCGACTCCCTCCTCCATACCAGCGTTATAGTCTCCGTCCCCACACGAGAACGCTTCTTGGGTTTTTAATCCAATCTGTTCTTTGTTCCAAAGAAGGACGGCTCTTTTTGTCCCATTCTGGACCTCAAACTCCTGAACAGATATGCACGACTGCGACACTTCAAGATGGAGTCCCTCCGATCCGTGATAGCCTCCATGGAACCAAAGAAATTCCTCTGCTCCGTGGACATTCAAGATGCCTACCTGCACATTCCCATTTTTCAACCGCACCAGAAATTCCTTCGTTTCGCCATTCAGGGGTTTCACTTCCAGTTCACGGCACTGCCGTTCGGTTTGGCCCCCGCTCCTAGAGTTTTTACCAAAGTGAAGGCGACAGTGATGGCCATTCAACGCAGCAGGGGAATCCTCGTCATTCCCTATTTAGACAACAAACTCAAAGTTGCAACCTTCATGGAATGTCAAGAAATTCTGCAGTTCACCCTGGACGTTCTCCAGTCTTCTCTGATCCCGGTCCAATGTCTTGTGTTTTTGGGAATGCTCTTCGACACCACCCAAGCAAAGATCTTCCTACCCAAGGAAAAATCCCTAGCTCTCAGGGGCAGAATACGGTCTCTCAGATGCTCCTCTCCCCGCTCCCTCGGCTTCTGCATGAGCATATTGGGCAAGATGGTTGCTTCAATGGAAGCAGCTCCATTTGCGCATTTTCACACGCGCCCTCTCCAACTTTTCCTTCTGGCGAGATGGGACAATTTGATCTGTTTCCTGGATTGGATGGTCTCGATCCCACCACGGATAAAACAGTCCCTGATATAATGGGAGCGCTCTCAGTCGATTCATCTTGGGAAGTCCTTCCTTCCCTTGCACTGGAAGATCGTAACAACAGATGCCAGCCTTCTCGGCTGGGGAGCAGTGTTCCAAGACTTGATGGTCCAGGGTCGGTGGACACACCTTGATTTAACATGTCCCTTTTGTCACATTATTTTCAGAGGTACCATCATTTCTGTCCAGGCCTATTTCATGAGTTGTATTTTTTTTAAAAATTATGTGGAAGCATGGTTGAAAAGCAATGTGACTTTCATTTGTTCATTTTCATAGATCTTTGATTTATTATTACTTTTGTCAGATTCAAGTTATGTCTCTGACCATTGTGGGTTTTTCTGTCATTAAACGAGGAGTACCAACAATTTTGACCACGTGTGTAACTAGTGATCTTGGTGTGGTTTAGGATCAGTAGTAGCAATAAAGAATAAGCACAGCTTGGGGTCTCTCTATCCATGGTGGGGGAGGGGAGCGAGCGCTCATAAACCATACAATTCTTAAAATCAATTATATTTAGAAAGAGTGATCATTTTACAATTAGGTCATCCTGAACCACCAATGAGATTTAGGGAATATCTGTTTAAGACGCTGAAGACAACACAGATGTCATAATCAGTTGCAAAAATCTTATACAATTTATTGATTATACAGAATAACTAGAATGCAAGCAATTATTCTGACAAAGCAACCTTTATACATTAAGAAAATAATGTAATTAAGAGAACTCAATCACCCCCACCCCCCAAAAAAAGCTATTTATGAGTATGGGTTCAGACAGGGGCATCTTTCATGGTCCGTATACGTATTGCAATGCCTGAACTGACCACAGGTATAGACACATATGAGGTTGTAAATTTGGGTCTGGGCATTGTAGTGCATATACGGCCTGAAAATTAAGCCTGTCTGAACCTGGTCTCATACAGAGTAAAGAGGTGATGGCATGTGTGTAAATGTACATACTGTAATACCAGCTCTGCTTCACATTAATACAATAACTAACAAAGCTTGCATCATAGTATAGTTCAGATGTACAATGTGTCTGACAGTGAAAATGCAATAAAAAAAATTGTATGGGTGCACTTAATGTGAATTTGATTTACAATGGCAATCAGACATTAGCGATGTCTTCAGATTCCCGGAGGTTATATAGAAATGATGCATTGCATAAAAAAATCTAAACTATTTTAACTTTGTTTCCCAGATGATGATAATCTTGATTATATGTTGCACTGCTAGTCAGACCCTAAAAATATGTTCAGTTTGTCTGCTAAAAAAAAAAGACTAAAAGTCACTTTAAAAATGCCTGAAATACCTCTTTGCTGTTCATATGTGGAGTTTTTTGGTCATTTTTTTCTCAACACTTTAGGAAAAAGAATGTGCATGTCACTTCTTGAAAGTGGATACTGATGACATCTGCTCCAATCTAGGCACCGCCCGAAAAGACTGCAAAATACACTTCAGGAAAAAAAAATCATCCAACATGCTTTGAAACCAATCAAATCAAAACAACAACAGCAAAAAAAAAACAAAAAAAACACCTCCCCAAAAATGAGCGCTTCCTGAAACAATTTCCTCTTGAAAAAGTAAAAAAAAGCCTCCATGTGTTTAAAGCCTTTATCTACTTTCCAGCAGAAGATATTTACTGTGGACCTGAAGTGTCAAGAGATTGTAAGGCTATGTGCCCACGTTGCGGATTTCTGTGCGGATTTTTCCGCTCAGGTTTTACCTGCGGATTACCCGCGGATTTCCAGCATTTTTTGTGCGGATTTCACCTGTGTTTTAACACCTGCGGATTCCTATTGAGGAGCAGGTGTAAAACGCTGCGGAATCTGCACAAAGAATTGACATGCTGCGGTAAATAAACCGCAGCGTTTCCGCGTGGAATTTTCCACAGGATGTGCACTGCGGATTTTGTTTTCCATAGGTTTACATGGTACTGTACAACGCATGGAAAACTGCTGCGAATCTGCAGCGTCCAATCCACTGCGGATCCGCAGGCAAGTCCGCAACGTGTGCACATACCCTAAAGTGATACGCACAACAGTATTTACCACTGTGGATATCAATGCAAAGATGGTGAAGGGGAACCACAAATTTCACCCATCATACTGCACAAGGTGAAATTAGCGTTAACTTCACAGTGTACACTGACAGGCGGTAAATTTCAACTTTGCAGTTCTTGTCAATATTGTAAATCAATAGCCATCAAGTTAACTTGCTAGCCTTTGGCTGTGCATAAAACTTTCCTAGCTGGCATGGTATAATGGATATTGTATTTTAACAAGATATCCGAACAACAGCACATAACCCCAACCTATGTATACTGGTTATTAGCAGACAGCATACTCCACCCAATGTCCTGTATAATCAGCCTGGACAATAGAAAAGTCAGCGTCGTCCAAGCATTGTCATTTCCTTTTCAAGATAATATAATTACTTAACATGCAAAATTGTTACAAATCAATCATTAAAAAATAAAAAAATCATCCTTTTCCAAAATATTTTGATTGTTTTTATTAGTAAAATGCAATAAAGGGTACTTTATTTATATGACACACTTAAGAGAGGCTGTCAGACCAATCTTATTACTGAACCTAGTGGTACGACTCTAAAGGTCCTTGTACGAGAATAAAAATTATACATGTTTGGTAGTAATCCTATGAGCCAGCGCTGAGAAATCAAGCATGGAAACCACATGCAAATTAGCCTGGAAGTGCACTGGGGATGTGTTGATGTACTCAGGGTTCATGAACACACCTGTAATGCACTTCCACGTGGTTTCAAAGTTTTATTTCTCAGCGATGGCATCAGGACTGTGGAGTCAGTAAGCCAAACCATAGACTCCTCAATGTCGTGGACTTCCAACACCGACGCCACAGCACAGCCTCACTACGGAGCATATACATAAAGTGCAGCACAGATTCATCTCAACTAAAAGCAGGGATCCTTAGATCAGGAACACAACATACATTTATAGGACATTATGTAACTTTCCCAAATTCTTAGGAAAACATTTACAGCACATCCTTCACTGAACTACTAAACCCAATTTATAATATGTTTTAGGAGTCGGAGTCAGTCCATTTTATACTGACTCCAACACCACCAAAATGGACACCGACTCCACAGCCCTGGATGGCACAATGGATTACTGCAAAATAGCGATAATTTTTTATTGTTGCACGAAGGAGCCATTGCGCTAGTTTCAGAAATATAATCATCCCGAGAGATTCTCATTAAGGCTGGGGTCACACTTGCGAGTGCAATGTGAGAAATTCGCGCGAGTCACTCGCCTCAATACCCGACACAGCTGCTGGCACTTGGGACCGGAGTATGCGGCTGCATGTATTTCTATGCAGCTGAACGCTCCGTTCCTGAGTGCTGGCGGCAGTGCTGGGTATTGAGGCGAGAGACTCTTGCATTGCACTCGCAAGTGTGACCCCGGCCAAAGTTGTCCACACACAGTCTAAGGTTGATCAAAATTTCAACCAAAACTAATGCTTATAGGGTGATATTTAACAAAAAACTATTGTTTTAGCAAACCAATGATAGGTCATACTGTCATCATCTGGAAGGAAGTCTGCCATGTTTACATTTTTTGTGAAAAGAACATACCCATAAGAAAAGAAAGATCGTTTGTCCTATGCCTGGTGTTATTGAGCTCAAATAGCCAGTGGAAATGGTAATAATTAGTGATGAGCGAACGTGCTCGGATGTGTTATTCGAGTATCTTGGGCGTGCTCTGATAATATGTGCAGGTCTTGCGGTTGCATGATTTGCAGCTGTCAGACAGCCTCAACACATGTGGGGATTGCCTAACAAACAGGCAATCCCTGCATGTGTTCCGGCTGTCTAAGAGCAGCAAATCATGCAGCCGCAGAGACTCGAACATAATATAAAAGCACGTCCAAGATACTTGGATAACATGTTATCCGGGCACGTTTGCTCAACACTAGTAATAATGACAATAAGAACTATTATGGATGTGGCTTACATAGTAATGATCACCCTGAAGACAACAGTTGTTCAACCATCAACCTACTTTTGTCAAATGTGTATGGCCATCTATAAAAGATATCAGGTAAATTCAAATGAACAAACACAGAAAAAAATAGACCCCAGAAATAACTATGTACACTATTGTTTTTTTTATTTATTAGGAAATAGGAGTGCTATATAGGCTGCTTATATCCAAAGTAATAAGGGCCTTCACTCTTGCAGATGTGGCCAATAAACATATTATATGTTCAGCCATTTCTTTGAATGACTGGCTTGTAATGTAACGTCACCTGTAAAGATCACTGCAAGGGAAAAGTATAGCCAAGCAAAGTTAAGAGAGATCTGTGGAAATCTGTCTTAATAAGAAAACCCAGTGAATGTTTATTATTAGCAGAGTTATATCTTTGGTCTGGTCACCTGTAAAAATATATTTTTTTAGCAAGTAAAGAAACTACAAAAAAAAAAAATTGTAAAAAAAATACATTTAGAGTTCTTCCAAAACCAGTTCAGTTTAGGAGAATTGCAATAAACAATATTATTACACTGTCATATAATTCACTATGGTCGCACAAGTTTACATGTGACATGTAAAAATAATAGCGTGGCATGAATATGGACATGAAAAATTAAAAACTTACTAGCAAACTGGTATAATATGGTCATAATAGATTGCATCAATGGTTGGTCACAGTCACGACTTAAAGAATGACTGGACTCTTAGAAAAGTTTTGTCAGGAGTTTTGGTCAGTGTATGTAGGCACTGAGTGCTGAGAGAATTAAGGCCCTTATAGAAATAAGTTATTCTCCGAATAATTAGTGTGCAGACAAATATCACTACCAACATTCCCATGCACAGGAACACTCGGATGAGCGCCCTTCTGTTCTCTATGGGAGAGCTGATGCCAGACTACTCTGTCAATGGATTATCTAGTGGAGAAATAAAGGATTGTACATTGACATTAAACAGGCCACGTCATTCACTTCGCTAACATCATCTGGTGGAGAAGAGTCAAAAGGCCCCCATACACGTTATACTACAGATATCGACAAACTTTAGTCTAATGTGTATGGGTGCCTTAACTCATAGACCTTCATTTAAGCCTGCCTCCGAGGAGACCAACACTTGGCTGATTACTGGTTGTACCGACCAAATCTCACCCACAATCAAAACTTCTGACATGTCTCTCTGATGTGTCAAAAATGTTATAGTGCATTTACACTTTTGATCTGTCACAATAATCAATGGCACAGGATTTTGTATTATAATTTGAAGCACTCAATTTATATAAAAGAGTAAGTGAATCAAAGAAATGATAAATATTTTTTGTATGTATTGGACTGGCAATTGGTAATGTAATAAAGATGGCATACAAAAATGGTTACGGGCTCTCTTCAATAGCTTTGAAAGGGTTGTCATCCATCTGGAGTACATACATATACACCAAAAATGCAGCAAATAGGAAGAGCAGGAGAAGCTGCAACCACAGCGGAATGAAGCGTTTCACCGGCGTCTCTTCCTTCTGCTTGGGACGGATGGGCTTCCGTGGCTCCACTCCCTGAGAAAAGCTGGGCTGGTATCGTGACTGGGATACATTCTGGTACGTGTTTTCTTTACGGCTGAAACTTCTGTAACCGAGACAGGGCAAAAGTGAGCTACTTACTGATGATTCCTGGTTTTGGTGTACAAGTGCCATAGATGGAATATATAAAGTTAGATTATTTAGTAAAGACAGACCTACCTGTTTTGCAAATCATCTTTAGTCTGTAAAACAAATTATGGTATTTATTGGAAATGTGTCAATGACGACTTCATACTTTATATAATTACTAAGATTTTCACATAGTTGCAAGAGTAATTGGACATTATGAATACTTAAGATGTAGTCAGATGAGTGGATAAACCCTTTACGTGCAGGGAGAGGAATTATTCAGAGAGGTCAACTGCTTTGTAAACGGTCTTTTTGGGAAGAAAAAAATGTCATTCTACCCATTGATTGAGAATTTACGTTCTATTTAAGGTGTTTTGCAGCTGTTTAAAGGAGTTGTCTGGTCTTAAGCTACAAGTCTTAAGTCATGCTATGTGCCTGCAGACTTGTGAATCCTTACATCGCGAGCATTGTTCACTCGAAGGAGTCTCCAATGCCGGGAGGGGCGGGCGCGTGATTGCAAGTGTATTGAGCGATGCAGGACACGTCTAGTCGAAATTTGGACATAAGTATGCAAATCACACATACTTGAGTTCATATAATCGCCCGTTCCCAGCGAATCCTCGCAGTGCGCGCGATGTGAGGATTCACAAGTCTGCAGTCACAAAAATTGACTATAGCAAAACTAAAGAAATGAGCCAAGTACCCTGCGTTATTCACATGTACTATTTCTATATACTTACTTGCTGACTATAGGGCGTATGATCTCCTCATCACAACAAACCCTCTTTAGATATGAAGTGCATATGTGTAGCTGTTTGTTCGGATCAAGAGATCTGCAGTCAGGCCATTAAATAAGCAGCTTCATACCTACCTTTCGGGTTTATTATGCAAAAGTACAAAGTTATCTCCTGAGATCTCTCTGTTGGGATGTAGGCAGAAATTTTTTTATCTTTTATGTCTGTGGTTATGGAGGAGATTTATATCTTAGTATCAGGGCGCAGTCAGACGGTCGGCCATATAAATCAGACGGAGATTCACGGACTGGCCGGCAGCTCTCCTGACCCCGGCGTGACAGCCCCCCGGCTGATCTCCGTCCGATTTATATGGCCAACTGACTGCACCTTGAAGAAGAGAAAACAAAAAAAATATAAGCCCCAAATCTATCTAAAGAAACGTATACATGTGTTGCATATGGACCAAGATCTTCATGTACAGAGCAGATAACTTTTAATCCTGAATGTTAAGTTATCACATTTTTGGAAAACAAGCTGTCGCCCATGAATTTGACACACACAACCCCATAAATACACATAATAAACTAATGACTCAAGTAGAAAGTAAATCGAGAGAGAAGCACGGCTCCAGACACAATAAAGTCATGCATTTTTGGCTGGATCAATCAGGCCATAATATACCCAAATTTTATAGTTAAACATTGAGGTCGTTATGTTTAATTTTTCAGCTTTAAAACAGGTGTTCTATACATTAAATAATGGCAGGAAAATATAGTTAAAAGTTTTCATATCCAGCACTCCAGACTTACCCTCTGTTGAGCTTGTGGATAGTGATAGGTCTTGGTGTATTCTTCTTCTTCATATGTGTGATTATCACCTTTATTAGGAGAGAAAAATTAAGAATTGTACTAAAATAATGCATATTTATAAACTATATTATAGAAAAAAAGCCTGAACATATTTACAGCAAAGACTGTAAACAGAAACATATTCTGCAACCATGATTTGTTTGTCTGGAAATAAAGTGTCCCTCTGCTTCTAACGTGAATATAGAGCATGATCCTACAAAATAATAGCATTTCTAAATCCCTTTGATTATCCATTTGTGTTATCTCCAAGGTTTCCATCTCCAACGCTGTACAAGCACATTACCTGATTCTACTGTACAGCACTGGAGAATGAGACCTAGGAGACAGCACAGATTGTACAGCTGTAACCACTGTCAGGCATATTGTCAGCTTCACACACAGAGTGTGAACACATACACTTTTCTTTTTTTTTTGTCAAACTTGTGCGAGGTCTTGTATTTTGTGTGGTGAGCTGGTTTTATTAATACCATGTTGGCGTACATAAAACATTTTGAACAATATTTTTTTTGCATCTTTTGGGGAGGTGAAGTGACTGAAAAAATGGTACGGTATTTTTTTTTTACCTTTACAGACTTTACTAAATGGATTACTTAGTTTTATAGTGGCAGACTGAACAACTATGCATGTGGGAATGCAAAAAAAGAGATTCTGGTGCTCACTGGAAAATTGATTTCTCATAGCCTTCATTGGGGAAAACAGCTCCCATGTTTCCTGTGTCCCCCAATGAAGGGACTGAGAAAAGGAGATGTTTGGCTTGGGAGCTCTCATCTCCAGAGAAAAACACCAAACAATGAATGAGTTTCAAGGCTCCGAATTCACCTTTTTCAGACCACACCCTGGGGTGGAGATATGGTGAACAGCCTTCCCACCCACACTTTGGCTGAACTCAAAAACCCAGCCCTTAACATGGCGGATTAACCCTCTCAGCACTTAGTATGCTGGAGCATGTTTCCAGATTCACATCACTGAAGCTAACATCCTGAGTGACACAAATCTCCCCTCCAGTATTTTACCAGTAACCTTCTCACAGTAAAAGCATATTTTTGGTACTCGCCGTAAAAGCTTTTTATGTAGCCTTCATTGGGGGACACAAATCATGGGAGCTGTGTCCCTCAATGAGAGCTATCATAGATAGATTTTTTCGGTGAGTACCAAAAATATCCCTTTTCTCAGTTGCTTCATTGGGGGACACAGGAACTATGTCTCACAATGAAAGAACCGAGAAAAGGAGATTTTTGTGTACTCACCGTAAAATCTCTTTCTCTTAGCCTCTAATTGGGGGACACAGGACCATGGGTGTTATGCTGCTGTCCACTAGGAGGCGACACTATGCATAATCTGAAAAAGATTAACTGTGGCTCCTCCTGTGCAGTATACACCCCTGGACGGCATCAGCCTTCTCCAGTTTTGTGCAAAAGCAGTAAGAGGAACGTAACATGAATAACATAATTATGCCTGTAAGAAGGCAACTATGTACGAGCTCAAGAAAACAATATGAGAACTCAACAGTTACAACAGCCCGGAAAGGGCAACAGGGTGGGAGCTGTGTCCCCCAATTAGAGGCTAAGAGAAAGAGATTTTACGGTGAGTACACACAAATCTCCTTTACTCTGTCGCCTCATTGGGGGACACAGGACCATGGGACGTCCTAAAGCAGTCCCTGGGTGGGGAGCAATGGACGAATATTGTGCAGACAGGCCCGTACACTTAGGGCACCGCCGCCTGCAGGACACGTCTACCCAGGCTCGCGTCCGCTGAGGACTGGGTATGAACCCTGTAGTGTTTAGTAAACGTGTGTAAGCTAGTCCAAGTGGCCGCCTTACACACTTGTTGTGCCGAAGCCTGGTGCCGAATGGCCCAGGAGGCCCCTACCGCCCGTGTAGAGTGTGCCGTAATACCGGCTGGAAGAGGAGAATTCTTAAGGCGGTACGCCTCTTGTATGGTGGATTTGATCCACCTGGCAAGAGTAGCTTTGGAAGCTGGCATACCCTTGTGGCCGCCTTCCGGAAGGAGGAAAAGGGAATCAGACCTCCGGAAGGACGCAGTCCTAGACACGTATATACGCAAAGCCCTGACAAGGTCAAGCGTATGCAGAGCCTTCTCCACTCTATGAACCGGACAAAGGGATGGTAGTGAAATTTCCTCATTGAGGTGGAAGTCGGACACAACCTTCGGGAGGAAGGATGGGACCGTACGAAGAACTACCTTGTCCTGGTGAAATGCCAGGAAAGGCCGTCTGCAGGAGAGTGCTGTCAGTTCAGACACCCTGCGTAGCGAGGTGACTGCCACCAGGAAAACCACCTTCTGGGAAAGAAGGCGGAGCGGGACCTCCTTAAGAGGTTCGAAGGGTGGTTCCTGCAATGCTGTCAGGACCAGGTTGAGGTCCCACGTTTCTAGTGGTCGTCTGTAGGGGGGAACCAATCAGGAAACCCCCTGAAGGAAAGTCCTTACTTGCGGCTTGGTAGCAATGCGCTTTTGGAAAAGCACTGAGAGGGCTGACACCTGGCTCTTAAGCGAGCCCAATGACAGCCTGGCCTCCAGACCCGATTGGAGAAAACCAAGTACTTTGGGTATGGAATAAGGGAGTGGGATCTGGCCACGAGATTCGCACCAGGTAAAGAAAGCTTTCCAGGTACGGTAATAAATCTTGGCAGAGGCTGGTTTCCGTGCTCTGATCATGGTTCCAATGACATCTGCCGAGAGCCCTGCCTGGGTTAGAACCCAGGTCTCAAGGGCCACGCCGTCAAATTGAGAGCCCCTGAGTTCTGGTGGTAGAACGGCCCTTGTGATAGAAGATCGTGGCGGTCGGGGAGACGCCAAGGGGCGTCTGCTGTGAGTTGTACGATGTCGGCGTACCATGTGCGTCTGGGCCAGTCCGGTGCAATTAGGATGGTTGGAACTCCCTCTTGTTTGATCTTCCTCACCACTCTGGATATCAGGGGGAGAGGTGGAAAAATGTACAGAAGCTGGAACTGGGTCCAGTCCTGAACCAGAGCGTCTGCTCCGAGCGACCGCGAATCGTGTGTTCTGGCAATGAAGTTGGAGACCTTGGCATTGAAATGGGATGCCATTAGGTCCACATCCGGGGTCCCCCAGCGGAGACATATCTGTTGAAAAATTTCGGGATGGAGAGACCACTCTCCCGAGTCTATTCCTTGTCGGCTGAGGAAGTCTGCTTCCCAGTTGTCCACACCCGGAATGTGGACCGCCGAAAGAACCGACCCTGTGTCCTCCGCCCAGCGGAGGATATGTGACACTTCCCGCATCGCCTGGGTACTGCGGGTCCCCCCTTGATGATTCACATATGCCACAGCCGTGGCATTGTCCGACTGTATCCTGATGTGAGAGGCTGCCAGTAAGTGATGGAAGGCCCTCAATGCCAGTAGGATGGCACGAATTTCCAGGATGTTGATGGGCATGGTCGCTTCCGCTGGGGACCACTTGCCCTGTGCCCTGTGGTGTAGGTGCACCGCACCCCAACCCGTCAGGCTCGCGTCGGTGGTCAGGACCTTCCATTGACCTGAGAGAAAGGATTTCCCCTTTGCTAGCGAGGTTGGCTTGAGCCACCAGTGCAGGGACCTCCTGGTTGACGACGTTAGCTGGAACTCCCTGTCGAGAGAAAAGGGATTCCTGTCCCAGGACTTGAGAATGGCTAGTTGGAGAGGTCTGAGGTGAAACTGGGCAAATGGGACAGCTTCTATTGCCGCTACCATCTTGCCGAGGACTCTCATGGCAAACCGGAGAGATCGAGGCGGTTTGCGGAGGAGGGTGCGAACTGCTAGTCGCCAGGGCCTTGTCCTTGGGAAGGAGCACTAGACCCCTGGAGGTGTTGAATAACATTCCCAGGAAGGTCAGGGACTGACTCGGGGTTGGTCAGCCCATGCGACTGAGAGTATCGGTTGTGATTGAGACGCTGAGCTCGCAGTCCTTGAAGGTGGGAGCCTTGATGAGTAGATCGTCCAGGTATGGAACGACTACTATGCCTCTGGAGTGCAGGACGTCCATGGTGGCTGCCATGACCTTGGTGAACACTCTGGGAGCCGTGGCGAGTCCAAAGGGGAGAGCCACGAATTGGTAGTGGTCCTGGCCTATTGCGAACCTGAGAAACCTCTGATGGGCAGGTGCAATGGGTATATGCAGGTATGCGTCTTGTATGTCTATGGAGGCGAGATATTCTCCCTTCTCCATGGACGCAATGATGGACCGAAGGGACTCCATGCGGAAATGACGGACCCGTACATATTTGTTGAGCTGTTTTAGGTCTAGTATGGGCTGTACGCTGCCTCCTTTCTTGGGAACTACGAACAGATTGGAGTAG
The DNA here is from genome assembly GCF_051348905.1 of Ranitomeya variabilis. Lineage (NCBI taxonomy): Eukaryota > Metazoa > Chordata > Amphibia > Anura > Dendrobatidae > Ranitomeya > Ranitomeya variabilis. The sequence goes on from NC_135233.1 coordinate 221,502,534, forward strand.
AACCCTCGGAAGCGGTCGGTCGTGGGTACCGGTACTATGACTCCTGATTGACAAAGCGAGGAGACCGCTTGGTGGTAGGCTCGAGCCTTGGCTGGCGGTTTTGGGGGGACAGAGAGGAAGAACAGGTCCGGTGGGTTGGAGGTGAAGTCTATTTTGTATCCGGAAGACACTAGTTCCGTGACCCACCTGTCTTCTGTAATAGGCAGCCAGACTTGATGAAAGAGCAAAAGTCGGCCGCCTACTGGTGTGGTGTCTTCCGGAGTCCGTGAGTCATGAGGAGGAGAAAGTCTGAGATTTTCCTTCTCTGGGCTTAGACTGGCCTGCTTTTGACTGCCAGGTCTTGTCCGACCTTTGCGTCGATCGTGAGTTGTCCCTGCGTGGGGAACGGTTACGATTTTGTACTGGACGTGAGACGGACCAGCCGGAGGAATTCCGAAAGGATCGGAATCGAGTTTGGTTACGCTTCTTGTAAGTGCGTTTAGGTTTCAGTTGGGGAAGAGAAGTACTCTTACCCCCTGTGGCGTTGGATATCATAGTGTCCAACTGTTTACCGAAAAGTCTCCCACTGAGGTAGGGGAGGTGCGTGAGGGACTTCTTTGAGGCTGCGTCCGCCTTCCATTCCCGCAGCCAGAGGATACGCCGAATCGTGATGGCGTTTGATGCTATCCCCGCGACTCCCCTTGCTGAATCCAGAGCTGCATGGAGCATGTAATCTGCTACAACAGCAATTTGAACCGCTTGGTCTGACAGTTCAGGAGCGGATGCTTGGAAGGCTTGTAAATTGTTTGCCCAGGCCAGGATGGCCTTGGCAGCCCAAACTGAGGCGAACGTGGGAGCCAGGGATGCCCCTGCTGCCTCGAAAATTGAACGAGCCATGCGTTCTACCTGCCGGTCTGCTGCGTCCCTTAGGGTTGAGCTATCTGGCAGTGAAAGGAGGGTCTGTGCTGCTAGCCTGGAGACTGGGGGATCCACTTCAGGTGGATCTGTCCATTCCTTGGTGTCCTTCTGTGGGAAGGGGTACCTCGCCTCCAGATATTTGCGATTAGCGTATTTTTTCTCAGGCTGTGAGAGCTGTTTTTTTTTTTTAAGGATCGCCTTAAACTCTGGGTGGTTAGAGAAAACCTTAGGCGGCTTCAGAGGTCCTTCAAAGGAAATCTGATGTTCTGGGGCCTCTGGTGGCGGATCAGAAATGTCCAGCACCCGATGGATGGACGATATTATGTCCTCAACTAGCGCTGTATTGCTAGGAGGCATTGGGATCAGGGACCCCTCCGTTTCTCTGTCTGAGTCAGAGTCGCAGATGCCTTCCGAATCCTGTGTATCACTGAGGCGTCCCTTGCTGGGTGAGCTGGGGAGGAGGCCTTCTCTGGTTGGGGATTGCGGAGATCTGCATTGTCTGTCCCTGGAATGGGACGGTCTAGATGACCTGGAGCAACGGTGTCTCTCCCTAGAGGGGGATGACCGTGTGCTATGGGATGACGCAGATGGACTTGATCTATGGATCCGCTTGCGTCGTGACCTAGACGTGGATGTGCCAGGGTCATCTTGTTCCTGAGTCAAGCTCTCCCCTTGCTGGGTAACGGTCATAGCCGGGGCATGACCCTGCAGAGCCTGAAGCAATGTGGAAGTTAGGTTATCTATAGACTGCGTCATAGATTGCGATATCTGAGTAGCCCATTCCGGTGTGGCATTAGACACCGAGGCATTGGCAGGGGCTTCTTGAGGCTGTGACAGTAGTTTGTATACAGTTCTGACAATGCGGGTACGTGCTACTACTGGGGAGAGCGGTCCCGCAGGCTGTGCAGAATGCATAATAGCAGTTCTGCCTGGTTCTCTTAGACCTTGAGCCTGGCATAGTGCACAGAGTGCAGAAGTGCTGCCAGCAGATGGACCTTACAGGGGTAGAGAACCTACAGGGGAGCCTTATAGGTAATATGGATTCACAGCTGAGTAAAGATAACCCAGCTGTGATCTTACCCCACCAGTGTACCCCTAGGTCCAGCGCCGAAAATCCACAGTGCTGTGCCCCCCGGAGACTGGCTGCCTGGTCCTGCAGACCGGGAGATGCAGGGTTAATCTGCAGCCGAAAATGGCTGCAGAGACAGAGGAGAGAGGAGGAGAAGGGGGCGGAGAGCTGGAAAAAGGCGGCAAGGCTATAAAAAACCCGCCCTTTCTGTCTCGATCCGCCCCTTGTATGACACTGTAGAGTGTCATATTTGTCATCCGGGGGGCGGAGAGGAGGCTGCTGCTTCAGCTAGGCCGAAGCCGGGGCCTAAATTAGATGCCTGAGGCCCAGAAGGGCTCCAGGCCGGCGCGAAAGTCCGGGAGGGGGTTGGATCTGAACCGGACCCCTCCGGATTTGAAGGCAGGATGGCGGTGGGGCTATAAGCGGAAGGGGGAGCCCGGCTGGGGTCCCCCTGAGGCAGTATAGAGCTGGTGCTGCCGCAGAGACAGGGACGCAGGGAGCCCTGTGTCTGTATGTGCCATGCCTGCCTGCACTCCCCCCAGCCCCAACAGGAGCCCGCAGCTGGGCTGGGGTCCCTGGATGCAGGCGCAGTGTGCTGGCCCATTGCTGGGAGCTGTAGGATGCTGCCTGTACAGGCCCTACCTGAGGTGTCTCAACCTAATACCCCCAGAGGGGGATAGGGAGGGTGCTTTTGTCACACCTTCAGGGGCCTTTATCCTCGCCTCGACCTCAACCCAGAAACCAAAAGGAATTGGGGAAGGAGGGGGGTCTCGACTTCGAACCAACACCCGAGGGGTTGGGGAAGGAGCAGCTTGGGGAATAGCCATCTCAACTTCAACTGGGCACCCCATAATAGGGGGCCGAGGAAGGAGCCATGCCGGGGGTCTCACAGGAGACCCTCTTTTCTTCATCTGTAATCCCGTTGGAAAACGGGAAACGGAGTAAAAATCTTTAGGTGTGCCTCCTTTGCGACACTAAGCAAAAACTGGAGAAGGCTGATGCCGTCCAGGGGTGTATACTGCACAGGAGGAGCCACAGTTAATCTTTTTCAGATTATGCATAGTGTCGCCTCCTAGTGGACAGCAGCATAACACCCATGGTCCTGTGTCCCCCAATGAGGCGACAGAGTAATATACCGTATATACTCATGCATAAGCCGACCCGAGTATAAGCAGAGGCAAAACAATTTGCCACGAAAACCGGGAAAACTTATTGACTTGAGTATAAGCTGGGTATGTATTGTCCCCTCATCCCCATCCTTATATGCATGGCTCCCCATCCCCGTCCCTTGTCTGAATGGCTCCCCATCTCCATGGCTGCCCATCCCCGTCATTGTCTGCATGGCTCCCCATCCCCATCCTTGTCTGCATGGCTCCCCATCCCCGTCTTTGTCTGCATAGCTCCCCATCCCCGTCCTTGTATGCATGGCTCCCCATCCCTGTATGCATGACTCTTTATCCACTGTCCTTGTATACATGGCTTCCCATCCCCGTCCTTGTATGCATGGCTCCCCATCCCTGTATGCATGACTCCTTATCCACTATCCTTGTATACATGGCTCCCCATCCCTGTCCTTGTATGCATGGTTCCTCATCACTATATAAAAAACCCCACATCCTACTTACCTTCCCTGTGTGGCCTCGCAGCATCTCATTCCGGTGCCAGCAGGTCTTCTTGCCGAGCGATCACGTGTCCCCGCTTGAAGGTAATGAATATTCACCTCTCTCCACGCCTATGGGAGTGGAGGAAGGGGAGTATTCATTACCTTAATGAAGGGGAACCCATGATAGCCTGGCTGCTGCTGGAAGCCGGCGGCTGTAACTGTGCGAGCTATAAGAGAAATGAATATGCACTGCCAGTGCAGTGAATATTCATTTCTCTTTAGCAGCGGGCACAGGCTTTAGCCGCAGCAGTGGGCTCCTGCCTCCTGTAACCCGCTGCTCTGCCGCTCCCCCTCCGTCTTCTGGGACAATGACACGTGTATAAGTGGATGGGGGCAAATTCAGCACAAAAAAAATGTGCTGAAAAACTTGGCAATTACACGAGTATATACGGTATTTATTTTCTCATTTCCTTATTCTTGAATTGGGCTTAGGGTTGATAAAGTTTTATATACATTTTTAAAAAGCATTTTATTATTAAATTTCAATATTTTTTTTAATCCCTGAGGGAATTTGAACTTGCAATCATTAGAACTTGCTTATACTGTATACTGCTAAATTTTACTATTGTAATATGTAGTAGAAATATTGGTATTCTAGGAAGCCCAACCTCTGGCTGGCCAGGAAAGGGGGATGGGAGTGGACACTCGCCAGTCCATTGTGTCGGCTAAATGCCATTTCCAGAGCTTGACAAATGCATTTAAGTGGTCTACCAACAGAGATTGGAGCAAACTTACAGTGGGGAAAATAAGTATTTGATACATTACCGGTTTTGCAAGTTCTCACCTACAAAGAACGGAGAGGTGTGTAACTTTTATCATAGGTAAACTTCAACTGTGAGAGACAGGATCTTAAAAAAAAAAAATCTAGAAAATCACATTGCATGATTTTTACATGACTAATTTGCTTTTTATTGCATGAAATAAGTAGTTGATACAAAAGAAACATAGAATGCAATATATGGTACAGAAACCTTTGTTTGCAATTCCAAAGGTCAGACGTTTCCTTTAGTTCTTGACCAGGTTTGCACAAACTGCAGCAGGGATTTTGGCCCACTCCTCCATACAAATCTTCTCCAGATCTTTCCATTTTCAGGGCTGTCATTGGGCAACATGGAGTTTCACTCCCTCCAAAGATTTTCTATTGGGTTCAGGTCTGGCGACTGGCAAGGCCATTCCAGGACCATTAAATGCTTCTTAAGGAGCCACTCCTTAGTTGCCCTGGCTGTGTGTTTTGGGTCATTGTAATACTGGAAGACTCAGTCACGACCCATCTTAATTGCTTTTACTGAGGTTGTTGACCAAAATCTTGCGATACATAACCCTATCCATCCTCTCTTTAATACAGTGCAGTCGTGCTCTCCCCTTTGCAGAAAAGCACCTCCAAAATATGGGGTTTCCCTCATCATGCTTAATGGTTGGGACAGTGTTGTTGTACTCATCCTTCTTCCTCCAAACACAGTGAGTGGAGTTGTTATCAAAAAGTTCTATTTTGGTCTCATCTGATCACATGACCTTCTCCCATGCCTCCTCTGGATCGTCCAGATGGTCATTGGCGAACTTTAAACAGGTCTGCACATGTGCTGGCGTGAGCAGGGGGACCTTGTGTGCCCTGCAGGATTTTAATCCATGACAGCATAGCGTGTTAATAACAGTAATGTTTGAGACTGTGGTCCCAACTCTCTTCGGGTCATTAGCCAGGTCCTCCCGTTAAGTTCTGGGCTGATTCCTGACCTTTCTCAGAATCATCCTTGCCCCATGAGGCGACATCTTGCATGGAGCCCCTGACCAAGGAAGACTGATAGTCATTATGTGTTTCTTCCATCTTCTAATAATTGCAACTTCTCACCAAGCTGCTTCCCTATAGGCCTGTAACCCATCCCAGCCTTGTGTAGGTTTACAAGTTTGTCCCTGGTGTCCTTAAGATAGCTCGTTGGTCTTGGCCATGGTGGAGCGGTTGGAGTGTAATTGATTGAGTATGTGGACAGGTATCTTTTATACAGGTAACAAGTTCAACAGGTGAAATTAATACAGGTAACGATTGCAGAGTAGGAGAGCTTCCTAAAGGAAACCTAACAAGTCTGTCAGAGCCAGAATTCCTGCTGGTTGGTACCTGGTCAAATACTTATTTCATGCAATAAAATGCAATTCCATTATTTAAAAATCATATAAATGTGGTTTTCTATTTCTTATTTAATTCTTAGATTCTGTCTATCACAGTTGAAGTGTACCTACAATAAAAATTATAGACCTCCATTCTTTTTAGGTGGGAAAACTTGCAAAATCGTCAGTTTATGAAACACTTATTTTCCCCACTGTATGTAAAAAAAACACAGCATTACACTAGTGATCCCCAAGGTTAAAAGACTGAACTTCGTGTGACTTAAAAACCCCTCAAGAAATATAGCTTTTCTTGTTTGTTTGAATTTGTTTGAATTTTGATACAGTTGGGTATGCAGAACATGCGGATGCGTCGTTTTGACAGGCTTAACGGAGGATGTAATCAGCCCTCGAACGCTAATGTGAACTCAGCCTTAGTGTCCTAAGAGACAGACACATGAGTGGAGCTCTAGACCATTTTCTGCCAAAATTATGTATTTTATTTTTCACTCTTTAACCTTGATTTTTATTAATCTTCTCGTCTCCGCAGAAAAGGCAACAGAGCAGGATGGCCCTTTCTTCAGTAGAACTATATTCTCATTCTGCTAAATATTAAAGAATACAGTAGAGGAAGTATTTATTAATAAACAGGATGTGCTGGCAGTGTAATGACTAGAGAAGGGTGGAATTAATTCGGTTTTCAGGACTTGCTTCTACTCATTATTCAAGCAATCCAGCTAAAATCTATTACTGACTAGCTTTAAAGTGGAGGATAGAAAGTGCAGTGCACAATTAGTGTGTGTTCACAGGTGGCGTTTTTACGTAGTTTTTTTTAAACGAAAAAACGCACCGTTTTACTGTACCAGAAAAGTGAATGAAATTTCTGAAATCTAGTGCACATGTTGCTTCAAATCTGCAGCATGTCAATTCTTTCAGCCATTTAAATGAATAGGAAGAAAACGCACAAAAAAACGCATGCGAAAAACGAGGCAAAAATGTGTGCATTTTATACAGCGGTAGTTGCATCAGATTTTTCTACTGCAAATACTGAATGTGTGCACATACTCTTAAGGCCGGCGTCACACTCGGCGTAAGACAATACGGTCCGTATTTTACGGCCGTAATACGGAGAAATGTTCCCAAATTAGTGATCCGTAGGCAGGGTGTGTCAGCGTATTTTGCGCATGGCATCCTCCGTATGGCATCCGTACTGCGATATTTTCTCGCAGGCTTGCAAAACCAACATCTAATGGATTTATGTGCTCAAATGTTCGGGAAAACATATATATATATATATATATATATATATATATATATATATATATATATATATATATATATATATATATATATATATATATATATATATATATATATATATATATATATTAGTCTGTATTTATATTTACTACAGCGCGATATCTGTGAAAAGCCGGTAATTCAATTGCCGGCTTTTCATTTCTCCTTCCCAAACCCGACAGGATATGAGACATGGTTTACATACAGTAAACCATCTCATATCCCCATTTTTTTTGCATATTCCACACTACTAATGTTAGTAGTGTGTGTATGCAAAATTTGGGCGCTGTAGCTGCTAAAATAAAGGGTTAAATGGCGGAAAAAATTGGCCTGGGCTCCCGCGCAATTTTCTCCGCCAGAGTGGTAAAGCCAGTGACTGACGGCAGATATTAATAGCCAGGAGAGGGTCCATGGTTATTGGCCCCCCCGTGGCTAAAAACATCTGCCCCCAGCCACCCCAGAAAAGGCACATCTGGAAGATGCGCCTGTTCTGGCACTTGGCCACTCTCTTCCCATTCCCGTGTAGCGGTGGGATATGGGGTAATGAAGGGTTAATGCTACCTTGCTATTGTAAGGTGACATTAAGCCAGATTAATAATGGAGAGGCGTCAATTATGACACCTATCCATTATTAATCCAATTGTTTGAAAGGGTTAAAAAACACACACACACACGATTTAAAAGTATTTTAATGAAATAAACACAGCGGTTGTTTTAATATTTTACTGCTCTCTCAATCCATTTGCAGACCCTCGCTTGGCAAAACAATAAACCCACAATATACATACCTTCTGCTGACCCGTCACGTCCCACGAGGTAATCCATCTGAAGGGGTTAAAATAATTTACAAGCAGGAGTCCTGCAAATGCAGCTGTGCTCGTGCTTTTAGTTCCCCGGCGAATGAATGAAATGTAGGTCATTGACCTACATTTCCTTCAGTCGCGGTGATGCGCCCCTGCTGGATGTTCTCATGAACTGCAGCCTGGGATCTTTTTCCCACGCTCCAGGTCATATGAGGACATCCACCAGGGGGCGCATCACCTCACCGCGACTGAAGGAAATGTAGGTCAATGACCTACATTTCCTTCATTCGCCGGGGAATTACAAGCACGAGCACAGCTGCATTTGCAGGGCTCCTGCTTGTAAATTATTTTAACCCCTTCAGATGGATTGCCTCGTGGGACGTGACGGGTCAGCAGAAGGTATGTATATTGTGGGTTTATTGTTTTGCCAAGCGAGGGTCTGCAAATGGATTGAGAGAGCAATAAAATATTAAAACAACCGCTGTGTTTATTTCATTAAAATACTTTTTAATAACGTGTGTGTGTGTTTTTTAACCCTTTCAAACAATTGGATTAATAATGGATAGGTGTCATAATTGACGCCTCTCCATTATTAATCTGGCTTAATGTCACCTTACAATAGCAAGGTGGCATTAACCCTTCATTACCCCATATCCCACCGCTACACGGGAGTGGGAAGAGAGTGGCCAAGTGCCAGAATAGGCGCATCTTCCAGATGTGCCTTTTCTGGGGTGGCTGGGGGCAGATGTTTTTAGCCACGGGGGGGCCAATAACCATGGACCCTCTCCTGGCTATTAATATCTGCCGTCAGTCACTGGCTTTACCACTCTGGCGGAGAAAATTGCACGGGAGCCCACGCCAATTTTTTCCGCGATTTAACCCTTTATTTTAGCAGCTACAGCGCACAAATTTTGCACATACACACTACTAACATTAGTAGTGTGGAATATGCAAAAAAAATGGGGATATGAGATGGTTTACTGTATGTAAACCATGTCTCATATCCTGTCGGATTTAGGCAGGAGAAATGAAAAGCCGGCAATTGAATTACCGACTTTTCACTAACACCGCTGCGTATTTCTCGCAAGTCACACTGCTGGTCCGTTTGGAATCCGTATTTTTCTCGCCCCCATAGACTTTCATTGGCGATTCTTTTGCGCAATACGCTGACAAACGCAGCATGCTGCGATTTTGTACGGCCGTAGAACGCCGTATATTACGGATCCGTAATATACGGCTGATAGGACGAGACCCATTGAGAAGCATTGTGCCGTATGTTATGCGAGTTTTACGCACGTAGTTTCTGCGCTCTTACGTCCGTAAAACTCGCATGTGTGACGGCGGCCTTATACTCTAGTTACATTTAACACAGATTAGAGTAAGGATATGGGCAGACGATCCGGAAGAGGCAGTGCTTTGGACGCAGTGCATGATTTCTTGAAATCCCATACACTATGCGGTAACATCTGGCTGCTGCGGGTTGGATGCTGCACAAGTACGCAGCGTCCAACCTGCAGAGTTTACTGATTGATCGTGTGCACATCCCTTATTCCAAACAAAACTACAGACTCATTACCACTAACCATTGTCATCATCGTATTGTCTTGTGCTGTACTGCTGTCTACTCGCGTAAGAGCCTGCAAAAAGAAAACTTTAAATTATTAAAAGATATTAATTTATATAAACATTTGTCAAATGTGAAATATTTTCTATTGTTTGCCATCATTATAGCCATGCACTATGAGCCCTATGTGGGTGGATGTTATGGAAGAAGTTCCTGATTTGAATGTCTGCCATGTTATACAATTATGTATACGTATTTATAAAAAGAGATTTCAAGTGTGTAATGGATATAATACATACCCATTATAATCTACTAGATGGTGGCCCGATTCTAACGCATCGGGTATTCTAGAATATTTATGTCCACGTAGTATATTGCCCAGCCATGTAGTATATTGCCCAGCCATGTAGTATATTGCCCAGCCACGTAGTATATTGCCCAGCCACGTAGTATATTGCCCAGCCACGTAGTATATTGCCCAGTGACGTAGTATATTGTCCAGTGACGTAGTATACAGCACAGAGCCACGTAGTATATTGCCCAGTGACATAGTATACAGCACAGAGCCACGTAGTATATTGCACAACCCATGTAGTATATTGCCCAGCTACGTAGTATATTGCCCAGCCACGTATGACACAGGTTAAAAAAATAAAAAATAAACATATACTCTCCTTCCGCAGGCGCGTTGTAGCTCTGTCGCCTGTGTGGGGTGCAGGCGGCAGCTTCCGGTCCCAGGGTGTGATGACGTCGCGGTCACATGACCGTGTAGCGGTCACATGAACGTGACGTCACGGCAGGTCCTTTCCGCGCAGGACTTGTGATGACGTCGCGGTCACATGACCGTGACGTCATGGCAGGTCCTTCTGCCAGACCATCCTTGCCACCGGAATGTGCCGCTTGCATCGCGAGGAGAGGGAAAGGCGGCGTAGGTGAGTATATAATCATTTTTTAAAATTATTTTTAACATTAGATGTTTTTACTATTGACGCTGCATAGGCTGCGTCAATAGTAAAAAACTTGGTCACACAGGGTTAATAGCAGCGGTAACGGAGTGCGTTACCCGCGGCATAACGCGGTCCGTTACTGCCGGCATTAACCCTGTGTGAGCGGTGACCGGAGGGATGTATGCGGGCGCCGGGCAGTGAGTGCGGGGAGTAAGGAGTGGCCATTTTCTTCCGGACTGTGCACATCGCTGATTGGTCGTGGGCGTTTTGCCACGACCAATCAGCGACTTGGATTCCATGACAGACAGAGGCCGCGACCAATGAATATCCGTGACAGACAGAAAGACAGAAGGACAGACAGACGGAAGTGACCCTTAGACAATTATATAGTAGATGGGGAAAATCATGTGTGCATGTTTTTTTACTGATTTTTGTCCACAAAAAAAAATAAAAAAATCACAGAGACATGTCTGTTTTTGAACCGATTAGCAAATCAAAATTATCAATACAAATCCAGGATCTGTGACAAATCACTGACAACACACATTGCCATCAGTGTGCAATCCGTCTACTGTCCCCAGTTTTTAGCATTGTAATGGGGAGAAGAAGCTATGAAATTTTTCTTTTTGGTATACAGAACCGTTCAAAAGTTTAGGGTCACTTACAAATGTTCTTATTTTTGAAAGAAAAGCACAGTTTTTTTCCAATGAAGCTAACATTAAATGATTCAGAAATACACTCTATACTTTGTTAATGTGGTAAATGACTATTTTAGCTGCAAACGTCCAACAACCATCACTCCAGTGTTCTTATGGTACTTTGTGTTTGCTAACTGTGTAAGAAGGCTAATGGATGGTTAGAATACCCTTGAAAAGCCTTCTGCAAGTATGTTAGCACAGCTGAAAACAGTTTGGCTGATTAGAGAACCTACAAAACTGATCTTCCTTTGAGCTAGTTAAGAATCTGGAGCATTACATTTGTTGGTTCCATTAAACTCTCAAAATGGCCAGAAAAAAAGAACGCTCATGTAACACTTGACAGTCTATTCTTGTAATAATTATAGGGGATAACTCAGGAGACTCTTTGCGTGGAACAAGACAACTATAGGACACAGTTTTATAAGTGGTGAAGTCTATATTATCACACGGTGATTCAAACAGGTTCAGAGAGAAACTCAAGTGCACAACACTTGGTGCAAATATCAAATGCAGCTCAGCAGTCTATAGGAAACTTCAGAGGAAAATGCAATCATGCAGAAAGTCTATGAAGCACAATTATTCTTGAGGATACTTGACACGAATAAGTCCTTGTTTAGTCCAAAATACAGATAGATATGCTTATAAGGCAGTTCAAATAATATCTTAGCTCAACCAGGGAGGTCTGGGTAATAGTCTCAGGTTCTTGCAGAGCAGCAACAGCTTACATGTCCAGCAAATGCAGATGGAAGTAAACACGAGCAGCAGATGAAGGAGGATTACTGGAACTGGTGTATGCAGCAGGAACTCAGAGCAGAGTAGCAGGATAACCCCACAGGTTCACAGGAGCAGGTATATAGCCAGGGAGTCACCAGAGGTCAGGAGCTGGATGCAAGGCAGAATACTCTAGCACAGACTGAAGGCTGGGGTGGAGTTTTATAGCAGGAAGACACAGTGCACATGAGACCAAAGACGCCATCTTGGAAAAGGGCAGTAATGCACAAAAAGGTAATAAAAAATGTTCAGAGTCCTGACAATTCTTGTTCTTAGAAATGAAGGCTATTCCATGCGAGAAATTGCCATGAAACTTAAGTAGAAAGAGAAGTGGGAGGCCCCACTACTCAGCTGAGCAACAAGACAAGTACATTAGAGTCATAGAATAGAATCATAGAATGGTAGAGTTGGAAGGGACCTCCTGGGTCATCTGTTCCAACCCCCTGCTCAAAGCAGGATTCACTAAGTCATCCCAGACACATGTCTGTACAGCCTGTTTGAAAACTTCCATGGAAGGAGAACTCACCACCTCTCGTGGCTACCTGTTCCATTCATTGATCACCCTAACTGTCAAAAAGTTTTTTCTAATATCTAATCTGTGTCTCCTCCCATTCAGTCATTTAGATGATTTGATGGTTTGTTTTTTTCTGGAGACTTTTCCCCCGACGGAACTAATGTCATAGAATCATAGAATGATAGAGTTGGAAGGGACCACCTGGGTCATCTGGTCCAACCCCTTGTTCAAAGCAGGATTCACTAAATCATCCCACACAGATGTCTGTCCAGCCTCTGTTTGAAAACTTCCATGGAAGGAGAACTCACCACCTCTCGTGGCAGCCTGTTCCACTCATTAATGACCCTAACTGTCAAAAATGTTTTTATAATATCTAATCTGTGTCTCCTCCCATTCAGTTTCATCCCATTGCTTCTAGTCTTTCCTTGTGCAATTGAGAATAAAGATGATCCTTCTACAGTGTGACAGCCCTTGAGATATTTGTAGACAGCTATTGTCTCCTCTGAGTCTTCTTTTCTGCAAGCTAAACATTCCCAAATCCTGCAACCGTTCCTCATAGGACATGGTTTGCAGACCGGTCACCATTCTGGCCGCTCTTCTCTGAACTTGATCCAGTTTGTTGATGTTTTTTTTTAAATGTGGTGCCCAAAACTGGACACAGTAATCCAGGTGAGGTCTGACCAAAGAGGAGTAGAGGGCAATAATGACTTCACGTGATCTAGACTGTATGCTTCTCTTAATACATCCCAGAATTGCATTTGCCTTTTTTGCTGCTGTATCACACTGTTGACTCATGTTCAGTTTATGATCTAGTACTGAACAAGTCTTTTTCACATGTGCTGTTGCTTAGCCCTATGCCTCCCATTCTGTAAATGCTTTTTTCATTTTTATTGCCCAAATGTAGTACTTTGCATTTTTCCTTGTTAAAAACCATTCTGTTAGTTGCTGCCAATGCTCCAGTTTATTTATATATTTTTGAATCCTCTCTCTTCTCTAGTATTAGCTATCCCTCCTAGCTTTGTGTCATCAGCAAATTTAATTAGTGTACCCTCAATTTCTTCATCTAAATCATTGATAAAGATGTTGAACAATACATGGCCCAGGACAGAGCCTTTGGTACCCCACTTGAGACATTCTTCCAACTGGATGTGAAGCCATTTATGACCACTCTTTGGGTCCGATCACTAAGCCAGTTATGAATCCACCTAACAGTTGCCTTGTCCATTCCATACTTAATCATTTTTTCAATAAGGATGGTTTGAGATACTTTGTCAAATGCTTTGCTGAAGTCAAGATATACTATATCTACAGCATTTCCCTGATCCACCCAATCAGTGATTCTGTCATAGAAGGAAATTAAGTTAGGGTACTGTCACACAGTGGCATTTTTATCGCTACGACGGCACGATTCGTGACGTTCTAGCGATATTGTTACGATCTCGCAGTGTCTGACACGCTACTGCGATCAGGCACCCAGCTGAGAATCGTACGTCGTAGCACATCGTTTGAAACTTTCTTTCGTCGCTGGATCTCCCGCTGTCATCGCTGGATCGTTGTGTGTGACAGCGATCCAGCGATGCGTTTGCTGGTAACCAGGGTAAACATCGGGTTACTAAGCGCAGGGCCGCGCTTAGTAACCCGATGTTTACCGTGGTTACCAGCGTAAAAGTAAAAAACAAACAAACCGTACATACTCACATTCCAGTGTCCTTCAGGTCCCTTGCCGTCTGCTTTCCGCTCTGACTGTCTGCCGGCCGGAAAGTGAGAGCAGATCACAGCGGTGACGTCGCCGCTGTGATCTGCTTTCACTTTACGGCGGCACTCAGTCAGAGCGGGAAGCAGACGGCAAGGGACCTGAAGGACACTGGAATGTGAGTATGTACGGTTTTTTTTTTTTTACTTTTACGCTGGTAACCACGGTAAACATCGGGTTACTAAGCGCGGCCCTGCGCTTAGTAACCCGATGTTTACCCTGGTTACCAGCGAACCTCGGCATCGTTGGTCGCTGGAGAGCGGTCTGTGTGACAGCTCCCCAGCGACCACACAACGACTTACCAACGATCACGGCCAGGTCGTATCGCTGGTCGTGATCGTTGGTAAATCGTTATGTGAGACGGTACCCTTAGTCTGACATGACTTATTGGTTACAAACCCATGCTGATTCTGGTTAACCACTTTATTCTTATCCAGGTACTTACATACATGTTTAATAATTTGTTCAAAGATATTTTCTGGTATGGAAGTCAGACTCACCGGCCTATAGTTCCCTGGGTCCACATTCTTCCCCTTTTTGAAGATAGGAACGACATTTGCTCTTCTCCAGTCTTCTGGGACTTCTCCTGTTCTCCAAGAATTTTCTAAGATTATGGAGAGTGGTTCAAATTTTTTTTCTGCTATCTCCTTCAGTACTCTGGGGTGTAGTTCATCTGGATCTGGTGACTTGAATTCATTTATGTTAGCTAAGTGTTTCCTCACTGTTTATAGATATCCTGGATTCTTCTACTCCTTTAATGGGACAGTGAAGATCAGTTGATGATACATTTCCTTTCTGAGAGAAAACAGATGCAAAATAGGAATTTAAAAGTTCGGCCTTCTCAACATCCTTTCTTACCATTTCATAATTTTCATCCTCAAAAAATCCTATAGCATCTTTGACTTTTCTTTTACTTTTGAAACATCCCTCAAATCCTTTTTTATTGCTTTTGACGTCTCTTGCAAGCCTTAATTCATGGTCAGCTTCAGCTAATCTGATTCGTGCCCGGCAGGTTCTGCAGACAGCATTATATTCTTTTTTAGATATGCCTCCCTCGTTCCATTTGATAAACATTTTTCTTCCTTTTTAGCATGTGTTTAAGTTCTGTGTTCATCCATCCTGGTTTCCTTAAATGCCTTGCATTCTTCCCTCTTTTCGGAATTGTTAACGATTGTGCTTTGAGAATCTCATTTTTCAAGATTTCCCAACCTTCCTGGACATTTTTGTTCTTAAGGATATCCAGCCATTGGATCCTTCCGATCCGATTCTCTTTCTGAGTCCCTTAAAATCTGTAGTTTGAGAAATCGACGCCTCACAGGTCCTCAACTGGTAGCTTCATTAAATAGTACACGCAAAACGCCAGTGTCAACGTCTACAGTGAAGAGGCAACTCTGGGATGCTGGCCTTCAGGGCAGAGTGGCAAAGAAAAAGCCATATCTGAGACTGGCTAATAAAAGGAAAAGATTAATGTGGGCAACAGAACACTAACATTGGGCAGAGGAAAATTGGAAAAAGTGTTATGGACAGACGAATCCAAGTTTGAGGTGTTTGGATCACACAGAAGAACCTTTGTGAGACGCAGAACAACTGAAAAGATACTGGAAGAGTGCCTGACGCCATCTGTCAAGCATGCTGGAGGTAATGTGATGGTCTGGGGTTGCTTTGGTGCTGGTAAAGTGGGAGATTTATATAAGGTAAAAGGGATTTTGAATAACAAAAGCTATCACTCCATTTTGCAAAGCCATGCCATACCCTGTGAACAGCGCTTGATTGGAGCCAATTTCATCCTACAACAGGATAATGACCCAAAGCACACCTCCAAATTATGCAAGAACTATTTAGGGAAGAAGCAGGCAGCTGGTATTCTATCTGTAATGCAGTGGCCAGTACAGTCACCAGATATCAACCCCATTGAGCTGTTGTGGGAACAGCTTGACCGTATGGTGCGCAAAAAGTGCCCATCAAGCCAAACCAACTTGTGGGAGGGGCTTCTGGAAGCATGGGGTGAAATTTCTCCACATTACCTCAGCAAATTAAGTGCTAGAATGCCAAAGGTCTGCAATGCTGTAATTGCTGCAAAGGGAGCATTCTTTGACGAAAGCAAAGTTTGAAGGAGAAAATTATTATTTCAAATAAAAATCTTTTTTTCGAACCTTGTCAATGTCTGGACTAGATTTTAAATTCATTTGGCAACTCATTTGATTAATAAAAGTATGAGTTTTCATGGAAAACACAAAATTGTCTGGGTGACTCAAACTTTTGAACTGTAGGGTATGAGAAAATCAATGATGGTAAAAACTGACACACTGACCAAATCGGATCCAAACATGATGAAAATAAGTATGTTGTTTAACATACGTGACTGCAGACTTTAACATCAAGCCTGGACAACACCTTTAACTAAAGACACAGAGACCCTGAAATGAATTTTGTAATTTGATCACATTATTGTGAATATATTGTTGTAAGTACTTACACAAGGTTAAAAGAGCTCTGCTCTTTTAGAAAATTGTGTGCCATACACTACAATACTTACTATATAATAAAAAAAAATCCCCGATCTCTGTTCGGCTGCAGCGTTGACGTCATATCAACAGTGCTGTAACCTATCATGTAGCTCAGCAGCTTGTGCTGTCTACATGGGTAGAACTGCTAAGCTAATTGATTGGCTGCAGTGCTGTTTGCCTGAAGTCACCGTTGCAGCCTAGCAAGAGACTGGGGCAGCAGCAGAAGGCTGGAGCTGGACTCAGGGAGTGCGAGTAGTACTCAGTATGCTTTTTTTTTTTTTAACTATCACCTCTTATGGTACTTACTTGTAGAAGTTGGCAATTTAGTTTTTTCACGTTCATACTGAAAAAGCTTCTTTTCATATAGCGTGCGAGTAGTACCTATCAGAGAGATTACGAGAAAAAAATCATTTTCTCTTTCCTTATAGAATATCTGATAAATTATATAAAACATTAATATTCTCTATGGGTTTGTTTTTCTATTTCAAATAAAAAAAATGTAAATGGCAACTGCCGAACACAATCAAATCAAATCAGAGTTGTACTGTCCCACACTTTGGTGGATCGAAATTCTTTTAAGGCATTATTGCATGTCAAAAGTGATGTTGTGACCCTTGTTTGACAACTCTATCCCAATACTGTGCAGTTATCTAAATATTGAAACCTGACATAGTGGAGACTGACTAAAAATAGTACTTAGCAAAGTCATTTCTTGTGTAGAACTACAACCCTTATGTCTGTAAAGATACTTCCTGTGAACATGTCCATAAAATAATGTTATGCAATGTGTGAAATTTAAAGGGAACCTGTCACCCCGTTTTTTCAATATGAGCTAAAAATAGCTCTCAATAGGGCCTGAGCTGTGCTTTACAATAGTGCCTTTATTATCCTCTGATTTCTCACCTTTGCTGCCAAAATACCTTTGTAAACTCGCCGTTTTCGGCTGTCAATCACCCCGATCCAGTCCGATGGGCGTTGCCAAATCGCTGTCTCTCCCCCCGCTCCTCGGCGTGTCAGACGTAACTCGATCTGTGAATTGCACAGATCGCGCTAATTTTTGGCGGTTGCGCAGTGCATTAGGCACTAGCGCATGCGCAGTATGTATTGCCCAACTGTTGGCAAAGTATACAATACATCATTGCGCATGCGCTGGTTTTCACTTTAACCTCTGTGCCCCGGAAGTCAGCATATGCAAATTGTGTTTTTCTGGACGCAGGTAAACTTTTCCCATCCAGGACTGCTAGCGTAAGTTTTGTGACAAAATCGCTTATCTATCTATTTAAGTTTACCGGCGTCCAGGAAAACACAATTTGCATATGCTGACTTCCGGGGCACAGAGGTTACAGTGAAAACCTGCGCATGTGCAATGATGTGCTGTACGCTATGCCCACAGTTGGGCAAAGCATAATGCGCAGGCGCAAGATTACACTTTAATGCGCAGGCGTGAAATACAACGCCAAGAAGAAGTTTCTTAGTGAAAACCCGGAGGTGGGGAGAATCGGAGATTAGCCAACGCCCATCGGACTGGACCGGGGTGATTGACAGCAGAAAACGGCGAGTTTACAAAGGTATTTTGGCAGCAAAGGTGGGGAATCAGAGGATAATAAAGGCACTACTGTAAAGCACAGCTCAGGCCCTACTGAACGCAATTTTTAGCTCATATTGAAAAAACGGGGTGACAGGTTCCCTTTAACAATGGTAATAAGGAGTTGCTTTTATTTTACAAATAGAAATGATTAATCTTTGATAATTTTTCCTGCTTATCTTGAAGGTCGATGTAAGTGAAGTGCCAACAATTAGCAGGTGTTGGTAATAGATCGGTTCTCTGGCACCAGATGTAATAATTACCATACAAAAAGGAACTAGTTCTGAAGAAAGAGTGAACAGAGCGTGAATTCTCAAATCAAAGTGCTTCCTTCCTTTTAAAAGATCTTGTGGTAGACACTTTCTGGTGTAAAACATTCCCACGGGGTATTGTAAGTTACTGTACACACATAAAACCAGATCCTTTTTCAATGGAACACGTAAAAAATATTTTTGGTACCTACTGTTAAATCTCTTGTAGCTTTCATTGGGTTACATAAATACTTAAAAAAAAAAAAAGTTGGCTCCTCCTCAGCAGGTTACACCTGTGTAGTGGAACCAAGCTACTGGAAGAGAAGAGCCCGCAACAGAAAAAACCACAACATATGCCAAATGGGGCAAACAAGGGTGGGTGCTGTGTACCCCAGTGGAGGTTACAAAAATTTACAATAATTACCGAAGATCTTCTTTTCTCGGGAGCTTTATTGGGGGACAAAGGAAAACATGGGATGTCCAAAAGCAGACCCTGGAGTGGGAAAACATATGAACCAGAATTCAGAAGGATAATGAATAGTAGGCCACCACCTTAGTGACAGGCGCAACTTGCTGTCATGAGTCGTGTCCACCAATGTAAAAGTCTGTTCTGAGTAAAATTATGAAAATGTAAGCATTGAAGACCAAGTAGTGGCAGAACAGACACCTGATGGCGTATGGCCTAATAGGACCCCACTGACTGACTGCAGTGAGCAGTGACAGTCAATAGGGGTACACTAGTCTTAGCACAATAGGCTTACAGAATGGCAGTGTCATGCCGGTGACTTGCACGGTTTGTAAGCACCAGCCTACTCACTGTGTGCACCGCTCTGCTCCTCCCTGTGTCAGACGCTGAGCTGCATTGTGCAATACTTCCAGCACTGCTAAAGCCTCCTCCACCCAGCTATAGGGAGGCACAGCCAGACTCTGCAGGAATTTAAAATCACTACAAAGCTTGCCTAAGCTTATGTTCTAGTCACTAGTTTCCTGTCTAGGTAATTTACTTATCTCTCCTGTTACCGACCAGCCTTGTTTACATGTTTTGCCTGAGCTCTCCACTCCTGACCTCGGCTTCGTATTTTGAACCTGGGCTGCCCGCCCTGATCTAGGCCTTTTTGACCACATCTCTGTCAGTGCTTTGTATTTCTGCCTTTGACTCATTGGTCATCTGCAGGTTCAAAGATTGCCCTCGAATGGCACCAGTTGATTATTCTAACGGCCCAAGCCTATCCTCACCATCAGAGGCTCTAGTGAAGACCAGGTAGTCACTTAGATACGCCCCTCCAGGGTAAGACCGACCAAAGGCGCAGTGGGTCCACACCACTGCCTTCACAAGCAGAACAAATCCAATGAGCAATAGTAACCTTAGAGGCAGCCAGATGTCCAGAAGGATCTCCCAGAAAGAGAAAAACGGAATCTTCGTGTCTGAAAGGGGCCGCCATGGGCAGATTGATCTTTGCTGCTCTGACCACATCCAACTTGTGTAAGGATCTCTTAGTGGGATGAGAGAAGAACGATCTTCTCATTGCGGTAAAACAAGATCATCTTGGGGAAAGTGATTACCGAATGCAATCCACCTTGTCCAAGGGAAGGACAAGGTATGGAGAACTACAGGAGAAAGCTGACAAATCAGAGACTCACCTGATGGATGTGATTGCTACCAAGAAAGCCACCTTACAGGACACCAAGAACGAAGAGATGTCCCTGATTGGCTTCAAAAGGAGAGAACTGAAGACGTACACCCAAAATTAGGTTGAGATGCCATGAAACCAAGACTGGCCGGTAATACAGCAGAAAGTGGGCCATGCCCTGCTGTCTTGATTTAAAGGGAACCTGTCACGTTTTTGGAAGATGGGATAAAAATAGCGTTAAATAGGGGCAGAGGTGGGCGTTACATTAGTGTGTTTGTTATGCGTTTATTACCCACCTAAGTTGCCGAAATACCTTTGCAAAGTCTCCGTTTTCGCCTGTCAATCAGGCTGGTCTGGTCAAAAGGGCGTCTTGTCTTCCCCCAGATTTTGCGTAGTTTTCCGTTGGTGGCGTAGTGGTGTGCGCATGCCCAAAGTCCTGAATCCTCTGCCAGGGGATTTAAAAGAGCGCGCTGTTCGTTTTCATTGGTGATCGGTGGGCGCGGCCATCTTCATTTGGCCGCGCGTGCGCAGAAGCGGCGCTCTGCTGGCCGCGGCTTCAGGAAAATGGCCGCGGGATGCCGCGCGTGCGCAGATGGATATCGCGGCGGCCATTTTCCTGAAGCCGCGGCCAGCAGAGCGCCGCTTCTGCGCACGCGCGGCCAAAGGAAGATGGCCGCGCCCACCGATCACCAATGAAAACGAACAGCGCGCTCTTTTAAATCCCCTGGCAGAGGATTCGGGACCTTGGGCATGCGCACACCACTACGCCACCAACGGAAAACTACGCAAAATCTGGGGGAAGACAACGCCCTTTTGACCAGACCAGCCTGATTGACAGGCGAAAACGGAGACTTTGCAAAGGTATTTCGGCAACTTAGGTGGGTAATAAACGCATAACAAACACACTAATGTAACGCCCACCTCTGCCCCTATTTAACGCTATTTTTATCCCATCTTCCAAAAACGTGGTGACAGGTTCCCTTTAATATTTGGATGCCAAGTTCCTGTGCTAAAGATTGGAAAGGGCAGAAACCTGGCCTTTAGGGTAACTGGGGGACAAAATCGGACTAAAAAAAAAGAAGAGGAGACCAGGAAGGGAGAATGACATAAGAGTGACGGTGGCTTAACATGAACAAAAATAGCCTTACAAGTGCGATAAGAGATGAGTGATTAAGAGTGTTAACATGCCTTGATCATAGTCTGAACAACTTAATTGGAAAGACCCTAAGCCTTCAGAACTCCGGCCTCAACAACCACGCTGATAAACTGAGCTATAATGAACTTGGGTGGAAGAGGTGGACCCTGTGTAAGCAAATCTGGATGATCCAGAAGGTGCTGTGGGAATTAGCGAGAAGGATAACCACTTCCGTTTACTAAGGACTCTATGGGCTAACTCGGGGGTCACGAGAATAACTTAACTTTACCAACTTGTTCTTTTTGAGAAGTCTGTGCAGCAGGGGAAGAAGAAGAAGCAGCTGAGGGAGGGAGAATTAAAACTACGGAATTGCAAGGGCATCGGAAACAAATCGCTAGAGAAACTTGGACTTCAACCATTGAAGCTTTTTGTTCAGTCTTAATGCCATCTGATCGATGTCCAGAGTGCTGAAGAGCAGGCTTCTTTTCTTCTGTAAGAAAAACCTTTGCCACGGCAGCGTCAAACAACATTCATAATGACAAGATGCTGTGCAGAAGTCAAAGAGGACTTCAGCTTCTTGATGATCCATCAAAAGTGATATAGGGTGTACAGAGTAAGCTGTAGTCTTTCAAAGTTCTCTGAAAAGAAAGGAGCCTTGATAAAGTGAGACTGATGGACCAAGGAGCGGAGAAAGTTCTGATGAGCAGGAAAGATGATGATGATGTAGAGATATGCGTCCTGGATGCCTACTGAGGATAGCAATTCCCCGGATTCAATGGAGAACTGAAGAGAGTACATCTTCAAGTGATGGAACCAGAACCACTTAAGCAGTTTCAGGTTCATAATAGGCGGGTCTAAGTCGTCCTCCTTGAGCACGACAAATACGTTTAAATAAAATCCCCTTAAAGCGCTGTGAAGGAGGAACCGGTATAATGCCATCTGAAAGGAAAAGGGATGAAATGACTTGGCAAAAAAGAAAATCAAGGAAAATCAAGGAAATGACTTGGCAAAAAAGAAAATCAAGGAGGGTGTCTGAGGATGACAGGATCTGAAGTAGAGGTCACATGGCAGTAGAGGAAAACTCTATCTTGTATCCAAAGGAAAAAGGCCTTTCTGCTTTAAACATTGTCGACCGCAGGGCTCCATACACCCCAGAAAAGGAGAAAATGGCCCCTCCCCCAAAGAGGGTCCCCACGTGATGGTGCCCCATCATACAGAGGAAAACTTATTGGTTCTGGATTTAGAGGCCTTGCTTGACTGACTGCGTTGGTGCCAGGTTAAGGTCAGTTTATAGGATGCTCTCTTTTTTCCTGTAGCACAGGTAGTTTTTCCTGTTGGATGAGGCTACCACCAGAGGTGAACTGATGAAAAGGGACGAAACTGGTGTGCCTTATGAGTGTGTTTAGGCATTTGTGCTAATTTATTGGGCAATTACTTTTTTTTTTGGGCTTCGTTTTAGATTTATGCAAGTTACAGATTGTTAATAACTTATACATGACATGTGAATATATATGCCTATTCTTGACCTCAGCGCCGGGGATAAACTCTATAACAAATCAGAAGACAATTCAGATTTCACATACGGTACATAAATGGAGTTTTCCAACACAACTATGTAAATTGTTTTTTAAGGCCCCTTTTACACATCATTTTTTTGCTGTCAGTCACAATCCGTTGGCTCGACGTATCCGTCACAGATTGTGAAAACCTGGTGGGATGGATTCACTTTTTCGACGGATCCGACTAGCGGATCTGGCTAATTGGATCCTAAATAAATCAGAGCGTGCTCATTAAAAAAAAAAAAGGAATCCATTGCCGGATCCAGCGCCCATAGGCTTCCATTCGAGCAAATGACAGACAGCGACGGATTTTGACGTACACAAAAAAGTTACTTTGTCCATTGTCTCCGGCTACCGGACAAACAATTTTCTACGGATCAGGCGAACGTCGGATGAAACGTGAGGCCATCCGTCACAATACGACGTTAATACAAGCCTATGGAAAAAAAAAAAATCCAGCAGCATCAGTCGCCGGATTCGTTTTTCTTCAAAATTCAACGGATTGTGACTGATAGCAAAAAACTGATGTGTGAAAGGGGCATAAGAGAAAGAGGACTTGATCTTTAGTGCCCCCTACTGGAAGTAGCAATACTGAAAGTCAATATCAACCCTTAAACAAGTTTTGCCACGTGACTTAGGATAAAAGCCAAACCAGAAACTCTATTTACAGACGTGTTTCGGGGTAATGCTCCCTCCTCATTGCAAAGTGAGAGATCTGATTATGCCAGGTGAGAGGCCTCAGACTAGGGCTTAAAAGGGTAACATCTCTCCTTGTTGAGAATGACATGCCAGTGTAAAGAGACTTATAGGCCATGCAATGCTCCTCTAGCAAATTAAAGACGATATCCGGGACTTTAGAAAAAGAAGCATGTAGTTGCTAATAGAAGTAGTTGCTAATAGAAGCTTCCGCTGCCTAACTGAAGGAAGCGTCTGTCAATCAGAATGACACCAGTAGTCCTGCCCATTGGATCGCTGATAGCTGCTACTGCGCAGATTCAGCCTGCGCCATTTACAAACTGATTTTTTTTTAAATTAATTTATGGATACCATCAAAGAAAAGATTTAAAAAGACATTATAGATGCGATCATGCTGCAAGAGCAGGAATTTTTTTTTAAATATCTATAATATTCATGATGTAAAATAGAGAACAAGTCAGTGAGGGATCAGTTACCTGCTAGAAGCCATATTGATGAATACCTAATCAGAGCACAACATGAAGACCCCCCACAGGCCGACACGAAGTATGAGCTAATCATTAACTCAAAACTGAAAATAAATATTAATCAACAGCCACAAGACTGATTTCATCAACCAAGGTATGTAATCAGTATAACGGCGCTGACCTGACACTGTCTGCAGGTTACTGTGCAGAATCCTGCTGACAGGTTCACTTTAATGTCCACAAGAATTTATTTCTTTTTTATTTTTGTTCGAAGCCAGTCATATAGTTTTTTGTTAAATACCGTGTTTCCCCGAATATAAGCCAGTGTCTTATATTCTTTTTACCCCCAAAAGTCCCACTATGGCTTATTTTCGGGGTATGGCTTATATTAGCCAAAAAAAAGGCGACTTTTTTTTTTAACCAAAAAGTAGCTGTGCCATATAGTGCTCTACACCGTCCATTATTGCCCCATAGCTGTGCTGCTGCTGCTGCAATAAAAATAATAAAACACATACTCACCTCTCTTGCTTGCAGCTCCTCGGCGCCATCTTCCCGGCGTCTCTCCGCACTGACTGATCAGGCAGAGGGCGCCGCGCACACTATATGCGTCATCGCGCCCTCTGACCTGCACAGTCAGTGAGGAGAGACGCCGGGAAGATGGCGCGACGCCCGGCGTGTGGAACGAGGACAGGTGAATATGTCATACTTACCTGCTCCCGGCGTCCCGCTCCTTCCCCCGGACAGCTGGTCTTCGGTGCCGCAGCCTCTTCCTCTGTCAGCGGTCACCGGCACCGCTGATTAGAGAAATGAATTATGCGGCTCCGCCCCTATGGGAGGTGGAGCAGCCTATTCATTTCTCTAATGAGCGGTCCCACGTGACCGCTGAACAGGGGAAGAGCTGCTGAGCCAATCAGCGCCCGAGATGCTGGGGAGCCGCTGGACCAATCAGAGCTCCGGCCGGGGCACACAGAAAGTTAACCCTGCACTCGGGGCCACTAGAGAGAGGACAGAGGGGACCGAGGCAGTCAAAAGGTACCATGGCTTATATTTTCCACGTGTTTCCCACTACGGCTTATTTTCGGGGTATGGCTTATATTAGCCGCCCCTTCTCTACCCCCCACTACGGCTTATTATCGGGGGTGGCTTATTTTCAGGGAAACACGGTATCACCTACATTAGAGTTCACTTTTCACTGGGTTTTATTAGCCTAAATAGTTCTTTCTTGTGCAAGCCAAAATTCACATTTCTGCTGTATATATATATATATATATATACACATACATACATACATACATACATACATACATACATACATATACACACACACACACACACACACACACACACACACACCAAAATTGCTAAAAACTGTATTCAGACATACACAGCGGAGTACTTATAGACTAAAATGGGAGATACGTAGTGAGAATAACAAAAAGAAAACATTATTTTGGCTAGGTTTAAAAAGGTTAATGGAAGGTAAAATGTTGTTATATGTTTTTAGCTCACATGACTGTACATGTAGAAATATGAACCTAGCCTAAGGTGAACTCCGGCACTCATATGTTCATTTAGACAAAAAAATATTTCTCAGACAAAATAATTATTTTGCAGCTAAAAATGAATTTAAAGTTCCAAAAAAATTGCATTGATCAGAATAGGACGGCAAGTACAGACATCAATATTTACAACGTTTCAGCTAGCATGCCTTTCTCAAGTTAAGTCTGTTTCTGCAAGACAAAATATAACTATTATCATAATATAAATAATTTTTCAAAGAAAATAAATCAGACCATCTGGTTGATATTGACTATAACACTATATTTTTTGTGACAGAAGTATAGTATATGTGGCATAGAAGGAAGACATCCCTAATAGAAGGAAGTCAGAACCAAGCAAGAGAAACACCAGTACATTATCGGACGTGTGGTTAATGAAGTGCAAAAGAAAAAAATACATATATATATAGAAAAAAAAAAAAAAAAAATTATATATATATATATATATATATATATATATATACACATGCGGAAAAATTTACAGAAAAAAAGAGACAAAGAAAGGAAAGAACGGAACAAAGGGGAAAAAACAAAAATTGGTACTTTACTGTGTAACGTAATCTGCTAAAGGTAGGTAGTCCCACTGAAGATGCAATATTGTGTCAGAAGGCACAAATACAATGAGCGTAGTTCATTCAGCTGCAGCCTTAGTGTGCCCAGTAGAAAAAGCCGTGAAATACCTGAATGAACTACGCTCCTTTTTTGGCTCAAAAATAACTATTTTGCCTGAGAAATATTTTTCGTCTAAATGAACATGAGTGCCGGAGTTTATATATATATATATATATATATATATATATATATATATAATATACTTTCTCCTGAGCACCAATTGCATATACTGCGAGCACCCCATAATTTTTTGATACCTAGCCTAAGGTGGTAGTCGTTCTCATATCTTCAATTTTCATGGAGAATAAATCAATAAGACATTAATACAGGAGTAGATCAACCTACCAAGAATAGGTCCATGTTGCAGGCCATATTTCCTCAAGGTGTTGATAAGCTCATCATCTGTCATTTTTTTGAATTTTTCCATTTTGCAAATGCCTGGTAGAAAAATAACCCATCATATGTCACCAGTTGTTATTTTACTACACTAAAGCAAATATTTTGCACAATTTACAAATATTTATACGGCCACCTGGACGATGCCTTGTCATATTCCGTTTTAGATAGAGCATATGGATGTGATACGTTGAGTTTAACAGCTCAGAATGTCAAACGCCTCTGATTGTGGCTAATCCCCACGTGAGCAAAGGATTAGGCATGTTAAAAAACCAACATGCCCTATCCTTCTTCAGACATTAGCTGTTGGCCTACTCCTATACACATCGGATGGTCGGTCAAGCCCATCAAAAGTGGCAGCTTTTATACGGACACCGTAATATGCATAACAAAATTTCAACGGGTGTAATACTTCCAAAAACACCAATATTGAAAATGTGTGGTGTGAACCAGTGTCAGAACCACAGCATTTTTTTTGCTGTTTTAAAGCATCACTTCCAGGATTATTTTTTTTATTGATAGTGCTTTTAAATACAAGTTTGCAATTTACAGCTTATTAAATTTTACAGCTGTTCTTGAGATATTAACACTTTTCTTTTGTCTACAGCTCGTTGCTTTGGAGACCGACCACCACTGCTCGACAGCAGAACATGCGCAGTGCTTACAAGCTCTTTTCCATTGAGTTTGTACGCACAGCCATTACAAGGTGGTTGGTCTCCTAGACAACGATCAGTAAAGAAAATAATTGTTATTATCATCTCCTGAACAGCTGAAAATTTAAATAAGTAAATTGCAAACGTGCTTGTATTTACAAGCTCCAAACGACTTTGTCGCTCTATGAAAATTTCACAACTATGTTACCTCATAATTCCCACATTTCACAGTTTCTATACAAAGCCTGCACACACTGGCTGTCTGGTGGCCGCAGGGCATTGTGGTAGCTGTAGTTTGACAACAGGGATTCTGATTGGCCAGCCCAGCAACAGACTGATCTATTTTCCAGAGCATTTAGCTACAAGCTCACCGACAACCCCCTCAGCCGCCATTATTCCCTCACACCCAGCACCATATTTTTAAGAAGTGAAGTGATTAAAATGGGCGGCAAAATGCGCTCAACCGTCGCCGCCGCCTGGCCACGCCCACCATGCCTGGCCGCTAGTGTCCAGCGCTCAGCCAATGGAAGGGTGGGGCAGAAAGAGCGGGAATCGTTCGCGAAATTATTTATGTTGTGTTCTTACCTCAGGTTGGTCCGGTGTGACAGAAAGATCGTGGTTGTGTCGCGCCGCTCGTAGTGGTCGAGGGTGGGAATAACTGGAGGAAGGTTGTACCGGGGCGGTTGTAGAGTAAAGCAGGCGGGGAAGAGGTGGTGTCTCTTCTGAAGAGACCGCCCGCTGTCGTCACTCGAGTGACAGCTGTGAAAGGCGTTTCTGTCAGGGACTGGCTGGAGGGCAGGTATGTCCCTTCCCTTGGCTCTGATATGATAATGATTTAGGTTTTCGTACAGCCGTCACACTACAACTCTCAACATGTCTACACCACGTAGTTGTGGCTGCTTTACAGCTAGGCCCAGGTTCATGCAGTCTGTGTCCTACCAGGGCAGCTGAGCTTGGATGCAAGTTCTTAGGTCGGGCTGTGCAGCATTTACCTCAGCCACGTGGGGTGTACGTCCTGGCTCACAGTTATGGGGGGGCTGTGTGGGAAAAGATAAAAAGATAAGGCTGCTTTCACACTGTGGTGAACGGTCACCGTATGAGGCAGCGAGTAAAGTAACGTAGACCTATATTTGCCTAATGGAGGCAAACATTAGTCTCCAGGTGAGTGGTAGATGTGGAGATTTCCATCTTTTTACTTCCCAAACAGAACGGTTCAGTTAGGGTATGTGCACACGCTGCGGGATCGCAGCGTTTCCGCAGCGGTTTCCCATGAGTTTACAGTACAATGTAAACTTATGGGAAACGAAATCCGCAGTGTACATGCGGAAAAAAATGCGTGGAAACGCAGCGGTTTATATTCCGCAGCATGTCAATTCTTTGTGCGGATTCCGCTGCGGGTTTACACCTGCTCCAATAGAAAACTGCAGGTGAAAACCCGCAGAGGAAACCGTACTAGAAACCGCAATAAATCCGCAGTAAAAACCGCAGTGGTTTTGCACTGCGGATTTATCAAATCTGCTGCGGAAAATTCCGCAATGGAATCCGCAGCGTGTGCACAAGCCCTAACTGTTCACACCTCTTCAGCTTAGAAAGAAATTCTGGCGCACACAGTGTGCAGCAAAATTGTTTTTTTACAGTTGTAATCTCACTCTGTCCTTTCTATGTGGCCGTGCGGAAATATGTTTCATAGTGAAGCTCAATAGTGTTCCCAAGTAGCAGGATACCCCTTTAATGAACTCCACATTGCTCCCCTCACAACACACTGCTTTCCACAATCCCCCTTCCACACTATGACTCTCCCACAGTGTCTACCACAGCTCTGCGCACACACAGATGCCCCCCACTGCTGCCGAACACAGTATGCTGCCCCCACGCTCTTATGCCCCTCAGTAGGGTTGAGCGAAACGGGTCGTTCATTTTCAAAAGTCGCCGACTTTTGGCAAAGTCGGCGTCTCATGAAACCGAGCCGATCCCAGCGTTGCATCGGCCATGTGGTACGCGACTTTCGCGCCAAAGTCGTGTTTCAATGACGCGAAAAGCGCCATTTCTCAGCCAATGAAGGTGAACGCAGAGTGTGGGCAGCGTGATGACATAGGTCCTGGTCCCCACCATCTTAGAGAAGGGCATTGCAGTGATTGGCTTGCTGTCTTCGGCGTCACAGGGGCTATAAAGGGGCGTTCCCGCCGACCGCCATCTCACTGCTGCTGCTCTGAGCTTAGGGAGAGGTTGCTGCCGCTTCATTAGAAGCAGGGAGAGCGTTAGGCAGGGTCCATTAACCACCAAACCGCTTGTGCTGTAGCGATTTCCACTGTCCAACACCACCTTCGGTGTGCAGGGACAGTGGAAGCTCCATTTTTTTTTTTTCTCTCAGCGCTGTAGCTCATTGGGCTGCCCTAGAAGGCTCCCTGATAGCTGTATTGCTGTGTGTACGCCACTGTGCAAACCAACTGCTTTTTTCAAAGCACATATCCTCTTGTTCCTTCCTTTCTGCACAGCTATCTTTTTTGTTTGTCCACACTTTTTGTTTAATTTGTGCATCAGTCCACTCCTTATTGCTGCCTGCCATACCTGGCTGAGATTACTGCAGGGAGATAGTAATTGTAGGACAGTTTCTTTTTTTTTTTTTTTGTGGGAGATTAAGACTGGCATTTCTGCTAGAGTGCCATCCCTGTGTGTGCCATCTCTCACTCAGTGGGCCATAGAAAGCCTATTTATTTTTTATTATTTGGTTTTTAAAGTCTCCCTGAAAAAGAAAAAAAAAAAAAGAAAACAGTGGGAGATTAATATTGCCCTTTCTGCTTGTGTGCCACTCCTGACTCCTGTGTGTGCCATCTCTCACTCAGTGGGCCATAGAAAGCCTATTAATTTTTTTGCTTGATTTGGGTTCTAAAATCTACCTGAAAAAAAACACTACATCAATCAGTGGGAGAAAAATATTGGCCTCAGTCAGGGCTTGTGTGCCACTCCTGACTCCTGTGTGTGCCATCTCTCACTCAGTGGGCCATAGAAAGCCTATTAATTTTTTTGCTTGATTTGGGTTCTAAAATCTACCTGAAAAAAAAAACACTACATCAATCAGTGGGAGATTAATATTGCCCTTTCTGCTTGTGTGCCACTCCTGACTTCTGTGTGTGCCATCTCTCACTCAGTGGGCCATAGAAAGCCTATTTTTTACCCTTCGCCATGACAGCACCCACTGGAGAGATAGGGATCCGCCCCAAGGAACAGGAAACCTACAGAGACATAAAAGGGGGCGGTCCCCCTCTCCTCCTCAGTTTAGGTTTCCTGTTCCCAGGGGACAGGATCTCTGAAGACTACAGAAATCATACCTGGGCTAGGAGCATCCGCCTGTGCGGTTTCTGCGCGAACGGCAGGGGATGCAGTCCAGATGCAGCGTCGGGGGAGATTCCGTTAGACGGCTCCCCCCTCGTCTGGCCGGCATGTGGGATGGCTGAGTCCGGGAGAGATGACGCCGATTCCACAGGAGCAGCGCTGCAGAGGTGCGGCTTGAAACAGGCTCCAGACGCGGACCACCAGGTAAAAGGGTCCGGGATCTGCGGCACAGCTGCAGCGGCAGCCGGTACACCGCTCCATAGCGCAGGCCGGGATAATGGCGGCCGCACATGCGTGGAGCGGTGTAAGAATCCCCAGAATGACCCGGAAGTAGAGGAGCACTTCCGGGTCACTCACACAGCGGTGGAGGGAAAAGCGCGGTTTCGCGCATGCGCAGTGCACCGCTGCAGAGTAAAAAAAAAAAAAAAAAAAGTTACTGACCGGATCCTGGCCTATAAAAAGGGGGAAGTTGCAAACGCACAGGCGATGCAACATGTCGTCCCCAGGCAAGACTGTGGACCCAGCAGGTGAGCCAGCCAGCAGAAGGTCCTCAGATGCCAGCCACAGGAGTGAGACCAAGGATTCAAGATCCAGAAAGTCGCAGCCTCCTATTTCGGTACCGTACAGCTTCACTGGGTGAGTGTGATTTCCCCTCTGCCTATAAAGCTGACACCCTTTTCCACAAATGTCTTCTTCTCCCAGGCCAAAAAGAGACAGAAATCTAAGCACAAGCAATGTGCGTTATGTGACGAGCCTCTCCCAGATTCCCACCCCAAAAAACTCTGCAATCAGTGTATGGCGGAAACAATGCAGAGTCCATCTATGTCGGTCACAGATATACGGGCCATAATTAGAGAGGAATTACAGGCCATCTCACAAGCCAGTACCCCCCCTAAAAAATCCGGGAAAGAAAAGGCTATATCCAGCTCTGAGTCCGAGGAGGAAGGCGTTATCCACTCAGACTCCTCGCAGGCGTCATCCTCTTCCTCAACACATTCCGACATTGAGGGTCGAGCTTGTTTTCCTCTTGATGGGGTGGACAACCTAGTAAAGTCCATCAGGAATACTATAGGTTGTGAGGATACAAAAGACGACCAAACTGCACAAGACATCATGTTTGCAGGGTTGGCGGAGAGGAAGAGAAGAGCATTCCCAGTAATTCCTGCGGTTAAGGCTCTGATAAAGAGGGAGTGGGAGAAACAGGACCAGAGAGGTTTCCTCCCGTCAGCCTCCAAAAGGAAGTACCCCTTTAATGATGAGGAGTTAATTTCATGGACTAAAATCCCTAAGGTGGACGCTGCAGTCGCCTCCACCTCAAAACAGTCAGCCCTACCAGTCGAGGATGCGGGCCTACTTTCTGATCCTTTAGATCGGAAGGCAGAATCGTCACTGAAACGATCATGGGAGGCTTCCACGGGCATATTTAAGCCATCAATTGCCAGCACGTGCACAGCTAGATCCATGCTTGTGTGGATTGATCAGCTGGATCAACAAATCGAACAGGGGGTCTCCAGACAAAAATTGCGGGATGCGATACCACTAATTAGAGGTGCAGCAGCATTCATGGCCGATGCTTCAGCTGACTCCCTTCGCCTCGCAGCAAGGTCAGCCGGTCTAATTAACCCCTTAGTGACAGAGCCAATTTGGTACTTAATGACCGAGCCAATTTTTACAATTCTGACCAGTGTCACTTTATGAGGTTATAACTCTGGAACGCTTTATCGGATCCCGCTGATTCTGAGATTGTTTTTTCGTGACATGTTGTACTTCAAGTTAGTGGTAACATTTCTTCGATATTACTTGCGATTATTTATGAAAAAAATGGAAATATGGCGAAAATTTTTAAAATTTTGCAATTTTCAAACTTTGTATTTTTATGCCCTTAAATCAGAGAGATATGTCACAAAAAATAGTTAATAAATAACATTTCTCACATGTCTACTTTACATCAGCACAATTTTGGAAACAATTTTTTTTTTTGTTAGGGAGTTATAAGGGTTAAAAGTTGACCAGCAATTTCTCATTTTTACAACACCATGTTTTTTTTAGGGACCACATCACCTTTGAAGTGATTTTGAGGGGTCTATATGATAGAAAATAACCAAGTGTGACACCATTCTAAAAACTGCACCCCTCAAGCTGCTCAAAACCACATTCAAGAAGTTTATTAACCCTTTACGTACTTCACAGGAACTAAAACAATGTGGAAGAAAAAAATTAACATTTTACTTTTTTTTGCAAACATTTTACTTCAGAACCATTTTTTTTAATTTTCACAAGTGTAAAAACAGAAATTTAACCACAAATTTTGTTGTGCAATTTTTCCTGAGTACGCCGATACCCCATATGTGGAGGTAAACCACTGTTTGGGCGCACCGCAGAGCTTGGAAGTGAAGGAGCACCGTTTGACTGTTTCAATGCAGAATTGGCTGGAATTGAGATCGGACGCCATGTCGCGTTTGGAGAGCCCCTAATGTGCCTAAACAGTGGAAACCCCCCACAAGTGACACCATTTTGGAAACTAGACCCCCCAAGGAACTTATCTAGATGTGTGGTGAGCACTTTGAACCCCCAAGTGCTTCACAGAAGTTTATAACGTAGAGCCGTGAAAATAAAAAATCGCATTTGTTTTCACAAAAATGATTTTTTCGCCCACAAATTCTTATTTTCACAAGGGTAACAGGAGAAATTAGACCACAAAAGTTGTTGTGCAATTTCTCCTGAGTACGTCGATACCCCATATGTGGAGGTAAACCACTGTTTGGGCGCACCGCAGAGCTTGGAAGTGAAGGAGCACCGTTTGACTTTTTCAATGCAGAATTGGCTGGAATTGAGATCGGATGCCATGTCGCGTTTGGAGAGTCCCTGATGTGCCTAAACAGTGGAAACCCCCCACAAGTGACACCATTTTGGAAACTAGACCCCCCAAGGAACTTATCTAGATGTGTGGTGAGCACTTTGAACCCCCAAGTGCTTCACAGAAGTTTATAACGTAGAGCCGTGAAAATAAAAAATCTCATTTTTTCTACAAAAATGATCTTTTTGCCCCAAAATTTTTATTTTCACAAGGGTAACAGGAGAAATTAGACCACAAAAGTTGTTGTGCAATTTCTCCTGAGTACGTCGATACCCCATATGTGGAGGTAAACCACTGTTTGGGCGCACCGCAGAGCTTGGAAGTGAAGGAGCACCGTTTGACTTTTTCAATGCAGAATTGGCTGGAATTGAGATCGGATGCCATGTCGCGTTTGGAGAGTCCCTGATGTGCCTAAACAGTGGAAACCCCCCACAAGTGACACCATTTTGGAAACTAGACCCCCCAAGGAACTTATCTAGATGTGTGGTGAGCACTTTGAACCCCCAAGTGCTTCACAGAAGTTTATAACGTAGAGCCGTGAAAATAAAAAATCTCATTTTTTCTCCAAAAATGATCTTTTTGCCCCCAAATTTTTATTTTCACAAGGGTAACAGGAGAAATTAGACCACAAAAGTTGTTGTGCAATTTCTCCTGAGTACGTCGATACCCCATATATGGGGGTAAACCACTGTTTGGGCGCACCGCAGAGCTTGGAAGAGAAGGAGTGTCGTTTTACTTTTTCAATGTAGAATTGGCTGGAATTGAGATCGGACGCCATGTCACGTTTGGAGAGCCGCTGATGTGCCTAAACAGTAGAGACCCCCCACATATGACACCATTTTGGAAACTAGACCCCTTAAGGAACTTATCTAGATGTGTGGTGAGCACTTTAAACCCCCAGGTGCTTCACAGAAGTTTATAACGTAGAGCCGTGAAAATAAAAAAATCGCATTTTTTCTACAAAAATGATCTTTTTGCCTCCAAATTTTTATTTTACCAAGGGTAACAGGAGAAAATGGACCCCAGAAGCTGTTGTACAATTTGTCTTGAGTACGCCGACACCCCATATGTGGGGGTAAACCACTGTTTGGGCGCATGGCTGAGCTCGGAAGCAAAGGAGCGCCATTTGACTTTTCAATGCAAAATTGACTGGAATTGAGATCGGACGCCATGTCGCGTTTGGAGAGCCCCTGATGTGCCTAAACAGCAGAAACCCCCCAAAAGTGACCCCATTTTGGAAACTAGACCCCCCATGGAACTTATCTAGATGTGTAGTGAGAACTTTGAATGCCCAAGTGCATCACAGAAGTTTATAATGCAGAGTCGTGAAAATAAAAAATATATATTTTTTAACAATAAAGATTTTTTAGCCCCCAAGTTTTTATTTTCACAAGGGTAACAAGAGAAATTGGACCCCAAAAGTTGTTGTCCAATTTGTCCTGAGTATGCTGGTACCCCATATGTGGGGGTAAACCACTGTTTGGGCGCATGGCAGAGCTCGGAAGGGAAGGAGTGCCATTTTGGAATGCAGACTTTGATAGAATTGTCTGCGGGCGTTATGTTGCCTTTGCAGACCCCTAATGTACCTAAACAGTAGAAACCCCCAACAAGTGACCCCATTTTGGAAAATAGACCCCCCAAGGAACTTATCTAGATATGTGGTGAGAACTTTGAATGCCCAAGTGCTTCACAGAAGTTTATAATGCAGAGTAGTGAAAATAAAAAATATTTTTTTTCCCACAAAAAAGATTTTTTTAGCCCCCAAATTTTTATTTTCACAAGGGTAACAAGAGAAATTGGACCCCAAAAGTTGTTGTCCAATTTGTCCTGAGTATGCTGGTACCCCATATGTGGGGGTAAACCACTGTTTGGGCGCACGGCAGAGCTCGGAAGGGAAGGAGCGCCATTTTGCAATGCAGACTTTGATAGAATTGTCTGCGGGCGTTATGTTGCGTTTGCAGACCCCTAATGTACCTAAACAGTAGAAACCCCCACAAGTGACCAAATTTTGGAAGCTAGACCCCCTAAGGAACTTATCTAGATATGTGGTGAGAACTTTGAAAGCTCAAGTGCTTCACAGAAATTTATAATGCAGAGTAGTGAAAATAAAAAAATATATTTTTTTCCAACAAAAAAGATTTTTAGCCCCCAAGTTTTTATTTTCACAAGGGTAACAGGAGAAATTGGACCCCAAAAGTTGTTGTCCAATTTATCCCGAGTACGCTGATGCCCCATATGTGGGGGTAAACCACTGTTTGGGCGCACGGCAGAGCTCAGAAGGGAGGGAGTACCATTTGACTTTTTTAGCGCAAAATTGGCTGTCGTGTTTGGAGACCCCCTGATGTACCTAAACAGTGGAAACCCCCCAATTCTAACTCCAACCCTAACCCCAACACAGCCCTAACCCTAATCTCAACCCGATCCATAATCCTAATCACAACCCTAACGATAATCACAACCCTAACCCCAAAACAGCCCTAATCTCAACCCTAACCATAACCCTAATCAAAACCCTAAATCCAACACACCCCTAACCCTAATCCTAACCCTAATCCCAACCCTAATCCCAAACGTAACACTAATCCCAACCCTAATCCAAACCCTAACCCTAATCCCAACTCTAACCCTAACTTTAGCCCCAACCCTAACTTTAGCCCCAACCCTAACCATAACTTTAGCCCCCGTCGTCACAAAAAAAGTTCAATGTAACCTTTTTTTTGTACGTCGCGTCCGCCATTTCCGCGGATGCGTAGCCGTAACTCTGCCCCCTCCTCCCCAGGACATAGACTGGGCAGCGGATGCGTTGAAAAACTGCATCCGCTGCCCACGTTGTGCACAATTTTCACAACGTGCGTCGGTACATCGGGCCGACGCATTGCGACCGCCCCGTACCGACGCAAGTGTGAAAGAAGCCTTAGGCTACTTTCAGACATAGCGCATTTTTGAGCGCTATTTTGCGGGCGCTTTTCAAAAATGCGCAATGTCATTTTCGTCTGCCGGCAAAGTGAATGAGAAATTCACTTTGCCGTTCAGACACACCGCAAAAAAACGCGGCGCTTTTGTCTGCAAACACGCCGGCGTAAAAAGAATTGACATGTCAATTCTTTACGCAGCGGCGTGTCTGCGTATCCCCCTAGGGCCCCATATTACCTTCCACACACAGCGCCTTTGTCCTGGGTGTCGGCGTCTTTGTACGGAGGGGTTGACACCCAGGACCGGACGTGACGTCGGACAGGAAGAGGGAAGCCCCCGCCCCCCAGTGAAGCAGCATGGAGTCCTTCTGTGTGTGTGTGTGTGCGTGTGTGTGCGTGTGTGTGTCCCCATGCGACGCTAGTGCCACCATTGTGCTAAGTCGCCGTATGGGACTACTACTCCCATCCGGTATTAGGATGGGAGAGTTGTCCCTGTGTCCGGCGACTTAGCACAATTGTAAAGTTACACAAAACACCTACACACAATACACATACATGACACACAGTACATACAACATATAACACAGAGTATATACTCACCAACAGCACACTGGTAGGCGAAGCCCTCGATCCTCCAGGAAAAAATCCAAAAATAATAAACCAAATTCATACTCCCTGTCCGCAGAATCCATAAAACGAGTGTCCCACGCCGATCGGCTGCTCTCCGGCGATACACTGCCAGGAGCGAAGCTCCTAGCAGTGTATCGCGTACTGTTCTGGAGTTCAATGACTCCGGCGTCTCGGTTAACAGCAGTACAGCTGCGTTGAACTTTCCCACGCAGCACTGCCGTTAAGCGAGAGTGCCGGGGTCAATGACCGCCGGTAAACTCGCTCGCGCATGCGCAGTGACACACCGACAGGAACTATGGCTCCTGTCAGTGTGTTGCTGCAGCCGTGGAGAGCAGACATATCTCTGGATGTGTCTGTTCTCCATGGAAAATCTTGATACGTGGCACTTAAATATGTGGCAATTAAATACGTGACACGTGGCACTTATACGTGATACGTGTCACTTAAATACGTGGCACTGAAATACGTGGCACGTGGCACTTTGATACGTGGCACGTGGCACTTTGATACGTGGCACGTGGCACGTGGCACTTTGATACGTGGCACTGAAATATGTGGCACGTGG
Source organism: Ranitomeya variabilis (assembly GCF_051348905.1). NCBI lineage: Eukaryota > Metazoa > Chordata > Amphibia > Anura > Dendrobatidae > Ranitomeya > Ranitomeya variabilis. The sequence goes on from NC_135233.1 coordinate 221,539,957, forward strand.
CACTTTGATACGTGGCACGTGTCACTTAAATACGTGGCACGTGGCACTGAAAGATGTGGCACGTGGCACTTTGATACGTGGCACGTGGCACTGAAATATGTGGCACGTGGCACTTTGATACGTGGCACGTGGCACTTTGATACGTGGCACGTGGCACTTTGATACGTGGCACGTGGCACTTTGATACGTGGCACTGAAATATGTGGCACGTGGCACTTTGATACGTGGCACGTGTCACTTAAATACGTGGCACGTGGCACTGAAATATGTGGGACACGTCGCACAAAAAAGTTACATGTAGTTTTTTTTGTGTCGACGGTCCGCCGAAGCACGACGCATCCGTCGCACGACGGATGCGGCATGTGGCAATCCGTCGCAATGCGTCGCTAATGCAAGCCAATGGAGGAAAAACGCATCCTGCAAGCACTTTTGCAGGATGCGTTTTTTCTCCAACGACGCATTGCGACGGAAGCCAAAAAACGCTAGTGTGAAAGTAGCCTAACCCTAACCCTAGCCCTAACCCTAAATTTAGCCCCAACCCTAACCCTAACCCTAACTCTAACCCTAACCCTAACCCTAATTTTAGCCCCAACTTGTCTTCTCCTGCCGGCCGGCAGATGGCAGCAGATGGCGGGCGCACTGCGCATGCGCCCGCCATGATGAAAAAGCCGGCTGGCAGGAGAAGACAGAAGAGGACCCAGGGACCCCGGGTGAGTATGTTAGGGTCCCCGAATCCCCCTATTTCTCTGTCCTCTGATGTGCGATCACATCAGAGGACAGAGAAATAACTGATCGCTTTTTTTTTTTTTTTTTTTTGCGGTCGCCGGTAAACTGTTAATTACCGGCGATCGCAAAGCAGGGGTCGGTGCAAATCGACCCCGATCATGTTCTTTGGGGTCTCGGCTACCCCCGGCAGCCGAGACCCCAAAGAACATCCGGGTGCCGGGCGGCGGGCGCACTGCGCGTGCGCCCGCCATTTTTTCCCGGAAAAAAGATGGCGGCGCCCATGGGGAGACACGAGGAGCACCGGGGGAGGTAGGTGAGTATTGGGGGGCTATTGGGGGCCATCGGGGACCACATTTCTCTGTCCTCCGATGTGCGATCACATCGGAGGACAGAGAAATTAAACGGCAAATCGCGTTTTTTTTTTTTTTGTTGCGACCGCCGGTAAACGGTTAATTACCGGCGATCGCAACTCGGGGGTCGGTAAAAACCCCCCGAATCATGTTCTCTGGGGTCTCGGCTACCCTCGGCAACCGAGACCCCAGAGAAAATCCGACTCTGGGGGGCGCTATTCACTTTTTCCACAGCGCCGTTAATTAACGGCGCTGTGGTTTAAGTACCCTTAGCGGCCGCCGTTAAAAGGCGTATCGGCGGTCGTTAAGGGGTTAATAATGCCAGACGTGCGTTATGGATGAAGAGCTGGAAGGGGGATACGCAGTCAAAGGCTAAGATCTGCGCTATTCCGTGTGAGGGTGAGTTTTTGTTTGGGAAAGCATTAGACGAGATCCTCAAAAAAGCAAAAGAGAGGAAAAAAGCCTTCCCTGACCCCTCAATTCCTTTCTATAGGAAGACCTTTAGGAAGAGGCCGTTCGGGAAAAGAACACAAAATGAAAGATCGTCACGATGGGCCACAAGAGAGGGAAAACAGGGTGGCACTATGTTCAAAGGCCCCCCCTTCCGTAGAGACAACAAATTCTGAAACACCAGACACCCCAGTAGGGGGCAGGTTAAAATTTTTCTTTCCCCAATGGCGAAAAATCACGTCAAGTTCCTGGGTGCTAAATATTATTAAGGAAGGAATGAAAATAGAATTCCTCCAAATTCCCCATGATTCCTTTATTTTAACAGCCCTTTCCTCACCAGTGCAACAGAAGGCCCTTGAACTGGAAATTAGAAGTCTTATAGTTAAAAATGTTTTAGTTAGGGTGCCAAAGGGACAAGAGGGTAAAGGGTTCTACTCTCCGTTATTTTTAATCCCTAAACCCGATGGTTCATTTCGAACAATTATAAATCTTAAAAAACTCAATACGTTTATTAAAAATTATACGTTTAAAATGGAGTCTATTAGATCGGCCATTAAGCTCCTTTTTCCAAATTGTAGAATGGGCGGCATTGATTTAAAAGATGCCTACTACCATCTCCCTATCCATAGTAGGTATCAAAAATACTTAAGAGTGGCAGTAACTCTTGAGGGGGAGATTCATCATTTCCAGTATACAGCCATGCCCTTCGGTCTCTCCACGGCACCCAGGATCTTCACGAAGGTAATGTTAGAAGTAATGGCCTACCTTCGCCAGAGAGACACATTAATCATTCCCTACTTAGATGATTTTTTAGTTGTAGGAAACTCATCCCTTCAGTGTGCGGAACGATTAGCTGACACTGTCTCGTCCTTAGAAAGCCTGGGCTGGATCGTCAACTATAAAAAATCCAGACTCACCCCACTTTCTCTTCAGACATTTTTGGGATTTAGTCTAGATTCCATAAAGCAAAAATGTCTACTTCCCCAAGAAAAAATATCTCTTATAGAGGGTAAAGTTGTGGCGGCCATTCACAAACCTCAAATGTCCCTGAGAGCAGGAATGTCCTTGCTAGGATCCCTCTCCTCCTGTACTCCAGCCGTTCAGTGGGCACAACTTCATACCCGAACATTACAACATCAGATACTTCGGGAACAGAGAAAATTTCTGGGGCACCTTGAATCGAAAATAACTTTATCCGAGAAAGTCTTATCCTCCTTAGAATGGTGGCTAAATAAAGACAACCTAGCGGGGGGTGTCCCTTGGGTAATATCACCATCCCACACGATAACTACGGACGCTAGTCCCCACGGGTGGGGCGCACACATGGGAGATAGATTCTGCCAGGGAACCTGGGATAAGAATGAGGATTTATATTCATCAAACCTAAAAGAATTGAATGCGGTAAACTATGCACTGCGTCAATTTCTCCCACAGCTACGAGGAAGCCACGTCCGAATCTGTTCAGACAACACTACGACAGTGGCGTATTTAAACAAACAAGGCGGCACAAGATCAGACGCTCTGTCTTCCGCAAACAGTACCTTAATCCTGGCCGAAAAGCATCTGTTGTCCCTCTCGGCAGTCCACATCAAAGGAGAGGACAATCAACAAGCGGACTTCCTAAGTCGACACACTCTTCATCAAGGAGAATGGTGTCTCAATCCTCACATTTTCCACAAGATAACATTGTTATGGGGCAAACCCCAAATAGACCTGTTCGCTACAAAACAAAACAAACAAGTCCAGAAATTCGCATCTCGGTCCCGTGCAGATCACCCGGACATTCTAGATGCTCTTCAAACACCCTGGCAATTCAAGCTGGCGTATGCTTTCCCTCCGATAATTCTGCTTCCACAAGTAATACGGAAAATCAGGGAAGAGCAGGCCAGGATAATACTAATAGCGCCGTTCTGGCCCAAGAGACCATGGTTCTCGTGCCTGCGGTCGATGTCGGTGACGGATCCTTGGGTCCTTCCCTCAATCCCAAACCTTCTCTCCCAGGGACCTTTCTTCCACCCTCAGGTGGACAGCCTCCACCTGACGGCCTGGAATTTGAAAGGCAGATATTAAATTCCAGGGGGTTTTCAAAAGGCCTAATTGATACACTCCTGCTTAGCAGGAAACCATCTACAACAAAAATTTACACCAAAGTATGGAAGAAGTTTCTTCAGTTCCATACTAGTTCAAACCCCTCTGAAGTCCCAATAAAATCTATACTAGAATTTCTACAGAAAGGGAAAGAGTTAGGTCTGTCAGTTAACACACTAAAGGTCCAGGTGTCCGCTCTGGGTGCCCTCTATGGCCATAATATTGCTGGTAATAAATGGGTATCCCGCTTCATCACGGCCTGTGAACGAGTTACTCCTGTCCACATACCTAGAGTAGCTCCGTGGGATCTAAATCTAGTCTTAGACTCTCTAACAGAATCCCCATTTGAGCCTATAGACACAGCATCTTTAAAACACTTGTCGTTAAAAACAGCCTTCTTAGTAGCCTTAACATCGGCTAGAAGAGTCAGCGACATTCAGGCCTTGTCGATAGATCAACCTTACCTTCTCACATTTCATGACAGACTAATCTTAAAACCGGACCCCCTATACCTTCCTAAGGTAGCAGGGAAGTTCCACAGGTCACAGGAGATACATCTTCCTACTTTCTTTAAAGATCCCTCTACTCCTGAAGAACAAAAATTCCATACTCTAGACGTCAGGAGAGTAGTTTTGCAATATATTGAGAAAACTAGTAGTTGGAGGCAGAGTAGGGCTCTGTTCATATCCTTCCAGGGCAAAAAGAAAGGATATGGAGTCACAAGAGCAACATTATCCAGGTGGATAAGAGACGCTATCCGGTTGGCCTATTCCATGAAAAACGAAGAACCTCCGGAGGGCATCAAAGCACATTCCACCAGAGCCATGGCTTCTTCCTGGGCCGAAAAAGGGAATGTGCCAATCGAAGATATATGTAAGGCTGCAACTTGGTTGGCTCCTTCCACTTTCTATAATCACTACAGGCTCGACCTGTCTTCTGACTCTGACCTACACTTTGGCAGGACTATCCTCAGCACGGTGGTCCCCCCCTAGGTGTTGGTCTCTGGAAATCTCTCCAGTGGGTGCTGTCATGGCGAAGGGTAAATAGCCGGATTACTTACGGTAATGCTCTTTTAATGAGTCCATGACAGCACCCAGTCACATCCCTCCCTAATAAAAGCCAATGTAATTACTTCTATGAAGTTTATATTCTGATGATACATTGTGATGATTGACTAACACTGGCGGTCCTCCGGGTACTCTGAAATTAAACTGAGGAGGAGAGGGGGACCGCCCCCTTTTATGTCTCTGTAGGTTTCCTGTTCCTTGGGGCGGATCCCTATCTCTCCAGTGGGTGCTGTCATGGACTCATTAAAAGAGCATTACCGTAAGTAATCCGGCTAATTTTTTATTATTTTGTTTCTAAAGTCTCCCTGAAAAAGAAAAAAAATATAAAACAGTGGGAGATTAATATTGCCCTTTCTGCTTGTGTGCCACTCCTGACTCCTGTGTGTGCCATCTCTCACTCAGTGGGCCATAGAAAGCCTATTTATTTTTTATTATTTGGTTTCTAAAGTCTCCCTGAAAAAGAAAAAAAAATAAAACAGTGGGAGATTAATATTGCCCTTTCTGCTTGTGTGCCACTCCTGACTCCTGTGTGTGCCATCTCTCACTCAGTGGGCCATAGAAAGCCTATTAATTTTTTTGCTTGATTTAGGTTCTAAAATCTACCTGAAAAAAAAACACTACATCAATCAGTGGGAGAAAAATATTGGCCTCAGTCAGGGCTTGTGTGCCACTCCTGACTCCTGTGTGTGCCATCTCTCACTCAGTGGGCCATAGAAAGCCTATTAATTTTTTTGCTTGATTTGGGTTCTAAAATCTACCTGAAAAAAAAAAACACTAAATCAATCAGTGGGAGAAAAATATTGGCCTCAGTCAGGGCTTGTGTGCCACTCCTGACTCCTCTGTGTGCCATCTCTCACTCAGTGGGCCATAGAAAGCCTATTAATTTTTTTGCTTGATTTGGGTTCTAAAATCTACCTGAAAAAAAAAACACTACATCAATCAGTGGGAGAAAAATATTGGCCTCAGTCAGGTCTTGTGTGCCACTCCTGACTCCTGTGTGTGCCATCTCTCACTCAGTGGGCCATAGAAAGCCTATTAATTTTTTATTATTTGGTTTCTAAAGTCTCCCTGAAAAAGAAAAAAAAGATAAAACAGTGGGAGATTAATATTGCCCTTTCTGCTTGTGTGCCACTCCTAACTCCTGTGTGTGCCATCTCTCACTCAGTGGGCTATAGAAAGCCTATTAATTTTTTTGCTTGATTTGGGTTCTAAAATCTACCTGAAAAAAAATCACTACATCAATCAGTGGGAGAAAAATATTGGCCTCAGGGCTTGTGTGCCACTCCTGACTCCTGTGTGTGCCATCTCTCACTCAGTGGGCCATAGAAAGCCTATTTTTTTTTTTTGCTTGATTTGGGTTCTAAAATCTACCTGAAAAAAAAAACACTACATCAATCAGTGGGAGATTAATATTGCCCTTTCTGCTTCTGTGCCACTCCTGACTCCTGTGTGTGCCATCTCTCACTCAGTGGGCCATAGAAAGCCTATTAATTTTTTATTAGTTGGTTTCTAAAGTCTCCCTGAAAAAGAAAAAAAAAATAAAACAGTGGGAGATTAATATTGCCCTTTCTGCTTGTGTGCCACTCCTGACTCCTGTGTGTGCCATCTCTCACTCAGTGGGCCATAGAAAGCCTATTTATTTTTTATTATTTTGTTTCTAAAGTCTCCCTGAAAAAGAAAAAAAAAAAAAAAAACAGTGGGAGATTAATATTGACATTTGTGCTTGAGTGACAGTCCTGCGTGTGTGGCATCTCTGTGATTTGGTGCCACAGAAAACAGTGTGTAACATTGTGCCTGATTTTCCTTGTGGTCTCACCAACCTGTTAAGGGATATTGAAATCATACTGAAGTTATAGCTCACCGTGTAAGTTGTTTGACAGCAACAAATAAAGTTACTTTGGTTAAGATTTTAAAACAATGAGGAAGTCTGGTGCAAGAGGTCGTCGTGGGCGTTCATTGTCAGCTGGTAATGATGGTAGTGGTAGTGGAGCATCAGGTGGTCGTGGGGATAAAAATATTCCACCTAAGTCTGGAGCTGTGGAGCCAGTTTCGTCGTCTGGCTACACAAGGCCTCGAACGCTCTCTTTTCTGGGAGTACGAAAACCGCTTTTAAAGGCGGAGCAGCAACAGCAAGTTTTGGCTTACATTGCAGACTCAGCCTCTAGGCTCTTTTGCCTCCTCTTCTGAAACTGGTAAATGTAAAAGCAGCGCGTCGCTTGTGGATGTTCACGGTCAGGGACAAGTCGCTTCCTTGTCCTCTTCAGCAAAAACTACAACAAGAGAGAAGGATGCAGCAGGCGACACAACGGGTTACTCCATGGAGCTCTTTACACATACCGTCCCTGGCTTAGAAAGTGAAACATTTAACAGGCCATGCCCATTACAAGTAGATTCTGACATGGAGTGCACTGATGCACAGCCACAGCCAGAGTACTATGCTGCTCCTTTGACTCAGACCACCACATTGCCCTCTCAGGGTACTGATCCACAATCAGACCCTGATGAGACTATGTTGCCCCGCCACGAACGCTATACCACCGACCGACACAGTGACACAGACGAAGTTGCACACGAGCTCGAAGAGGAGGTAATAGATGACCCTGTTGTTGACCCCGATTGGCAGCCATTGGGGGAACAGGGTGCAGGCGGCAGTAGTTCAGAAGCGGAGGTGGAGGAGGGGCCGCAGCAGGCATCAACATCGCAACAGGTTCCATCTGCCGTGCCCGTATCTGGCCCAAAACGCGTGTCAAAGCCAAAACCTGTTGGAGGACAGCGTGGCCATCCGGTTAAAGCTCAGTCTGCAATCCCTGAAAAGGGATCCGATGCTAGGAAGAGTGCAGTCTGGCATTTTTTTAAACAACATCCAATTGATCAGCGCAAAGTCATCTGTCAAAAATGTTCAACTAGCTTAAGCAGAGGTCAGAATCTGAAAAGTCTAAATACTAGTTGCATGCATAGACACTTAACCACCATGCATTTTCAAGCCTGGACTAACTACCAAACGTCCCTTAAGGTTGTAGCACCCTCGGCCAATGAAGCTAGTCAGCAACGCAACATCCCTTCCGTCACTGTAAGGCCACCATTTTCCGCACCACCGGCAGTATCTGTGCAGGTTTCTTTGCCAGCCAAAAGCAGTCAGGGTCAGGGAGTCACCAGTTTTGTAGGAGGAAATATTGCATCTAGGGCACCGGCGGAAACAATACCGTCTCCAACCGTCTCTCAGTCTGCCATGTACACCGACACACCAGAAAGTTCCACGATCTCCAGCTCTCCAGTCCAGCTCACCCTACATGAGACTCTGGTTAGAAAAAGGAAGTACTTATCCTCGCATCCGCGTACACAGGGTTTTAACGCCCACATAGCTAGACTAATCTCGTTAGAGATGATGCCCTACCGGTTAGTTGAAAGCGAAGCTTTCAAAGCCCTGATGGAGTACGCTGAACCACGATACGAGCTACCCAGTCGACACTTTTTTTCCAGAAAAGCCATCCCAGCCCTGCACCAGCATGTTAAACAGCGCATCGTCCATGCACTCAGGCAATCTGTGAGTACAAAGGTGCACCTGACTACAGATGCATGGACCAGTAGGCATGGCCAGGGACGTTATGTGTCCATCACGGCACACTGGGTGAATGTGGTGGATGCAGGGTCCACAGGGGACATCAATTTCGGGACAGTTGTGCCTAGCCCACGGTCTAGGAAACAGTTGGCTGTAGGCGTTCGCACCTCCTCCTCCTCCTCCTCCTCCTCGTCCTCCTGCAGAAGCTACAGCTCTTCCACAGACCGCAGTCGGCCAACCACTCCATCGGCAGATGACACTGTTGCACACCAGTTGTCCCATTATGGGCCAGCTACTGGCAAGCGTCAGCAGGCTGTATTGGCTATGAAGTGTTTGGGCGACAACAGACACACCGCGGAAGTTCTGTCCGAGTTCTTGCAACAAGAAACGCAGTCGTGGCTGGGCACAGTAGATCTTGAGGCAGGCAAGGTAGTGAGTGATAACGGAAGGAATTTCATGGCTGCCATCTCCCTTTCCCAACTGAAACACATTCCTTGCCTGGCTCACACCTTAAACCTGGTGGTGCAGTGCTTATTGAAAACTTATCCTGGGTTCTCCGACCTGCTCCTCAAAGTGCGTGGACTTTGCTCACATATCCGACGTTCGCCTGTGCACTCCAGCCGTATGCAGACCTATCAGCGGTCTTTGAACCTTCCCCAGCATCGCCTAATCATAGACGTTGCAACAAGGTGGAACTCAACACTGCACATGCTTCAGAGACTGTGCCAACAGAGGCGGGCTGTTATGTTTTTGTGGGAGGATACACATACACGGGGAGGCAGTAGGATGGCAGACATGGAGTTGTCAGGTGTGCAGTGGTCGAAGATACAAGACATGTGTCAAGTCCTTCAGTGTTTTGAGGAATGCACACGGCTGGTTAGTGCAGGCAACGCCATAATAAGCATGAGCATCCCCCTAATGCGTCTGCTGATGCAAAGTTTGACGCACATAAAGGATCAGGCGTCTGCACCAGAGGAAGAGGAAAGCCTTGATGACAGTCAGCCATTGTCTGGTCAGGGCAGTGTACAGGACGAGGTAGCGGGCGAAGAGGAGGTGGAGGACGAGGAGGATGATGGGGATGAGTATATTTTTAATGCGGAAGCTTTCCCGGGGGCACTGGAAATTGGTTGCGTGGTAAGGCCGGGTTCTGGTTTTTTGAGGGACACAAGTGACGTAGATTTGCCTGAAACTGCCCCTCAACCAATCACAACCGGAGATTTGACAACTGGAACTTTGGCCCACATGGCGGATTATGCCTTACGTATCCTAAAAAGGGACACACGCATTACGAAAATGATGAACGATGACGATTACTGGTTGGCCTTCCTCCTCGATCCACGCTATAAAGGCAAATTGCAAAATATTATGCCACATGAGAACTTGGAACTAATATTAGCAACCAAACAATCAACTCTTGTTGACCGTTTGCTTCAGGCATTCCCAGCACACAGCGCACGTGATCGTTCTCACACGAGCTCCAGGGGGCAGCAGACTAGGAGTGTTAGGGGTGCACACATCAGAAGTGGCGTTGGACAGAGGGGTTTTCTGACCAGGTTGTGGAGTGATTTTGCTATGACCGCAGACAGGACAGGTACTGCTGCATCAATTGAAAGTGACAGGCGACAACATTTGTCCAGTATGGTTACTAACTATTTTTCATCCCTTATCGATGTTATCCCTCAACCGTCATTCCCATTTGATTACTGGGCATCAAAATTAGACACCTGGCCAGAATTGGCAGAATATGCATTGCAGGAGCTTGCTTGCCCGGCAGCAAGTGTCCTATCAGAAAGAGTATTCAGTGCTGCAGGTTCAATATTAACCGAAAAAAGGACTCGTCTGGCTACCCAAAATGTTGACGATCTAACATTCATTAAAATGAACCACAACTGGATTTCGAAATCTTTTGCCCCACCTTGCCCGGCCGACACCTAGCTTTCCTATGAAAAGCTCTTGCCTGTGGACTACTGTGAATTACTTTTCTAATGTCTAATTTTCTGCAGCTGATTGTCCAGCATACGACATGTTTACACCTCCCTAAATGGCCAAACTCCCCACACGGGGCCGTGGTATCGCGACTTGGCGCAAGCACCCGTGAGACTGCTGTTTGTCTGAAGAGGTGGGTGTGCTTGCTTTTGGTCGACGGCATTGCTACTGGGTCCCTCATAGTACAATAAAGTGTCTCTGGCGGTGGTGGTGCGCACCCAACGTCAGACACACTGTTGTAACATGAGGGGCCCTGGGCCTGTACCGCCGGCCACAAGAGAGTTCACCCACCCCCAGGTCAAACATTGCTCTACCACTTCCACAGTTATCTCTCACACTTCCACCAATGTTTAGTCTATGCGCTGACATCCTTCCATACCTGCCACTGACAATACCATTGTGTTGACATGTATGATGGTACTTAACATAGTCAGGGGCAGTGTCCTCTATTTACCACAGTAAATACTTTGCGCTAAATTAGTAGGTCTGAAACAACGCAGAGGATCCCACCCCTGAACCTAATGATTGCACCCTTTAGTGTTTTTGTTTTGTTTTAATGCGAGACATTCACATTTAATTGTTGTTTTTGACTACTAACTGGCCGACACTCATTACAATCGGCCTCCGTTGACCAGACCACTGCTGCCCGTGTACCCCTGGAAACAATTATAAAGTGCCTACAGCCAGCCCATTTTATTGTGTTAGGCCTTCGAAGCCTGTCTGCGGTACCTCCTTCCACTAGGCCTCCACTGACCAGACCACTGCTGCCCGTGTACCCCTGGAAACAATTATAAAGTGCCTACAGCCAGCCCATTTTATTGTGTTAGGCCTTCGAAGCCTGTCTGCGGTCCCTCCTTCCACTAGGCCTCCACTGACCAGACCACTGCTGCCCGTGTACCCCTGGAAACAATTATAAAGTGCCTACAGCCAGCCCATTTTATTGTGTTAGGCCTTCGAAGCCTGTCTGCGGTCCCTCCTTCCACTAGGCCTCCACTGACCAGACCACTGCTGCCCGTGTACCCCTGGAACCTAATTTACAGTGCATAGAGCCTATTTTTTTATTTTTTTTTAATATTAATAAAGCCATGATGGACTACGCTGTACCACGCTATGAGCTACCCAGTTGACAATTCTTTTGCGAGAAAAGCCATCCCACCCCTCCACCAGCATGTTAAAGACCGCATTGTCCTTGCATTCTGTCAATCTGTGAGTCCAAAGGTACACCTGACAACAGACACATGGACCTGTAGGCATGGCCACGGAAGGTTACGTGTCCTTTGTGGCGCAATGGGTTAATGTATTGGATGCATGGTCCACACAGGGGACAGCCTGCTAAGTCTGTCTGCAGTCCCTAATTCAAGTTGTCCTCAACTGAATACAGCTGAGCTTCTACCTTCTGGCTCTGATTAACTGCTGTTTTTTTAAAAATTGGTAGTTCCGGCCTACTAACGGTGTCTGCCCCTCCCTGGTGTTGCCCTCAACTGAATAAAGCTGAGCTTCTACCTTCTGGCTCTGATTAACTGCTGTTTTTTTAAAAATTGGTGGTTCCGGCCTACTAACGGTGTCTGCCCCTCCCTGGTGTTGTCCTCAACTGAATAAAGCTGAGCTTCTACCTTCTGGCTCTGATTAACTGCTGTTTTTTTAAAAATTGGTGGTTCCGGCCTACTAACGGTGTCTGTCCCTGCCTGGTGTTGTCCTCAACTGAATAAAGCTGAGCTTCTACCTTCTGGCTTTCGGCCTATACTATCAGATATTAAACTGCATTTGGCCTACTAGTGTGGTTGGGCCCTTGAAACAGTGTCTGCTGCTCTTGGGTTTGCTACTCCACTGAACAAAGCAATGCCGCCTGTTTAGTCCTGTTACCAATTTTGAACTGCATTTAGCCTACTTTATTCTTTGGCCCTATATCTGTTTCCTCTTCATCCTGCCCATTGCCCAGCCACTGCTAGATGAGTCTGCTGGTACATTGACCTAGACCACTACATTCCCCTTGCACTCTACACAGCCAGAATCTGACCCTGCTGAAAGTAAGGTTCCCCTTCCCGCATGTTATACCACCTTACACAGGGACAAAGAGGAAGGTGCAGATGAAAGTGCAGGTTCCTTCATCAGGTGGGGGGGGGGCATACTCGTTGGCGACGTCACTGGCACAGGGCCCCTCAGAGTACGCAAAAGTGTCGCTGCTGGTGGGAGGCGCCCCCGCCATGCAAACACACCGCCGTACTTTGAGGGGCCCTGTGCCAGTGCCAATGCGAACGAGTGGGCCCCCCCTGCTTGCTCAGGATCACAGCACTTGCAACGTTGAAATACTTACCTCTCCCTGCTCCACCGCCGTGACGTAGTCCGCGTTTCCTGGGCCCACGAAAAACTTGAGCCAGCCCTACTCCCCCCACAACTTTTGCCAAATGACCCCCAATTTCCAATGCCCAACTATTATTATAAAGTTAATTAAGATTGACAAGCTTCAGAAACAAGAATGGATGTTTTTGGCATTAAAATGGGCACTGTAGGTGTTTTCCTGGCCTCCACTCACTGCCGACTATGCTTCCCCATTGACTTGCATTGGGTTTCGTGTTTCGGTCGATCCCCGACTTTCAGCGATAATCGGCCGACTGCACTCGACTCGACTCTGGACAAAGCCGGGTTTCACAAAACCCGACTCGATCTTAAAAAAATGAAAGTCGCTCAACCCTACCCCTCAGTACGCCTCCTCCACACAGTGTGATTCCCACACAGTTACTTAATGATACCCACAGTGTCTACCAGATCCCCCACAGACACAGTAGGATGCCCCCACACTATTATAAATATTATACCTCTGTCAGTACATCTCCACAAACGGTATGATGTCTAAATCGGCCCCCCCACACCCACAGTACAATGCCCCCACACAATGTTATGCTACCCCTACCCATCCTGTAGAATGTAAGCCCGCAAGGGCAGGGTCCTTGCCCCTCTGTATCGGTCTGTAATTGTTAGTTTGCTTACTGTAAGTGATATCTGTAATTTGTATGTAACCCCTTCTAATGTACAGCACCATGGAATAAATGATGCTATAGAAATAATAATAAATCCCGTCCACACATAGTATGATGCTTCCACAGTGTCTACCACAGCTCCCATACACATTAGAATGCCCCCACTGCTGCCAACACAGTATGATGCTCCCACAGTACATTCCCTCCACACACCGTATGATGCTCCCACAGTCTACCACAGACCCCACGCACAGTAGAATGGGCGCACTGCTGCAGACGAACAATACGATGTCCCTGTATGATGTTATGCCTCTCACAGTACATCTCATTCTCCCCCAACACAGTATGATGCCTTCCCCCAGTTTGATTTTCCCACAATCCAAAAAAGTGTGTGACACTCCCAAGTTTCCTCTCACACAAGCATCTCCCTTGCCTGTGTCTAGCTTCTCTGCTGTGACCTGAAGGTGTTTCAGTGCCTACCCAGACTGAATGTTGGTGTATGAATCTGATGGTTCTCTGCTCCAGTGTTGTATTCAGCTGTAACTGAGGTCAGCGGACACATAGAGTTGGGATATACCTCGGAACTTTATTTAGGACTATCCTGCTGGATCTGGGAGGGTTGGCAGATATACATTTCTTTTTTTTATATGATGTCATCTTAAATGATGTTTTATTCATTTCACATCTGAGACTTCTGTTAAATGTATACACCAGCATCGTTTAAGTCAGGGATAGGGAACCTCAGGCCCCCGGGCCATTTACAGCCCTTGATGATTTTTTATCAGGCCCCGGGCAGATTCTCAGGGACCGCATTCTTGGGTAGGGAGCTGTATTTTGATTGCCACCAGCTCATTAATTTCTTCTTGCTCTGTTAGGCTAGTTTCACACTAGCGTTTACCTGATCGGCGGGCTGCGGACTTCCTCCGTGAAGCCCCGCTGCACCTCCGCCGCTAGCTCCACCTACTTCTGCATGCGGCCTGTGTACCTATATTTAACATTAGGTACGCAGGTCCTGCCGCAGTATGCGGATGGTGCCGCATGCGGCATTTTGACGCTGCAGATAAAAAAAAAAATGCTACAGGCTGCGTCCTACGCTGGTAGCTGCAGCGTCAAAACGCCGCATGCGGCAGCCTCCGCTTACAGCGGCACGACCTGCGTACCTAATGTTAAATATAGGTACACAGGCCGCATGCCGTCCGCATGCAGAAGTAGGCGGAGCTAGCGGTGGAGGGCGGGGCTTCACGGAGGAAGTCCGCTGCTGCTCCATACGCAACTGTGAAACCGGCCTTAGCACACACACACACACAGTGTTCACTACTGAACACTGAAGGGCATGCAAGGAAAGATTATGTCCTGAAACCAGTGCCAGGGTCAGGATGTACTTTGTGGGCGGAATTTGTACGGCCCCCAAAGGATGGTATAAATATCCAAATGGCCCTTGGTAGAAAAAAGGATTCCTCACCCCTGGTTTAAATAAAAGAAAAAAGTGTTTAGGGGTTATTCTCAACATTTAAAAGTTATACCCTATCTTAAAGGGCCACTGTCACCCCCTCCAGCCGTTATAAACTAAAAGAGCCACCTTGTGCAGCAATAATGCTGCATTCTAACAAGGTGGCTCTTTTAGTTTTTGCTTCTGTTATTCCCTCAATAAAGCATTTTATAATTTTCCCCAAATACCTGTCTTTGTACCTGGAGGCGGGTCTGAAGCCTCCTCTGTGAAGCGCCCAACTGCCGTCACTCATCTCTTCTGGGGCGATGGTTGCCGCCCCCTGAGCGCTGTTATCTTCTGAAATCCGGCGCCTGCGCTGTGCGTGCCTGCCTGGGGCAGGCGCATTGAGAATTGCCCGTCATAGCTCAGATGCCGGGTTCCGTTCTGCGCCTGTGCGGGCAGTGCGGCCAGCCTGTTGCTGAATCCCCGCCCCGCACTGTGTTATGCATTATGCACAGTGCGGGGCTGGGATTCCTGGGCATGCGCACTGCGCTGTTCAGACGCTCCCCCGGTCCCCCACCTTCCAGCGTTGCCGTAATATACAGGTTTCCTTGCCGGCGTTTGGAACAGCCGCACAGAACAACGCTGGAAGGCGGGGGACCTGGGGGAGCGTCTGAACAGCGCAGTGCGTTTGCCCAGGAATCCCAGCCCCGCACTGTGCATAATGCATAACACAGTGCGGGGCGGGGATTCAGCAACAGGCTGGCCGCACTGCCCGCACAGGCGCAGAACGGAACCCGGCATCTGAGCTATGACGGGCAATTCTCAATGCGCCTGCCCCAGGCAGGCACGCACAGCGCAGGCGCCGGATTTCAGAAGATAACAGCGCTCAGGGGGCGGCGACCATCGCCCCAGAAGAGATGAGTGACAGCAGTTGGGCGCTTCACAGAGGAGGCTTCAGACCTGCCTTCAGGTACAAAGACAGGTATTTGGGGAAAATTATAAAACGCTTTATTGAGGGAATAACAGAAGCAAAAACTAAAAGAGCCACCTTGTTAGAATGCAGCATTATTGCTGCACAAGGTGGCTCTTTTAGTTTATAACGGCTGGAGGGGGTGACAGTGGCCCTTTAAAGTAGGTGACTCCTGCAATTCCCATTGTTCATGAAAATGGAGTCGTGTAAGGGTATGTGCACACGTTGCGGATTCTGCTGCGGCTTTTTCCGCAGCGGATATGGAAAATCCGCAGTGCAAAACCACTGCGGTTTTCACTGCGGATTTTATAGTGGTTTCTTCTGCGGATTCCACTGCGGTTTTACAACTGCAGATTCCTATTGGTGCAGGTGTAAAACCGCTGCGGAATCCGCACAAAGAATTGACATGCTGCGGAAAATAATCCGCTGCGTTTCCGCGTGGATTTTTCCGCAGCATGTGCACAACGGGTTTTTTTCCCCATAGGTTTACATGGTACTGTAAACTTAGGGAAAACTGCTGCGGATCCGCAGCGTCAAATCCGCTGCGGATCCGCAGCAAAATCCGCAGCGTGTGCACATACCCTTACAGTGCTGATACCACTACTCCATTCATTGTCTATGGGACTCTAGGAAAAAGCAAAGCATGTGGGTTTGTTTTTTTCTGTGGGCCATTTCCCACTGTGGAAAACAGCAAATAGTGGGAGTCCTACCCACAGGCAGATGAGTCAGGGTCTTATTTCACTAAGTATCAACAAATATTTAGCAAAATGTGAGCATAAATAAAACATAACCTTTAATCAAAGTTAAATAAAATATATAGTGCCACCTTTAAAAATAGGCAAAGTCCTAGGAAGAGGGTCAGAGAAAAAACAGTGGTCAGTTCTGACCAAGGATACGTGCTCACTACCTATATGTAAAAAAGTGAGCAGTCCTCTCCTGCACTTGGAAGCCCAAACAGAAAAAATGCATTCCTTCAACACGTAATAAAATATCCGATGAAGCATGAGTTCGGAGGGGAACTAAATGGGAGCGGTCTCACCAGTTACTGTAGTCCACTTGTCCAAAAAAGGTTGTCCGCCTGGATGACAAATTTTGTTTATGTTCTACTGGTTTCAAGGAGGCTTAAAAAAGGAAAATGAAATATTTTTAGTTAGAGCATGGACTTCCAAGCAGATGGGGGAGGGCCCTGTAGTAAAAGTTTGAGAAGTCCTCCCATGGAGTATGAATGAAGCGATGGTGAGTAGTGATGAACGAATTGTGCTTGGATAACTTGTTAGGCCTCTTTCACATTTTCGTCGGGCCGACGGACGTTGTGAATTTGTTGAACGACGTGGGCAGTGGATGCAGTTTTTCGACGCATCCGCCGCCCATTCTGCAGTCCGGGGAGGAGGGGGCGGAGTTTCGGCCGCACATGCGCTGTCGAAAATGGCGGACGCGACGCACAAAAAAAGTTACATTGAACTTTTTTGTACCGACGGTCTGCCAAAACACATCGTATCTGTCACACGACGGACGCGACGTGTGGCAATCCGTCGCTAATAAAAGTTTATGGGCAAAAAACGCATCCTGCGAGCACATTTGCAGGATCCGTTTTTTCCCCTAAATGACGGATTGCGACGGACTGAAAAAGACGGAAGTGTAAGGCTATGTTCACACTTTGCGGTTTTTGCTGCGGATCCGCAGCGGATTTGACGCTGCGGATCCGCAGCAGTTTTCCATGCAGGGTACAGTACAATGTTACCCTATGGAAAACAAAACCGCTGTGCCCACATTGCGGAAAATCCCTTTAAAAACCGCGCGGAATTGCTGCGGAAAAAAAGGAGCATGTCACTTCTTTCTGCGGATTCCGCAGCGGTTTTCAACATGCACCAATAGGAAAGTGCTGTTGAAAACCCGCAGAGGAATCCGCAGAAGAAACCGCAGGAAAATCCGCAGTGAAAACCGCAGCGGTTTTGCACTGCGGTTTTTCCAAATCCGCTGCGGAAAAATCCGCAGCAAAATCTGCAAAGTGTGAACAAGCCCTAAAAGAGGCCTTATTCGAGCATCTAGGAGTGCTCGTATATTCTGTTTGAGTCCCTGTGGCTGTGGGGGATTGCCTGTTAGGGAATCCCGAAGTGTGTTCAGGCTAACCGCTGCAAATCATGTAGCCGCAGGGACTCAAACATAATATATGAGAATTCCCAGATGCTCGGGTAAGACGTTATCCGAGCATGTTCGCTCATCGCTAATGGAGAGCATGCATAACCTCTACTATGCTCTAATAGTGAGCATACAACCCAAGCCTATTTTCCTACACTGAGGATAGGCAACACTCCACTACATGTATAAACATGCTGATCAAAAATAGTTATTAAACTATATTGAGTCAAGAAGTGCCTCTTTTTTTTAATTAAAAATTTAAACCTTTATTTACGTATACATACAATAAACATGATTAAAATAGTGCCTTTGAACCAAACAATTGTAGAAAGAGGTAAGCTAGGGCATATATACACTGTGTTCCAAATTATTATGCACGAAGAGTTTAGGAGTGATAAGGTTAGAATTTTTTTGTTTGTCATTTAAACTCATTGATGGTGATGTGTGTCAGGGCTCTTTATATCACTGAAAGCAATTGCAGATACCTGTACAAATTAGTTTGGGAGGTGTGTCCAAATAAAGGCAAGACTACTTAAGAAGGCTGTTCCACATTATTAAGCAGCCTACATTTTTTGCCAAAATGGGAAAGAAAAAGGATGTGTCGGCTGCTGAGAAGCAACAAATTGTGGAGTATTTAGGTCAAGGCATGACTACAATCAACATTGCCAAGACACTTCATCGTCATCATCGCACAATCAAGAAGTATGTAGCTGATTCCCAGCACACACGTGTGCGTGCTGATAAGGAAAAATTGAAGACTCTTTCCAACAGGCAATTGCGTAAGGTTTAAAGAGCAGCTGCAAAAATGCCTTGTCATAGCAGCAGACAAGTTTTTGAAGCTGCTGGTGCCTCCAACGTCCCCAGAGCAACAAGATGCAGGGTCCTTCAGAGGTTTGCAGCTGTTCGTATACCATCCTGTCGACCACCTCTATCCACTGCACACAAGCAGAAACCGCTCCAGTGGGCCAAACGATACATGAAGACTGACTTCCAAACTGTTTTGTTCACCGATGAGTGCCGTGCAACGCTCGATGGTCCAGATGGATGGAGTGAAGGATGGCTGGTTGATGGACACCCCATGAAAACACGGCTAAGGCGCCAACAAGGAGGAGGTGGAGTAATGTTTTGGGCTGGAATCATGGGGAGAGAGATTGTCGGCCCCTTTATGATCCCTGAAGGGGTAAAGATGAACTTCATAATCTATGTGGAGTTTCTAAAACAACACTTCCTGCCATGGTTCAAGAGGAAGAACCGTGCTTTCCACAGCAAGATCATTTTTATACATAATAATGCACCGTCTCATGCTTCAAAAAATACATCTGCATCTCTGGCTGCTATGGGCATAAAAGAGGACAAACTTATGGTGTGGCCACCATCTTCCCCTGACCTCAACCCCATTGAGAACCTCTGGAGCATCAACAAAAGGAGTGTCTATGATGGCAGGAGGCAGTTCACATCTAAGCAACAGCTCTGGGGGGGTATTCTGTCCACATGCAAAACAATTGAAGCAGAAATCATCCAAAAACTGACAAATTCTATGGACGAGAGAGTTCAGAAGCTTCTTTCGAACAAGGGGTCCTATGTGCAAATGTAACATCACCTAGAATAACGTTTTCACTTGAAAACTGTTTGATTTCATTTTGTAATAAGCTGATAATGCTTATAACTTCACAATTGAACATTTTTTTGTTCAAAATTAAAAAAAAAGGTTGAAAACTGCTGTGCATAATAATTTGGAACATGCATTTTGAGTGTTTATTTTTTTTTTTAAAAGATAGTTTTCATAGGCAGTTTGTTCCAAAACATTGCACTTATACTAGAATAGTAGATGACTGGAAAATAACAATGACTGCAATTCAGATAGGTAATTTAGAGAAAATATGAGGAAATATTATTTGCATAATAATTTGGAATACAGTGTAGATAACCAGATATAATAAACATTACAGACTCCTTTTCATAAATGCTAACTATGGAAATTCAAAATATCATTTATAAAAATATCCTCACTCATTGCCTCCAAAATCATATGGGAATTTCCCTATAATTGAAGTAAATTATACCTATAAAGTGCAAATGTTTCAATTTCCAGGCACACTAAATTGTAAAGGATAGTCCACAATAGCAAATATCGTAGCATGTAAAAAGTGCAAATGCATGTCATATAAATTTGAAGTCACTACTAGCTGAGCCATGTGGGCAATATCCACACGATCCAAAGCACCATTGAAAGGCAAATTGCCTCAATAATGTCCACAGTGTAAAAATGCAAGTTGCCGCAATGATATCATCAGTATATTCACCATGTGTTTACAATAAACCAAAGCTAGTAGCCCCCAACAAACACATATTACCTGAATCTATTATGCCTCTATTCAAAATCCAATGCCAGGTGGCACGCTATACCTCTGAGAGCCCCAACGCGCGTTTCGCAACTGCTTCCTCCTGGGGGCGTGTCTATGGTTGAGCGTCATAGGATTTTATGGTCTAGACTCACCACTGAGATTGTACTAAGGCGGAGCCATTAGCAGCGCGTCATATGATGACCGCGCTTGCCACTGCTGTCTACAAAAGATACTCTGAAGTGACCAATAAGAATAAGGCTGGGCAAGACTATTAGCGGCACATTATGTAGCACAATATTGGAAGATTGCACAAGCTGGAGCACTTTGGCAGTGAGTAGAAAGCACATATAGCTACAGCCTAAATATACGCTTTAGCTTAACCAATTAAATTATAGCAAAAAACGGTAAAATTGAACAGAGTAGCGCCCCATATATAAATAGCGTATGTAGCTACAATCAGACTATATGCTTTGAGTTAGCCAATGAGATTATAAAAACCGGCTAGTAACATTACGTCATATGGTAAGAGCGCATACATCTGCAGTACATGCTACAAAATGTGCCGCTAATAGTCTTGCCCAGCCTTAATCTTATTGGTCACTTCAGAGTATCTTTTGTAGACGGCAGTGGCAGTGCTAATGGCTCCGCCTTAGTACAATCTCATTGGTGAGTCTAGACCATAAAATCATGATGCTCAACCATAGACACGCCCCCTGGAGGAAGCAGTCGCGATACGCGCGTCGGGGTTCTCGGAGGTATAGCGTGCCACCTGGCATTGGATTTTAAATAGCAGCATAATAGATTCAGGTAATATGTGTTTGTTGGGGGCTACTAGCTTTGGTTTATTGTAAACATATGGTGTGTATACTGATGATATCATTGCGGCAACTTGCATTTTTACACTGTGGACATTGTTGAGGCAATTTGCCTTTCAATGGTGCTTTGGATCCTGTGGATATTGTCCACATGGCTCAGCTTGTAGTGACTTCAAAGTAATACGACATGCATTTGCACTTTTTACATGCTCCGATATTTGCTATTGTGGACTATCCTTTACAATTTAGTGTGCCTGGACATTGAAATATTGACGCATTTGCACTTTATAGCTATACTTACTTCACTTATATGGAAATGCCTCAAAAATCATATGGGAAATGAGTGAGGATATTTTTATAAATTATATTTTGAATGTCCATAGTTAGCACTTTATGAAAAGCAGTTTGTAATGTTTGTTGTATCTGGTTATCTATATATGCCCTAGCTTACCTCTTTCTACAATTGTTTGGTTCAAGGGCACTATTTTAATCATGTTTATTGTATGTATATGTAAATAAAGGTTTACATTTTTAATAAAAAAAAGAGGCACTTCTTGATTCAATATAGTTTAATAACTATTTTTAATCAGTATGTTTATATATGTTCTAATAGTGCATTTCAGAGCAATAATCTTGGGGTTGGTAGCTGTCCTAGAGTTCGACTCTTCCAATCTACCAATTATAATCTATTTTTTTTGTATGAGTTATCATGTATTAGTGGATTGAGAGTATAGGTTTTGATACTATTTTAACCCCTTAGTGACAGAGCCAATTTGGTACTTAATGACCGAGCCAATTTTTACAATTCTGACCACTGTCACTTTAAGAGGTTATAACTCTGGAACGCTTTATCGGATCCCGTTGATTCTGAGATTGTTTTTTTGTGACATATTGTACTTCAAGTTAGTGGTAACATTTCTTCGATATTACTTGCGATTATTTATGAAAAAAACGGAAATATGGCGAAAATTTTGCAATTTTCAAACTTTGTATTTTTATGCCCTTAAATCAGAGAGATATGTCACGAAAAATAGTTAATAAATAACATTTCCCACATGTCTACTTTACATCAGCACAATTTTGGAAACAAATTTTTTTTTTTGTTAGGGAGTTATAAGGGTTAAAGGGTGACCAGCAATTTCTCATTTTTACAACACCATGTTTTTTTTAGGGACCACATCACCTTTGAAGTCATTTTGAGGGGTCTATATGATAGAAAATAACCAAGTGTGACACCATTCTAAAAACTGCACCCCTCAAGCTGCTCAAAACCACATTCAAGAAGTTTATTAACCCTTTACGTACTTCACAGGAACTGAAACAATGTGGAAGAAAAAAATGAACATTTAACTTTTTTTTGCAAACATTTTACTTCAGAACCATTTTTTTAAATTTTCACAAGTGTAATTAGGCTGGTTTCACACTTGCGTTTTTGTCTGCAGCGTTTTTTGCACAAAAAACGCATGCGTTTTTCCCCCCCTATATTTAACATTGAAAACGCATGTGTTTTTTTTGTACGCGTTTGGTCGCGTTTTCAAATGCATGCGTTTTTTTTCTGCATGCGTCCATTTTCAAAAATGCAACCTGTAGTATTTTTTTGTAAGTTTTTTTTGCCGCAAAAAAACGTATGCGTTTTTTCGTGGCAAAAAAAAAATGCATTGCTGTCTATGTAAACGCATGCGTTTTTAAGCACATGCGTTTTTTGCGTAGAAAAAACCCCAGAAAACACTGAAAAGCCACCCACCACCATCAAGGTGATGAAGGGATCCAAACCCTAACTCTACCCCTAACCTCACCCCTAACCGTTTAATGAACATTTTCTGACAGTCATAGTGCCACGTATTTCAGTGCCACATATTTCAGTGCCATGATATTTCAGTGCCACGATATTTCATTGCCACATACTATGAATACTATAACTACGTGGTTATGCGTGGCACTGAAATATCGTGGCACGTAAATACGTGGCACTTATATACGTGGCACTTACGTGGCACATATGTGGCACTTATATACGTGGCACTTACGTGGCACTTAAATACGTGGCACATACGTGGCACTTATATATGTGGCACTTAAATACGTGGCACTTACGTGGCACTTAAATACGTGGCACTTATATACATGGCACTTAAATACGTGGCACTTATATACGTGGCACTTATATACGTGGCACATACGTGGCACTTAAATACGTGGCACTTAAATACGTGGCACTTAAATACGTGGCACTTAAATACGTGGCACTTAAATACGTGGCACTTAGGTGGCACTTAAATACGTTGCACTTACGTGGCACTTAAATACGTGGCACTTAAATACGTGGCACTTAAATACGTGGCCACTGAAATATCGTGGCACTTATATACGTATATACGTATATAAACGTATTTCAGTGCCACGTATTTCAGGTTAGGGGTAGGGTTTTTTTTTTTTTTTTCTTGTTTTCTTGTGTTTTCCTATAAAAACGCATGCGTCTAAAAAACGCATGCGTTTTACCGCGTTTACATGTGTTTTTTCACACATGCGTTTTTTAAAAAACGCATGCAGATAAAAACGCAAGTGTGAAACCAGCCTAAGGCTGGTTTCACACTTGCGTTTTTATCTGCATGCGTTTTTTAAAAAAACCGCATGTGTGAAAAAACGCATGTAAACGCGGTAAAACGCATGCGTTTTTATAGGAAAACACAAGAAAACCCTAACCCTAAACGTGACTGAAATACGTGGCACTGAAATACGTGGCACTTAAATACGTGGCACTTAAATGCGTGGCACTTAAATGCGTGGCACTTAAATACGTGATACGTGGCACTGAAATACGTGGCACTTAAATACGTGATACGTGGCACTGAAATACGTGGCACTGAAATACGTGGCACTTAAATACGTGGCACTTAAATACGTGATACGTGGCACTGAAATACGTGGCACTTAAATACGTGATACGTGGCACTTAAATACGTGCAACTGAAATACGTGGCACTTAAATACGTGGCACTATGACTGTCAGAAAATGTTCATTAAACGGTTAGGGGTGAGGTTAGGGGTAGAGTTAGGGTTAGGGTTTGGATCCCTTTATCACCTTGATGGTGGTGGGTGGCTTTTCAGTCTGTTTTCTTTTTCTATAAAAACGCATGCGTTTTTAACGCAAACGCATGTGCTTAAAAACGCATGCGTTTACATAGACAGCAATGCATTTTTTTGCCGCGAAAACACGCATGCGTTTTTTCGCGGCAAAAAAACGCCGCTAGAAAATACTACAGGTTGCATTTCTGCAAATGAACGCATGCGTCAAACGCAGGCGTTGCCGAAAACGCCTGCGAAAAAACGCATGCGTTTTTTAATGTTAAGTATAGGGAAAAAACGCATGCGTTTTTTGCATTTTTTAGCGCTGAAACGCAGCTTACAAAAACGCAAGTGTGAAACCACCCTTAAAACAGAATTTTAACCACAAATTTTGTTGTGCAATTTCTCCTGAGTACGCCGATACCCCATATGTGGAGGTAAACCACTGTTTGGGCGCACCGCAGAGCTTGGAAGAGAAGGAGTGTCGTTTTACTTTTTCAATGTAGAATTGGCTGGAATTGAGATCGGACGCCATGTCACGTTTGGAGAGCCCCTGTTGTGCCTAAACAGTGGAAACCCCCCACAAATGACACCATTTTGGAAACTAGACCCCTTAAGGAACTTATCTAGATGTGTGGTGAGCACTTTGAACCCCCAAGTGCTTCACAGAAGTTTATAACGTAGAGCCGTGAAAATAAAAAATCGCATTTGTTTTCACAAAAATGATTTTTTCGCCCACAAATTCTTATTTGCACAAGAGTAACAGGAGAAATTAGACCACAAAAGTTGTTGTGCAATTTCTCCTGAGTACGTCGATACCCCATATGTGGAGGTAAACCACTGTTTGGGCGCACCGCAGAGCTTGGAAGAGAAGGAGTGTCGTTTTACTTTTTCAATGTAGAATTGGCTGGAATTGAGATCGGACGCCATGTCACGTTTGGAGAGCCCCTGTTGTGCCTAAACAGTGGAAACCCCCCACAAATGACACCATTTTGGAAACTAGACCCCTTAAGGAACTTATCTAGATGTGTAGTGAGCACTTTGAACCCCCAGGTGCTTCACAGAAGTTTATAACGTAGAGCCATGAAAATAAAAAAAATCGCATTTTTTCTACAAAATTGATCTTTTTGCCTCCAAATTTTTATTTTACCAAGGGTAACAGGAGAAAATGGACCCCAGAAGTTGTTGTACAATTTGTCCTGAGTACGCCGACACCCCATATGTGGGGGTAAACCACTGTTTGGGCGCATGGCTGAGCTCGGAAGCAAAGGAGCGCCATTTGACTTTTCAATGCAAAATTGACTGGAATTGAGATCGGACGCCATGTCGCGTTTGGAGAGCCCCTGATGTGCCTAAACAGTAGAAACCCCCCAAAAGTGACCCCATTTTGGAAACTAGACCCCCCATGGAACTTATCTAGATGTGTAGTGAGAACTTTGAATGCCCAAGTGCATCACAGAAGTTTATAATGCAGAGTCGTGAAAATAAAAAATATTTTTTTTTGTTAACAAAAAAGATTTTTTAGCCCCCAAGTTTTTATTTTCACAAGGGTAACAAGAAAAATTGGACCCCAAAATTTGTTGTCCAATTTGGCCTGAGTATGCTGGTACCCCATATGTGGGGGTAAACCACTGTTTGGGCGCATGGCTGAGCTTGGAAGGGAAGGAGCGCCGTTTTGGAATGCAGACTTTGATAGAATTGTCTGCGGGCGTTATGTTGCGTTTGCAGACCCCTAATGTACCTAAACAGTAGAAACCCCCCACAAGTGACCAAATTTTGGAAACTAGACCCCCTAAGGAACTTATCTAGATATGTGGTGAGAACTTTGAATGCTCAAGTGCTTCACAGAAGTTTATAATGCAGAGTAGTGAAAATAAAAAAATATTTTTTTTCCCACAAAAAAGATTTTTAGCCCCCAAGTTTTTATTCTCACAAGGGTAACAGGAGAAATTGGACCCCAAAAGTTGTCCAATTTATCCCGAGTACGCTGATGCCCCATATGTGGGGGTAAACCACTGTTTGGGCGCACGGCAGAGTTCAGAAGGGAGGGAGCACCATTTGACTTTTTTAGCGCAAAATTGGCTGTCGTGTTTGGAGACCCCCTGATGTACCTAAACAGTGGAAACCCCCCAATTCTAACTCCAACCCTAACTCCAACACACCCCTAACCCTAATCTCTACACAATCCATAATCCTAATTACAACCCTAACGATAATCACAATCCTAACCCCAAAACAGCCCTAACCTCAAACCTAACCCTAATCCTAACCATAACCCTAATCAAAACCCTAAATCCAACACACCCCCTAACCCTAATCTCAAACCTAACCCTAATCCCAATACACCCCTAACCCTAATCCCAACCCTAACCTTAACCCTAATCCCAACCCTAACCCTAATCCCAACCCTAATCCCAAACGTAACCCTAATCCCAACCCTAATCCCAAACGTAACCCTAATCCCAACCCTAATCCCAAACGTAACCCTAATACCAACCCTAATCCAAACCCTAACCCTAATCCCAACTCTAACCCTAACTTTAGCCCCAACCCTAACTTTAGCCCCAACCCTAACCCTAATTTTAGCCCCAACCCTAACCCTAATTTTATCCCCAACCCTAACCCTAACTTTAGCCCCAACCCTAACCCTAACTTTAGCCCCAACCCTAACCCTAAGGCTACTTTCACACTTGCGTCGTGTGGCATCCTTCGCAATCCGTCGTTTTAGACAAAAAAACGGATCCTGCAAATGTGCCCACAGGATGCCTTTTTTGCCCATAGACTTGTATTACCGACGGATGGCCACACGTCGCGTCTATCGTGCACTGGATCTGTTGTGTTTTGGCGGACCGTAGTCCCAAAAAAAGTTCAATGTAACCTTTTTTTTGTACGTCGCGTCCGCCATTTCCACGCATGCGTGGCCGTAACTCTGCCCCCTCCTCCCCAGGACATAGACTGGGCAGCGGATGCGTTGAAAAACTGCATCCGCTGCCCACGTTGTGCACAATTTTCACAACGTGCGTCGGTACGTCGGGCCAACGCATTGCGACCGCCCCGTACCGACACAAGTGTGAAAGAAGCCTAAGGCTACTTTCACACTAGCGTCGTACTTGGCCCATCGCAGTGTGTCGGGCCGACGTACCGACGCTAGCGTTGTAAGCGCCGCACAACGGGTGCAGCGGATGCTGTTTTTTCAACGCATCCGCTGCCCCATTGTGAGGTGCGGGGAGGCGGGGGCGGAGTTCCGGCCGCGCATGCGCGGTCGGAAATGGCGGACACGTCGCACAAAAAGAGTTACATGTAGCGTTTTTTTGTGCTGACGTCCCCCAGCGTCCGCTTCCCTGCACTGTGTAAGCGCCGGCCCTAAAGCAGAGCGGTGACGTCACCGTTGTGCTCTGCTTTACGGCTGGCCGGCGCTGACACAGTGCAGGGAAGCGGACGCCGGGGGACCCGACAGACACCGGAATGTAAGTATGTAGTGTTTGTTTTTTTTTACATTTACAATGGTAACCAGGGTAAATATCGGGTTACTAAGCGCGGCCCTGCGCTTAGTAACCTGATGTTTACCCTGGTTACCAGTGAAGACATCGCTGAATCCGCGTCACACACACCGATTCAGCGATGTCAGCGGGTGATCCAGCGACGAAATAAGGTGCTGGCCTTCTAGCTCCGACCAACGATATCACAGCGGGATCCAGATCGCTGCTGCGTGTCTAACACAACGATATCGCTATCCAGGACGCTGCAACGTCACGGATCGCTATCGTTATCGTTGTTAAGTTGTTCAGTGTGAAGGTACCTTTAACCCTATAGCGCCACTTGTTGGAAGTAGCGATCCTACAAGTCACAATCAACCCTTTAACGAGTCGTGCAACATGACTTAGGATAAAAGCCAAATCAGTATCTCAATTCGCAGACACGGTGTTTCGGGCTATTGGCCCTCGTCAGTGCGAAGCATGAGAACTGATTTGGCTAGGTGAGAGGCTCTGGACTGGGGTCTAAGGGGTAACGAATGAGCTCTAAGGTCAGTCGGGGAGCATGAAAATAATGATACAAGTCCGGCTCTGCCCCTGGACAGCTTTTTCCAGCGCTGCCAGAGATGATTGACAGGTCTCTAGTCATGGGAGAGATCTTGTCAGTCACCTGCAGCAGCACTGAGAGAAGCCTGCCAGACATCTTATCTCCGGCTATGGTCTCTGTCTGGCTCTTTAAATTTTGTTTTTTCTCTGTGAAACACTGAACTTTTTAAGAGAAAAATAGACCCAGCTGCAATCTTGAATACAAAGTAACCATTGATAAAAAAAAATCTCAGATCAAGTGTGCAAACAAAGAAGATAATAAAAATGTATATTAATTTATTATTATATTTATTAACAGAAAAAATATATATAAAATGAGTTGCCTCATGCCAAAGAGTGATGCAGAATAATACAATAAATAGATAGCAATTGTTATAAAACAAGTACAATTTTAACCTTTTCAATATCAGTACTGTATAAATATAAACTAAGGTAATTAATTGCAGTAAATAATCATTAGTTCTCGAATGGATACCAAGTAGTAAGTACACTGTGTTCCAAATTATTATGCAAATTGGATTTAAGTGTCATAAAGATTTAATTGTTTTGTTTTTCAAATAAACTCGTGGATGGTATTGTGTCTCAGGGCTCAATGGATCACTGAAATCAATCTTAAACACATGTGATAATTGGTTTTCCAGGTGATTCTAATTAAAGGAAAACTACTTAAAAATGATGTTCCACATTATTAAGCAGGTCACAGTTTTCAAGTAACATGGGAAAGAAAAAGCATCTCTCTGCTGCTGAAAAGCATCAAATAGTGCAATGCCTTGGTGAAGGAATGAAAACATTAGAAATTTTCCAAAAACATAACCGTGATCATCGTACTGTTAAGAGATTTGTGGCTGTATCTGAGCACAAATGTGTTTGTGCTGATAAAGGCATAATGAGGAAGATTTCTGCCAGGCAAGTTCATCGGATTAAGAGAGCAGCTGCTAAAAAGCCATTACAAAGCAGCAAACAAATATTTGAAGCTGCTGGTGCCTCTGGAGTCCATCGAACCTCAAGGTGTAGGCTCATTCAAAGGCTTGCTGTGGTGCATAAACCTACTATTTGGCCACCCTTAAACAGTGTTCACAAGCAGAAATGGTTGTATTGGGCCCACACATACATGAAGACTAATTTCCAAACAGTCTTGTTTACTGATAAGTGTTGAGCAACCCTGGATGGTCCAGATGGATGGAGTAGTGGATGGTTGGTGGATGGCCACCATGTCCCAACAAGGCTGCAACGTCAGCGAGGAGGTGGAAGAGTCATGTTTTGGGCCGGAATCATGGGAAACAGCTGGCAAGGCCCTTTAAGGTTCCTGAAGGTGTGAAAATGACCTCTGCAAAGTATATAGAGTTTCTGACTGACAACTTTCTTATATGGTCTAAAAAGCAGAAACGTGCCTTCAGGAGCAAAATCATCTTCATGCTGACAATACCCCATCTCATGCTGCAAAGAATACCTCTGAGTCATTGGCTGCTATGGGCATAAAAGGAGATAAACTCATGGTATGGCCACCATCTTCCCCTGACCTCAACCCTATAGAGAACCTTTAGAGGATCATCAAGCAAAAGATCTATGAGGGTGGGAGGCAGTTCACATCCAAACAGCAGCTCTGGGAGGCTATTCCAACTTCATGCAAAGAAATACAAGCAGAAACTCGCCAAAAACTCACAAGTTCAATGGATGCAAGAATTGTGAAGGTGACATCAAAGAAGGGTCCTATGTTAACATGTAACTTGGCCTGTTGGGATGTTTTGGCGTTAAATAGCTTTTTTGTTCAGTGAATGTGACCTCCTAATGCTGCAAATTCCACAAATGAGCATTTTCAGTTCTTTAAAACAGATCAAATGTTTAGAAACTCTACTGTGCATAATAATTTGGAACAGTGCATTTTGAGTTTTTATTCATTTTGGAGATTATACTGTTATCATTGGGAGGTTTCTTCAATAAAATTCGATGTATAATCTAACGGGTGATGACTATAATTAGACTGACTGTCATTTGCACCGACCATTTAGGAAAATCTGATAAAAATGTAATTTGCATAATAATATGGAACATAGTGTATAGTCTATAAAAATAATAAAAGTTTGAAAAAGTTTTTACCGAGTATGGCGTCCACAAGAAAGCCCTGCATCCCTTCACCCCTACAATCTTGCAGTTGGGCTCTAATTCATGCTGCTCGTGGTTTGGGCAGCATGAATTAGGTGATAGGTTCTTTTTAAAATGTACCGTAGTTTATAAAATAGGTTTAGACTATTAATTGTAGCAACACTAGAGGTCACTGTAAGCTTGTATAGAATGTATTACTCTTCTGTTGTATGATGAGAAACCTATATTCTCGATGGCTGCATGAATTTTTTTCTTATTTCCCTTCTGCGGTACAGTATTATTTTTTCGGTGTAGGGAAGAAAAGTTCTTTGATACAGGATCCCTCAAAGTGTGTATCTCTTAGTTTGTAATATGTGAGCTGAATGTCGACACATTTGTCCTGGAAATATTACTAATATTACTATCTTTATGAACAGGAAAGATATATATCTTGGTACCGTGTTAGCCAGTAGATAGAAAAATATTTAGGGTATGTGCACACGTTGCGGATTCTCTGCGGATCAGCAGCGTTTTTTGCAGTGCAGAAACGCTGCAGATCTGCAATTGATTTACAGTACAATGTAAACCAATGAGAAAAAAAAAATGCTGTGCACACTTTGCGGAAAATCCGCTGCGGAAATGCTGCAGTTTAAAAGAAGTAGCATGTCAATTCTTTTTTGTGAATCTGCAGCGTTTGTACCCACTCCATTATAGAAAACCGCAGGGGTAGAAACCGCAGCAAATCCGCAAGAAAACCGCAGCAAAAACGCACAAAAAAACGCAGAACCGCACAAAAAACCGCAGTAGCGTTTTCTGCCAGGAGAGGCAGAATCCGCACCAGAAATTCCTAAGCCTAATCCGCAACGTGTGCACATAGCTTTACAGTACAATGTAGATCAATGAGAAAAAAAAA
Source organism: Ranitomeya variabilis (assembly GCF_051348905.1). Classification (NCBI taxonomy): domain Eukaryota; kingdom Metazoa; phylum Chordata; class Amphibia; order Anura; family Dendrobatidae; genus Ranitomeya; species Ranitomeya variabilis. Next base: position 221,571,002 of record NC_135233.1, read on the forward strand.
ATGCTGCGCACACTTTCCGGAAAATCCGCTGCGGAAACGCTGCGGTTTAAAAGAAGTAGCATGTCACTTCTTTTTTGTGAATCTGCAGCGTTTTTGTACCCATTCCATTATAGAAAACCGCAGGGGTGTAAAAAACGCAGCAAATCCGCAAAAACGCACAAAAAAACGCTGCGGAACCGCACAAAAAACCGCAGGCGCGTTTTCTGCCAGGAGAGACAGAATCTGCACCAGAAATTCCTAAGCCTAATCCGCAACGTGTGCACATAGCCTTAGAATTGAGAGTCCTCAGTGGTTGATACCTTTTATGGCTAACTGAAAAGATGGTAACAAATTGCAAGCTTTTGAGACTACACAGGTCTCTTCATCAGGCATAGACTAAGGGTATGTGCACACGCTGCGGATTTTGCTGCGAATCCGCAGCGGATTTTGCTGCGAATCTGCAAAGTTTACAGTACCATGTAAACCTATGGGGAAAAAAAACCCACTGTGCACATGCTGCGGAAAAATCCGCGCGGAAACGCAGCGGATTATTTTCCGCAGCATGTCAATTCTTTGTGCGGATTCCACAGCGGTTTTACACCTGCACCAATAGGAACCTGCAGTTGTAAAACCGCAGTGGAATTCGCAGAAGAAACCGCGATAAAATCCGCAGTGAAAACCGCAGTGGTTTTGCACTGCGGATTTTGCAAATCCGCGGTGGAAAAATCCGCAGCAGAATCCACAGCATGTGCACATACCCTAATACAAACTCTGAAGAATCACATATTTATGCACAAAATAGCACAGAAAAAAGAAAAAAAAAACATGGATAAGACAGGTGAAATGAAGCAGAATTATCATAACTGTTTATCACTCATGGTAATTCCTTTCAGTTAGCCATTAAAAGGTATCAACCACTGAGGACTCTCAATTCTAAATATTTTTCTATCTTTATGTACTAAGGCATGTTTTGTAAAATGGATGCTGAAAAAAGTTTTATATCCTTTTTAAACCCCTGCAATGTCTGATGGGAATCAGGTTTAAGCCACATTCACAGGTTCAGTATTTGGTTAGTATTTTACATCTGTATTTGTAAGCCAAAACCTAGTGTGGGTAAAATATGCAAAAAATGGGGCGCATATTTCTATTATCTTTTTCTCTGATTGCCGCACTCCTGATTTTGTCTTACAAATACTAATGTAAAATACTGAACGTGGCCTTTAAAAGAGTTATCCTTTTGGTAAAATTATCTGTAAAACTTTTTAATTTATTATTATTATTATTATTATTATTATACTTTTTTTTTTTTTTTTACTTAGTTCCAACACACCATAAATGGTGATTTCTTTTTATTTTTCCCATTTCCTTGTAGTCTCTTTCAATCTGGCAGTTCTGCTTGTTTACATCTTAATGCTGGAAGAATGGGGCCTGTCACTAGTTTAGCAAAGGGCAATAAAGCATCCGCACTTCCTGCCCCCACCACCTTCGTTACTGCCAGGTATCTCCTCTTTCTTTCCTGCATTTCTACATCTGCAAAATAGTAAAATGAATGTGCACTATGGCTTTATTCCATTCCATCCTTTCATCCAAATTGAATGTCATATTCCCTTGTGTAGGTGTTTGAAATTATTCTCCCTCATCACAGTTCGATCTTCCACTCTGCCGATGATTACTGTGGTGTGACCGAACTACATACACAGTTCTCTGCTACATCAGACATAGCACATAGTCAGCATTGCTACACCAGACAGCACAGTCAGCTCTGCTATACCATGCATGGCACACTTGTCAATGTTAACTCTGCTTATAATTACTGAAGTGTACCAGATCTACGTACATGGTCGGCTCTGCCACACCAGACACAGCTCCTCAGTCGGCTCTGCCACACCCCGTGGTTGGCTCTGCCACACCAGACACAGCCCACCTTGGCTGCACCCTACATGCTTTTGGCTGCAAATAGATTCACTATTAAATAAAAAAGTAAAGCTGGGGGCATACTGATTGAAGTTTGGAGACTTTTGCTCATCTCTTTTCTTGCCCATCAAACTACTTGCACAAAAGAAACTGCCATCTTTGCAATCTTCAACTGATGACATCCCATCCCGTCAACAGGGCGGCAATATAGGCTGGAAAATTCCAGAGACCCATGTGACTGTTTGACGTGTGATCACACTAGCGGAGTTCAGGTCAATTGACAGCATTCTAGAGAATCAGGAAGGAGATAATTATACAAATGTAAGTGCAATACAAAGTTGAAGTGTGGGTTGGAGGGGCAATAATGAAGGGAAGAAGTCTGAAAGAAAACAACCCCTTTAAAGATGGATATCTGCTTTTAAGCTAGCAGTTTAGCATGGCTAAAAGGGATGATATCCAATCAGTAAAGGAAACCTGTTGAGTTCCATGACATTCTCCATTTGCTACCATAGCAGGATGAATGAAGATTTGGTTTTATGTGCCTTATTGACTCTGCATTGTTTGAAGAACACTTTAAATCTGACATATGCTAATGAGGAAGGACTAGTCCAGCAAGCTTTTCTTTCCCTTGACTAGTCCTGCAGCGGGTCTTGTAATCACACCTCCCTTGGCGGGATTGACAACCTGATTCAAACACAGTTAAGAGGACCTTTATACAGGCTGTCAACCAAACTTAGGCTATGTGCACACGTAGGGAAAGAGGTGCAGAATTTCCTGCACAAAATCCGCATCTCCTGGCAGAATCCGCAGCCGCGGATTTGCCGCAGTTTTTATGCAGATTTTGTGCGGAATTGATGGGGATTTTGTGCGGATTTTCTGCGATTTTTGCCACTGCAGATTTTTATCATGGAGGGGTGCAGAAACGCTGCAGATCCGCACAAAAGTAACATGCACTTCTTTGAAATCCACAGCAATTCCGCACTGATTTTTCCGCACCATCTGCACAGCTTTTTTTTTAATCCCATTGAATAACATTGTACTGTAAATCACAGTGTGGATCTGCAGCGTTTCTGCGCGGAAAAATCCACTGCGGATCCGCAGCAAATCCTCATCGTGTGCACATAGCCTTAGGGAGGCAGGATGAAAAGATCAGAGGCAGGGCGAGTTCTGGGGAAGTGATGACCCACTGGACTAGTCCTGCCTCATTAGCATATGCAATGCTTCAGATTACACCTTAATTATTCAAACACTGCAGTGTTAGTATGGCACATAAAACACCTCATTACACTAGCGTAATTTGAACACATGCTGCTATGGTATTGAATGGGGACAGTAAGGGGACTTGACAGGTTACATTTAAAGAGTTAGGGTATGTGCCCACGATCCAGAGTTGCTGCAGGTTTGACTCTGAGTACTTATGCAGCGTCAATCCTACAACGGCATCTGTGACAGCATAGTGGATGGGATATCAGGAAATCCCATGTCCACTATGCGTTCACAGAACGCCTGTGAATCACCCATGGAGACAGAGCTTTCCAGACCGTTAGTCTCCGCAAGAGAATCTGCATCAATAAAATGTATTGAATACAGTGAATCTGCATGGTTCGGTGAACACATGCGGAATAACCTGTGTTCGATAGACATCCAAAGCACTGCCAGTTCTGGGCCATGGGCACCTGGCCTAATATGTGAATAAAATAACCTTTACTGTACATCCAAATAATCCACTTTATAATGCACAGAAATCTGACACTGTGTGATGCCAAGTGCATTATAGAGGCCCTATGATTCAGAGGTGGACCATAATAGATTTTGGACTGGGTTCTTTCCTTCAAAATTATGGTATCTCTGTATTTCTAAAGAGGATGACAATTGCAGAACATATTTTCGTAAAGAACAAATAAATTTCTTGTTGCCTGTAAATGAGCATTCATTTTTCAAGTCAGCATTATCTAGACACGTTGTTATTGCATCTATAAGCAGTGGTGAAAAATAGAAACATTTCAGGGTTTCTTGTCTAAATATTGAATACTATTGCACTACTAAATTTACATATGATCTGTTTTCTTTTTTTTTCCTTCAAAAACCATAGCCAAAAGATTTGAGTTGTAATTTTTAATGTACAGTAAATCTTTGTAACAATGTAACACACACATGTATCACTTTCATAGGCACAAAGTTCTATCCAACCTGAATTCCCATTCCAAATATGGTAAGTAATGTGCAGTATCGAACATATTATAAAGAAAGTATGTTGTGATAAACACTCTGGATGAACTGGAATGTAAAATACGTTGGTAACTTACAAAAATAGGAATCGGCATGTCTGTCTGGAAAAATAAGGCATAATTCAGACACCGAGTATGGACGAGGCTTTCTGGTGTGAACTCAGGTTCCTGATCTCAACTCGACAGGTTTGTATATTCCTATGAGGCTGGTGAGTGTGGGTCAAAAAGATCTGTGCTCAGTCTGGAAATCACTGCCTGTAGTCAGACCTTGATATTTGGATGTTTGAATTCTGCCCGAAGGAAGAACCTTTTTTCTCTTGATAATGAGAGTCTCCATATGATTGTAAGAAAAAAAAACATAAAAGCAGCACTGTAAAAGTTCTGAAAAGATTTTAAAACAGATGGCCAATCCAAAGAAAAGGAAGTAAGAGTCTTAGGCTGGCGTCACACTCAGCGTATGGAAATACGGTCTGTTTTTTACGGCCGTAATACGCAGTAATTGTCCCACAACACTGTTCCGTATTCAATGCGAGGATACGATTTTTATGCACAAATTTATCCGTGTGTATGGCATCCGTATGGCTTCCGTAGGGCGATTTTTTTTTTTTTTTTCTCGCAGGCTTGCAAAATGGACATATCATGGATCCATCAGCTCAAATATTCTTAAAAACATATATACAGTCTATATAGATAGATAGATAGATATATATATATATATATATATATATATATATATATATATATATATATATATATGTATATATATATATATATATATATATATATATATATATATATGTATATAGAGAGAGAGAGAGAGAGAGAGAGAGAGAGAGAGAGAGAGAGAGAGATATTGTGGTGCAGTGACCAATGTTATAGCCAGGGGGCGCTGTGTGTGCACTTCAAGATGCACTTGGAGGCATAGTTGTGGTGAAACAGTGACTGGCAGCGTTGTAATGGCCGATATGTATCAAAGAGGTGGGTGGCCCTGTGATGGAAGCCTGGGTATGTTTTGCTCAAGCAGATCTACTGCTGAGGGATTTGTTTACATTGGGAAGGCTTCCAGGTGATTGGAGAGATGGGTGGGTCCAGTCACCTACAAACCCACCCAAAGAGGTGTATCTGAACACCTAAGATGGTTTTGTGTTTTAAGGACCTGTGGTGATGTCACGCTCACCTGACTGGCCATGTGACAGGTACCTGGGTGTGGTTACACCTATGTAAAATAGGTGTGTGTAGCACATGGTGTGGGTGTTTGGGAGTCTGCAAGTGTGGACAGACTTCCATGTGTCCTGGCTGGACACTGCAGAGTGGCCTGTGTGCTGTAGGTCCTGGAAGCACCTAGAGACCGTAGACCTGAACGGTCAGTGTTGGAGGCTCCTGGGAGTGGAGTCATCCTGGAAGCACCTAGAGACCGTAGACCTGGACGGTCTGTGTTGAGGACCTGGGACTGACGTGAAGTCAGCATGAGGAGTGGAACTCCTGATAGGTAACCCTGGACAAGGGGATTGTAATATATGGCAGAGAAGTTTATCTGCTGCATGAACAGACTGGTGGTCGTGATAAGTTCTTGGACATAATGAAATAGACTGTATGTCATGTGGCTTATGAAGTTTAATAAACCAGATTTGACCAGATTTGTGTAAGGTACCGTGCCTGAGTGCTTGAAATCCGTGCCAAGCGAGTGTCCCCCAACACACTCAGGTAGCGTATCACCACATTTGGTGTTTCGAATGCGGGCACGGTCCAAGAAGCACATGTTGCAGCGCTGGCTGATCTGAGCCAGAGGAGTAAACGGGCTGAGAACCATGTGTAACAGACAGGACTCTGTGCTATGCTGACTGAGGTCAGTGAGAGACTGTGAAGTTTTTTTTTCTCAAGTCAGCTTGCTGTGGCTCGTGAGGTCACGAAGTTTGCGGTAGCAGCAGCTTGTGATCAGCACTCGGAGATGCCAGTGATTTGGGACTGCAGCAGGAGCTGTAGCAGTGCCATCAAGAGCTGGTGAAGTATTGAAAAAAAAAAAAAAAAAAAAAAATTTTGTGCTCCAGGTTGTGCAGACTCTTAAAGGGCCAGTGCAAGGCCAGAGTCACAGCGGTTTACTGTGCGAACTGGGGCCTGAAAGTACTGTGGGGGGTCCACGGGGTGTTCCCCAGGGAAGGGGTGGTGTCCCAAAAAAGGGGGCGGTGACCCAAACGGATGGTTGCCCAAAAAGGGGCGGCATCCAAAAAGGGGGTGGAGTCCCTTAAGGGGGTGGTGACCCTAAAGGGGGCAGAGACCCAAAAGGGGGTGGAGCCTCCTGAAACTGAAAAGGTGGCACAAACGGACTGTTGCCAGACAAAATGGTACTATGTGTGTCCAATTTGCCATGTGAACTACCCTCCTGGTAAGAAGCTGCGTGGCTGTGTTCTAGAGTTGAACGCAGATATAGAGGATGTTTTTGGTCTGGTTGATTCGGTGAGCCCGGTGACCCTGGTGAGGGCTGTAGAAGATAAATTTGTTATGTCTGAAAGAAAGATTGAGGTCACATGCATCCATGGGGATACTAAGGTTTATTCAGTGGCCTTGGTGCAACTCGAGACGGTCAGGGGCCATACAAGTCTGGAGGCTGCCATAGTTCCTAACCTACCTTGTCCGGTGATAGTAGGCCGGGACTGTAAGTTATTCTCAGACTTGTGGGAGGAGGGCGTTCCTCTACAGCAGGAGGATGGAAGTCTCTCTGTTGTTTCAGGGGCATACATTAAGTCAGTAATACATCCCAGAATTGACGGGTCAGTCATCGGCGTGACCAGTGTGAAGGGTTCATGTGCCCAACTTACTGACATGATGTCACCTGACATGTACCACAAGATGACTGGTAGTGGTGTGTTAAATAAAACCTGTGTAGCTGACACCCGATTAGAAAGCAATTTGAGCGTTCACCATGTTGTGGGGCGTGACACAGACTCTGGGGGTGACTGTGACGTTTCATTACCAGTAGCAACCACTAGAGCTGAGTACGAGGTTGTGCGGACAGAAACACTGACACGGGAATGACAGTGCTCCACAAGATAAAGTCAGGATGGCAGGGGCAGCCATAACAGAAATTATGACCTGTGTAAGGGGCACCTGCGGGTTCCAGGATGACCGATTGGGTGGTGGTGACTCCCATTCAGATGATGCCAGCGGAAAAGAGTGCAGTATAGCTGACTCAAGTGCAAGTGGCAAGTCTTCCTCCCATCGCCGGAGACGTAAAAGAGGCAAAGGGGCTGAACAAATTGCACCCTCTGAGAAGGTTGATAAAGAGGAGGTCCAGGATCTCGCTAATGAGTTGTCTCATGAGAAGCAAAAGGTGACAGATTTACAGGCCGAGTTAAGGCTTCTGAGACAAGCAGCTGAGCACAGGGTGGATGAGCTGGAGAAGTAAGTCTCTGAGCGCCGAGGTCACCTGTCAACGTGGCAAAGTGTGAATAAAGCCTTAAGGGAAGATGTGGAAGTGCTCAAAGGAAGCATTAAGTGGGCTTCTGCAAGAAAAAGAGATGCTGGTCACAGACTCACAGCGGCGGTACCAGAGTGGTAACGAGGTGAAGCTGCCAGTGCCCATCCTGGCCAGGGATCTGGAAGAGTGTAAAGCGGGGGAAGAATTGGTGCTAAAAGCAGAACAAGACAGTCACCCGGTCGTGACAGATGTCTTAATGGAAAGGTCCATGGAAGAACAGGAGCCGTCCGTCCCTGAAGAGAGTGAGACCCCGCTCTTCAAGTGCGTGATTGATGTACCCGAAGAAGTGCAAGAAGCCTGTACTGGTGTGCATGAGGCCTTTAGAAAAGCAGTGGAAGCATGTAGTGTGCACTGGGCACCAGAGACTAAACAGTTGGTGATACTGTCGACTATGGAAGTCACAGTGAAGCGGGTGGCTATCATGAAGGATATGCACCTACAATGTCTCTGTACGAAACAGATGATCTTGTTGAGAAATAAGGAAGCCGCTCGACGTTTGGAGCATACCAGGAAAGCTCAAAGTCGGCTGGGCTTTGTGGAAGACATTGTTCAAGTACCCAGAAGTCTGGTGGGGAAAGTCATTGGAAGATTTGGAAAAGTGATGCAGGACCTGGTGAATAGATCCGGTGTGGTAAGACTGAGGATTCCGGGTGATGGTGAAGTCCAGGTAACTGGTGAAGATGAGATGGTTCCATTTGTTGTAATTGGCTCAGTAGATAGCCTTAGGAACATTCGAGTGCTTCTTGAATACCGGGTGACGTATCTAAAGGAGATAGAGCAGCTTAGACTGGAACGTCTGAAGATTAATAAACAGCTGCAGAATACAAGATGGCGACCACTTTCAACCCAGGGTATGGAGATACGAAAAGATACCCTAAAGAATAGAAGAGTCCAAAGAAGTGACTCCTCTGTTAGCTCAGGGCTGAGTGACCGAGATAGGAGACCCGGTAGCAAATGTAGGAGCGAAGGGTCAGACGCAGATCAGACAGTCAGCGTGACTACAAGTCAGACTTATGACCGTGTCAAATGGGGAAGTCGACTATGGAAAGAAAGCTCACGTTAAAGGGTACATGTGGAAAGTGGGTTGACCAAAAAGGGTCTGGTGACACAGACGGATGGTAACTCAAGGGTTGAAGCCCAAAGCCGACAAACTGACCGTTGGGGGCAGGGAAGGCCTATCAAAGGTGACTTGGGTACCCGGTCTCAAGATCCAGGGTTTGTCATGTGTCCACCCCAATAGGGTTGAACAAAGGGGGGAGGTATGTGGTGCAGTGACCAATGTTATAGCCAGGGGGCGCTGTGTGTGCACTTCAAGATGCACTTGGAGGCATAGTTGTGGTGAAACAGTGACTGGCAGCGTTGTAAATGGCCGATATGTATCGCAGAGGTGGGTGGCCCTGTGATGGAAGCCTGGGTATGTTTTGCTCAAGCAGATCTACTGCTGAGGGATTTGTTTACATTGGGAAGGCTTCCAGGTGATTGGAGAGATGGGTGGGTCCAGTCACCTACAAACCCACCCAAAGAGGTGTATCTGAACACCTAAGATGGTTTTGTGTTTTAAGAACCTGTGGTGATGTCACGCTCACCTGACTGGCCATGTGACAGGTACCTGGGTGTGGTTACACCTATGTAAAAGAGGTGTGTGTAGCACATGGTGTGGGTGTTTGGGAGTCTGCAAGTGTGGACAGACTTCCATGTGTCCTGGCTGGACACTGCAGAGTGGCCTGTGTGCTGTAGGTCCTGGAAGCACCTAGAGACCGTAGACCTGGACGGTCTGTGTTGAGGACCTGGGACTGACGTGAAGTCAGCATGAGGAGTGGAACTCCTGATAGGTAACCCTGGACAAGGGGATTGTAATATATGGCAGAGAAGTTTATCTGCTGCATGAACAGACTGGTGGTCGTGATAAGTTCATGGACATAATGAAATAGACTGTATGTCATGTGGCTTATGAAGTTTAATAAACCAGATTTGACCAGATTTGTGTGAGGTACCGTGCCTGAGTGCTTGAAATCCGTGCCAAGCGAGTGTCCCCCAACACACTCAGGTAGCGTATCACCACAATATGTAGATAGATGTATATAGATAGATATCAGTGAGACACATATTTATATTTAATTCAGCGCTAGATAGCAGAAAAGCCGGTAATTCAATTGCCGGCTTTTCCGATCTCTTTCAGAAACTCGACAGGATATGAGGCATGGTTTACATACAGTAAACCATCTCATATCCCTTCTTTTATTACATATTCCTCTTTACTAATGTAACAAGTGTCTCTCTGTAAAATTTTGGGTCTCTAGCTGTTAAATTAAAGGGTTAAATCCCGGGAAAAATTGGCATGGGCTCTTGCGCAATTTTCTCCGCCAGATTTGGGAATGCCATTGAGTGAGGGCAGATATTAACCCCTTTCTGACATTGGACGTACTATCCCGTCGAGGTGGGGTGGGCCCGTATGACCACCGACGGGATAGTACGTCATAGCGATCGGCCGCGCTCACGGGGGGAGCGCGGCCGATCGCGGCTGGGTGTCAGCTGCCTATCGCAGCTGACATTCGGCACTATGTGCCAGGAGCGGTCACGGACCGCCCCCGACACATTATCCCCCGGCACACCGCGATCAAACATGATCGCAGTGTGCCGGCGGTACAGGGAAGCATCGCGCAGGGAGGGGGCTCCCTGCGGGCTTCCCTGAGACGATCGGTACAAGGGAATGTACTCACCTTGTACCGAGCATCTCCTCCTTGCAGGCCCTGGATCCAAAATGGCCGCGGGGCTGCATCCGGGTTCTGCAGGGAGTAGTTCCGTGTCAGGAGCAGGCTGCAGCTCTGTAAGCCTGCAGCGATGAGTGAGATCGCCGATCTCACAGAGTGATATGCAAACTGTAAGATCGGCGATCTGTGATGTCCCCCCCTGGGACAAAGTAAAAAAAAAAAATTTCCACATGTGAAAAAAAAAAAAAATAAAATAAAATAAATTCCTAAATAAAGAAAAAAAAAATATTATTCCCATAAATACATTTCTTTATCTAAAAGAATAGTATCGCCGCGTCCGTAACGACCCAACCTATAAAACTGTCCTACTAGTTAACCCCTTCAGTGAACACCGTAAGAAAAAAACGAGCCAAAAAACAACGCTTTATTATCATACCGCCAAACAAAAAGTGGAATAACACATGATCAAAAAGACGGATATAAATAACCATGGTACCGCTGAAAACGTCATCTTGTCCCGCAAAAAACGAGCCGCCACACAGCATCATAAGCAAAAAAATAAAAAAGTTATAGTCCTCAGAATAAAGCGATGCCAAAATAATTATTTTTTCTATAAAATAGCTTTTATCATATAAAAGCGCCAAAACATAAAAAAAGTGATATGAGATATCGCTGTAATCGTACTGACCCGACGAATAAAACTGCTTTATCAATTTTACCAAACGCGGAACGGTATAAACGCCTCCCCCAAAAGAAATTCATGAATAGCTGGTTTTTGGTCATTCTGCCTCACAAAAATCGGAATAAAAAGTGATCAAAAACTTTCACGTGTCCGAAAATGGTACCAATAAAAACGTCAACTCGTCCCGCAAAAAACAAGACCTCACATGACTCTGTGGACCAAAATATGGAAAAATTATAGGTCTCAAAATGTGGAGACGCAAAAACTTTTTTGCTATAAAAAAGCGTCTTTTAGTGTGTGACAGCTGCCAATCATAAAAATCCGATATAAAAAAACGCTATAAAAGTAAATCAAACCCCTCTTCATCACCCCCTTAGTTAGGGAAAAATATTAAAATTAAAAAAATGTATTTATTTCCATTTTCCCATTAGGGTTAGGGCTAGGGTTGGGGCTAGGGTTAGGGTTAGGGTTGGGGCTAAAGTTAGGGTTAGGGTTTGGATTACATTTACGGTTGGGATTAGGTTTGGGATTGGAATTAGGGGTGTGTCAGGGTTAGGGGTGTGGTTAGGGTTACCGTTGGGATTAGGGTTAGGGGTGTTGTTGGATTAGGGTTTCAGGTAGAATTGGGGAGTTTCCACTGTTCAGGCACATCAGGGGCTCTCCAAACGTGACATGGCGTCCGATCTCAATTCCAGCCAATTCTGCGTTGAAAAAGTAAAACAGTGCTCCTTCCCTTCCGAGCTCTCCCGTGCACCCAAACAGGGGTTTACCCCAACATATGGGGTATCAGCGTACTCGGGACAAATTGGACAACAACTATTGGGGTCCAAGTTCTCTTTTTATCCTTGGGAAAATAAAAATTTGGGGGGCTAAAAATCATTTTTGTGGGAAAAATAAGATTTTATTTTCACGGCTCTGCGTTATAAACTGTAGTGAAACACTTGGGGGTTCAAAGTTCTCACAACACATCTAGATAAGTTCCTTGGGAGGTCTAGTTTCCAATATGGGGTCACTTGTGGGGGGTTTGTACTGTTTGGGTACATCAGGGGCTCTGCAAATGCAACGTGACGCCTGCAGACCAATCCATCTAAGTCTGTGTTCCAAATGGCGCTCCTTCCCTTCCGAACTCTACCATGCGCCCAAACAGTGGTTCCCCCCCACATATGGGGCATCAGCGTACTCAGGATAAATTGGACAACAACTTTTGGGGTCCAATTTATCCTGCTACCCTTGTGAAATTACAAGACTGGGGGCTAAAAAATCATTTTTGTGAAAAAAAAATAATACCTTTTATTTTCACGGCTCTGCGTTATAAACTGTAGTGAAACACTTGGGGGTTCAAAGCTCTCAAAACACATCTAGATAAGTTCCTTAGGGGGTCTACTTTCCAAAATGGTGTCACTTGTGGGGGGTTTTAATGTGTAGGCACATCAGGGGCTCTCCAAACGCAACATGACGTCCCATCTTAATTCCAGTCAATTTTGCATTGAAAAGTAAAATGGCGCTCCTTCACTTCCGAGCTCTGCTATGCGCCCAAACAGTGGTTTACCCCCACATATCGGGTATCGTCGTACTCAGGACAAATTGCACAACAACTTTTGTGGTCTAATTTCTTCTCTTACCCCTGGGAAAATAAAAAATTGGGGGCGAAAAGATCATTTTTGTGAAAAAATATGATTTTTTATTTTTACGGCTCTGCACTATATACTTCTGTGAAGCACTTGTTGGGTCAAAGTGCTCACCACACATCTAGATAAGTTCCTAAGGGGGTCTACTTTCCAAAATGGTGTCACTTGTGGGGGGTTTCAATGTTTAGGCACATCAGGGGCTCTCCAAACGCAACATGGCGTCCCATTTCAATTCCAGTCAATTTTCCATTGAAAAGTCAAATGGCGCTCCTTTCCTTCCGAGCTCTGCCATGAGCCCAAACAGTGGTTTACCCCAGCATATGGGATATCAGCGTACTCAGGACAAATTGTACAACAACTTTGGGGGTCCATTTTCTTCTGTTACCCTTGGTAAAATAAAACAAATTGGAGCTGAAATACATTTTGTGTGAAAAAAAGTTAAATGTTCATTTTTATTTAAACATTCCAATAATTCCTGTGAAACACCTGAAGGGTTAATAAACTTCTTGAATGTGGTTTTGAGCACCTTGAGGGGTGCAGTTTTTAGAATGGTGTCACACTTGGGTATTTTCTATCATATAGACCCCTCAAAATGACTTCAAATGAGATGTGGTCCCTAAAAAAAAATGGTGTTGTAAAAATGAGAAATTGCTGGTCAACTTTTAACCCTTATAACTCCCTAACAAAAAAAAATTTTGGTTCCAAAATCATGCTGATGTAAAGTAGACATGTGGGAAATGTTACTTATTAAGTATTTTGCGTGACAGATTTCTGTGATTTAAGGGCATAACAATTCAAAGTTGGAAAATTGCGAAATTTTCAAAATTTTCACCAAATTTCCGTTTTTTCTCTCAAATAAACGCAAGTTATATCGAATAAATTTTACCACTAACATGAAGTACAATATGTCACGAGAAAACAATGTCAGAATCGCCAAGATCCGTTGAAGCGTTCCAGAGTTATAACCTCATAATGGGATAGTGGTCAGAATTGTAAAAATTGGCCTGGTCATTAATGTGCAAACCACCCTTTGGGGTGAAGGGGTTAATAGCCTAGAGAGGGACCATGGTTATAGGACCCCCCCTGGCTAAAAACATCTGCCCCCAGCCACCCCAGAAAAGGCACATCTGGAAGATGCGCCTATTCTGACACTTAGCCTCTCTCTTCCCACTCCCGTGTAGCAGTGGGATATGGGGTATTGAAGGGTTAATGTCACATTGCTATTGTAAGGTAACATTAAGCCAGGTTAATAATGGAGAGGTGTCAGTTATGACACCTATCCATTATTATGCCAATAGTTCGAAATGGTTAATAAAACACACATTATTAAAAAGTATTTTAATGAAATAGACACATGGTGTTTTAATATTTTATTATACTCTTAATCCACCTGAAGACCCTTGTCACCTGTAATAAAGTTAAACAAAACAAACAACAATATTCCATACCTTCCGTCGTTCAGTTTTGTCACACGCTGTAAATCCATCTGAAGGGGTTAAATCATTTTACACCCAGGAGCTCTGCTAATGCAGCTTGTGCTCCTGCCTGTAAAACTTGGTGAATGAATGGAGTGCAGGGGAATGTACTGTAGTTACCTCGAGTCGCGGTGATGCGCCCACTGCTGGATGAACTCATATGAACTCGAGCGTGGGAACTTTTCAGAATATTTTTCCAGGCTCGAGTTCATATGAGTTTATCCAGCAGAGGGTGCATCACCGCGACTCGAGGTAACTACAGGAGATTCCCCTGCATTCCATTCATTCACCAAATTTTACAGGCAGGAGCACAGCTGCATTAGCAGAGCTCCTGGGTGTAAAATGATTTAACCCCTTCAGATGGATTTACAGCGTGGGACAAGACTGAACGATAGAAGGTATGGAATATTGTTGTTTGTTTTGTTTAACTTTATTTCAGGTGACAAGGGTCTTCAGGTGGATTGAGAGTATAGTAAAATATTCAAACACCATGTGTCTTTATTTCATTAAAATACTTTTTAACAATGTGTGTGTGTGTTTTATTAACCATTTCGTACTATTGGATTAATAATGGATAGGTGTCATAATTGACACCTCTCCATTATTAATCTGGCTTAATGTCACCTTACAATAGCAAGGTGACATTAACCCTTCATTACCCCATATCCCACCACTACACGGGAGTGGGAAGAGAGAGGCTAAGTGCCAGAATAGGCGCATCGTCCAGATGTGCCTTTTCTGAGGTGGCTGGGGGCAGATGTTTTTAGCCAGGGGAGTTCCTATAACCATGGTCCCTCTCTAGGCTATTAATATCTGCAGTCACTCACTGGCTTTCCCACTCTGGCGGAGAAAATTGCGCTGGAGCTCACGCCAATTTTTTCCAGGATTTAACCCTTTAATTTAATATCTAGAGACCCCAAATTTTACACAGAGACACTTGTTACATTAGTAAAGAGGAATATGTAAGAAAAGAAGGGTTATGAGATGGTTTTCTGCGCTCATACGTCCGTAAAACTCGCTAGTGTGACGCCGGCCTTACTCTCGGCATCTCTGCCGTCAGCTGTCTGACGAGGCACAGTTTTGTTTAGGATGAGATGACGCTGTAGTGAGCTGTAATGCCAGGCAGAACCCATTCACACAGATTATTGGCTGGTGTTGCTGAATCAGACTCCCCCCACAAATTTAATATTGATTTCTCTTACCCCCATGACGGCACCACGGAGAGAGGGATCCACCCTCAGGGACAGAAAACCCACAGGTTAAAAAGGCGGGACCTCTCCTCCTTCTCAGTTCGGCTTCCTGTCTCTGACGGGGAACCCACAGCTTACCATATCGTCGCGGGATACCAGGGACCATCCGGCCGAATACAGGCAGCAGGGGGGCCTGCCACGGTCGTGGATGGACGTTGTCCCTGAAGGCACATTCCGGGGTCGGCGGGCCTTGTGTGTATGTGCGGGGAAGAGGACCCAGTCTGCCTCTTCTCTACTACAACAGCCGGTAATAGGTAGCGTCGGCTACCTGGTGTGACACCGCCGGTTTGGGGCTCATGGGAGGTGGTGACGGCGGGCACCGACGGGAGGCACCGACAAGGTGAATGTAGCGGCGGCTGCTGCGATCCCTCCGTCCCTCCTGAGAGCCGGCAGCCAGTGGAAGTGCGCTCGAGGTCCGGCTGCTGTAACTGCGCAGGCGCGAGGTGTCCCTTCCGGGGCGGCGCAAGGTACCTCTGGGTAGACGGGATGTTGCCTTGCGCCGCATACTAGAGATAAAAACAGCAGACAAACCTGGCGCCGCTGCTCAAGCTGCTCCACAATGAGTGGAAAAGAGCAGTCGGCAGAGGAAACTCTGCAACCCCCGCCAGAGAAAGACCCACAGGAGCGCCGTCACCCGCAGAGGAGGACACAAAAGCAGGATCATTTGAAAAAACTGACCGTCACATCCAAACATAGACTAAGTGTGAACAGGTGCTGAACCTAGAGTCACCAACTCTTATACAGTCAAGCAAATAAGGCAGCACACTGCAGCGCTGAAACATGCAAACATGAAACACGAAAATTGAACTGCATTACTGCACTAGAAATATGAAAAATGAGAGCGTTTAGCGCATAAAAATGGCCAATTTTGTGTGTACCTGGTAGCCACTTTACGGCATCTCTCGTATACCAGGTCCTACGCTTTCCTCTCCTTTCCTTTGCATGTTTCAGCGCTGCAGTGTGCTTCCTTATTTGCTTGACAAAAGCAGGATCAACCTATGCAATGCCACAGTTCGGGATCCCAACGCAGCAGAGGATCCAGTGGATCTGGGAGAAAATCAGCGGTTCAAATGGAGGAGGCATCCCCAGGACCAGAACCGGTATCTCCCTCACGTTAGGAGGGTAAGTGACCTACGTGAATGTATATATTCTAAATAGGGGTTTATTGTATTCCTAGGGAAAGAAATGCAAGGCGAAAACCAAACACAAAGTGTGCTCTCTCTGCTCAGCAGATTTACCCACTACATGGGTAAAAAAGCTCTGTGCCTTATGCATAGCACCATAAATGAAGAAACCCCAAGATTTGCATATGAGCTCAAAGACCTAATTAAAACCCAAGTAGAAGATGCGCGGAAAAGCGTAAAAAATCGTAAAAGGAAACACAAAAATAAATCCCCAAATTGCAGTTCCAGTGAGGAAGATAGTGTCCATTATAGTTCGGATAGCTCTACGTCCTCCTCATCATCATCCACTGCATCCTCAGAAGGCGGCCGCAACTGATTCCCTATAGAGGAAACAGATGCGTTAGTTAAAATGGTTAGAACAACCATGGGGCTGGCGGACACTCGTTCTTAAAAAAACCGCACAAGACCTTATGTTTAGCGGCTTAGAACAAAGGAAGCGTAGGGCGTTCCCGATAAACGAAAGAATACAGGCCCTAATAAAAAAATAGTGGAAGAGGCCAGATAAAAAAGTCCTGTTAACCCCTAAAAGAAAGTACCCATTTGACGACCCAGCCTGTGCTTCATGGGGAAAAGCACCAAAATTGGATGTCGCTATTGCGAAGGCTTCTAAAAAATTCGCACTACCCTTTGAGGATATGGGAACCCTCAAAGACCCTATGGATAAGAGAGCCGATGTCTTCTTAAAAGGCTGCTAACGGAGGATTACTAGTGGACCATCTAAGACATTCTCCAGTCATTACTTTATGAAAAGCAATGTCCATACTGGGATCAATGACGGCCTGCGTTCCAGCGGTCCAATGGGCTCAGGGTCACTCCAGAGATCTCCAGTGGGAAATATTAGAAGCAGAATCCCGCTTAAAAGGAGATTTAGAGAAGCGCTTAAAAATATCCTCACAAACAATAGCTTCCCGACCAGACCCGACCAATCTAGCCAGGGGGGTTCCATGGGTATGGCCGGTTTTTGTAACCCTGACCACGGATGCAAGTCCATGGGGTTGGGGAGCCCACATAAACGGTCAAATTGCTCAGGGTCCATGGTCAGCGGAAGAAAAACTCTTCACTTCAAACATGAAAGAGCTTTTGGCAGTAAAATATGCGCTCAACCACTTTTTAGTCTCTCTCCGTTCCCATCACGTAAGGGTACTGACAGACAACAGGGTGGTAGTGGCGTATTTGAATCACCAGGGGGGAACAAGGTCACAATCTCTAATGAAAGTGACGAAATCCATTCTGTTACAAACAGAAACCAACTTTTCCTCTCTGACAGCCCTTCACATCAAAGGGACAGAGAATCAGACTGCAGATTTTTTAAGCAGAACACAACTAAAGCAGGGGGAATGGGAATTAAACCAGGAGATATTCAGTCACATTGTGGATCGTTTGGGGGGCCCCGGATATAGATCTGTTCGCAAACAGTCAAAACCAGAAAACACAGGCATTTTGTTCAATAGATCCACGGGGGAATCCAGTGACCCTAGACGCCTTTCTAATTCCCTGGAATTTCCAACTGGCTTATGCCTTTCCTCCGATAGCTTTAGTTCCATTAGTTCTAAAGAAGATCAGGGAGGACAGAGCAAGAGTGATCATGATAGCCCCGTTTTGGCCGAAAAGAACGTGGTTTCCATGGCTACGCCTAATGTCCATATCACAGCCTTGGGTCCTCCCAGATATCCCAAACCTACTGCACCAGGGGCCAGTAAATCATCTACAAATTAAAAACTTGCATATGACAGCCTGGAATTTGAGAGGGAACTTTTAACTGGGAAGGGGTTCTCTCCAAATCTAGTTTCAACTCTGTTGGCCAGTAGGAAACCAATAACTACGAGAACATATGGCAAAGTCTGGAAAAAATTCCTAATTCCTCTCTAGTTCAGGGGTAAACTTATCAGAGGAGATCCCAATCCAGGAAGTACTGGAATTCCTCCAAAAATGGATAGAAAAAGCCTTGGCAACCAGCACTCTAAAAGTTCAAATCGCAGCATTAGGCGCCCTTTATAACTATGACTTGGCAGGGAACCACTGGATAAAAAGGTTTATTAAAGCTTCAACTAGATCTAGACCTGTCATACATCAGACTTCTCCTCCCTGGAATCTGAACCTAGTTCTTTCTGCACTAACTAAAGCGCCTTTTGAACCCCTATCACAGGCTTCCTTAAAAATAATTTCCCTGAAAACCTCTCTACTGGTGGCACTAACCTCAGCTCGCAGGATCAGTGACTTACAGGCTCTATCAGCTTACCCACCTCTATCCCAGATATTAGAGGACAGAGTAGTCCTTAGGACTGATCCTTCCTAAAGTGGCATCACGATTTCATAGAACCCAAGAAATATCCCTTCCTTCCTTTTGCCCAAATCCCAAAAATGGAAAAGAAAGAACTCTGCACACACTAGATGTGAAGAGATGCCTGACCCATTATATATCAGCCACGAAGGAGTGTAGGAAAGGGAGGGCTCTGTTTGTCTGTTTGCAGGGGCCAAACAAAGGACACAAAGCCTCTAAAGCCACGTTGGCGAGATGGGTAAGGGATGCCATCGCCCTGTCATATACCTCATCCGAGGAAGCGGTTCCAGACACAATTAAGGCTCATTCAACCAGATCGGTGGCAACCTCTTGGGCAGAGCGAGCGGGAGCATCGATTGATCAGATATGTAGAGCAGCCACTTGGTCCTCTCCCTCTACGTTCTTTAAGCACTACCGACTTGACCTATCTTCCTCTTCAGACTTAACCTTCGGTAGAAGAGTTCTAGAGGCAGTAATCCCACCCTAAATACACATTCTTTGAAATTCTCTCCGTGGTGCCGTCATGGGGGTAAGAGAATATCGTAGTTACTCACCGATAACACTATTTCTCTGATCCCATGACTGCACCCGTATATTCCCTCCCTTCACATATGGGTGTGCACACTACTAATGTTTTAGTCACACGGTGACATAAAAAAATATGTATAGGATGATTTTTGTGCGTGTAAATAACCAATTAAATTACAGCTGAAGTCCTGTTAAGGCTCTGTAAACCAAACTGAGGTGGAGGAGAGGTCCCGCCTTTTTAACCTGTGGGTTTCCTGTCCCTGAGGGTGGATCCCTCTCTCTCCGTGGTGCCATCATGGGATCAGTGAAATACCGTTATCGTGAGTAACTACGATATTCCTTACCTAACTATGGGCCATCAATTTTAAATTCTCAGATTACCCTTTATATTGTTTCATTTCTGGAAATCATGGATCCCATTACTGCCTCACAAAAGATAGGTTAAAGGGAACCTGTCACCTGAATTTGGCGGGACCAGTTTTCAGTCATATGAGCGGGGTTTTCGGGTGTTTGATTCACCCTTTCCTTACCCGCTGGCTGCATGCTGGCTGCAATATTGGATTGAAGTTCATTCTCTGTCCTCCGTAGTACATGCCTGCATAAGGCAATCTTGCCTTGTGCAGGCGTGTACTACGGAGGACAGAGAATGGACTTCAATCCAATATTGAAGCCAGCATGCAGCCAGCGGGTAAGGAAAGGGTGAATCAAACACCCGAAAACCCCGCCCAAATGACTGAAAACTGGTCCCGCCAAATTCAGGTGACAGGTTCCCTTTAAATATTTTTATTTTTGACAGCTAATATGATGAGACACACTACTATTTTGTGGTTGAAAAGTGACAAGAAACCTGAAGCAAACCAGGATGGATCTCATTAATGCAAACATCAATAGGGCCTTAAAGAGAGATCTAGTTGTGTCTTCATGTGGTATCTGATATGTTTGTAGGCTTATGGAATATGAATATGTTAAAATTGGTTTGTTTCAAGTAAATTTAATGAGGTTGATTAATAATTGTGTTTATTCTGAAGAGCATAAAACTCAAGTCTCCTTGCTGCTTTACATCACTATTCTAGTGTGACATTTATCATCAGTCATTGTGGTTAGCCAATTAATAAATGGCTTGTGTTATAACCGGATGCCCACTGCACTCACAATGCCACCACAGTACAAATTACTGGCATGAGTTTGTGTTTGTGCTTCTACTTTTATTTTGGTTTTGAATACAAGTAAACTCTTGATGGTCTTTATTAACTCGCATGAATTAAAAAAAAAAAATTCTCTTTATAGGTATACCGTATTTTTGAGTAAAATGTAAATTGTTCTTTTACTCTATAAACTTCTGACAACATGTCTCTGAATTTCCAAGCAATACATTTTGTATTTTTTTTCTGATAAAGAAAAATGGTCAAAATTAAAAACAAAACAAAACAGTGCTTTCAGACCACAAAATAATGCAAAGAAAACAAGTTCATAATCATTTAGAAACAACAATACTATTTTTTTAACTCGGTAAGAGTTCAGAAATCAATATTTTGTGGTTTAACCATGATTTTTGATCACAACTTTCATGCGTCTTGGCATTCTTTCCATCAGTCTTTCACACTGCTACTGGCGCAAAAATTTAAGCAGTTCTTTGTTTGATGGCTTGTGACTATCCATCATCCTCTTGATTATATTCCAGAGGTTTTCAATGGGGTTCAGGTCTGGAGATTGGGCTATCCATGACAGGGTTTTGATGTGGTGGTCTCTTAATTTTTGCCAGAACTGTATGTATGTACAGTATATATAAACAAGGGAAGTTTACCTGCTTTTACCAATTGTTTACTTAAGTTATATTAGAGTATAATAATTCTGCTACTTTCACCCAAATGTACCTTTCAGGCTATCCCCCAAGTACCCTCACTTGTCTTCCCTTCTTTTGAGGTTCATGTGGTCAGACTCTACATCCCATTCTCCTTGCGAGTGGCGGTGGTGTATCGTCCTCCCGGCCCCTCTCATCGGTTCCTGGATCACTTTGCCACCTGGCTTCCTCACTTTCTTTCCTGTGACATCCCCACCCTCATCATGGGTGATTTCAACATCCCCATTGCTTTTTCCCTCTCCCCATCTGCTTCTCACCTTTTATCTCTAACCTTCTCTTTTGGCCTCTCGCAGCATACTAACTCTCCAACGCATGACGACGGAAACTCCCTCGACTTGGTCTTCTCCCGGCTTTGCTCAGTGGACGATTTCACAAACTCTCCTCTCCTGCTCTCTGACCACAACCTTCTTTCATTCTCTATCAAGAACTGCCATCCCGCCTAGTTCACCCCCACTTTCCACACTTATAGAAACATACAGGCCATTAACACCCAGAAACTTATGAAGAACTTGCAGTACTCATTGGCCCCTATCTACTTCATCTCATGTACTGATTCTGCACTGAAGCATTACAGTGAAACCCTGCAAAGTGCCCTGGATGAAACTGCACCTCCTATATATAGAACAACTCGGCACAGACAGTGACAACCGTGGCACATGCTGCAAACACGTTTCCTGCAGCGGTGCTCCAGGTGCACCGAACGTCTGTGAAGAAAATCTAATCTACCCGAAGATTTCATCCATTATAAGTTCATGCTTAAA
This sequence comes from Ranitomeya variabilis, assembly GCF_051348905.1. Classification (NCBI taxonomy): domain Eukaryota; kingdom Metazoa; phylum Chordata; class Amphibia; order Anura; family Dendrobatidae; genus Ranitomeya; species Ranitomeya variabilis. The sequence continues at coordinate 221,592,959 of NC_135233.1, forward strand.
ACACAACTCTGCCCTTCACCTGGCCAAACAAACCTATTTTAACACCCTCATCACCTCCCTGTCTAATAACCCTAAACGTCTCTTTGACACTTTCCAGTCACTACTCAACCCAAGAGTGCAGGCTCCAACCACAGATTTTCACGCTGACAATCTGGCCAATTATTTCAAAGAAAAAATTGACCACATCCGACAGGAAATTATCTCCCAATCCCTTCATACCATGCACTGCCCTCCCTCCCCCACAACATCTAGTTCACTCTCTGACTTTGAACCAGTTACAGAGGAAGAAGTAATCCGGCTCCTTGCATCTTCTTGCCCGACCACTTGCACCAGTGACCCCATTCCGCCACATCTCCTACAGTCCCTTTCCCCAGCTGTCACCTCTCATTAAACAAAAATATTCAGCCTTTCTCTCTCTTCCGGTATCCTTTCCCTCTTCATTTAAGCATGCCATCATACATCCACTACTTAAAAAAACATCCCTCAACCAAAACTGTGCCGCTAATTATAGACCTGTCTCTAATCTTCCCTTCATCTGTAAACTCCTCGAACGTCTGGTCCACTCCCGTCTTACCCGCTATCTCTCAGATAACTCTCTTCTCGACCCTCTTCAATCTGGTTTCCGCTCTTTACACTCTACTGAAACTGTCCTCAACTGAAACTGCCCTCACTAAAGTCTCTAATGATGTACTAACAGCTAAATCTAATGGTCACTACTCCATGCTAATTCTCTTGGATCTCTCTGCAGCATTCGACACTGTGGATCATCAGCTCCTCCTCACTATGCTCCGCTCCATCGGCCTCAAGGACACCTTTCTCTCCTGGTTCTCCTCTTATCTCTCTGATCGCTCCTTCTCTGTATCTTTTGCTGGTTCCTCGTTCCTCCTCCTTTCACCTTCCCCTTACTGTTGGGGTTCCTCAAGGATCAGTCCTAGGGCCCCTCCTCTTCTCTTTGTATACTGCCCCTATTGGACAAACAATCAGTAGATTTGGGTTCCAGTACCATCTCTATGCTGATGACACCCAATTATACACTTTTTCTCCTGATATCACTCCTGCCTTTTTAGAAAACACTAGTGATTGTCTTACTGCTGTCTGTAACATCATGTCCTCCCTCTATCTGAAACTGAACCTGTCAAAAACTGAACTCCTCATGTTCTCTCCCTCTACTAACCTACCTTTGCCTGACATTGCCATCTCCGTGTGTGGTTCCACCATTACTCCCAAGCAACATGCCCGCTGCTTTGGGGTCATACTTAATTCCGAGCTTTCCTTCACCCCCCACATCTGATCATTGGCTCGCTTTTCTTATCTGCATCTCAATAGCGTTTCTAGAATTCGCCCTTTTCTTACTTTCGACTCTGCAAAACTCTTACTGTTTCACTCATTCATTCTCGTCTGGACTATTGTAACCCTCTACTAAACGGCGTTCCTCTTACCAAACTCTCCCTGCTCCAATCTGTCCTGAATGCTGCTGCCAGGATTATATTCCTCACCAACCGTTACACCGATACTTCTACCCTGTGCCAGTCATTACACTGGTTACCCATCCACTCCAGAATCCAGTACAAAACTATTACCCTCATTCACAAAGCGCTCCATGGCTCAGCACCACCCTACATCTCCTCTCTGGTCTCAGCCTACCACCCTACCCGTGCTCTCAGTTCTGCTAATGACCTGAGGTTAGCATCCTCAATAATCAGAGCCTTCCACTCCCGTCTCCAAGACTTTTCACATGCTTCGCCAATTCTTTGGAATGCACTACCCAGGATAATATGATTAATCCCTGAGCCCCACAGTTTTAAGCGTGCCCTAAAAACGCATTTGTTCAGACTGGCCTACTGCCTCAACGCATTAACCTAATTATCCCTGTGTGGCCCATTCATAAAAGTTAAACCAAAATCAGGTTCCTCGCATCATGTTCTCATATAATTTATGCAGTTAATAGCCCTCTGTGTCTGTACTGCTACATACTTAGGTTGTTAACTGGTTCATGCAGCTTTACATGAACATTCAATCCTTACACTATGGCTGGTCGGAACAACGAAAGCAATTGTTACCATCCACCTCTTGTGTCTCCCCATTTTCCTCATAGTTTGTAAGCTTGCGAGCAGGGCCCTCACTCCTCTTGGTATCTGTTTTGAACTGTGATTTTTGTTATGCTGTAATGTCTATTGTCTGTACAAATCCCCTGTGTAATTTTTAAAGCGCCGCGGAATATGTTGGCGCTGTATAAATAAAATTATCATTATAATTATTGAGCATCATTATTCACATTCTGCCTGTATTACCCTAACTATACTGACCATATCATTCCTATGTACGTATATGCTTGTGTATAAGTGAGATTTTCAGCCCATTTTTTTAGGCTGAAAGTGCCCCTCTCTGCTTATACTCAAGTCATTGTCCCAGGGGTCGGCGGGGAGGGGGAGCGGCAGGAGTGGTAGCTGTCACATCATACTCACCTGCTCCTGACTCGGTGCCTGCTTCTCCGATGGTCTCCGGGCGCCGGCTGCTCTTCCTGTGTTCAGCGGTCACGTGGTACCGCTCATTAAAGTAATGAATATGGACACGACTCCACTCCCATAGGGGTGGAGCGCATATTCATTACTTTAATCAGCGGTACCAATGCGCTGAACACAGGAACAAGCTGTCGGCGCCGGAGAGACCAACAGAGAAGGACTTGCAAACCGCACCAGGAGGGTGAGTATAACGGGGGAGGGTGAGCCATGCGATATTCACCTGTCCCCGTTCCACCGCCAGGCTGTGTCTTCCGCGTCCTCTGGCTGTGACGTTCAGGTCAGAGGGCGCCATGACGTGTTTAGTGCGCGCCCTCTGCCTGAACAGTCACCGCAGAGACCCAGAAGACACAGCGGTGCGTGGCGGTGGAACGGGGACAGGTGAATATTGCAAGTGCCGGTGTCCCCGCCTGCTCAGGACAAGAGGTGATGCCATTTTTTTTTTTTTTAATCGCAGCAGCATCATATGGGCATATTATTCTTTGGAGCATCTTATGGGGCCATAATCAACCTTTATGCAGCATTGTATGGGGCAAATGTTTCTATGGGGTATCTTATGGGGCCATAATCAACCTTTGTGCAGCATTATATGGGCAAATGTTTCTATGGAGCATCTTACGGGTCCATAGTCAAACTTTATGCAGCATTGTATGGGGCAAATGTTTCTATGGAGCATCTTAGGGGCTCATCATAAACTTTATGGAGCATTATTTGGGGCATATTTTTGTATGGAGCATCTTATGGGGCCCATCATAAACTTTATGGAGCATTATATGGGGTGTATTTTGTATGGAGCATTATATGGGGCTCCTGATTCAATATGGATATTCAAAAACACTTAACCTACTGATGTCTCAATTAATTTTACTTTTATTGGTATCTATTTTTATTTTTGAAATTTACCAGTAGCTGCTGCATTTCCCACCCTAGGCTTATACTCGAGTCATTAAGTGTTCCCAGTTTTTTGAGGCAAAATTAGGGGCCTCGGCTTATACTCTTTTCGGCTTATATACGGTATATCAGGTGGCATTATAAATGATTGCAGCATTTACCAGAAATAAAGAAAAATAAAGCATATTAGTTACAGCCAGCTATACTTTATTTGCTTTTCAAAAGTCAGTGTCCCAGGGTCAAACTCTGAGAATGCAATATAGCAGATGGGAACATTTTTACAAAGGATTATACAGCCATTCTGAAATGGATTTGCCATTCTGACCTGGATTTACAAAGTATGTGCGCTAAGCTCATCCGGTCTAAGAGATCTATATATATCTTAATTGATCTTTTCGATGTAAACTTTATATTTTTTATTTTGATATTCTGGCTCTGGTAACAGATCTTTAAAGGGAACCTGTCAAGTGAAAAACGCTATTAGTCTGCAGATATGGAGTTATTCTGCATAGTAATGGCGTTCTGAACCTGTCCAGTGCCCGCACATAGAGCCTGCTGCCAGGAGGAAATTAACTTTATTCCTCCTGGCAGCGTTCAGTCACTGGGTTGGTGTCGGTGCAAGTTCAGTCACTGCAGATGACCCTGCAGATTAACCCTATATGTGCAGGTTAATAGCATTTTTTCACGTGACAGGTTTTTTTAACCCCTTCTCAACATGGGCCGTACATATCCTGCTTTGCGGGAGCTGCGTTCCCGCAAACAGCAGTATATGTACAGTGCAGGCTCACGCTGTGCGCCTCGGCAGTTGCTTGCGGGTGTCAGCTCTGTGTGAGAGCTGACACCCCGCAGCAATGCCCATGATCGCTGCTAACACCGATCGCAGGCATATAGCCCCTCTGATGCTGCATAGAGGAGCATCGCGCAGGGAATCTGCTCTCCGTCCCTCTTGATTCATTCCATATGGCAAAGAAGTACTGTACATCCACATATGGGGTATTTCTACATTCAGCAGAAATTGTGAGACACATTGTGTTGCCATTTTTACTCATTTCCCAGTGTGAAAATGTAAAACTTGGAGCCAACACACAATCTTGGTGGTAAAAATGTAAATTATTTTTTTTCTTCACTGCCCAATGGTATAAAAGTCTGTGACACACCTGTGACGTCAATATAATAACTGCACCCCTAGATGAATTCATTGAGATGTGTAATTGGTAAAATGTGGTCACTTATGGGGGGTTCTACTGTTCTGGCATCTCAGGGGCTCTGCCAATGTAACATGGCACCCTCAAACAAGTGCAGCACAATCTGAACTGTAATATAGTGCTACTTCCCTTCTGAGCTTTGCACTGTGCCTCAAAAGTAGTTTTCAGTCACGTGTGGGGTATTTGTGAACTCAGGAGAAATTACACAACAAACTTTGGGGTTCAATTTCTCCTTTTGCCCTCGTGAAATACAAAATTTGAGCTTAAATAGATTTTTGTGGGAAAAATGATTTTTTTTTTTTTCTTTTTTTCTTTTCTTTTATTTTAACATCTTAACGTTATGAACTTCTGTGAAGCACCTGGGGATTCAAGGTTTTCAATACATATTTAAATAAGGTCCCAAAGCGGTTTAGCTTCCAAAATTGTATAATTTGTGGGGTTTTTTCACTGTTTAAGCACATCAGGGGCTCTCCAAACATGACATGGCATCCACTAATTATTCCATCATTTGCATTCAAAAAGTCAAATGCTCTCCTTCGCTTCAGAGTCCTGCCGTGTGCCCAAACAGATTTCCCCCACATGAGATATTCACATGCTCAGGAGAAATTGCACAGCAAATTGTATGGTCAATTTTCTCCTGTTACCCTTGTGAAAGTGAAAAAAAATTAGGTGTAACGGAAAATTTTTGTGAAAGAAAAGTAAATGTTTCTTTTTTCCTTCCACATTTCAAAAATTTCTGTGAAGCACCTTAAGGGTTAATAAACTTCTTGAATGTGATTTTGATTACCTTGAGGGGGTGCACTTTTTAGAATGGTGTCACTTTGGATATTTTCTGTCATATAGTCCCTTCAATGTCACTTCAAATGTGAGGTGATCCCTAAAAAAATGGTTTTGCAAATTTTTGTTGTAAAAATGAGAAATCGCTGGTCAACTTTTTAATTCTTATAACTTTCTAACAAAAAAAATGTTTCAAAAATTGTGTTGATGTAAAGTAGACATGTGGGAAATGTTATTTATTTACTATTTTGTGCGATATGACTGATTTCAGGGCATAAAAATAAAAGATTGAAAATTGACGAAATTTTTGCCACATCTACTTTTTTTCCACAAATAAACGCAAGTCATATCAAAGAAATTCTACCACTGTTATAAAGTACAATATGTCACTAGAAAGCAGTCTCAGAATCGGTGGGATCCATTGAAGCATTCCAGAGTTATGACCTCATAAAGTGACAGTGGTCTGAATTGTAAAATTGGCCTGGTCAGGAAGCTGAAAACTGGCTCTGGGGTGAAGGGGTTAAAGAGTAGGGAAAAAGTGCTATTTAGTGATGAAAGCACTTTTTGCATTTTAGGAAATGATGGCAAGTCTTATGTGAGAAGGTTCCCACATGAAGAGTACAAGCCAGAGTGTTTGAGCTTCTCTGTGAAACATCCGATGAAAGTAATGGTCTGGGGCTGTATGGCAGCCAATGGTGTTGGAAGAACAAGGTGGCTACTATTGACTGGCCAGCTCAGTCCCCGGACCTCAATCCAATTGAAAATTTGTGGCACAAGGTATCATTAGAGATATCTAGAAAACAGCCAAGGACCAAGAGTGAGTTGATTGAGGCTCTGATACAGGCCTGGAACCACATCATCACTCGTGAACATCTGCAGAAGCTTGTTCACTCAATGCCACAGACATGCAAGCTGGTGCTCAAGAGCAAAGGCTGGCCAATAAAGTATTAGAAGCTAAAGATGCACTCAAAAGGCCCTTTTCAGGACTCTGAATTAAATAAAAAATAATAAATCTTTAAAAGTTAAATTTAAGTCTGTGTGAACTTGCATTGGAAGTTAATGAACTTTGAAACCTGTCCACCATTCTACACACTGTACTGGTGTAGGTATGGTTATGCTGTAAAAAAAATTATCAAAAATGCGCATACCATAACAATTTATACACTTAGGACATTCAAAAAGGAGTATGGCATACAATGAGGGATTACAAAAACATATATACCGGTATATTCCACCAGTTTCACTGTAGAGATGCAGAAGTATGAAACATATAGTTTTCTTCACACCTATGCAGGACTTTTGAACACGAATATATATATATATATATATATATATATATATATATATATATATATATATATATATATATTGTATATATTATCCATGGAGGCGCAGTCTGACTCTGACTTTCCGGGAGATCCGGGATCCTTCACAAGCGAATCTGTTTCAGGGGCTGAAAAGTTTCAAAGCAGTAAAAAAATTACTTTGCATCAGAAGATATGGAGGAGCTTCTGACAGCAGTGAGAACCACTGTGAATGTAGAGGAGTTAGAAATAGCCCAGGACGAAATGTTTGGGGGTCTAAGAACTCAGAAGAATTAGGGTATGTGCACACGTTGCGGATTTTGCTGCGGATCCGCAGCGTTTCTGCAGCTGCGGGACCGCAGCAGTTAACCATGAGTTTACAGTTCAGTGTAAGGCTAGTTTCACATTTGCGTCTAAATCCGCAGCGTTTAAAACGCATCCGCAAGTGGTGGAAAAAACGCATGTAAACGCGTACAAACGCGGCGTTTTTTTTTACGCATGCGTTTAAAAAAACGCCGCGTTTGTACGCGTTTACATGCGTTTTTTCCTGCGTTTGCGTTTTTGGTGCGCATGATGAGAAATTTCACAAGAGAAAAATAAAGATAACCAGACACCGCCAATGGGACTACAGAGGGCGTGTGTTATGGAATCTCTATATATAGACCCTAGGGCTACTGAAATTTTTACAGTTTGCTACTGTATACTGTGTCATGATGGATCTTCGCATGGAGAGCTTTTATTTCAACCTGGATTTCAGCTTCAAGCTGTTTCTTGCCTGTGCTTTCGCTTGGGAGCAAGACAGAAATCGCCAAAAATGGAGAAGGAGACAACGTAGGTGTTTTTGGAGGCACCCCATTATCTAACTACGTGAGAGCCGTGGAGCCTACCACACGCTCTATGCTGAGCTTAATGCCAACCCGGAGAAATTCCAGGAATACACACGAATGTCGCAAGACTCATTCCTGGATTTGTTGTCTCGTGTCCAAGGAGCCATACGGCGACAGGACACCCAGCTCCGTAAAGCTATTCCACCCGAGGAACGTCTGCTGGTAACATTAAGGTACATTCAAAATCTAAACCAATGACAGTCCAAATTAAGTGTTTTCTGACATGTATTTTTGGGGTATTTTCCTTTCTTTCTTGAGCGTAACCACACCATAAAAAGAATAGATTGTAATGGTTTTTGTGTTTGTTTTTCTTACAGATTTCTGGCCACCGGAGAGAGTTTATCATCCCTCCACTTCCAATACCGGCTTGGAATATCCACCCTGTCCGGAATAGTTGCGGACACCTGCCGGGCTTTGTGGAATGTACTCCGGGAAGAGTTTATACCCCTACCCACCTTGGACATGTGGCTAGAAATTGCAGAGAAATTCTGTAGTGTGTGTGTGATTTCCCCAACTGTTTAGGACCGGTGGATGGAAAGAACATTCGCATTATCAAACCAGCCAGAACAGGATCGGAGTACTTCAATTACAAAAAATATTTTTCTGTTGTGCTCATGGCAATAGCCGATGCGAACTGTCGATTCATCGCCGTGGACATTGGAGCTTTTGGCCGTGGCAACGATTTCCAGACTTTCAAGAACTCGGATATGGGCCGCCGTGTGTATGGCAAAAATTTCAATTTTCCCCCACCACAACCTCTTCCCAACACTGAAAGACCACTGATGCCATTTGTTATGGTTGGGGATGAGGCCTTTCAGATGTGTGAAAACCTACTGAAGCCCTATTCCAGTCGGGATTTGAACCACACTAGAAGGATCTTTAACTACAGACTGACCAGGGCCCGAAGAACTGTAGAGTGTACCTTTGGCATTCTGGTCGCTAAATGGCGCATTCTTGCATCAGCCATAAATCTAAAAGTGGAAACAGTCGACGAGGTGGTCAAAGCCTGTGTGGTTCTGCATAATTATATAATGGTTAAGGAGCAACCCCACATTGAACTAGATGAACCAGTTGTACACCCACTGCCTGATTTCCAGCATCACCCGTTGCGGTCAACAGCAGCAGTTGGTCAAATGCGGGACCAATTTGCGGCCTTTTTTGATTCAGATATTGGACGTGTGTCATGGCAGGACAATGTAGTGTAAATGTCCTGTTGTAATTCGATCTGTACCAGTTATTTTCTACATTAATAAACTTTATAATATTTCTCATTAATAAACTTTAGTTTTGGTTGAGTTGACCGTGTCTCCTATCTTTTTCCTCTCCAAACCCAGGGTGTCCTAAACTTCCAATATTTGATCTGTATGTAATATCAGTTTTTATAATCCAAAACCAGGAGTGGGTGACAAAAGCAGAAGTGCTAGTTATTATGTTAATATCATAATTTAACTCTAATGGTTCCACTCCTTGTTTTGGCTTACAAATACTGATATACAACACTGGCCACATACTGCTAGTAGTGGCAGCCATGTTGCTTTATTGGTAAGCTTGTTGACATCATTGCGTCATGATTCTCTTCTCCTGTATCCATTGGACACAAGATGAAGAGACAATCACTGTCACACAATCTATACTCATCAAGTCAGGTGTCAGAAATAATGAATTCATGATAAACATATACAGGCTCATGAATTCACTATTTCTGACACCTGTGCATGTGAGCATAGATATGTAGTGTGTGACCACCATTGTAACTCAAGTTGTGTGTAATATAAGAAGAGAAAATGGTGGTTATACAAGGCAGTTCTCTACTCAACAGGTCAGGTGTCATAACTAATGAGGTTTTTGACACCTGACCTGTTCAGTAGAGGTCTGCACTGTATTTCCACCATTTTCTCTTTAGACTGGCACACTAAGCACAGACCAAAAGAGATTATGGAGATACATGTAATATTTTTTGGGCCACCTCATATCTGTATACTAAAGACACATAAAGCTGCAGTCTTTTTATTTTTAACTAGAGGAGATATGATGTGGCCCAAAAAATTAGTGTGTGGCGAAGTTTCATGGCGCACGGTGTGTGTTGCCGGTGGCAGAAGACACAATAAACCAAACATAATTGTGGCAAATCAAACTTTTTTTATTTTGTTAATAACTGGAAAAAAATATTGGAAAACTGGAAAAAAGTATTTTTTACTGCGCCGGCTTGGGGTAGAGTGATGTAAACGGGGGGTGTGAAGTACTGAGGCCTGGCTAACCGTGGACGACGCAAAGGTGGCAGAAGAAGGGACAATGAAACTAGAAGGGTCTGGAAGTTCGGGGATGGGGCTTGACACATGAGAGGCTTCAGACGCACTGGAAGGGTGAGACAAACCTGACATTACAGACACATTGGGAGGTGAAGGGGGAGGAATGCTAAGAGTCCTCGGTTTTTTAGTTTTTGGTCCTTTTTTTTTGGCTTGCCTGGTTGTGGGAGGTCTTGGTGGTCTCATATGGCGTGGCGTGGTGGCGGGTGACCTGTCAGGGTCCGGCTGCACTGTGCCAGAGTCCATACCGCTCGTAGAGGATGCAGCCATGCCAGAGTCCCTAGCGCTCGTAGAGGGGAAGGACATGCCAGGGTCCTGCTGCATCGTGGAGGAGGCGGTACGGAAGGCCATGCCAGGGTCCTGCTGCATCGTGGAGGAGGCGGTACGGAATGCCATGCCAGGGTCCTGCTGCATCGTGGAGGAGGCGGTATGGAATACCATGCCATGCCAGGGTCCTGCTGCATCGTGGAGGAGGCGGTACGGAAGGCCATGCCAGGGTCCTGCTGCATCGTGGAGGAGGCGAAACGGAAGGCCATGCCAGGGTCCTGCTGCATCGTGGAGGAGGCGGTACGGAAGGCCATGCCAGGGTCCTGCTGCATCGTGGAGGAGGTCCAAGCAGGAGCAGCGGATGTCATGGTGGTGGCGGTGGGATGTCCAACTGCACTCGGCATGGTTGTGGTACTGTAGTGGTGTCCGGCTGTGGAAGGAATTGAGCTGGCCGTGCAGTGGGATGCAGCAGAGGTGGACATCAAGCGTGACAGTGAAGGCACAGGTGGATATGCCCCCACTGTCTGCTGGAAATACCGACTCTGCTGCATAGCCTGCACGTAAGCAGCATTGCAGGCCTGCATGACACTCACCTGGAGATCAGGAGTAAGGTGTTCCAACATGCCCTGCTCAGTTTGATTAAAAAAATGATGTGCTGGCCTCTGGAGATCGGCTTTCACTTGATCAAGGCTTTTGCTGACCTCCTGGATACGTGCATTTAAAAGGTTATGCGAAGCATCCATTCGGTCACCCAAAGCCTTGATCGCATCGTGTAAAACCGAGCTCAGGTGCATAAACTCGGGCATGAGTGACCTGTCTGAAGCCCTCAGCCGCTGCCGGGATGAGCCCAAAAAAAAGGGGGCAGTGAAAGAGGACTGCGAAAGGGGAAGACCTGATGGACCAGCTCCCTGGTCTCCAGTTAGTGTGGAAGGCCCACTTGCTGCTGCGCTGGTGGATGGCTGGGACGGGTCCATGGCTGTCAGATTGAAGGACCGCTCCAGAACCTGGGCCGACAGTTGTGCTGTATGTGCTGTGAAAAAAGGAAAAAGATAATTAATATAAAAAAAATTACCAGACGCAATATTCTGTGGAATTAAAAAATACAAATTATGGCAATACAATACAGCCTAATGCACGTGATAAATACTTACGTTCTCTGGGCAAGGACCGGTCTTAAAAATGCCAGAACTCGATGGTATTTGTAGCGTCTGATCCTTGCTCCTGAACCACTGGGAACACGGCTCTCTTGATGCAGGTCCTTGTTGAAGCGGTCCTTCATCAAACGCCAACGTGTTTTGACTTTGGCTACTGTTAAAAAAAAAAAATAAAAAATTGTGGTCAGAAAAAGTACTTTTGGCCGTGCTCACACAACTGTGTGTGATGAGAGAAACTCCTGAGAGTTTCTTTCATCACACATAGTCGAGTGAGCACGGCCAAGGTCTCTGCTACTTCACACTGCAGTGCAATACTTACCAAATGCAGCTCGGACCCGTGTCGGGGCGTTGTCCCAGCCATCCCACAGCGCTTGGGCCACCTCATTCCATAACCGCCGGATCGTGACGTTGTTCGAGTGCAGTGGATGCCGGGTGTCCCACAACGGGACTCGCTCCTGGACCAGGGTGATAAGGAGGTCATTCTCAATTAGGTCATCCTCCCCTTGTGAAACCTAAAAATTAAATAAAGTGATTAAAGTTTGCTCAATTTACATAAGGAAAAGAAAGAAAAAAGATGCTGAGAAATGGCATGAATAGGAAAGTAAACATACAAAAGGATTCCAGAAGAAAAAAGTTAAGAAATACGAATGGAAAGAAAGGAAGATTCAAGAATAATACACTGAGGACAATCAGCCTTGTAAACGTACCCGCTGCCGTCTTTCCACCGGACCTTGACTCCGCTGCTCCTGCCCTGTCTCATCCACAGTAGAAGAGCTCTAAAAAACAGAAAAAAAAAATTGTCACATGTGTCAATGTGACAGTGAATACTTACCAATCTGACGAGGCAAGTACTCACCTCAATGACATGCTCCACTTCCGACTGTCCTGGCTGAAACTCCTCAACAGATGAAGAATCCGAAGAAGACATTCTGATGCATGTAGAAAGAAAGAAATGGCAGAAATTAGGACATGTAGAGACAGAAAATAGAAAATGAAGGCATTGGCTAGGATATACTCACATTGTTCAGGGTCTTGTTTTCCTCCAAGATGTAGCCTCTCTGTGTCCCGTCTGCTTCAGAGTCTGGTGAGAAGTGACCTGCAACTGTCCATACCCTCCTTTTTATCACCTTGATGGTGGGGGGTGGCTTATCAGTGTCTAGACATGTTTTTCTCAATTGAAACGCATGCGTTCAAAAACGCAACCAAACGCATGTGCAAAAAAACGCATGCGTTTACATAGACAGCAATGCGTTTTTTTGCCGCAATCCTTGCGCAATCGACCGCATGCGTTTCCTGGTGGCAAATAGACGCCTCTAGAAATTGCTACATGTTGCATTTCCGCGCCAAGCCGCAAACGACGAGACGACGCATGCGTCGTCAAACGCGGCAAAACGCGAACAAAAAAAAAGAATGCGTTTTTAATGTTAAATATAGGAAAACACGACGCATGCGTTTATATGCGGTACAAACGCTGCGGCAACAAACGCAAATGTGAAACCAGCCTAAACCTATGGGAAACTGAAAACGCTATGCACATGCTGCGGAAAAAAACGCGCGGGAACGCAGCAGTTTACAATCCGCAGCATGTCACTTCTTTGTGCGGAATCGGGCGATTCTGCACACATAGGAATGCATTGATCCGCTTACTTCCCGCATGGGGCTATGCCCACCATGCGAGAAGTAAGCGGATCATGTGCGGATGGTACCCTGGGGTGGAGGAGAGGAGTCTCTCCTCCAGGCCCTGGGAACCATATTTGTGTAAAAAAAAAAAGAATTAAAATAAAAAATGATGATGTACTCACCTTCTGATGGCCCCTGAAGTCCTCCCGCCTCTCAGCGCTGCACGCGGCCGTCCAGTCGCAGGGTTGCTATGCGACCAGGACCTGCGATGACGTCACGGTCACATGACCGTGACGTCACGAAGGTCCTTCTCGCATACCGTCTTTTGAACCGGAACGCCGCGTGCAGCGCCGAGGAGATCGGGACGTCGGAGGGTGAGTATAACCATTTTTAAATTATTTTTAACATTAGATCTTTGATGCTGCATATGCAGCATCAATAGTAAAACAAGTGCAGGAGTAAACCCGCAGCGGAAACCGCAAGACAAACCGCAATAAATCTGCAGGGATAACCGCAGCGCTTTTGCCCTGCAGATTTATCAAATCCGCTGCGGGATAACCCGCAGAGGACCCTTCCTGCGTGTGCACATAGCCTTAGTGTTTCCAGTACATGAGAACGTACAAAAGTTGATTGTGGATGAGTCGGAACTGCCGGAAAAGTGTTTAATAATACCTCCAGAGCTGAAAGAAAGATTTCTGCTGGATGAGAAAATATCCAAATGCTGGACAGAAGTACCAAAAGTGGATAGTGAAGTAGTTAAGGTGGCAAAAAAGACGACCTTACACTTTTGAAGATTCCTCCCAATTACTAGACCCTATGGACCACAAGATGGATAGTCTGCTGAAAAAATCCTGAGAGATGTCCACGGCTTTGTTGAATGCGAACGATGTATCCACCTGGGTAGCCAGATCAATGTTCCAGTGGCTTAATCAGCTGGAAGATCACCTTAACGTGGGTACTACAAGAGAAGAACTATTGGGGTCTATATCTCTCTTAAAAAAAGCCACGTTGCACCTGGCCTACGCCTCCGCGGAGACGGTAAAGATGGCAGCCAGATTTTATCGAATTCATCTAGATGGGCGTTATGGCTGAAGTTATGGAGCGGACACATTGCCTCAAAAATCAAATTTTGCTCTATTCCCTTCAAAGGGGAGTATATGTTCAGCTCTGCCCTGGATGAATTATTGGAAAAGGCAACAGACAAGAAGAAAATGCTGCCAGAACCCAACGTGGCCAAGAAGCGGTCCTTTCATCCCCCCAGAATCAGTCGTCCTCATATAGGGGAAAGGGGAAAACAATCCCAAGGGAGGTAGAGGCAGGAACATTTTTCTCTCCCAGGGACCACATCAAGAAAGACAATGACAAATCTGTAGGTTGGATCTCTGGGTTCCTCCCCCAGTGGGAACTTCTTACCCCCAATCAATGGGTGTGACAATCGGACAAACCGGGGTAAAGATAGAGGTCTCCTCTAGACCTCCACAAATATTGAGACTAACCTCCCTGTCATCTTAGGAGTTACAAACTGCCTTAATGTCCGGACTCCAAAAGTTACTCTCCGCTGTTGTGGCATCCCCAGTACCAAAGACAGAGTGCGGAACAGGACATTATTCCCGTGTGTTCCTAATGTAAAAAAACGGAGGGAACACACAGGATAATAATAAATTTAAAACCTCTAAATATGCACATAAAGAACAGGAGGGCAAGATGGAATCGATAAAAAGCACCATTCCATTGATAGGACAAGTATTCGTAATGGCTACCATAGACCCCCGGGATGCTTACTGTCATATCCTCTTTCACCCGACACATCGAAGATATTTGAGGTTTGCAGTAGCTCAGGGATGGCAAATATGTCACAATTAATTCATTGTCCTCCCGTTCTGCATTTTTTCGGCACCACGGGTGTTCACCAAAATAATGGTGGAGGTGATAGCGTCCATCCGGAACAAAAGTATCTGTATCATGCCTTACCTAGATGACCTGCTGCTCATAGGCCAATCAGAAACTGTCCTCGAAGGCCACATACGAGAAGTTCTGGGTCTTCTTACATCTTTGGGATGGTTAATAATCAATCAAAAATCCAATCTGGTCCTATCCACCAGGAGAATCTTCTTGGGAATAATGTTAGAATCATAAGAAATGATGTCTCAGTTACGAAGGAGAAAATCCTAAAACGGTCCAAGACAGCAGCATTGAGGGATCGAAGGAAAATATCGGCAATGTCGGCACTAGGGTCCATGACTTCCTCCATCGCACCGGTAGCTTGGGCTCATGCCTCACACAAGATGTTTGCAATCCCTTATTCTATCTTGCTGTGACTGTGCCCCGGGGTCCCCTGACAAAACTATTCACTTACCAGGCCGAGTAAGAGCCTCCCTCAGCTGGTGGCTCAACCTGAAGAACTTGAGCAGGGGAGTATCCTGGGATTAAATTCTCCTATCAACCATCACTACAGATGCCAGTGGAAGATGTTGGTGAGCCACGATATCCCATGCCACATTCCAGGGGATATAGTCCCAAGATATCAATCTTCGCTCTTCCAACTTCATGGAGTTGAAGGTGGTAGAGGAAGCACTAAAAACCATAGAGAACTTGTTAAAAAAGACCTATATAAAAGTATATTCCGACAATATGACCACAGTGACTCATCTGCGACACCAAGGGAGCACGAGACACAAAAAGCTGAAGGCAATTTGTAGCAGGATTTTTGCTTGGGCAGAATGAAACATGTTCTCCCTGTCTGCATTCCCTCTTAAAGGGTCCACCAACGTTCAAGCAGACTTCCTCAGCAGAAAGACGATACACCCTGAAGAATGTAGCCTAGATGGCGGAGTATTTCAGGTGTTAACAGAAAAATGGGGTCTCCCGGGAATAGATCTGCTTGCTACTCGTCAAAATACAAAAGCAGGTAACTACTTCTCTCTACAACCGAGACACACGTGCATAGCGGTGGATGCTTTCTCCCACAGCTGGAACTTAAAGTTGGCGTACGCCTTCCCTCCGATTCCTTTCCTACCAAAGACGTTGCAGAAAATCAGGAAGGACAAGACAAAGACTATACTAGTAGCTCCTCATTTGCCAAGAAGGAACTGGTTGGGCGCTCTGAACAGTTTAAAGGTAGGTGGCCCACTGGTTCTTCCACCAACCTGCAGCTTTCTCCAAAAAGGGCCGATTTGTCGCCCAAATCCTCAAGCCTTAGGCCATGTGCACACGTTGCGGTTTTTGCTGCGGATCCGCAGCGATTTCGACGCTGCGGATCCGCAGCAGTTTTCCATGCGGTGTACAGTACAATGTTAACCTTTGGAAAACAAAAACCGCTGTGCACATGCTGCGGAAACAAAACGCGCGGAAACGCTGCATTTTTTTTCCGCAGCATGTCAATTCTTTGTGCGGAATCCGCAGCGGTTTGACACCTGCTCCATGTTAAAAAACCGCAGGTGTAACACCGCAGTAGAATCCGCACAAAAACCACGGTAAAACCGCGATAAATCCGCAGGAAAAACGCAGTGTTTTTACCCTGCAGATTTATCAAAATCAGTGCGGAAAAATCCGCAGACCAGTCCGCGGCGTGTGCACATAGCCTTAAAGCTTGCGTCCATCATGAATCCATCATCCTAAAGGCTAGAGGTCTCTCCGATTTAAGGTGGTAAAGACGCTTAAAGGAAGCAGGAAACTAGTAACCTATTCCATCAATAACAAGATATGGAAAACCTTCATATCCTGGTATGGTGCTAACCCGCCGAATATTTTACATCCAAATGTGGCGCAAATACTTTTTTTTTTGTTTTGTTTTTTTAGCAGATGGTGCTGAAGACTAGTTCTTTGAAAGGTTGCAGCCTTTTTCTCCTCCTTTGATCAGAGTCTAGCTGACCATCGGCTGGGTGAGAAGATTTATGATTGCAGCATCTAGTCTATGACCTACCATTTACCATCCAATAGTAAAGAAAGTGAATTTCATACTCTGGATGTACGAAGAATTTCCCTTCACTATCTTCAAAGGTCAAGACCTTGGAGGAAGGACCAGAATATCTTCATACAACAATTTGGGAAAAATAAGGGAAAGAAATCTTTGAAGAGCACGATTACAAATTGGATTAAGTAGGCAATATGTGGAGCTTACGAAAACCAAAAGTTGGTGACTCCTGAGAAGTTTACAGCACACTGCACCAGAGCTGTATCAGTCTCATCGGCAAGTGCCTCCATCTAGCAGATCTGCAGAGCTGCCTACTGGTCCTCGGTGCATACTTTTTCAAAACATTACAGACTAGATTTAATGTCTAATACCGATTTGGCCTTTGGAAGGAAAGTTCTCAAGGCCATTGTCCTCCCTAAGAATGATTCTTTGGCATTCCTCCTATAGTGCTGTCGTGGTGGGTGACTAGAAAAAATAGAATTAGACTTACTAGTATTTCTATTTATAGGAACTGTCGGGACCACACTCAGTCGGAGCAGCCTTTGGAAGTGGGGAATCACCAGAAATAATACACAAGACACGTCTCGTATAGTATATCACTGGGAAGCCTCTGAAGGACGCCTGCCTTCAAGGTGCTATCCCCTCTTTATATAGTTTGTACAGGTAGTTTCAGTGGTTATACAAGTTTTGCTTGTTTAAACAAAGAGAGAAAAGAGAAGACAAAAGAAAACAGTTTCGGCTATGTGATAGTTTCACAACAAACAAAACAGTACAGTTTCGCCTGTGGCAGTTTCACAAACAAAAAATAGGATTTCACACTATGGCTAAAATGTCCTTGAATGGACAGGTCAATATTGATCACAAATTCTTTTTGGTTCATTGAGGTAACCATTTTTGTTCCGCTCTTCACAATCCCCCCTTTGACATATTCCATTCAAAACCTTGTCATATAGACGATTATTTTAGTCATTCTTTTTGTGATATTAAAAAAACTTTATATTCTCGCATCCATTACACAAAATTTATTTGTGCATACCGAGATACCCTTGAATACAACCTTGAATAATACATATATAATTACAATAACTATAACTGTATGTATTAGGCTTTGCATAATCCCGGTAACCCACCCACCGATCCCCCTGAACCAATTGGCCGGGTTAAGAAAAGAAAAGGTATCTGACCACCAGCTATCCTTATTTTGGTCATTGTCTTTGTCATACTGATCCCTGAGTCGTTGTACGTCTTCTAATTTAAATCTCATACTCATAGTACTATTCGGGTCTATATAATGACAGCAGGTGGGTCCGATGATTTGACACATACCCCCTTGTGAGGCAGTTAGGTAATCCAATACCAGGGTATGTTGGTTAGTGACTATTATAAGCTGATTCTGTACAGCTATACTAGTATTTAATATGTCCAATATATCCCAGATCTGGTCATCTAGATAATCCGTGGCTCTAACTAATTTATCCCACATCTGTGTTAACATTATTAACATCAATATCATGAGTCTTATACTGCTTTTTTGCAATGGCTTGCATGTATCCATGATGCCTTTCCTTCAAGCTTGACTGCTGTTGGAGTTGTTAACAGGACTTGGAAAGGTCCGTCAAATCTCGGTTCCAGAGTCTTTCTGGTGTGTCTTTTCAGGTAGATTTGATCACCAGGTTCCAACTTGTGGCCTCCTTCGAGATTTTCTGGATCTGGAAGGGAAGCAAAAACTTGCGAATGCACTTTAGTTAAACGTTTTTGTAATTCTTGTACATAAGCAGTTAAAGTCTCAGTATTCAACATCAGTTGTTGTGGAAAATAACAACCCAAATTTGCTGCTCTACCAAAAAGAATCTCATGTGGTGACAGCTTAGCCTTCCCCCTTGGGGCGTTTTGGATGGAATACAGGGCAAGTGGTAGACACTCGGTCCAAGGCTTTCCTGTTTCTGCCATGGCCTTCTGGATTTTTAATTTTATTGTTCCATTTAATCTTTCCACTTTACCTGAACTCTGTGGGTGATACGGAGTGTGAAACTGGTTTTCTACTCCCAACATTTTCATAACATTCTGGAATATTTCTCCAGTAAAATGGGTACCCCTATCTGACTCGATCACCTCAGGCATGCCGTAACGGGGTATCAGTTCATGTGCTATTTTAATGGCAGTAGTTTTTGCTGAGGCTTTACGAACTGGATAAGCCTCTGGCCACCCTGAGAACATGTCCACACACACAAGCACATATTCGTATCCATTGTACCTAGGAAGCTGGATGTAGTCGATCTGGAGTCTTTGAAAGGGATACAGTGGTCTTACATGATGCTTGGTTGGGGTTTTAATGGTCTGACCTGGATTGTGTGCCAGGCATATAGCGCATGCAGCACACATGTTCCGAGCGAAATTACCAAAGCCTGGAGCCAACCACCTTTCTTTTACCTTGAGCGTCATACCGTTTGCCGATACATGCGTAGGTAGGTGGAGGTCACTCGCCACTGCGGGGTACCAGGCTCTGGGTAAACACAACAAAGTTCCTTTTTTCCATAATCCTTGCTGATCTTCTGCCCCTTTTTTCTGCCACTGCCCTCTTTCTTCGTCGTCTACCTGTTTCTGAGCTTCCTTCAATCTCTCCTCATCATCTTCAGAGCTATCTAGTGTGTGGGCATGATGTAAGGGTTTACGTGCTGCCTGTTTTGCTGCTTTGTCGGCTTTATCGTTACCCCTGGCTTCCTCGGTGTCGAGTCTCACATGTGCAGCTACCTTTATCACCGCTATTTCTTTAGTTTCTTGTGCTGCCTCCAGAATCTGTCTAATGAGGGAGGCATGTTTAACAGGTTGGCCTGAAGCAGTCATATAACCTCTGGCTCTCCATATTACGCCAAAATCGAAAATAATGCCATGTGCATATCTAGAATCAGTGTATATGTTTGCTGTCTGATCTTTGGCTATTTTTAGAGCTTCAACTAATGCCGTAAGTTCTGCTTCTTGTGCAGACTGATTAGCAGGGAGAGGTTCTGCTTTCAGCACTTCATGCTGAGTTACTACCGCATAACCTGTATGAAATTGTCCATTCATATCTGCATATCTACTGCCATCTATGAAAAGTTCAAATGTAGCATTACAGAGTGGCTTGTCACGTACATTACGTAAGCCCTGAGTCTCTTGTTCCATTAATTGTACACAATCATGCATTGACTCTGATGGGTCAAAGGAGTTGGAGAGTGAGTTGGAGAGTGCAGTTTCCTCAGGTATGGTACCCCCCTCAGACTCTAAAGGGAGCAAAGACGCGAGATTAAGAGTCTGAACCCTGCAAAGGAAATGTTGGGCGGCAGTAGTAGGGAACATTGGAGACGGAGGTGTCTGGCCATTGAAATATGTTTAGGTTGGACCTGGTTAAGAATGCCATGTACATCATGAGTGGTCTGAACTAGAAGTGGGTGATCAAGAACAATCTCAGAAGCTTTATCTAATAACAGTGAAATTGCGGCTACTACTCTTACACAAGAAGGTGCGGCTCTAGCTACAGGGTCCAGATGAGCTGATATGTATGCCACAGGTCTCTGTTTGTTTCCATGTTTTTGTGTGAGCACCCCTGTAGCATGTGAGGATATCTCAGCTGCCATCAATTGAAAAGGTTTAGTGTAGTCTGGGAGTCCCAGAGCCGGAGCTGATACCAGTGCTGTTTTCAAAGAGGAAAATGACTGTTTAGCCTCTTCACTGAGTGAATATGGCGTGTTGGCAATACAGTCATATAAAGACTGCATGAGTTGACTTGCATGTATGATCCACTGTCTACAGTGTGAAACAATACCCAGGAAAGCACGCAGCTGTTTGTGATTCCTGGGTTCAAGCATGTTACGTATGGCTTCCGTACGTTGAGGTGTGAGGTGTCTGATGCCCTGTGATATGCAGTGACCTAAGAACACGACTGTTTGTTGACAAGCCTGGAGTTTGTCCATTTACTTTACAGCCTTCTTGCGCTAGGAAAATTAAGAAATTAACAGTTGAGGTAACTGCCGTCTGCTCATCAGGGCAACAAATAAGTAAGTCATCTACATACTGTAGAATGACTACTCCTGGTTCTGGGGTGAAATTTTTCAGCACGGTCTGCATTGCTTCAGAGTACAAAGTTGGTGAGTGTACCATACCTTGTGGCAATCTTGTCCATGCTAATTGTTTACCCTTGAATGTAAAGGCAAACAAATGCCAACAGTTCTTATGTAGTGGCACAGAAAAAAATGCGTTTGATAAGTCAATTACCGTAAAATATGCAGCAGTGCTGGGAATTTGAGACAGTAAGGTATGAGGATTCGGTACCACAGGGGTGACCGGTGCCAAAACCTTATTGATTTCCCGTAGGTCGTGCACCATGCGATATTTCACCATAGTTTCTTTGGAGGAAACTTTCTTTTTAACAGGATATAAGGGTGTATTGGCGGGTGACCTGATTTCTACCAAAACACCTTGTAATACATAATCCTGAATTTGTTGAGAAATCGCCAGTTCTTGCTGGGCGCTGATGGGGTATTGCCTAAGCTGAGGTAAAATGGTTCCCGGGGCAGTTTCTAACAGTATAGGAGCTACTGATAAGAATCCTACATCAGTGTCTCCTTTTGCCCATAGGCTGTCAGGAACCCGAGA
Organism: Ranitomeya variabilis; assembly: GCF_051348905.1. Taxonomy (NCBI): domain Eukaryota; kingdom Metazoa; phylum Chordata; class Amphibia; order Anura; family Dendrobatidae; genus Ranitomeya; species Ranitomeya variabilis. The sequence continues at coordinate 221,614,434 of NC_135233.1, forward strand.
CAAGTCAATTTTTGCTTGTTGAGTGCAAATTTCGGGAAAATCCTCCATTGCCTGTATTCTAACATATTGTTCCAGAGTTTCTGCATCTTCAGGGATGGTCAGCATAACTGTGCCATTTTCTCTAAAATGGATGTTTGCGTGTATTTTACTTAAGACATCAGTACCCAGCAAGTAGGTAGGTGCACCTTTAGCAAATAAAAATTTGGATACAAAGGTTTTAGGGCCAAAGCTCACATTTAAAGGTTTTGTAAAAGGCAACGCCTGAATTTTACCATCATACCCTTCTGCATATGTTACCTTTGAGGATATATTGTCAGGATATGGTAAAAAGTCTTGATTTAAAATGGAGGATGTTGCTCCCGTATCTATCAGAAAAGGTACATTTTTACCCTCAACCTCAACTTGTATTATTGGTCTTCTAGAAGGAAGAGAGACCTGCATAACCTTCAGTCATTCTGAGCTGTCTGTTTGATCAGGCGCTGGGTTATTTATCCTATTTTTGGGTACAAAGGTTCCTGAATCTATATCTGCTTTTCTCTTCCTACATTCCCTTTGGAAATGTCCTGGCTTCTTACAGTAATGACAAGTAAACTTTTGATTAGCAGAGCCAGTATTAGCCTGTGCAATTCTTACTGGCTTAGAATTTTCTCTTAAGTCCATTTCTATCCCTACAGCTTTCTGTCTAGCCAGGTGTGGGTCTTCCAAGGTTCTCCAATCAGGGGTTGCGGCCTTAAGCTTTTCCTTCACTTTTGGAGACAATCCATCTATAAAGGTTTTTGTAACTAACCTCATCATTCCTGAAGCGGTTAGATCCATGCCTTCATCTCTGAAATTATTTTCTACACTTAGATAATATTCGTCTACTGATTGTCCAGATTTCTGAGCCACCACTCCCGTTGTTCCTCTCTGCCTCTGTTTTTCCCTCATGAAGACCATTAAGTGATCTATAAATTGCGTACCTGATTCTATAGTTTGTAAGGCACCATCTCCTGCCTGGGGCCTATGTACCTGTAGATTTGCTAATAGCTCCTGGAAGAGTCCAGGAGTCATTTTCATTCTACATAATTCTTCTCCATCTGCCCAAACTCCAGCGTGAGTCTGCATAATTTGCTGTATATATTGTGCAAATCTAACTGGACACTGGGTGGGATCTGGTGCATTATGCAAGAGAGACATGCCTTCAGCGGGGGACCAAGGGAAATATTGTCGAGTTTGGTGATATCTAGTTCCCATTACTCCGTCAGCACCAGGTTCCCTAAAGGGTCTTGGTACTACCCTAACAGGGGCAAGTACAGCGCCATGTCTAGGTGTACCACAGGCTAGGCAATCATTTCTCCAGTCTGGATTTTGTTGTCCACAGTGCGGACATACCCATCCTCCTGGTCCGGCTAAACTTTGAGGTGATGTTTGGAGAAAAGATGGGGCATGTGGGTTAAGGTATGGGGGTGGGGTGTTCTTATATTCCACATTTTGTTTTTCTCCATAGCCTGCGGGTCTAATACACCACTTTTTATTCTGTTGATTATATGTCCATCCCTCTTTTTCTGCTACCCTAGAGACATCAATCAACGCTTGGATCTGATCTATCCATTTCTTGTCTCTGATTATGCCTTTTTTTTTTCCTGAATTCCTTCCCATTTTTTCCTACTAAAGGCTTCTGCCTTAGTAACTCCAAACTTACTAAAAATCTTTCTCAGCCCCTTAGTGGCATCTTCACCACTTCTCTCCTTTATGATAGTATAGATATCTAATTCTTCTGGTTCCGACTTTGTTTGCTTATTCCCCATTTTCTTATCCTGAGCTTTTTTCTTTTCTTGCCCTAGGTGGCGTTTGGGTATGAGAATACCTCGTTACCTTCTTCCTAAGGAGCTAGGATGTTTAACGGCTTCTGCGTACCGTGCTGATGTAAGAAAATCCTGATTCCTACACCTATAGCAAACAACACAAATGCAACCAGACAGAGGATCAAAATACAACGTATCTTGTCCCAGGCTAATTTATCTGTCCTGGGCTCATACTATCATACACTTATCCGTCACCAGGTTTTCGTCAAAGACAGGATCAGAGATTGAACATAGGCGCGGAGGTCTCCCCGAAAGGTCGCAACCACGTTGCCCAGTGGGACAGTCACTTCTTCTGTTTCAACACCCTGGGCGGCTTATAGGGCTATTCCCAACTTCCACACACCTTCTATTCACATTCACTCTCATTCAATGCCGTACTCCGTGAGGTGGTCAATTCCTAAGTAGTTCAAGAACCCGAGCTATAGGTATCCTTCTCTACTAGAACTACCCGCTAAAGGACACGACACAGAAAATCTTACGGACAGTGCAGGGCAGATATAAGAGATCTAACAGTGTCTCTTACCTGGCCAGGTTTTTATTCATCTGCCGTCCATTATCCCAGATTCTCTTTTCGTTCGTATTCTGCCGGTGTTCTTGAAGGAGTACACAGACCTCGGGTCCCTGTTCAGGCGCCAGGAAATGTCGGGACCACACTCAGTCGGAGCAGCCTTTGGAAGTGGGGAATCACCAGAAATAATACACAAGACACGTCTCGTATAGTATATCACTGGGAAGCCTCTGAAGGACGCCTGCCTTCAAGGTGCTATCCCCTCTTTATATAGTTTGTACAGGTAGTTTCAGTGGTTATACAAGTTTTGCTTGTTTAAACAAAGAGAGAAAAGAGAAGACAAAAGAAAACAGTTTCGGCTATGTGATAGTTTCACAACAAACAAAACAGTACAGTTTCGCCTAAGTGGCAGTTTCACAAACAAATAGGATTTCACACTATGGCTAAAATGTCCTTGAATGGACAGGTCAATATTGATCACAAATTCTTTTTGGTTCATTGAGGTAACCATTTTTGTTCCGCTCTTCACAGAACCTTCCACGAAAGCATGTGTAATCCCCACCCTATTATTTTGTTGTTTCATTTGAGTGATGTAAATTTATATTGAATCATTTATACCTATGTAGTTCTTTATAAAAACATTGGAGAGAGGGGTGAGGCTATTTGACCTCTTTGTGTTTCCTGTCCCTATTAGAGCGAGGAGTAGAGTATCCTTCTATGGTGCTGTCGTGGAGGGTTCTCCTAGAAATCAAATTACCGGTAAGTCTAATTCTATTTTTTCTAACACATTGGTTCCTAGAGGAAGAAGGTTGTAACGCCAGTGTCTTTGGGAATCATCATCATCATCCTGAGCATTGGTATATACTATTATACTGTTGATAAGGTGCTGGCCTCAAGGCACAGAGTATCATGGTGAGGAGCATTGGAAGTGTTTAGTGACTACATGGTCCAGGATGTATTCTTGCACTATGATGTACCGTTTGCTGTATATGAAGATAATTAATCCGGAGACCATTTTGATCCAAAGCTACTGTATTGCAGTATAGATTTTTGTGATAGCCACCTTACCCCCAAAATATTTTATTACGGTAGATATTTTGCTCCCCACGTTGTCGCACAGGGATTTAATGCTAATGTACGACTCGTTCAGTTGTTTTAATTCATCTGTATATTTCGATTTTCATTTTGTAGAGGGCTTGTATACTCCCCCATTACACAGCTGACAGTTTCTAGAGTTTGGGACTCGCTGAACAAGAAAATGCAGTGAGAACCCATTTAGAGTACAATATCTATATTCTGGTAGGGAGAATCTCGTGTTTCTTTGAGGATTGTTTCTCTTTTATTGGCATCTTATTGATTATTATATTTTACAGTTTTCTTTCTGCCCTGTACTTCTTGTTACTAGCCATGATTTTAGGGCAGATTGATTTCTGCTCTATTGATTTTGTGCTTTATACACTGCTTTGATGATCTAATTCTTAGATTTGCATCCCCTCCTTTTTTCATAAATGCTGTTTTCCCTCTAATGGATGATCATCTTTTTTCAACCCTATTATATTAGTATCTTTTGCCTCTCGGATTTTTTTTTGTTATACTGTAGTATCTCCTCACTGTGGGTCCTTCTGTTCAGTTCTACAGTTAGAAAACAAAATTTCACATATGGTAACCACAAGGGTAACAGATAATAAAGTTAGTGCAGGAGACCAAAGGGAAAAAAAAGTTAAAGAAATGTATTATGTGTTTTCCATAGGCATCAGTTAGTTCCTGGTTTTAGTTTTCAGCTTGCCTTATAAAAATAATTATTCCAATAGTTGACTGCACTGTTTTTGATGCCGTCCGTCTTTTTGCCTTATAGCTCAGTGGATAAACTATATCTTAGCCTGAAACGTTGTACTGTTTTAGAGAAGAAAAATATTTAAAAAAGAGCCGGGAAGGATTTTGATTCGCTTCTTTCTCTGGTTTCTCCCTGTGTGGCTTGACTTGATTCACAGGTACCTCCCATGTTGCAAATCAATCCGTGCTGAAAGATGAGAAGCTAATGTGAGCTGCTTAGTGGATATTTCTCATCAAGAAACAAGGCAGCCTGTTTAGATTTCACACGGTCTATGGTACAGGAAGCAGTAAATGGTTACGTTTTTTTTTTAAAGGTGTTATCCAGGACTTTTATTATTTAACATCCATCAGCTTGATCTTGAGCCATGACGACTTGATGGATGAATGATCTGTAGGACGATCGATCTTGTGCAAGCCTAGATAGATCTACCATAGCCTTCTCCTCAGTTATCTTCAGAGTAACAAGTCAATGGGATTCTAATCTTCCTCTTTGCCTTGTTCCTTCTATTCTTTCGACCATGATGTCCTTCTATGATTGCTCACTTCATATTACGTGTCCAAAGTAGGCAAGTCATAGCTTTGTGATCCTTGCGTAGAGTTGATTTCTTCCAAGATTGATTTGCTTGTTCTTCTTGCCATCCATGGTATTGATAACATCCTTCTCCAGCTCGACATTTCAAAGGCCTCAATTCTTTATCTGTCTTGTTTCTTAAAGGTACCGTCACACTAAGCGACTTTGCAGCGAGAACGACGACGATCCGTGACGTTGCAGCGTCCTGGATAGCGATCTCGTTGTGTTTGACACGCAGCAGCGATCTGTATCCCGCTGTGGTATCGCTGGTCGGAGCTAGAAGTGCAGAACTTTATTTCGTCGCTGATCACCCGCTGTCATCGCTGGATCGGTGTGTGTGACACCGATCCAGCGATGTGTTCACTTGTAACCAGGGTAAATATCAGGTTACTAAGCGCAGGGTCGCGCTTAGTAACCCGATATTTACCCTGGTTACCATTGTAAAAGTAAAAAAAAAACACTACATACTCACCTTCTGATGTCTGTCACGTCCCCCGCCGGCAGCTTCCCTGCACTGAATGTGTCAGCGCCGGCCAGCCGTAAAGCAGAGCACAGCGGTGACGTCACCGCTGCTGCCGGCGCTGACACATTCAGTCAGTGCAGGAAGCTCTCGGCAGCAGCGCGTAACCCTGTGGACGCCGGGGGACGTGACAGACATCAGAAGGTGAGTATGTGGTGTTTTTTTTTTTACTTTTACAATGGTAACCAGGGTAAATATCGGGTTACTAAGCGCGGCCCTGCGCTTAGTAACCCGATGTTTACCCTGGTTACCCGGGTGCTGCAGGGGGACTTCGGCATCGTTGAAGACAGTTTCAACGATGCCGAAGTCGTTCCCCTGATCGTTGGTCGCTGGAGAGAGCTGCCTGTGTGACAGCTCCCCAGCGACCACACAACGACTTACCAACGATCGCATCGCTGGTCGTGATCGTTGGTAAGTCGTTTAGTGTAACGGTACCCTTATCCTCCAGGGTTTGCATCCGAGTGTTATCACAGAAAATACCAGACAATATACGAGCCGTGTCTTCGTCACCAGTGAAATGTTCCTTTATTTGAAGGCCTTGCCCAGTGACTTCATTGTTGATTTGCCCATAGCTTTTCTCCTATTAACTTCCGGTGTCATTGCTGCACCTTGAGTAATCATCGATCCGAGTAGGTTTATGTTCTTTACAACTTCCAGTTTGCCGTCCATTTCAAGTGTGTACTGGTCGTACCTGGGAGTAGTTAATATCTTTCTTTTTTTTGTATTGCATGGCAGTCCCATGTTCTAGCTTTCTATCTTGACACTCCGTAATAAGTCCTTTATTCCACCTATGCTTGTTGATATCAATGTTGTATCGACTGCCTATTTAAGATCGTTGATGATTCGTCCAGCAATTTTGATTCCTTCTTCTTCTTTAGCAAGTTCAGCCTCCCTGAAAATAGCTTCTGCGTATACAGGGTGGGCCATTTATATGGATACACCTAAATAAAATGGGAATGGTTGGTGATATCAACTTTCTGCTTGTGTCATATTAGTATATGGGAGGGGGAAACTTTTCAAGATGGGTGGTGACCATGGCGGCCATTTTGATGTTGGCCATTTTGGATCCAACTTTTTTGTTTCAATGGGGAGAGGGTAATTTGACACATCAAACTTATTGAGAATTTCACAAGAAAAACAATGGTGTGCTTGGTTTTAACGTAACTTTATTCTTTCATGAGTTATTTACAAGTTTCTCTTTGTTTAAAGCCATTGACACAGAGGTTAACACGTGAGGAGCGGATAGAAATTGTGTTGATGTCTGATGAACGCAGTACCCGGGTCATTGCAGCAGATTTCAATGCAAGACACGCTACCCAAGAAAACTGTCACCATTCTCGTTTTATTTAGGTGTATCCATATAAATGGTCCACCCAAAAAAGTTTGCATCATCACTGAACATAATGTTCTGTGTAAACTGAGGGTCCTGTTCCAATTTTTGTTATGCCCATTCTGTAAATTCAGCACGCCGATATGGGTCACCAACCATTCCCATTTTATTTATTTGTATCCATATAAATGGCCCACCCTGTATATTGAAGAGAAATATTGACTCGTCGCTTTGCTTTTAACCATGCCGTGTCTCCCTGCTCCATTTGGACTGTTACCTCTTTGTCCATGTAAAGGTTCCTGATGATGTTGATCAGATGGTTCAGCACACCGATATCCTTAATGCTATTCCAAAGTTTCTGATGATCAACACAATCAAAGGGTTTACTGTAGTTGTTGAAGGAAAAATAGATCTTGTATTCTTTGGCCTTTTCCATTATCAAACTGTTATCAATCACATCTTTTGTTCCTCTGCGTTTTCTGAATCCTGCTTGTTCCTCTGGCAGCTCTTTATCAAAGTAAGGCTACGTTCACATTTGCGTTGTTGGGCGTTGCGTCGGCGACGCATCGGCGACGCAATGCACAACGCATGCAAAACGCATTGTTTTGTGACGCATGCGTCCTTTTTTGGCATGATTTTTGACGCACAAAAAATGCAACATGCTGCGTCCTCTGCGCCCTGACGCAGGCGCCAAAAAAGACGCATGCGTCACAAAACGCAAGACAACGCATGTCCATGCGCCCCCATGTTAAATATAGGGGCGCATGACGCATGCGTCGCTATGAGTCGCCGAACCTGCGCCCGACGCAACGCAAATGTGAACGTAGCCTGAGGCCATGTGCACACGTTCAGTATTTTTCGCGTTTTTTTCGCGTTTTTTCGCTATAAAAACGTGATAAAAACGCGAAAAAAACGCTTACATATGCCTCCTATTATTTTAAGTGTATTCCGCATTTTTTGTGCAAATGTAGCCTTTTTTTCCGCGAAAAAAATCGCATCGCGGAAAAAAAAGCAACATGTTCATTAAAATGCGGAATTGCAGGGGATTCCGCACACCTAGGGGTCCATTGATCTGCTTACTTCCCGCACGGGGCTGTGCCCACGATGCGGGAAGTAAGCAGATTATGTGCGGTTGGTACCCAGGGTGGAGGAGAGGAGACTCTCCTCCACGCACTGGGCACCATATAAGTGGTCAAAAAATAAGAATTAAAATAAAAAATAGTCCTATACTCACCCTCGATGTCTTCCCGCCTCCACTGCACGCTGCCGTTCGGTTCCTGTAGCTGGTGTGCGGCGAAAGACCTGCCGATGACGTCACTGTCCTGTGATTGGTCGTGAGCGGTCATGTGACCGCTCACGTGACCGTGACGTCACGGAAGGTCCTGTGCGCACAGACCAGCTATAGGAAGAGGAGCCGGACGCCGGTGAGGAGATGTCTGGGTGAGTATAAGCATTTTTTTATTTTTTTTATTATTTTTAAACATTCTATCTTTTACTATAGATGCGGCATAAGCTGCATCTATAGTAAAAAGTTGGTCACACTTGTCAAACGCTATGTTTGACAAGTGTGACCAACCTGTCAGTCAGTTTTCCAAGCGATGCTACAGATCGCTTGGAAAACTTTAGCATTCTGCAAGCTAATTACGCTTGCAGAATGCTAAAAAAACGCGAAAAAAACGGAAAAAAAACGCAAAAAAAAAAAAATGCGGATTTCTTGCAGAAAATTTCCGGTTTTCTTCAGGAAATTTCTGCAAGAAATCCTGAACGTGTGCACATACCCTGAGGCTGTAACCATCGTAGGATCTTCAGTATTTTGCTGGCATGGGGTATGAGTGCAATAGTCCAGTAGTTTTCAGAATCTGTAGCATCTCCCTTCTTCGGAATAGGAATAAAATTCTTACTGGGTCAACTACTTGGACCCAATCCACACTTCCTTTTATTTTGCCTTGTGATTCACAGGCGTTCTGCTGTAAAGGCGCTCCAGCGGTTGTAATATGACTCTGTCGGGATCCTATGAGACACATATCGACCCTTGTATTTGATCCCCCTCACTACCTCACAACTTGTATAATTGTGACATGGATTGGCGCTCGTTGTAGGTGTATCGAGATGACTCGATTGCTGACTGCATTGTACTTCAGGACAGTGACAGCCAAACTTTGGTTGAGAATAAAAGTGACACCTATATTAATTTTTTTATTGTGGTCCTAAGAACAAGCAGATAATTGCTTATTACCTGATTGATAATCAGTAGGAGGTGGACACGGGTCTTTCATTAGACCCATATCTACCTCAGTGTGCATCATTTCCTTTCAAATGGATCTTCTCCTTACCTCTGGAGGTATACAGTATGAATAGTCACAACTGTACTTGCATGTAGAGACTATGAGTACGGCGTGTACTGCCACCCCGTATCCCCATATGTCTAGTCGGCAGGACCCTAACACAGAAGAGTGTTTAGGTGATCCTAATGCGGTCCTGGCCCTCGTCTCCTACCCACTCGCCCACCAGAGCCTGTCGGTTTAAGGAGGCATGGATGTCCCTCAGACTCAGATTCTCAGATGTCTTCATGATGGAGAAGTATTTCTCCCTTCTTCTCTCTCTCCGCCAGATTCCGGTCCAGAGGTGTCAGAGGAGAAGGTTCCAGTAATAAAGAAAGTAGAGGGTAAAAAAAGACGAATATAAGAAAGAAAGAAGAAGATAAGGAAAGAAGAGGATAAAGAAAGATGAAGATAGGAAGATGCAGGAAAACAGAAAAGGATTGATGAGTCTTACCTCCCCCTCCTTCTCCCTCTCTTCCTGTTTTCCACCTTTATTCTGGCAGTTACCTGACGCTGTGATGTTTGACACTGTTCTCAGTACCGGATTATCGCTCCCGTGTCTGCCTGGTTGCTTCTTCTGTTCTTTCATAGCTAGGAAGGGCTACATCTGGGCCTCCGCGCCGCCCTCCCCTGCTCCCGAGGCCTCTGCCACTAACTTAGGCCCCAGCTTCAGTGTGGCCTAGTCCCGGCTCTCCTCCCGAATGTTGATGACACGCCTCCTCTACCTGGCTCTGGTAGTTAGTTCCGCCCACTCCCCGCCCCCCCCTCGCCGTTCTCCTTTGTCACGTGAGTTTCAGCACTTTCGACGTTCCCCTTCGACGGAAGAGTTCTCCCACCAAGAGAAGTCAGTCTCGCCAGGTTAGGAAAAAGGATTCCTTTAAATCCTCTTCCAGGTGTTCCTGTGAAGCGAGGAGTAGATCCCCCTGGAACAGTACTGGTGGTTTTTCCTCCGCATGACTCGTCATGGATCTAGGATTGCCGAACGGAGGACTCTGTCTTTTCAGGAGGGAGTCTCTTCGTTCAGTAATTTCTTCCTGGGAACCGCAGGAGTTTTTTGTTCCATGGAATCCTTTTTCCATGTCCATTTTTTCTTCAGGGCATCAGAGATTCCTGCGTTTTGCAAGGTGCGGGTCCTTTTTCATTTTGTCGCCTTCTCTTTCGACCACTCCCAGAGCCTCGCAGGGACTGTGGCAGCGGTTTTGCACATTCTGTGGATCACAGGTTCAGTGCTATTCCTGTACTTTGCTGACATACTCATCATGGCTCTGTCCGTCATTCTTGATTCCCTTCCTTACGTGCGCCTCGCACTCATCCTCCGTAGTGCCCTCTCATCAGATTTCCTGGTCAGGGTGATGTGCGTCAACCTGTCTAATCCCGCACCACCCCGTTTTTCGGAACATGGGTTCATGTGTAGAGGCCTTCCGGCCTCCAGGTCAACGATTGCTTGTTGGATGTGTACGGCAATTGTAGGCTTACCGGGTCAGAGGAAAGTGCCTTCTTCAGGCACACTCTACCGGGGCAGTGGGCGCTTCCTGGCGGTACACATAGGACCACACTCTACCGGGGCAGTGGGTGCTTCCTGGCGGTACACATAGGACCTCTGCTCTGCAGCTCTGCAGACCGGTAATCGGTCCTCCACATGTTCGCAGAACTTTCTCCGGGTCCATGCCTATGCTTCGGCGGATGCCAGCTTAGGTAGAAAGACCTTGCAGGCGGCGGTGGTGAGTTCTCCGACCTATTTGGAGTTTTTCTGCTGTTCCCTCTCCTTGGGTACTGCTTTGGGACATCCCAGGATTTTTGGTTGCTTAGCCTACTTTCACACTAGTCCATCGGTACGGGCCGTCGCAAATCGTCGGCCGACGGACAGTGTGCTAATTAATCACAACGTGGGCAGCAGATGCAGTCTTACGACGCATCCGCTGCCCAGTGTGATGAGCGGGGAGGAGGGGGCGGAGTTTCGGCCATGCATGCGCGGTTGAAAATGGCGGACTCGACGCACAAAAAACGGTCCGCCAAAACACGATGCAATGTGTCGCTAATGTAAGTCTATGGGGAAAAAACGCATCCTGCAGACAACTTTGCAGGATGCGTTTTTTCTCATAAATGACGCATTGCGACGTAGGCAAAACGACGCTAGTGTGAAAGTAGCCTTACTGTAAAATCTGTTTCTCGGAGCCTTCATTGGGGGGCACAGCACCCTCCCAAGTTGAACAGCTCTGTTTACTCTTATTATATTGTTTCACTTTGAGTTTTTTTCTTTCTCTTTTATATGTTGCTTCTCCTACTGCTTTCTCACTAACTGATTATCCTAGTGCCGGTTTGTGGGGTGTACACTTTGGAGGAGGAACTAACTTTTTTTGTACATAGTGTCAGCCTCCTAGTGGCAGCAGCATACACCCATGGTTTCCTGTGTCCCCCAATGAAGGCTCCGAGAAACAGATTTTACGGTAAGAAACCAAAAATCCTGTTTTCCGAGAGCTGCTACTGCGCAGGCGGCGCCATCATGGAGGAACTATATATACCGATATCTGCCACTGCACAGATGCGGAGGGCGCCATCTTAAAATTGATTTTCTTTTTTTTGTACTATCTGACTAACATCAAACACAGTTACTATTAGGACAGTAAATATGCGATTATGCTGCAGCGCAGGTGCCACGGCTTTCGCCTGCCTGCAGAATTTTTTTTTCTTCAGTATGTACAGATATTCATTATGCAAAGTAGGGGGCTGGTTACTGAGGGATCAGTGACCTGGCAGCAGTCCGCATTATGAATAGCTAATCAGAGCACCACATGCAGACCCTCCCCACATGCAGACCCTCCCCACAGGCCGCCCCGGAGAACGAGCATATCATTAACTCAAAACTGAAAATAAAGATTGCACAACAACCAACCAAGGTGTCATTATAATCAGTATAATGGCGCCGACCTGACACCTGTGTGTAGGTTACTGTGCACAATCCCTCTGACAGGTTCCCTTTATCCATATGACCTATTATTGCATTTAAAGTTCATAGTCCTGAATCCTGCCTATTGTAACCCACCTTTCAAAAATGTATATTCTATCCAATAGATTTTCCTTAAAAGGGCACTAAGTAAATTGCCCATCTTAGTGATAGTGATTGGTGTGTTGAGGATGGGAATTAGCATACCCTCTCACTCCAGTTTTTATCTTGTGAAACATTGAACATTCTGTGTCCTTCCCCCCCACCCCCCCCCCCCCCCCCAAAAAAAAAGGGAATGCTGTTAAGTGCTGCAAAATATCACACAACACTGAGATTATTCGTCATTGTGTTGGCAAGATTGTGTCTCATCATGCAAAATTGCTTGTGCTCCATTAAAGGAGCTTTTGTATATTATCTCTGCAGTCAAAGTTTTCTGAAAGTAGTTTATTTTCGGAGCCTTTTAGGCCCTAAAAACGCCTTTTACATTCACAATGTAGTTGAAATTGTTTTAAAGAGCTAGATACATTATTGTCCAGGAATCTGCAATATCGCTGGTATGTGTACACACTTATGAATCATTCATCCTGGTATTTCACATTGTAACATTTACAAGGCAAGCCAAAGTGTTATGTGTACATCTTTAGCTACCAAGCACTAACTTGTTGCCTGGGCAGCAGCATAGCAACTGATTCAATAGATAAAAATATGGCACTATGTGGGTGGGGATTTAAGGGAGCATATCCGTGTGTGGACAATATTCGTAACTCTAGTGTCATCATTTATGCACTGCAGCTTAATGTTGGCTATGTACAGGAAATACTTTGCTGCCACTCAACTACAGCAAGTAATTCCAGTACTTATGATTAAGATTCTCTCCTGTTATTTCGGCTCCCCTCTCTTTTTGACACGTTTCACTTGAGCTTACTTAATACATTTTTGTGCCACCATTATGTTTGAGTGTTTCGGGCTGACCACCAGTTTAATGACCAGAACTAACATTATTATAGGATTGTAGGATGTTATTAAATGGAATGTGAGTGAATTATGTATACCCCTCTTCACATGTAAAGCGCCATGGAATAAATGGGGCTTTAAAAAATAAATAATGTGTAATTAGAAAATGACATTGTTTAAATCAGGTTTTTATATTAAATGTAAGTTTCAAAAACCTTTTGATGTTTTCAATTTTCCACATCGCTCAGTTAAAAAATTCTGAAATATTTGCAATTTTTGCACTGGGCACTAGACTAACTTGCTGTTTTGTATAGATGACTATTCTGCAGTGTCATCACAAAGGGATTAAATTACAGGTAAAATGTCTACATACTCAGGATCCACCATTTTATATTAGGTGATGACCCAGCTCACCACCTCCTCAAGTACAATGACTGATAAAACCTCTATATACTGTAGATAACGCAGGATCCACCATTTGAACAGCTGATGTCACAGCTTACCTCCTCCCCCTCCAGTACAATGACTGAGAACACCTCTATATACAGTAGATAACACAGGAGCCACCATTTACAATAGGCGATGTCACATCTCACCTCTCCCTCCCTTCACAATTACCTTTGCCTTGATTAAAGCATGCCTATTACGGTAAGTCCAATTCATTCTGAGTAATTCTACTACTGCTAATGTCTATGTGCTTGAGGACGTAGGTGTCTAATATTAGACCTAGTGGCCAGAATAAAAATTGCAATTGTGATTAGAGATGAGCGGACCCCTGGATGTTTGGGTCTGGTGGGTTCGGTTGAATAGTTAAAAAAGAAACAAAAAAAACCCATATGTTCGGGTACCTGGAACCCAGTCACTTGAATGGGGGGCCAGAACATCCAGTATTTACCACTCTGTCATGTGCATGACAGCGCGGCAAACACGGCTTCTGATGGGCCGTAAAATCATTACCGCCGGTAAGACAGACAGTATTCATCAGCCGGTGCCTGCGCTCTAAATAAATAATTTTTTTAAAAGCGCGGACTCCCCTGTGTTTTTGATAACCAGTCAGCAGGCAAAACTTGACAGCTAGGGGCTGTAACCCTCAGCTGTGAGTGTTAGCAAGGCTGGTTACCAAGACTAGAGGGGTTCCCACACTGTTTTTTTTTTAAATTATTTAAATAAATTGCTAAAGCAGACAGCTGAGGGCTGGTATTCTCAGGCTGGTAAGTGTCCATGAACATTCCCCTTCCTCCTCCCACCTAAAAATAGCAGCACGCAGCTGCCCAGAAAAGGCACATCTATAAGATACGCTAATTCTGGCGCTTTGCCAGGCTCTTCCCACTTGCCCTATACCGGTGGCAAGTGGGGTTCATATTTTTGGGGTTGATGTCACCTTTGTATTTCCTGGTGACATCAAGCCCTCGCATTTTAGCACCGTCCAAATGGCAAACTGTTAATCCCCAGACATGGACTACGGCGTGGGACAGAACATCAGGCAGGTGAGGGAAATAGTTGTTTTTTAATTTTGTTTTATTACGGGAGACGACGGATTCAATGGAATGGGCGTTAGGTGAGTGTAACTGTGTTTCGTTATTTTTAAATAAAAACAAACCACGCTTTTCCTTTTTTATTTTAACCCCTTAATCCCATATGACGTACTATCCCATCAAGGTGACCTGGGACTTAATTCCCAGTGACGGGATAGTACGTCATACTGTTTAATGCGACATCGCGACTTAAGTCGCGGTGATCGCATTAAATTTCCGGCGCCATCTTACCTGCAGGAAGATGGTGTCGGCATCCCAGGGCCTGGCTCCGCCCCCCAGGCCTCACGATCGCTGTGATTGGCTGTTCAATTCTGAACAGCCAATCACAGCGTTTCTCATTGTTTCAGCCAATTGGAGTGGCTGAAACAATGAGGTCCCAGGCTAGGATCGCGTACCTATGTACTCGATCCTAGGGCCGGTGCCTGGCAACGCCAGGCACCGGCAAAAGACCCCCAGATTAACGCGATCGCCGATCGAATTGATCGCGCCAATCGCAGGGCACAGCGGCGGTATTACCGCGCTGTGCCCTGCTGTGCCCTGCTGCAGCGGCCTGGATCGTTGCTTCAATCGCACCGATCGCAGGCCAGAGACTAGTGCAGGCCCAGCAGGGCCTGCAGGAGGTGATTGGCGCGATCGATGCTATCGACGATCGCGCCAATCACAGGGCACAGCTGCGGTCACGTTGTGACCGCTGTGTGCCCTGCTGGTGACCTGGTTGTGACCTGCCTAGGATCGGAGGGATCCTAGGCAGTTGCCATGGTCACCAGGGCCTGCAGGGATTGGTGGGATCGATGTTATCATTCGATCCCACCAATGACAGCTCACAGCAGCGGTGTGACCTCTCTGTGACCTGTCTGTCACCTGCAGGTGACCTGTCTGACCGCTCTGCAGGGGTCCCCACTCTAGCTGAGGACTCCTGCAGAGCGGTCACACAGCCAGATTTTGTCTTGCTGGGCCTTGTGGTGCTACAGAAGCCTGTAACACCACAATCCCCTGCGTTCGAAAACAGCGAAAGAAAGAAGAAAGAAAACCGAAGAAAGAAGAGAGACTACAAACGTAAGTGTCTCCGTGCGCTCACCCAGCCGCCGCGTCTAACCCGTGCCTTTTTTTTCTCCCATCTCCGTGCGCTCACCCAGCCGCCGCGTCTAACCCGTGCCTTCCTTTTCTTTTTTTTTTCCCATCTCCGTGCGCTCACCCAGCCGCCGCTTCTAACCCGCGCCTTCCTTTTTTTTTTTTATTTCCCATCTCCGTGCGCTTACCCAGCCGCCGCGTCTAACCCGCGCCTTCCTTTTTTTTTTTCCCCATCTCCGTGCGCTCACCCAGCCGCCGGGTCTAACCCGTGCCTTTCTTTTTTTTCTTTCTTCCCATCTCCGTGCGCTCATCCACCTGCCCCGTCTAACCCGCGCCTTCCTTTTTTTTTTTTCCCATCTCCGTGCGCTCACCCAGCCGCCGTGTCTAACCCGTGCCTTCCTTTTCTTTTTTTTTCCATTTCCGTGCGCTCACCCAGCCGCCGCGTCTAACCCGTGCCTTTCTTTTTTTTTTCCCCATCTCCGTGCGCTCACCCAGCCGCTGCGTCTAACCCGCCTTTCTTTTTTCTTCTTTCCCATCTCCGTGCGCTCACCCAGCCGCTGCGTCTAACCCGCGCCTTCCTTTTTTTTTTTTTCTTCCCATCTCCGTGCGCTCATCCACCTGCCCCGTCTAACCCGTGCCTTCCTTTTTTTTTTTCCCCATCTCCGTGCGCTCACCCAGCCGCCACATCTAACCCGTGCCTTCCTTTTCTTTTTTTTTTTTCACATCTCTGTTCGCACACCCAGCAGCGGCCGAACTTTGATAAGTGACGTGGTTCACTTATCAGAGCTCTCGTGCCTGCCGTTTTTTTTTCACATCCTTGATCGCACACCCAGCAGCGGCTGAAATTTGATAAGTGACGCGGTTCACTTATCAGAGCTAGGGCCTGCTGTTTTATACTTTTTTTCCCTATTTGCTTTTTTTTCCTTTAGCTTTTTCTTTTCAGAGTAGTTTGCACCAAGCACTATCCCCTCCACACTTACACATAGTTACCAATAAAGTACACCCAGCACCACACTTACAAACAAAATGTCCCGTTCGTCCCAACAGCGCTATTCAGCGGAGGAGGCATATTCTTTCCTTGCCTCCGACACTGATAGCGAGGGAGAGGATCCCACTTTTCTTTATTTTTCTGATTCTTCCTCATCCTCTTCCCACTCCTCATCGTCCTCCGGCCCTGCGGAACCGCCACGCAGACGCCGCAGACAGAGAAGATGAGGCAAGGCCCATCGTTGATGAAGATGAAGTGCCCACCATTGCTGAAGACGAACCAGCGCACCCCACTGCGGACCCCATATGGACCTCGCCACCTGAAAATTACGAGCCACTGATTCCTGATTTTGTGGCAGAATCAGGAATCAAGTTTGACACCACCGGCCTCACAGAACTAGACTTTTTCAAAGTCTTTTTCTCTGAGGCTTTCGTTAACCTAATGGTGGAGCAAACTAACTTGTATGCTCGGCAATTTTTGGACCAAAACTCTGGTTCATCATATTCTAACTGGTCTCCTGTAGACGCAGTTGAAATGATAAATCATAAGTTCCGAACCAACATTACACCCCCACCAGAAAGTTATTGGGATGCCAGGATATATAACGGTTCAGTGCATACATAATGGGAGAACCAATAGAGAACAAAAAAGCACCAAAAGAACCAAATAATCATAAAGAGTCTTTATTAAGTAAAATAAGAAGAATAACAAAATGACATAAAGACACAGAAAATGACAGGGAAAACACCACAAAAGGGTGGCAGGTTGGTCACTGACAGGCAAACATGTAACATTAAGCAAATGAGCGCTAAGATAGTTGGCAAATAGAACCATAGGCCAAAGTGAACCTGAGCAATATAACCATGAATCACTACACCGTGTACCAAGTACCACACCGGTCACAGGCCAATCTATATATAAGAGAGTGCGCAGACATATAATAAGTATCAGTAACTGAGTTTACCTGCAGGACCACGATGCCACCCACCCCAACGCGCGTTTCGGCGCCGTGCCTTCTTCCGGGGGTATGGCATCATGGGAAAGGTTCGCTTTTTAAAGGTGTAGGCGGCCAATCGAAAGTAAAACCAGCACCGTGTAGCGGCGCATGCGCAGTCTGATCGCATACCGCGGCTGAAGCAGCGCCGAGGGCGTCAGGCGAGGAGATGGAAGCGTCACCAAGCACCGCCCACATGGAATCACGTGAGCGGCAAAGATGGCGCGGCCCACCACCAAGCCCTGGAGATATTATATATTATATATTATATTATTATATATGTACAATATTGTACAATAAAAGAATGCCGGAGGCATTTTTGCATTAGGTGAGTAACAAGAATGGCCACATGCAGCTCAGAAAATTAGATACATATCAATATACAAAAAAATATAGTGCAGAATACGTGTAAAGTGCATAGTGCAACATATATACCATATATGAATACCAACCAGAAATACAAAAACAAACATTGGTTGGTATTCATATATGGTATATATGTTGCACTATGCACTTTACACGTATTCTGCACTATATTTTTTTGTATATTGATATGTATCTAATTTTTTGAGCTGCATGTGGCCATTCTTGTTAGGCTACTTTCACACTAGCGTTAACTGCATTACGTCGCAAATCCGTTTTTTGCCGAAAAAACGGATGCGTCAAAAAAAGTGAAAAACGTATGCAACGCATACAGCATTTCGATGGATCCGTCGCAAATCCGCTAAACGTTTCCGTCGAAAATACTGGATGCGTTGCATACGTTGCATCCGTTTTTACCATCCGTTGCATCCGTTTTTACGACGGATCCGTTTTTAAAATGGGAGGCTCCCAAATTTGATTGGCTACTGGAAAATATGGAAAACTATATAGTTACTGTTTTTACAGCCCATCTTTGAGGGTTTTAGTTTTGTGGCAGCGATGGAAGGTGTTCTTGTGTGGATTGCTAGTTGGGTTACCGACGTTATCTTTGAGACGAATCGCCTGGATATCATAGTGCGGGAGAAGGAGGCGGCAGCGGAAAGACGTAGGATGCTTCTGCAGCAACGGAGACGACTGTGGATTCATCCGATTAATGAACTACGGATGAAGATAAAGGGATCCAAACCCTAACCCTACCCCTAACCTCACACCTAACCGTTTAATGAACATTTTCTGACAGTCATAGTGCCACGTATTTCAGTGCCACGTACTATAAATACTATAACTACGTGGTTATTCGTGGCACTGAAATATCGTGGCACTTAAATACGTGGCAATTAAATACGTGGCACTTATATACGTGGCACTTATACACGTGGCACTTATACACGTGGCACTTATATAAGTGCCACGTATATACGTGGCCATATATTTGGGGTTGAAGGCCCAGGCCAGGTTTATATAGATTTGGGGGTGTCTGGCCAATTGGCAACAAAATCCAGCTTCTGAGCATGCTCAGTGTAAAAAAACGTATTGCAGCGCTGCATTGCGTCGTACGACGTGTCCCGACGCATCCGTCGCTCATAGGCTTCCATTGTAGCCAACGACGCATGCCGCAGGATGCGTCGCGACACGTTTTTTAGGCGGAGACAAAAAACGCTACAAGCAACGTTTTTTTGCCGACGACGTATCGCCAAATTTCGACGCATCCGTCGTAAAACGTACATGACGTATGTCAATCCGTCGCAATACGTCGCCAATACAAGTCTATGGGGAAAAAACGCATCCAGCAAAAACTTTTGCTGGATGCGTTTTTTCGAAAAAAAGATGTTTTGAGACGTAATGCAGTTAACGCTAGTGTGAAAGTAGCCTTACTCACCTAATGCAAAAATGCCTCCGGCATTCTTTTATTGTACAATATTGTACTTATATCTATTTATTCTGTCTCTGGAGGTATTCATATATGGTTCATATGTTGCACTATGTATTTTGCACGTATATTGCACTATTACTTTTGTATATTAAAATGTATTTAATTTTTTGAGCTGCATGTGGCCACTCGTGTTGCTCACCTAATGTATAAACGCCCCTGGTATTGTTTTACTGTACTGTATGCTCTGTGTTTTTACCCATAGTATGTATATGTTGCACAAATACACTTTTGCATTTTTTGTATATCTTATATATCTGTTTTTGGTACTGCATATAGTCGAGCCCTATTTTATATACAGCCTTTACCCTGTTTTTATCCGGTTGGAACTGACTGTTTAGAAATTATTATTTTGCGTTGTGGCCACTCACCAGACCCTGTGCGCATGCGCGCTGGCGCTCTGTTGCTGGGCAGCTCTGGTGGCGTCTCCAGGGCTTGGTGGTGGGCCGCGCCATCTTTGCCGCTCACGTGATTCCATGTGGGCGGTGCTTGGTGACGCTTCCATCTCCTCGCCTGACGCCCTCGGCGCTGCTTCAGCCGCGGTATGCGATCCGACTGCGCATGCGCCGCTACACGGTGCTGGTTTTACTTTCGATTGGCCGCCTACACCTTTAAAAAGCGAACCTTTCCCATGATGCCATACCCCCGGAAGAAGGCACGGCGCCGAAACGCGCGTTGGGGTGGGTGGCATCGTGGTCCTGCAGGTAAACAGTTACTGATACTTATTATATGTCTGCGCACTCTTATATATAGATTGGCCTGTGACCGGTGTGGTACTTGGTACACGGTGTAGTGATTCATGGTTATATTGCTCAGGCTCACTTTGGCCTATGGTTCTATTTGCCAACTATCTTAGCGCTCATTTGCTTAATGTTACATGTTTGCCTGTCAGTGACCAACCTGCCACCCTTTTGTGGTGTTTTCCCTGTCATTTTCTGTGTCTTTATGTCATTTTGTTATTCTTCTTATTTTACTTAATAAAGACTCTTTATGATTATTTGGTTCTTTTGGTGCTTTTTTGTTCTCTATTGGTTCTCCCGCAGTTGAAATGATGCAGTTTTGGGGCCTGGTCCTCCACATGGGGATCCTGAAGAAGCCTGAACTTCGGCAATACTGGAGTAAAGATATTTTATATAACACTCCAGTATTCCGAATGGTGATGACCCGGACACGTTTTGAGGCCATCCATAAGTTCCTGCATTACAACGATAATGCACGGTGTCCCGCACGAGATGACCCCAACTTTGACCGTCTGTTCAAAGTTCGGCCGGTCATCGAACACTTCAACAAAATGTTTGCTGAAGTGTACGTGCCTCAAAGGGACATCTGCGTGGATGAGTCCTTAATTAATTTTAAGGGGCGGCTAAAATTCCGTCAATATCTGCCCAGCAAAAGGACCAGGTACGGAATCAAACTCTACAAGCTGTGTGAGAGTACCTCAGGGTACACCCACAGCTTTAGAGTTTACGAAGAGGACACCAGGATTGAACCGCCTGAGTGTCCTTCTATCCTGGGAGTGAGTGGGAAAATTGTTTGGGATTTGGTGCACCCACTGCTGGATAAAGGTTATCACCTCTATACTGATAACTTTTACACCAGCATCCCACTCTACAAATCCCTCTCTGCGTGAGGTACCGCAGCCTGCGGTACTGTCCGCAAAAATCAGAAAGGCCTCCCGAAGATGCTACTTGGGCAGACTCTCAGATAAGGTGAGAGCAAAGCCCTATGTAGCGACTACCTGCTGGTGGTCAAGTACAAGGACAAAAGGGATGTCCTTCTATTGACCACCATACACGGTGACAGCAGCGCCCTCAGCACTGTAAGGGGTACCTCTACAGAGGTCAGCAAACCGACCTGTGTACTGGGGTACAACAAAAACATGGGGGGCGTTGATCTCTCTGATCAACTCCTCCAACCGTACAGTGCTTTGAGAAAGGCCAGGATGTGGTACAAAAATCTGTCCGTGCACATTGTACAAATGGCAATGCTGAACGCTTTCCTGCTGTCACGATGTGCACACAACACCGATACGTCGTACCTTCAGTTCCAGGAGGTAGTGGTTAAGGCCCTGATGTTTGGCACGAGGGAAGGAGCGGGCCCCAGTACTTCTGGAGCTGAAGGTACACGTATCGTACCAGGTCAGCATTTTCCGGGGGTGGTCCCACCAACTGGAAGAAAAGGTAAGCCGCAAAAAAGGTGCCGAGTGTGCTACAAAAGAGGAATACGCAAGGACACCATCTATCAATGCGACACCTGCCCCGACAAACCTGGCCTGTGTATGAAGGATTGCTTTAAATTGTACCACACCTCCATGCACTACTAATTTACAGGAAACAGATTTATTCCAAAGGAGGCACATCTACGTAAGTTCTTTGGGGACCTGCTTTCCAAAATGTTGTCACTTGTGGTTTTTTTTCCTGTTTAGGCACATCAGGGGCTCTGCAAACGGAACATGACGCCCGCAGATGATTCCATCAAAGTCTGCATTCCAAAACTTCAGTACTTCCCTTTCGAGCCCCAACGTGTGCCCAAACAGTTTTTTCCCACATGTGGGGTACCAGCGTACTCAGGACAAGTTGGACAACAACTTTTGTGGTCCAATTTCTCCTGTTACCCTTGGGAAATTTAAAAATTGGAGACTAAAAGATCATTTTTGTGGGCAAAAAATAGGATTTTTTATTTTCACGCCCGGGCGTTATAAACTTTAGTGAAACACTTGGGGGTTCAAAGTTCTCACCACACATCTAGACAAGTTCCTTAGGGGGTCTAGTTTCCAAATTGGGGTCACTTGTGGGGGGTTTCCACTGTTTAGGCACATCAGGGGCTTGTCAAATGGAACATGACGGCCGCAGACGATTCCATCAAAGCCTGCATTCCAAAACGTCACTACTTCCCTTCCGAGCCCTGAGGTGTGCCCAAACAGTAGTTTTCTCCCACATATGGGGTACCAGCTTACTCAGGACAAATTGGACAACAACTTTTGTGGTCCAATTTCTCCTGTTACCCTTGGGAAATTAAAAAATTGGGGACTAAACGATCATGTTTTTTGAAAAAATACGTTTTTTTTATTTTCACGCACGGGCGGTATAAACTTCTGTGAAGCACTTGGGGGATAAAAGTGCTCACCACACATCTAGATAAGTTCCTTAGGGGGTCTAGTTTCCGAAATGGGGTCACTTGTGGGGGGGTGTCCACTGTTTAGGCACATCAGGGGCTCACCAAACGCGACATGGCGTCCGATCTCAATTCCAGCTAATTTTAGCTTGAAAAAGTCAAATGGCGCTCCTTCCCTTCTGAGCCCTGCCATGCGCCCAAACAGTGGTTCACCCCACATATGGGGTATTGGCGTACTCAGGACAAATTGGACTACAACTTTTGTGGTCCAATTTTTCAGTTACCCTTGTGAAAATAAAAAATTGGGGACTAAACGATCATGTTTTTGGAAAAAATACGTTTTTTTATTTTCACGCACGGGCGGTATAAACTTCTGTGAAGCACTTGGGGGATAAAAGTGCTCACCACACATCTAGATAAGTTCCTTAGGGGGTCTAGTTTCCAAAATGGGGTCACTTGTGGGGGGTTTCCACTGTTTAGGCACATCAGGGGCTCACCAAACGCGACATGGCATCCGATCTCAATTCCTGCTAATTTTAGCTTGAAAAAGTCAAATGGCACTCCTTCCCTTCTGAGCCCTGCCATGCGCCCAAACAGTGGTTCCCCCCCCCCACATATGTGGGATCAGCGTACTCAGGACAAATTGGACAACAACTTTTGCAGTCCAATTTCTCCTGTTACCTTTGGGAAAATAAAAAAAATTGTTGCTAAAAGATCGTTTTCATGACTAAAAAAAGTTAAATTTTCATTTTTTCCTTCAACATTGCTTTAGCTCTCATGAAGCACCAGAAAGGTTAATAAGCTTCTTAAATGTGGTTTTGATCAGCTTGAGGGGTGCAGTTTTTAGAATGGTGTCACTTTTGGGTATTTTTTGCTATATAGACCCCTAAATGTGACTTCAAATGTGAGGTGGTCCCTAAAAAAAAATGGTTTTGTAAATTTTGTTGTAAAAATGAGAAATTGCTGGTCAACTTTTAACCCTTATAACTCCCTAACAAAAAAAAAAAAAATTGTTTCCAAAATTGTTCTAATGTAAAGTAGACTTGTGGGAAATGTTACTTATTAAGTATTTTGGGTGACATATCTCTGTGATTTAAGGGCATAAAAATTCAAAGTTGGAAAATTGCACAATTTTCGCCAAATTTCCATTATTTTCACAAATAATCGCAGGTAATATCAAATAAGCGTTCCAGAGTTATAACCTCATAAAGGGACAGTGGTCAGAATTGTAAAATTTAAATTTTTTTACAGAATTCTAAAAATTGGCCCGGTCATTAACGTGCAAACCACCCCCGGGGCTTAAGGGGTTAAGTAAAAGACTTTATTCTTGCTGTGTCTTTATTTACAATACAACTATAAGATTAGTAATATATAGGTGTTTTATAGACACCTCTCCATTACTAAGCCATAGGCTTGATGTCACCAGACAATACATAATGACATCAACCCCCCAAATATGAAGCCCACTTGCCACCGCTACAGGGCAAGTGGGAAGAGCCGGGCAAAGCGCCAGAATTGTCACATCTAATAGATGTGCCTTTTCTGGACTGCTGCAGGCTGCTATTTTTAAGCTGGGGGGGGCCAGTATCCTTGGCTCCTTACCAGCCTGAGAATACTAGCCCCCAGCTGTCTGCTTTAGCAAGGCTGGTTGTCAAATATGGAGGGGATGAACGCCATTTTGTTTATTTATTTAAATAATAAATAAAAAAAACACACAAACAGCGTGCTAACAACTTTACTCTTGATAATCAGCCTTGCTGACACTGACAGCTGAGGGTTGCAGCCCACAGCTGTGAGTTTTGCTTGACTGGTTATCAAAAATACAGGAGAACCCACGCCAGGTTTTTTTTTTTTTTTTTTAAATTTATTTAGAGCACAGGCACTGGCTCCTGAATACTCCCATCAGCCACCGCATGCTCTCGCTGTTAGTATCAGGAGCAGGCATAGGTTGATGGGAGTAGTAGTCCCATCAGCCGATGCCACTGACTGGAGGTAATCTTTATATCTCCGATTACAGCTGCGGGCTCACGCTGTCATTTGACAGCGTGGGAACCGTGGCTGTCTGAACGGCAGTAATGATTTTACCACTGATCAGAAGCAGAGGTTGACAAACACCCGGTATTTGGGGGGGCGAACCCGAACAGTAACATGGACTTCTGGTGAAGTCTGTGTTTGGGCATAGACCCCAAACAGTAGGTGTTCAGTACAGACGCTGAACTTTACTGTTCGGGTTTGCTCATCTCTAATAGTGATATAATTTTTTTTATACGGTAGTTTGTATTTCCTCATTGCTGAATGATATGTTGTTTTAGAATACTCCTCAAGTCAGGCCTCCTTCTAACCACAATAGCCTCCATTGAAACAACAGGTGCTTCTCACTAAATTAGAATATCATCAAAAAGTTAATTTATTTCTGTTCTTCAATACAAAAAGTGAAACTCATAGTTATTACAAACAGGGTGATCTACTTCAAGTATTTATTTCTGTTAGTGTTGATGATTATAGCTTACAGCCAATGAAAACCCAAAAGTCATTATCTAAGTAAAATAGAATAATTAACAAAAAACATCAGGAAAGGCTTCCTAAGCATTTAAAAAGGTCCCTTAGTCTGATTCAGTAGGCTCCACAATCATGGGGAAGACCGCTGACTTGAAAGATGTCCAGAAGGCAATCACTGACACACTCCACAAGGAGGATAAGCCACAAAAGGTCATTACTAAAGAAGCTGTCTGTTCACAGAGAGCTGTATCCAAGCATATTAATGGAAATTTGAGTGGAAGGGAAACATGTGGTAGAAAAAGGTGCACAAGCAACCAGGATGACTGCAGCCTTGAAAGGATTGTTAAAACGCCATTGCTCCAAGAGCCACCACACACAGACATATCCAGGACTTGGGCTACAAGAGTCTCATTCCTTGTGTCAAGCCACTCATGACCAATAGACAACACCAGAAGCAGAAGCCTCTTACCTGGGCCAAGGAGAAAAAGAACTGGACTGTTGCTCAGTGGTCCAAGGTGTTATTTTCAGATGAAAGTAAATTTTGCATTTCAGTTGGAAATCAAGGTCCCAGAGTCTGGAGGAAGAGTGGAGAGGCCATAATCCAAGCTGCTAGAGGTCTAGTGTGAAGTTTCCACAATCACTGATGGTTTGGGGAGCCATGTCATCTACTGGTGTAGGTCCGCGGTGTTTTATCAGAAGCCAAGTCAGCTCAGCCGTCTACCAGGAAATTTTAGAGCACTTCATGCTTCCCTCTACCGACAAGCTTTTTAGAGATGGAAATTTCATTTTCCAGCAGGATTTGGCACCTGTCCACACTACCAAAAGTACCAATACCTGATTTAAAAACAACAGTATCACTGTGCTTGATTGGCCTGCAAGCTCACTTGATCTTAACCCCATAGAGAATCTATGGGGTATTGTCAAGAGGAAGATGAGGGACACCTGACCCAAGAATGCAGACGAGGTGAAGGCTGCTATCAAAGCAACCTAGGCTTCCCTAACACCTCAACAGTGCCATAGGCTGATTGCCTCCATGCCACGCTGCATTGAGGCAGGAATTGATGCCAAAGGAGCCCCGACTAAGTATTGAGTGCATTTACTGAACATACATTTCAGTAAGCCAACATTTCGGATTTTAAAATCATTTTACAAGATGGTGTTATAAAGTATTCGAATTTACTGAGATAATGACTTTTGGGTTTTCATTGGCTGTAAGCCATAATCATCAACCTTAACAGAAATAAACACTTGAAATAAATCGATCACTCTGTTTGCAATTACTCTGAGTTTCACTTTTTGTATTGAAGAACTGAAATAAATTAACTTTTTGATGATATTCTAATTTAGTGAGAAGCACTTGTATAATTTGCTATCCACGTTCACTGCAAGAAATGTAGCCAATGACCATTTGTACAGGAGCAAAGGTCTTGCATCATATACACTGTGATTAGTCCCAGTGAATTTTATCCAGAATTGTGTAGTTTCTGTGTTTTTCACATGATGTCCTAATTTCATTTTTTTTCTAAATTTAGCTCTCGCCATCAGTCACTTTAGCATCAGGAGTCAAGTGGAGGCCATGACATGCTATCCCCACATAACTGCCGGGATAAATGCACAGTACCCAATGATAATACTTGTTTCCTGGCAGATATACTGTATATGTGTGAAGATATCACATAATCTGCTCCTCTCGTTTCCTGATGTGGGATTTCCCAGGGGCAGCCATATTGGAAAAACTCTTTTACTGTGTAGTCTGTTTAGAACAATAAGAATGCATGGTGACAGCAGCACTATTCTTGCCCTCAGGATAACAAACACTGCGATAGAGCCACACCACGGGGTGATAAAACATGACACGAATGTGAGCAGCATGGGGGGCTCTGTGGTCAGTTCTTCTGGCTTTCAGTGCTTGAGTGGATATTCTCCATCTACTCTGATTTTTTTGTCACTATGCAAAAAGACAAACTGAGTTGGGTTGTGAGCACCAATGGGGACAGTGAGGGAGTATGATTTACGTAGACTTTTGCAGAATATGTTGATAATGCATCCTAATAATTGAGTCAGTCATTTTCAGGTTATACGTTCCCTTTAATATTTATTCTGCACCATTTCCAGTTGAAGTGTTGCATAATGTCTGTAATATGTACATGTCTATTAACCATCTTATAGCTGGGATTTAGTTGATAACTGGTTGTTTTCAGTTTTAGGACGGTGTATGTACTTGTTCGTATGCAGTATGATGCTATGATTACTTTTACAATTTGTAATTTATACCAAGAGACTACACCCTTTTTTACTAGAAAAGAAACCTATACATGCAGGTGGTGATGAAATATAATTTGCTCTTTAAGGTGCTTTACTTTTCAATCCCATTAGCTAGAAGTAATCAAGCAAATTAAAAATAATTAAGGAATTATACTATATTAATTTTTTATACACTATAATTTGTAGAAACTTAAGCCAGGTTAATTACTTCCCATCACTGTGCTATATAAGATTTAAAGGGAGCCTGTCACCCCCCCCAGGCGTTTGAAACTAAAAGAGCCACCTTGTGCAGTAGTAATGCTGCATTCTGACAAGGTGGCTCTTTTAGTTATTGGTGTTGTAACCGCAGAAATAATCCGTTTTGTAATTTGTCCTAAATACCTTTCTTCAGTCCTGGAGGCAGGCCTTTCCCCCCCTGCTGCAGACACCACACAGCCGTCACTCAAGTCTTCTTGGCGCCGGGCGCCGCCTCCTCAGCGCTGTTTTGAAATCAGCCGGCGCCTGCGCTCTTTTGTCATGCCTTGGGCAGGCGCAGTGAGCGCTGCCCGTCCTCTGTCCTCATATGCAGTCTAGCTGACTGCACCTGTGCGGCCGCCCTGCCTGTGAATCCCAGCCCCGCAGTGTGAATAAATCAGAAGACACTGCGGGGCTGGGATTCACAGGTCGTGCTTAGACCTCTTTTGAACGTCTGTGTTGCACATATGTGTTCTGTGTTTTTGATGGATACGATATGTACCCATTATAGACGATGGGGCTGTTTACATGTTTATTCTCTTTCATGGACTGTGTACGTGCAAAATTCATGGAGACCTTGGTTTTTCCAGTATCACAGATGAAAAGTTCCAATACAAGTCAATGGGTCAGAGAAAACACGTACAGCACACATATGGTATCTAGAGTGTGGAAAATAAGTATTTGATACACTGCTGATTTTGCTTGTTTTCCCACCTACAAAGAATGGAGAAGTCTGTAATTTTTATTGTAGGTACACTTCACCTGTGAAAGACAGAATCTTAACCCCTTTCTGACATTGGACGTACTATCCCGTCGAGGTGGGGTGGGCCCGTATGACCACCGACGGGATAGTACGTCATGCCCTTTAATGCGACACCATGACTTAAGTCACGGTGATCGCATTATAATTCCGACGCCATCTTATCTTACGGAAGATGGCCTCGGAATCTTGGGGTATGTCGCCGCCCCCCCGATCGCTGTGATTGGCTGTTCAACTCTGAACAGCCAATCAGATTGGCTGAAACAGTGAGGTCCCAGGCTAGGATCGAGTACCGATGTACTCGAACCTGGGGCCGGTGCCTGGCAACGGTGTTACCGCACTGTGCCCTGCCGGTAACTACCTGCTCCGGAGCCTTTAGGGTGCCTGCCTCCTGTGCCCTGCTTCTGTGCCCTGCTCTGGAACCTGCAGCTCTGATTGGCGCGATCGATGTGATCGTCGATCGTGCCAATCACAGGGCACAGCAGCGGTGTGACCGCGCTGTGCCCTGATGGTGACCTGCCGGTCACCTAATGGTGACCTGCCGGTGTCCAGCCTATGATCGGAGCTGTGAGCTCCGATCATAGGCTGGTGCCTAGCAACACATGGCGTCACCAGGGCCTCCTCTGATTGGTGGGATCGATGTGATCATTCGATCCCACCAATAACAGGTCACAGCAGCGGTGTGACCGCTCTGTGACCTGTCTCACCTGCCCCTGACCTGTCTGACTGCTCTGCAGGAATCCTCACACTTGGTGAGGATTCCTGCAGAGCTGTCAAGCCGAAAGAGATCCCCTCCTGTGCTGAGACTTGTGGTGCCACAGTAGCCTGTGACGCGATCTTACTTCACCCCCCCTTTTTTTTCCCACATCCTCGTCCGTGCACCCAGCCGCTGCATCTAAACCCGTGCCGCCGAACTTTGATAAGTGACGCAGTTCACTTATCAGAGCTAGGGCCTGCTGTTTTAGACTTTTCCTTTCACAGGTATTTTTTTCTCCCTATTTGCTTTTTTTCCTTTAGCTTTTTCTTTTCAGAATAGTTTGCACCAAACACTATCCCCCCACACATACACAGTTACCAATAAAGTACACCCAAGCACCATACTAAAAAAAAAAAATGTCCCGTTTGTCCCAGCAGCACTATTCAGCGGAGGAGGCATATTCTTTCCTTGCCTCCGACACTGATAGCGAGGGAGAGGATCCCACATTTCTTTACTCTTCAGATTCTTCATCCTCTTCCTCCTCCTCTTCCTCATCTTCCTCCTCGGGTCCTGCGGAACCGCCACGCAGACGCCCCAGGACAGAAGATGAGGCAGCGCAGCGCCCACTCCTGAAGCTGAACCAGCGCACCCCTCTTGGACCCCATATGGACCTCGCCCCCTGAAAATTACGAGCCACTGATTCCTGATTTTGTGGCAAAATCAGGAATCAAGTTTGACACCGCCGGCCTCACAGAAATAGACTTTTTCAAAGTCTTTTTCTCTGAGGATTTTGTTAACCTCATGGTGGAGCAAACTAATTTGTATGCTCGGCAATTTTTGGAGCAAAACCCCGGTTCATCATTTTCTAACTGGTCTCCTGTAGACGCAGTTGAAATGATGCAGTTTTGGGGCCTGGTCCGCCACATGGGGATCCTGAAGAAGCCAGAAATTCGACAATATTGGAGTGTTGATATTTTATATAACACTCCAGTGTTCCGAATGGTCATGGTTTGGACGCGTTTTGAGGCCATCCATAAGTTCCTGCATTACAACGATAATGCACGTGTCCCGCACGAGATGACCCCAATTTTGACCGTCTGTTCAAAGTTCAGCCGGTCATCGAACACTTCAGCAAAAAGTTTGCTGAAGTGTACGTGCCCCAAAGGGACATCTGCGTGGATAAGTCCTTGGTTCATTTTAAGGGGCGGCTCAGATTCTGTCAATACCTGCCCAGCAAAAGGGCCAGATACGGAATCAAACTCTACAAGCTGTGTGAGAGTACCTCAGGGTACACCTACAGCTTTATAGTGTACGAAGGGAAGGACAGCAGGATTGAACCGCCTGAGTGTCCTTCCATCCTGGGAGTGAGTGGGAAAATTGTGTGGGATTTGGTGCACCCACTGCTGGATAAAAGTTATCACCTCTACACCGATAACTTTTATTCCAGCATCCCACTCTACAAATGCCTCTCTGCGCGAGGTACCGCAGCCTGCGGTACTGTCCGCAAAAATCAGAGAGGCCTCCCAAAGACGCTACTTGGGCAGATGCTCAGAAAAGGTGAGAGCAAAGCCCAATGTAGCAACCACCTGCTGGTGGTCAAGTACAAGGACAAAAGGGATGTCCTTCTATTGACCACCATACACTGTGACAGCAGCGCCCTCAGCACTGTAAGGGGTACCTCTACAGAGGTCAGCAAACCGACCTGTGTACTGGGGTACAACAAAAACATGGGGAGCGTTGATCTCTCTGATCAACTCCTCCAACCGTACAGTGCTTTGAGAAAGGCCAAGGTGTGGTACAAAAAGCTGTCCGTGTACATCGTACAAATGGCAATGCTCAACGCTTTCCTGCTGTCACGATGTGCACGTCTCACCGATACGTCGTACCTTCAGTTCCAGGAGGTAGTGGTTAAGGCCCTGATGATTGGCACGAGGGAAGGAGCGGGCCCCAGTACTTCCGGAACTGAGGGTGCTCGTATCGTACCAGGTCAGCATTTTCCGGGGGTGGTCCCGCCAACTGATAAAAAAAAAGGTAAGCCACAAAAAAGGTGCCGAGTGTGTTACAAAAGGGGAATACGCAAGGACACCATCTATCAATGCGACACCTGCCCCAACAAACCTGGCCTATGTATGAAGGATTGCTTCAAATTGTACCACACCTCCATGCACTACTAATTTACAGGAACCAGTAGATTAGTTCCAAAGAGGGGGCACGTCTAAGTAAGTTCCTTGGGGGTCTAGGTTCCAAAATGATGTCACCTGTGATTTTTTTTTTTACTGTTTAGGCACATCAGGGGCTCTGCAAAAGGAACATGACGCCCTCAGGGTATGTGCACACGTTCAGGATTTCTTGCAGAAATTTCCTTAAGAAAACCGGAAATTTTCTGCAAGAAATCCGCATTTTTTTTTTTGCGTTTTTTTTCCCGTTTTTTTCGCGTTTTTTTAGCATTCTGCAAGCGTAATTAGCTTGCAGAATGCTAAAGTTTTCCAAGCGATCTGTAGCATCGCTTGGAAAACTGACTGACAGGTTGGTCACACTTGTCAAACATAGCGTTTGACAAGTGTGACCAACTTTTTACTATAGATGCTGCTTTTGCAGCATCTATAGTAAAAGATAGAATGTTTAAAAATAATAAAAAAAATAAAAAAATGCTTATACTCACCCAGACATCTCCTCAGCGGCGTCCGTTCCTCTTCCTATAGCTGGTGTGTGCGCACAGGACCTTCCGTGACGTCACGGTCACGTGAGCGGTCACATGACCGCTCACGACCAATCACAGGACAGTGACGTCATCGGCAGGTCTTTCACCGCACACCAGCTACAGGAACCGAAGCGACAGCATGCAGTGGAGGCGGGAAGACATCGAGGGTGAGTATAGGACTATTTTTTATTTTAATTCTTATTTTTTGACCACTTATATGGTGCCCAGTGCGTGGAGGAGAGTCTCCTCTCCTCCACCCTGGGTACCAACCGCACATAATCTGCTTACTTCCCGCATCGTGGGCACAGCCCCGTGCGGGAAGTAAGCAGATCAAAGGACTCCTAGGTGTGCGGAATCCCCTGCAATTCCGCATTTTAATGAACATGTTGCTTTTTTTTCCGCGATGCGAGTTTTTCGCGGAAAAAAAGGCTACATTTGCACAAAAAATGCGGAATACACTTAAAATAATAGGAGGCATATGTAAGCGTTTTTTTCGCGTTTTTATCACGTTTTTATAGCGAAAAAACGCGAAAAAAACGCAAAAAAAATACTTAACGTGTGCACATGGCCTTAGACCAGTCCATCAAAGTCTGCATTCCAAATTGTCACTGCTTCCCTTCTGAGTCCTGAAGTGCCAAAACAGTTTTTTCCCCACATATGGGGTACCAGCGTACTCAGAACAAATTAGACAGCAACTTTTGGGGTCCAGTTTCTCTTATGTTACACTTGGGAAAATAAAAAATTGGGGACTGAAAGATAATTTTTGTGGGAATAAAATAGAATTTTTTATTTTCACGCCGGGCGTCATAAAATTTAGTGAAGCACTTGGGGGTTCAAAATTCTCACCACACACCTTGGTAAGTTCCTTAGGGGGTCAAGTTTCCAAGATGGGGTCACTTGTGGGGAGTTTCTACTGTTTATGCACATCAGGGGCTCACCAAATGTAACATGATGCCCGCAGACCATTCCATCAAAGTCTGCATTCCAAAACGTCACTACTTCCCTTCTGAGCCCTGAAGTGTGCCCAAACAGTAGTTTTCTTTCACATATGGGGTACCAGCGTACTCAGGACAAATTGGACAACAACTTTTGGGGTCTAATTTCTCCTGTTACCCTTGGGAAAATAAAAAATTGGGGATTGAAAGATAATTTTTGTGGGAATAAAATAGAATTTTTTATTTTCACTCCGGGCGTCATAAACTTTAGTGAAGCACTTGGTGGTTCAAAATTCTCACCACACACCTACATAAGTTCCTTAGGGGGTCTAGTTTCCAAAATGGGGTCTCTTGTGGGGGGTTTCCACTGTTTAGGCACATCAGGGGCTCGCCAAACGCGACATGGTGTCCGATCTCAATTCTAGCCAATTTTAGATTGAAATATGTCAAACGGCGCTCCTTTCCTTCTGAGCCCTGCCATGCGCCCAAACAGTGGTTTCCCCCCCCCCCCCACATATGGGGTATCAGCGTACTCAGGACAAATTGTACAACTTTTGGGGTCCAATTTCTCCTGTTACCCTTGGTAAAATAAAAAATTGGGGACTAAGCGATCATGTTTGTGGAAAAAATAGGAATTTTTATTTTCACGCCCGGGCGTTATAAACTTTTATGAAGCACTTGGGGGTTCAAAGTGCTCACGACACACCTAGATAAGTTCCTTAGGGGGTCTAGTTTCCAAAATGGGGTCATTTGTGGGGGGTTTCCACTGTTTAGGCACATCAGGGGCTCTCCAAACGCGACATGTCGTCCGATCTCAATTCCAGCCAATTTTAGCTTGAAAATGTCAAACGGCGCTCCTTTCCTTCTGAGCCCTGCCGTGCGCCCAAAAAGTGGTTCCCCCTCACATGTTGGGTATCAGCGTACTCAGGACAAATTGGACAACAACTTTTGAGTTCCATTTTCTCTATTTACCCTTGGGAAAATAAAAAAATTATTGCTGAAAGATCATTTTTGTGACTAAAAAGTTAAATGTTCATTTTTTCCTACCATGTTGCTTCACCTGGTGTAAAACACCTGAAGGGTTAATAAACTTCTTGAATGTAGTTTTGAGTACCTTGAGGGGTGCAGTTTTCAGAATGGTGTCACCTTTGGGTATTTTCTGCCATATAGACCCGTCAAAGTGACTTCAAATGTGAGATGGTCCCTAAAAAAAATGGTTTTGTAAATTTTTGTTGTAAAAATGAGAAATTGCTGGTCAACTTTTAACCCTTATAACTCCCTAACAAAAAAAAAAATTTTGCTTCCAAAATTGTGCTGATGTAAAGTAGACATGTGGGCAATGTTATTTATTAACTATTTTGTGTCACATAACTCTCTGGTTTAAAAGCACAAAAATTGAAAGTTGGAAAAAAATTTTCACAAATAAACGCAAGTTATATCGAAGAAATTTTACCACTGTCATGAAGTACAATATGTCTCGAGAAAACAGTGTCAGAATCGCCAAGATCCGTTGAAGCTTTCCAGAGTTATAACCTCTTAAAGGGACAGTGGTCAGAATTGTAAAAATTGGCCCGGTCATTAATGTGCAAACTACCCTTGGGGGTAAAGGGGTTAAAACAGAAACCTTTGTTTGCAATTACAGAGGTCAGATGTTTCCCCACTGCAGCAGGGATTTGACCCATTCCTCCACACAGATCTTTTCCAGATCTTTCAGGTTTCAGGGCTGTTGCTGGGCAACATTGAGTTTCAGTTTTTCCCAAAATTTTCTGTTGGGTTCAGGTCTGGAGACTAGCTAGGCCACTCCAGGAGCATTAAATGCTTCTTACGGAGCTACTCCGTAATTGCTCTGTGTATTTTGGGTAATTGTCATGCTGGAAGACCCAGCCACGACCCATCTTCAATGCACTTGCCGAGGGAAGGATGTTGTTGGCCAAAATATTGCGATACATGACCCCATGCATCCTTCTTGTAAAACGGTGCAGTCGTCCTGTGCCCTTTGCAGAAAAGCACCCCAAAGTATGATGTTTCCCCCACCATGCTTCATGGCTGGGATGGTGTTCTTGGAGTTGTACACATCCTTCTTCTTCCTCTAAACACGGCGAGTGTAGTTGATACCAAAAAGTTGTATTGTGGTCTCATCTGACCACACGACCTTCTCCCATGCCTCCTCTCTGGATCATTCACATGGTCATTGGTGAACTTCTAACAATCCTGAACTTGTAATTATCATATAGTGAAGAACTGGCCTATATGTATGACACTTCCAATAAGACCGCATAATCCAAAAACCAAAATGGAAGCCAAAGTCATAAATATATATTAACAAAATAAGTTTATTAAATAATTTCTTTTAAAACAAAAACACCTCTCACAATGGAGACAACATATGCAAATTGACTGCAAGGTGCAGGTCAAGTATCACAAATCATCCATATGTTCACATTTTTAAAGTGCATAGGGGTAAAGAAAGGCCTTTCATAGGAATAATGGTACATTCATTTTTACATGCCACTGCTGTTTCGGGTAAAAGAATCCCATATACAAAAAGGTACTGTATATATAAAACTGATCCTGTAGTGGAACCAATAGAGTGTCATGTGCTATATATTTGTAAAGTGCATAGTGCTCTACATTCACCACTAGACAAGTCCTACAAGATGTGGGAGATCACAGAAATAAATCCTATTACTGGCCATAGAGTACAAAGTTCATCATATTAAATTGATGTATTACCGGCCCAGATAAGCCGTGCCCCATATTCCATGCATAGATTCAAAAGAATGGAAGTAATACATAACCTGCACGCGCGTTTCGCGTTAGCTTCGTCCAGGGGAAATGTATGTCTAAGTGTCTTTTTCAGGGCTATTTATAGTGCCATACTTCATAGGTGGCAGCGGCGTGGTAATGGCGCTCGCATCGCTGAGTCGGGCCACAGCGCATGCGCAGATCGGCGTCCCACGTCACTGTTCCACTTCCCCGTCCGACGCGTCAGGACAGGGGGCGGAGTCAGTGATGTCACGGACGCGTTGCCACGGCAGCGCGGTGACCCGAACTGCAGTGGAGCGCACTCACCGCTGGAGCAGGCGTGTAAGGGGGAGGAAAACAAGGGAGATAGATATTATCAACCATCAGATAGAGTGAAGAAAAGGGGAAAGCATACACATAATAATAATAACATTGTTCCTCTATGTGTATGCTTTCCCTTTTCTTCACTCTATCTGATGGTTGATAATATCTATCTCCCTTGATACCCTCTGTCTGTCGGGGGTCGACTCTCGAACTTCATCCACCGATGGTGGTCCATCACCACAAACCAGCGAGTGCTCCGTACCATTCAAGATGGATTAAAGCTAGAGTTCGAGAGTCTCCCCCCTCATCGCCTAAGGATTACCTCCTTACAAAATCTCCATCCCCGGGATTCAATGTCCTCTCATCAGCACCTCGAGTGTTCCCCAGGATCATGACAGAGGCAGTAATCTTCATTCACCATCAGGGGATTTGCATAATTCCATACTTGGACGACTTCCTCATTGTCGCTCCATCCATCTCGCGTCTGAACTCCAATGTGATAAAGACTCTGGAAATTCTGTAATCCTTGGGATGGATCTCAAACCTGGAGAAATCAGATCTCCTCTCCTCTACAAGGAAGACATTTCTGGGAATCCTTCTGGATTTGGAAGTAAGAGCATCCTTCCTGCCCAGAGACTGCCAGCTCGACCTTGTACAAAGAATCTGAGTACAAAGCCCTGAGGGCCCCCACCCTTCGGCATTCTATGTCCATCCTGGGCTCCTTAACATCATGCATCCAGGCAGTACCCTGGGCCCAAGCCCATACATGAGTCCTTCAGACCCATGTGCTCTGATCCTGGGACAGACATCAGAGCTCTCAGACCAAAAGAGTTCCTCTTCCCTGTCATGTCAAGTCATCCCTGACATGGTGGCTGAGTCACCGGAATCTCCAGCGGGGGGTCAGCTGGGACCAGCTTCCCCTAAGAATACTTACCTCAGATGCCAGTTGGAGGGGATGGGGAGCCATGGTGGAGAAGACCCTCTTCCAGGGCGTATGGTCCTCAGACATCAGAACCATCTCATCGAACTTCAGGGAACTGAAGGAGGTAGAGGAGGCGCTGAAAGCCGCATCTGTCTTTTTCCAGGGTCATCATGTGTGCATATACTCTTAACAATATGACCACAGTAGCGTACCTCCGTCACCAGGGGGGCACGAAGTTTGTAAAATTAAAATCAGTGGCTGCAAGAATTTTTTCTTGGGCAGAAAAACATCTTCTGTCCATCACAGCGGTCCATCTGAAAGGATCCGCCAATATTCAAGCAGACTTCCTCAGCAGAAAGGATGTACATCCGGGAGAGTGGGGGTTCGACCAGGCAGTCTTTTTTTCCCTAGTAGCATGATGGGGAATCCCGCATGTGGATTTATTTGGCAACAGCCAGAACGTAAAAGTAGAAACATATTTTTCCCTGAATACCGCGGACAGGGCATTGGGCATAGATGCTTTTTTGTCATAGGGAGACTAGGTGGGTGAGAGCTAATAACCCGGGCCCCTGCAATTTCCCTCAGACTAGGGAAATGCTGACTGACCCTCTACCTGAAGTTTACACTGATGGTGTGCATGTCCAGGCCTCGAACCTCGCCCTGCCTCCTGTTACAGCCCTAAGCTGAACACCTCCACCCTCCACCCAGTGAATGTAATACACCAATACCCACAGTTAGCACAGACAAGGATAAAGGAAAATATACACCACGCCGCAGTCACTCAGGAATACACTATAAATGTGCAGGGCAAAATAAACACAAATATAGGAAGGAGTAAATAAGACAAAGGAAAATACACCACCAGCAACAATTCTCCAACAACCAGCTCTCCACTCCAGACCGAGATAACAACGCAAGACAGAAGCTATAATCGGCGACGCCCAATGATCCTGGAGAACTATTTAAAGGCCATGGGCATGGCCCAGCTTCCAATCCGAGGATCAGGTAAATTAACCCTGGAACAGCTGGACAAAACCTAGCCGACGCCAATGAGCAAATAATGGTCAAAAGCAGAATTACCTCTGTCTGTCGAACGACCTGGTTTGAACAGCGTCCGACATGACAGTACCCCGCCTTCTACAAGGGACCCCAGGGCCCTCACGGCTTATAGGACCCGGCTTGTCTGGATGGCGACGATGAAAAAACCTGACCAGCCGATCCGCATGAATATCCGAGGCTGGTACCCAGGACCTCTCCTCAGGCCCATAACCACGCCAGTGCACCAAGTACTGTAAAGTACGACGCACTACACGAGAGTCAACCACCTTGGAGACTTCAAACTCCAAATTACCATCCACCAAGACTGGAGGTGGCATAGGCGCCGCGTCCACAGAACCCACCACCTTCTTTAGAAGAGACCTGTGGAACACGTTGTGTATCTTATACACCGTAGGGAGCTCCAATCGGTACGCTACTGGGTTAATGACGGCGGTGACCCTAAATGGACCAATAAACCGTGGACCCAATTTAAGGGATGGTATTTTGAGTCTTATGTTTTTTGTGGATAACCACACCCAGTCATCCACACTCAGGTCCGGACCTGGCACACGCCTACTGTCAGCCACACGTTTGTACCTAGCACCCACACTCAACAGGCGCTGTTTAACTCTCCTCCAGACTGATGATAATTGTTCTCCTAACTGATCCTCCTCCGGAACGCCGGAAGAGCCCCTCTGACTCAAGGTACAAAATTGAGGATGTAGCCCATAAACACAAAAAAACGGAGACTCCCCAGACGACTCCTGGCGGTGATTATTGATGGCAAACTCGGCCAAAGGAAGAAAGGTAGACCACTCCTCCTGGTTATCAGAGACAAAGCAGCGTAAGTACTGTTCCAAATTTTGGTTCATACGCTCAGTCTGACCATTTGACTGAGGATGGAATGCCGAAGAATGGGACAACTTGATCCCCAGCCGTGAGCAAAATGCTCTCCAAAATTTTGCCACAAACTGAGACCCCCTATCAGACACGATGTCAGACGGAACCCCATGAAGTCTGGCCACCTCCTGCACAAATACCTGAGCCAGAGTCTTAGCGTTAGGCAACGAAGGCAAAGGCACAATGTGCGACATTTTTGAAAACCGATCAACAATCACCAAGATGACCGTGTTCCCAGCTGATGAGGGCAAATCAGTGATGAAATCCATGG
This sequence comes from Ranitomeya variabilis, assembly GCF_051348905.1. Lineage (NCBI taxonomy): Eukaryota > Metazoa > Chordata > Amphibia > Anura > Dendrobatidae > Ranitomeya > Ranitomeya variabilis. The sequence goes on from NC_135233.1 coordinate 221,653,104, forward strand.
AGATTTCCGTCCATGGCTTACTAGGTACTTCAAGAGGAAGTAGAGTGCCAACAGGACGGGAGCGGGGGCGTCTTAGCCCTAGCGCACGTGGTACAAGCTGACACATATGAGACCACATCCTGTCGGATCTTGGGCCACCAAAACCGACGTGACACCAACTCCAAGGTACCTCTAACCCCTGGGTGGCCAGCGAGGACAGCATCATGATGCTCCTCCAAAACCTTTAGGCGAAGATGAAGCGGTACAAAAGATTTGTTGATGGGAAGCTCAGATGGTACCTCCTCCTGAGCCTCGGCAATCTCAGCCTCAACCTCGGTAGTGAGAGCCGAAACCACAACACCCTTTTGGAGGATGGGTACTGGATCTTCCCGAGGTTCTCCCCCCGGAAAACACCTGGACAGAGCATCCGCCTCAGTGTTTTTAGACCCCGGTCTGTAAGTGACAACAAAATTGAACCGCGTAAAAAACAATGCCCAGCGAGCCTGCCTGGGGGACAGACGCTTGGCTGACTCCAAATACAGCAGATTCTTATGATCGGTAATAACAGTAACCTGATGTACCGACCCCTCCAAGAAGTGTCGCCATTCCTCAAAGGCCAACTTGATTGCCAACAACTCCCTGTTGCCGATATCGTAGTTACGTTCGTCGGTCGACAGTTTCTTGGAGAAATAGGCGCACGGACGCAAACCACTCAAGAATGAGCCTTGAGATAGGTACCGCCCCCACACCAACCTCAGACGCATCGACTTCCACAACAAAGGGTTTTGATACGTCTGGCTGCACAAGAATGGGGGCTGAAACAAAACTGTTCTAAAGAAATTCAAATGCGCGCACAGCAGCCTCAGGCCAAACGGAGAAATTGGTACCCTTTTTAGTCATGTCAGTTAGCGGTTTAGCAATGATGGAAAAATCCTTGATAAATTTCCTATAGTAGTTAGAAAACCCAAGGAACCGCTGAAGTGCTTTCAGGTTATCAGGCCGTTCCCAATGCAGCACCGCTTGCACCTTAGCGGCGTCCATTTTAAAACCAGAAGCAGACACAATATAACCCAAAAAAGGCAACTCTTGAACAGAAAATACACATTTCTCAAGTTTAGCATACAGCTTATTCTCTCTGAGAAGCTGTAACACCTGCCTGACATGATCTAAATGAGCATCACGGTCGCAAGAATATATGAGGATGTCATCTAGGTACACGATAACGAATTTCCCCAAAACATGCGAGAACACATCATTGATGAAATGTTGGAACACTGCAGGTGCGTTAGTCAACCCAAAAGGCATCACCAAATTTTCAAAATGACCCTCAGGGGTATTAAAAGCCGTCTTCCACTCATCACCTTGACGGACTCTTATGAGGTTGTACGCCCCCCTGAGGTCAAGCTTGGTAAACCACTTAGCACCCGCCACCTGGTTGAACAAATCTGGTATCAGTGGCATCGAGTATGGATCACGAACCGTAATCTGGTTCAACTCCCTGAAATCCAAACACGGGCGTAATCCGCCATCTTTCTTCTTCACGAAGAAGAACCCTGCTGCCACCGGCGAGGATGACGGCCTGATGTGCCCTTTGCTCAAGCTTTCAGCAATATAATCTTTTAACGCTTGTCTCTCCGGACCGGAGATGTTAAACATCCTTGCTTTAGGCAACTTGGCCCCTGGTTTAAACCTGATAGAACAGTCATAGGGACAATGTGGCGGCAACTCTGAGCAACCCTTTTCAGAGAACACATCCACAAAATCCAGAAGTGACTCCGGAACGCTTGAAGTCACCGCAGCCACACATGTAGCCAGGCAATTCTCCTGGCAGAACTTGCTCCACTGAATTATGTCCTGAGTTTTCCAGTCAATTACCGGGTTGTGCATGGACAACCAAGGAAAACCCAAAACCACCTGAGCAGGAAGATTCCTGAGCACCTTAGGCTGGGTTCACATTGCGTTAATGGGTTAACGCTAACGGACAGCGTTGCACGGCGAAAATGTCGCAATTAACGCCGTGCAACGGGTCCGTTAGCGTGCCCATTGACAGCAATGTAAATTTCTCCTGCAGCGCATCACTAGCGCGTGCCTTTTTCGGCTCGCGCTAGTGATGTGCCGTTCTTCTGTGACGCGCCTCGGACGCTGCTTGCGCGCCCGAGGTCCGTTCCCCGCTCTCGCAGATCGGGGATCTGCGAGAGCGTGGACGTTAACGCGGCCCCTAAAAAAACATTGCGTTAGCGCAATCCGCTAGCGCTAAACGGATTGCCCTAACGCAATGTGAACCTAGCCTAACATGTAACCCGCTCGGAATGTAGAACCCCAATGTGGAGTTTCACCTCAGCCACAAATTCAGTAATCTCCCCCTGAGAGAGAGGAGCAGCATTGATGGTGACCACACGGATAGGATGAGACAGTTTTTCAATCCTAAAACCTGCTGTGCATGCAAACTCCTCATCAATGAGATTTGTGGCTGAACCACTATCCACAAAAACAATAATTGGCAGCTCACTGCCAGCGATAAAAACCTTAGCAGGGAGCATGCATTGAGAAACCACCATGGAGGATATACATAAGCTCAGATTGGTCTCCTCCACACCATCTGAGCTTAGAAGTTTTCCGCCGTTGCGTTTTTCTTAGACAGCAGAGGACAGATGTTAATAAAATGACCAATTTTACCACAGTAAAAACAGGCTCCCTGCTTCCTGATCTCTGGGGCTCGACGCTTTACATGTGACACCCCTGCGATTTGCATAGGCTCCGTGGGCTCACCTGCAGCAACCTCACGTGAACCTAAACCTTCACCCACAGGCAGTGTCTCATGCTCCCCCTGACACAAACTGCGATCAATGCGGACAACCAGACTCATAGCGGAATCTAGAGAAGCAGGAGTCTCGTACATCAGAAGGGCTTTTTTAACCCTTCCAGAAACCCCATGAATAAACTGACTCCGCAATGCTGGATCATTCCATTGGGTATCGATTGCCCAGCGGCGGAATTCAGAACAGTAATCCTCTGCTACTCGCTCCCCCTGGCGAATGGAGCGTATCTTAGATTCTGCCAGAGCCATTCTGTCAGGTTCATCATAGATTTTCCCAAGAGAAGAAAAAAAACTCTCCACAGAGTCAAATGCAGCAGAATCAGATGGCAAAGAAAACGCCCATGCTTGGGGATCCCCGCTTAACAATGACAACACCAGGCCCACACACTGAGCCTCATTACCCGAGGAGATCGGGCGCATACGGAAATATAGTTTGCAAGCTTCACGAAAAGAAACAAATTTACTGCGTTCCCCAGCAAATTTTTCAGGCAAAGGAAATTTAGGCTCAGCAACTCTCTGTCGCTCTAGCTTGCACATTATATACTGCTAGTCCCTGTTGCTGTACTGCCCCCCTCAATTCCGTGACCTGTAGGGACAGCGCCCCCAACTGGCTTGTTATGGAAGTCATGGGATTCATGACAAAACACACACAAAAAAAAAGAAACCCCCTTTTATTTTATTTTTTTTTGTTGTTGGGCCGATTTTAATGTCACGGGGAGACTAGGTGGGTGAGAGCTAATAACCCGGGCCCCTGCAATTTCCCTCAGACTAGGGAAATGCTGACTGACCCTCTACCTGAAGTTTACACTGATGGTGTGCATGTCCAGTCCTCGAACCTCACCCTGCCTCCTGTTACAGCCCTAAGCTGAACACCTCCGCCCTCCACCCAGTGAATGTAATACACCAATACCCACAGTTAGCACAGACAAGGATAAAGGAAAATATACACCACGCCGCAGTCACTCAGGAATACACTATAAATGTGCAGGGCAAAATAAACACAAATATAGGAAGGAGTAAATAAGACAAAAGGAAAATACACCACCAGCAACAATTCTCCAACAACCAGCTCTCCACTCCAGACCGAGATAACAACGCAAGACAGAAGCTATAATCGGCGACGCCCAATGATCCTGGAGAACTATTTAAAGGCCATGGGCATGGCCCAGCTTCCAATCCCAGGATCAGGTAAATTAACCCTGGAACAGCTGGACAAAACCTAGCCGACGCCAATGAGCAAATAGTGGTCAAAAGCAGAATTACCGCTGTCTGTCGAACGACCTGGTCTGAACAGCATCCGACATGACATTTTTTTTTCCCACCCCTAGAGGTTCAACCTTGCCTATACCTTCCCACCAATTCCGATTCTGGCAAGGACACTACAGAAGATACAATCCGATTGGGTCACTACGATTCTGATCGCTCCCATGTGGCTGGGAAGGAATTGGTACAGTTCCCTGATGGATATGGCCCAGGAAGGTCCACTACCGCTATCTCAGAACTACAACTTCCTTCGCCAGGGCTCCCTGTTACATCCGGATCTGCACAGATTGCACCTTGCGGCCTGGCTACTGAAGCCAAAATACTAAGGGCAAAGGGACTTTCTTATGAGGTGATTCAAACCCTTCAGAAAAGCAGGAAGCCAGTGACTAATGCCATTTATGGCAAAGTCTGGAAGAAATTCTCATCTTGGTGTTCTCCGAACATTCTGGACCCCTTTCATTTGAACATTGCACAGATTCTAGACTTCCTTCAGTGGGGCCTTGACCTGGGGCTTAGACCTAGTACCTTAAAGGTGCAGATCTTAGCTCTTAGTTCTTTCTTTGACCAGAACTTAGCTAGTCATCTTTGGGTAAAACACTTGATGACCTCAGCAGCTAGAATCTGACCCCAAGTTCATAGTCACATTCCCCCTTGCGATCTAAATCTTGTGCTTAATAGCTTAACCTGAGACCCATTTGAACCTTTGTCAGCAGCCACTTTAAGAAACCTTACTCTTAAAACTGTCTTTTTGGTCGCAATTACCTCAGTCAGACGGGTGTGAGAACTGCAGGCCCTATCTATGCAGGAGCCTTACTTAACAGTAACAAATAAATAAGGCAGCACTAAAACCTGCGAACATGAAACATGAAAATTTAATTGCATTACTGCACTTGAAATATGAAGAATTGAGAAAGTTTAGCCCATAAATTGGCCAATTTATTTGTACCTTGTAGCCACGATAAGGTATTTATCGTATACAAGGGCCTATCAATGCCACCTAACGTGAGTCCTCTCTTTGACTAAAAATCTCTCTCTCTCTGTGGAGGGGTAGTGGTCCTGCTGTGATTAAACACACCTGTGGCTAAAAAGAGGAGTGCTCAGTCTCAGACGGCTAATGAATACAAACTTCAAAAAACTGACTGTCACGTCCAAACACAGACTAAGTGTGAACAGGTTCTGAACCTAGAGTCACCAACTCATATGCAGTCAAATAAATAAGGCAGCACACTGTAACGCTAAAACCTGTTCGCACTTTGTCTATGTTTGAATGTGATCGTCAGTTTTTTGAAGTTACTTAACAGTAACGGCAGATAGTATTGTCCTCTATCTTGATAAGTATTTCCCAAACTCAAGTCCTCATGGCTCCCAACAGGTCATGTTTTCAGGATTTCCATAGTACTGCACAAGTGGGAGAACTCCTGATACTTCCATCACCTGTGCAATACTAAGAAAATCCTGAAAACAACCTGTTGGGGTCCGGGAGGACTGGCGTTTGGGAAACACTGATCTAGATCCTACATTCATGCCTAAAGTAACCTGAGATTTTCATAGAGGTCAGGATATATTGCTGCCCTCATTCTGCCCAAATCCTCCCAATATAAAGGAGGAGTCCTTTTACACCCTCCATGTCCGAAGGGTAGTTCTCTATCTCCAGCAGACCGAGAGTTGGAGGATTGATTGGAATTTATTCATTCAGCCCTCAGGAAGGAATAATGGCAAGAAGGCGGCTAAAGGCCCCGTCTCACATAGCGAGATCGCTAGCGAGATCGCTGCTGAGTCACAAGTTTTGTGACGCAACAGCGACCTCAGTAGCGATCTCGCTATGTGTGACACGTACCAGCGACCAGGCCCCTGCTGTGAGATCGCTGGTCGTGTCGGAATGGCTTGGACCTTTTTTTGGTCGTTGAGGTCCCGCTGACATCGCTGAATCGGTGTGTGTGACACCGATCCAGCGATGTCTTCACTGGTAACCAGGGTAAACATCGGGTTACTAAGCGCAGGGTGCACACTTGTAGCCTAAGGCCAGATAACCCCTTTAACATTGCAAAGGATAGGAGAAGCTTTGTAATTTATTGATCCATCTGTGAAAAACATAGACGACGCTGATGGAAAAAACAGAATCATGGACCATACACTGATGATATTGGTCCCATTTTTTTCACATACATGTTTAAACACGGACATGTGAATGTAGCCTTAAATATGATTATATGTTTCTCTATATGTTATGATACATTTGATCAAATGCTGGTTGATATTGTAAGGCTTCCATTTTATCCTCATTTGTATTGTTTGTCGGAGGTATACATCAAGAAGATTTACTGACATTTACCTGTAATGGATGTTACGGTGTAAGCATATAGCTGCATCTGTTGCATATAGGCGTCCATTTAAATAAAGAAATAAATACTGTGACTTTGATTTTAGCTGTAAGTCCGTAAGAAAATATTTAAACACTGTACACAGCGTGTTTTTATGTATGGTGTTTTCACAAACCTTTTGGTGCATTTTTTAAGTTAATGGTTTGTTTTTATTTTTATCCTTTTCTAGTATAGTCTGTTCGAGGTGATTTTCATGACCCCTTCCATGGGTTTAGCTATAGGGAAAAAAAAAAAAAACCTAACGTACAAAGTTGATGGACCTATGTTTTTTTTCGAACCCATGTCACAAAAAGTGTGTGTGTGTCAGGGCCAAATGTCATTCATCTGATTATTATTATTATTTATTTATATAGCACCATTGATTCCATGGTGCTGTACATGAGAAGGGGTTACATACAAGTTACAGATATCACTTACAGTAAACAAACTAACAATGACAGACTGATACAGAGGGGCGTGGACCCTGCCCTTGCGGGCTTACATTCTACAGGATTATGGGGAAGGAGACAGTAGGTTGAGGGTTGCAGGAGCTCCGGTGTTCGTGAGGCAGTAGCTTCGGTAGTGATGAGGAGGCAGCGGGGTCAGTGCAGGCTGTAGGCTTTCCTGAAGAGATGGGTTTTCAGGTTCCATCTGAAGGATCCGAATGTGGTGGATAGTCGTACGTGTTGGGGCAGAGAGTTCCAGAGGATGGGGGATATTCGGGAGAAGTCTTGGAGGCGATTGGATGAGGAGTGAATAAGTGTGGAGGAGAGAAGGAGGCCTTGGGAGGACCGGAGATTACGTGAGGGAAGATATCGGGAGATTAGTTCAGAGATATATGGAGGAGACAGGTTATGGATGGCTTTGTAGGTCAGTATTAGTAATTTGAACTGGATACGCTGAGGGAATGGGAGCCAGTGAAGAGATTTGCAGAGGGGTGAAGGGGAGGAGTAGCGAGGAGAGAGATGGATTAGTCGGGCAGCAGAGTTAAGGATGGGCTGGAGAGGTGCAAGGGTGTTAGCAGGGTGGCCGCAGAAAAGGATGTTGCAGTAGTCAAGGCAGGAGATGATGAGGGCATGCACAAGCATTTTAGTAGATTGAAGGTTAAGGAAAGGACGGATTCTGGAGATATTTTTGAGCTGGAGGTGGAAAGAGCTTGGATGTGCGGTTTGAAGGACAGGGCAGAGTCGAAGGTTACTCCGAGGCAGCGGACTTCCCTTACGGGGGAAAGCATGATGTTATTGATTGCGATAGATAGGTCAGGTAAGGAAGATGTGTGGGATGGAGGAAAGATGATGAGTTCAGATTTGTCCACATTGAGTTTGAGGAAGCGAGAGGAGAAGGAGGAGGATATGGCTGATAGACACTCTGGGATTCTGGACAGCAGAGCGGTGACTTCTGGGCCAGAGAGGTAGATCTGAGTGTCATCAGCATAGAGGTGATACTGGAATCCATGGGACTTTATGAGTTATCCCAAGCCAAGTGCATAGATTGAGAAGAGTAGGGGTCCTATAACAGAGCCTTGGGGGACTCCAACAGAGAGAGGGTGGGATGAGGAGGTAGTGTGGGAGTGGGAGACGCTGAATGTGCGGTTGGAAAGGTACGAGGCGATCCAGGATAGGGCGAGGTCTTTGATGCCAAAGGAGGAGAGGATCTGTAGTAGGAGGCAGTGGTCAACTGTGTCGAAAGGAGAGGACAGGTCTAGAAGGAGGAGTACAGAGTATTGTCCAGTAGCTTTGGTGGTAAGTAGGTCGTTAGTGATTTTGGTCAGAGCAGTCTCAGTTGAGTGATGGGGGCGGAAACCAGATTGTAGATTGTCGAACAACAAGTTAGATGAGAGTCTGACGTCTCTGTAAACCCAGCCTAAGGCCTCATTCACACGGTGATTTTTCTCATGTAAGTGAAAAATGGACCGATTGTTTTGAGTATCGTCAGAGTGTGATCAGTTCTCTTCACACATGTAGAAAACAAAACAGAAGTGTCTTCACCTTCTCATTTCTGATAATTCGTGAAAATTGGACCACACATGCAGGTCATCCAAATACGGTCCGATTTTTTTTTTTTTTTTCAGACATACACTAGCATTGTTATTTTTAATCCGACACTCGTATCAAAATATGAAGTCTCTGCAATTTAATATGAACATGCAGTGTGATTTAAATATATAGTAGAAAATTAAAATCCATGCACCACAGTTTTCTTACAATTTTTGGATGGCTAAAGGCAAAATTTGTGGGTTGCGGAATCAGTGTTGCATCGTTTAGCTGATAACAGACCCAGTAATGAGGAGTGAGGTCATTTGCTGTGTTAGAGGCCTGAGAGCATATCACGTGTCCAAGCTGTGTGGGGAGCAGGGCTGAGCTTTGCCAGGAAGGAAATGTTAGCAGCAGAAACAAAAGCATTGTGAGCGGGTGTACAAATAAAGTAACTTCTTAATGACCTGAGACATTTAACATCCTTTGTCTTCAGAAAAGCTTGTACACATGCTCCAGTGCAGGGATACTGCATTCAAGACTGTGAAAAGGGCATTAGATCCCTTAACTACAGATTTCCAACAGAAGCACAATAAAAATGCCACCCCAGGCTGCATTGAGATCTTCCCCTTACGTCTAAATGATGCTTAGCTTCACACTTCCTGTCTGCACGATAACATTCAAACTTTACTGCATCTGATTTTCCACAGCATCCTCATCAAAATAGGGTTATTTTGTGCAGGTAATTTCCACATTGCCATTGCTCATGTGAGTGTCTAATTGCATGTAAAGCACGGATGGTTTGAAAATAACGTGTTACTTAGCTGCGAGAGAACTAACAAGGCCCCTTTGTGTTAACCCCCTTTTGACTGAGTATTTACATGCAGATTGAGAGATTAGATATCTGTTATCAAATTAATGTTGATATCAAAGAAATATAACATTTAAAATCTTTTGGGGGAAATATTTGCATGCGGTCGATAGTAATAATGGCATGCAATACCTGACTTTCTGTATTAAACTCCTCAAACATGCATATTTTTAAAACTATCATCTCAAACTCATGTTCCTGGTTCAGCAGTCCTTTTTTTTTTTTTTTTTTTGCATCTTAACCTTTTTGTCTTGATTGCAAAAAAAAAAAAAGACAAAGTCTATTTTCGAAAATGAATATACTACATGCAATTTGTCATGTATCCTAAGCCGAGACTGGCCAACTGCATTGCTTAGCCACAGGCTAATCAGAAGAAGCTTCTGGATGCTGGCAGATAGAAAAGAGGGTCACAGGGCGCTAATCTGTTAGCCATGCGCTATTATTGTGGCCACTGGACCAGAGTCATAGAAATCTGTTTGCTCACCTCTATAACCTGACCATAATTTTGTTGCCTGTCTATACAGAGCATTTTTGTTATTGACATCTCTTGTTGCTAGTCTTTTTTTTTAGCGGGGGAGGGGCACTTCTGAGGTTTCAGTCAAGACTGATTGGGGGAGCTACTGTAAGTAATAGAAATATTGTGGTGTACTGTCATCTTAACATTCCCGATCCTTTTTTTTTTTTCTATTGGAGAAATGCTATCGATGTCTGGCAGTGGTTCATTGTACTGTACCCGCTGAATTAAAGGGACTCTGTCAGCACTGAATGACTTCTCAAACCAAGCACAGGCGCACAGTGCTCCCTCGGTGTGGCCAATCATTTATAAAAATCTTCCCACCTGCTAGGTTTCTATCTATCGCTTCCCTTCTCTGGCCCTATGAAGCCAGAGCTGTCAATCAGATGGGGGGTTGAGATTGAGGGAATGTTAAGATAGAGGGAACATAAGCAAGTGGGAAGGTGTATTTAAATGATCTGTCCCTCAGTGAATCTCCTAGCGTCGGGACTTAGTTTAAACAGTCATTTTGTGCCGACAGTCCCCTTAAGGCCTCGTTCCCACTTGCGTATAAACTTGGTAGAGTAAAAATCGCATTGTTCTCAAACCAATGTTACTCATTGAGTCCGTGCTCATCTGCGATCTTTTCTTTAGCTGAAATCGGACTGCGGAAAAAAATCACAGCATGCTGCGTTTGACTGCGTATATCTGACGAGACTCACCAATGGAAGTCAATGGGTGTGAGGAAAAAAAACAGACTGCACACAGACAATCTGTGTGCCGTCTGATTTTTACTGATACATTACCATTCTGTAACATAGTACACTGTAAATGGTCCTGTAAATTTATTGTAGAATAAGGCCAGAGTCACACTACAGCGAGATACGGCTGAGTCTCGCAGGTTAAAACCAAGCTCTGGCACCGGCACTCTGTAGCGCAGCGTGCAGCTGAATGTATTGCTGTGCGGCTGCACCCTCCGCTCCGGAGTGCCGGTGCCAGAGCTTGGTTTTAACCTACGAGACTCGGGTATATCTCGCTGTGTGTGATCCCAGCTTAACAGTTGCAGAGAAAAAAAAACGCATTGGATACGCAGATCATACGGATGTCATATGGATGCTATTTGAGAAAAATAGCATTGTACTCGCATGACACTTGTCCTACTTTTCTGGATTAATATTGGAGTAATTTTTTTAATCATTCCAGGAAGCGAGGCCTAACTGTGTGCATGCATCTTTATGAGGCAGTCTTAATGGGATAATGTAGGGCCAAACTTCTACTTAAAAGGGTATTCCCATCTCCAAGATCCGATCCCAATATGTAGTAGGTGTAATAATAATAATAATAATATTAGAAAATACCTCCAATTAGAAATGTAGTATAGTTTTTCTGATTCTCTATGTCTCTTTGCTCATTGTAGGGATTGGCTCAGGTGAGCAATGGTAGGGCCGCAGTAATGAGGCAACACACAGGCTTCCAGTCCAAACTTCAGTGGTTTATTGTCACTTTAAACAGTCCGAGACAGAAAGTAAGAGAAAAAACAAACATACTCCAGTTTGGAGAACCACTGGTCTCAGACTCACCCTTACACGGGACGGGCTTAACTAAGCGGCTGCCAAGTCAGCGGCTTCCGCCAGGTGCCATTCCCAGGGTTGCTAACAGTCATATCACCAACCTTTGTGACGTGTGGGAGAGAAAAACAGTTCAGGCTCCTTCCAGCCTAGTTCCATCCCCAGAATAACGTGCCAAACAAAAGAAACTCCATTACATAGTCTATAGCCACACCCACAGGTGAGGTATCCATCACATGGGCTGATCACATGATCGTGACATCACTGCAGGTCCTCAACCTTAGGAAAATAACAGGCCAAAACTTATCCTGCTGGGAGAAATATATCTTCCGTCCAGCACTACACCTTTACTGCACAACATCATGTACCGGCATTCAGGACCATGGGTATCCATGGTAATGACCACTGATATATTGACAGTTAGCTAATTGGTAGTGGACGAAACCATGGATACCTTAGGTCCTGCAGGTTCTGCACATGAGGAAAGAGGCATAGCGAATCAGAAAAACTATACATTTCTAATTAGTTGGTTTTTTTTTGTTTCAATAAATTTTATTCAATTTTTTTAACATTAATCAGATCAAGAAAAACCTTCCCATGCAGGGGAGGATTTCTAATTTGTTTTAAGCAAAAATCAAATTTTGGTATTACCTAACATTTTTCCTAAATTAAAAAACGAATGAAAGGTTTAAACTAGTAAGTGTTAATTCATGACTTCATTGTTGCCTGAGGGTAACAATATATGTATCATTCTTGAACTTGTCACTGTTAGTCCTATGGAAATATACTTTTCTTGTAGGGTAGACATAAAGGAGGATGCATCTGTTACTCACCATAATGAATCATGTACTGTATTGCATTGCAATACTTAAATGAGACTGGTGACAAATTACTGCATACATCTCAAGTCATGTTTTACTCTATATTTTCTGTGATTCATATCTGGTTAACAGTGATATGAATATTAGAAATTGGTACTGTTGGTGATTTTTTTTTTTCTAACTGCAGTAATTTACTGTATGTTTATACATCACAAATTAATACTTGCATGTAATCATGGTACTAGTATACATTTACCACTAGGAAAGATTTAAAAAATATTTTTCATAGTCCTGGAGTAAAGGATTATATTTCCCGCTAAATCTTGTTTAAAGCTGGAGAATTTTTATTTGTATTTTTTTTTTTACAGAAGAAAAACTCTCTTCTGAACAAATTCCCTTTTTGCCCATTCTAAGACATGTAACATAAAGTACAGTGCAAAAGTTTTAAGCAAGTGTGGAAAAAAATCCTGCAAAGTAAGAATGCTTTGGAGTATTAAAGGGAACCTGCCATCTAATGCCGCATGAATCGGCATCTGACATTTGAAAGAAAAATATATCCGACTACAATCATGCAACCAGATTCTCATTCCTTCTGCCCATTGTTTTGGCAGAATGAATCAGATGACCTGCTCCCTGTAATAATTTATTTTTTTAATTAGAAAAATCAAATTGAATGGAAAAAAAGAGAAATCTAAAACAAAATCAATATTTGATGTGACCAGCCTTTGCCTTCAAAACAGCAGCAATTGATCTAGGCAAACAGATATTAAAGGAGATTGTTCCAAACGTCTTGGAGAACTAACCACAGATCTTTTGTGCAATGAGGCTTGTGCAAATTATTCTGTCTCTCCATGTAATCCCAGACAAACTGGATGATGAGGGATCAGAGCTCTGTGAGGTGGAATCATCACTTTTAAGGACTCCTTGTTCTTTTTTACGTTGAAGATGGTTATTAATGACATGGGCTGTATGCTTTGGGTCGTTGTCCTACTGCAGCTAATTTGGAAACAATCAAGTATTACATGATGAGTAAAGCCCCCGTCTCACATAGCGAGATCGCTAGCGATATCGCTGCTGAGTCACAAGTTTTGTGACGCAACAGCGACCTCAGTAGCGATCTCGCTATGTGTGACACGTACCAGCGACCAGGCCCCTGCTGTGAGATCGCTGGTCGTGTCGGAATGGCCTGGACCTTTTTTTGGTCGTTGAGGTCCCGCTGACATCGCTGAATCGGTGTGTGTGACACCGATCCAGCGATGTCTTCACTGGTAACCAGGGTAAACATCGGGTTACTAAGCGCAGGGCTGCGCTTAGTAACCCGATGTTTACCCTGGTTACCATTGTAAATGTAAAAAATAACAAACAGTACATACTCACCATCTGATGTCCGTCAGGTCCCTTGCCGTCCGCTTCCTGCTCTGACTGAGATCCGGCCGTACAGTGAGAGCAGAGCGCAGCAGTGACGTCACCGCTGCGCTCTGCTCTCACTGTACGGCGGCACTCAGAGCAGGAAGCAGACGGCAAGGGACCTGACGGACATCAGATGGTGAGTATGTACTGTTTGTTTTTTTTTACATTTACGCTGGTAACCAGGGTAAACATCGGGTTACTAAGCGCGGCCCTGCGCTTAGTAACCCGATGTTTACCCTGGTTACCCGGGTGCTGCAGGGGGACTTCGGCATCGTTGAAGACAGTTTCAACGATGCCGAAGTCGTTCCCCTGATCGTTGGTCGCTGGAGAGAGCTGTCTGTGTGACAGCTCCCCAGCGACCACACAACGACTTACCAACGATCACGGCCAGGTCGTATCGCTGGTCGTGATCGTTGGTAAATCGCTATGTGAGACGGGGCCTTAAGTATCTGTGTTTCTCAGCATTGAGAACACCTTTAATCGTGAACAAATATTTAATTCCTTTTGTTGATATGTAGCCAAAAACTTGTAAGGACCCTCTACTGTACTTCATTGTTCCCTGCAGGCACTCATTATTGTACTGCTCTTCAGCGAACAAACTGCCTTCTGTTAGGCTAAGTGCACACGTTGCAGAATTGCTGAGGAAATTTTGCGGCAATTCTGCAACTCCTGCCGTGGGTATATCGCATGCGGAATTGGCATGCATATTCCCACAGAAAACTAGCGTTTTGCAAGCATAATTAGCTTGCAGAATGCTAGCGTTTTCCAAGCGATCTGTAGCATCGCTTGGAAAACTGATTGACAGGTTGGTCACACTTGTCAAACATAGTGTTTGACAAGTGTGACCAACTTTTTACTATTGATGCAGCCTGTACCGCATTAATAGTAAAAGATAGAATGCTAAAAATAATTAAAAAAATTAAAAAAAATGGTTATACTCACCTTCCGCAAACAGCCGATCTCCTCAGCAGCTTCCGTTCCTATAGATGGTATGTGTGCAGGACCTTCGATGACGTCGCAGTCACGTGATCGCGACGTCATCGCGGTCATGTGACCGCGACGTCATCGCAGGTCCTTCACACACACCATCTATAGGAACAGAAGCGGCCACGTGCACCGCTGAGAGGCGGGAAGACTCCGGGGGCCATCGAAGGTGAGTATATCATGATTTTCTATTTTAATTCTTTTTTTTTTTTTTACAATTATATGGTGCCCAGTCCGTGGAGGAGAGTCTCCTCTCCTCCACCCTGGGTACCAACCGCACATGATCTGCTTACTTCCCGCATGGTGAGCATAGCCCCCTGCGGGAAGTAAGCAGATCAATGCATTCCTAGGTGTGCGGAATCCCCTCGATTCCGCAAATTTAATGAACGTGCTGCATTTTTTTCCGGAATGCGATTCCGCTCAGGAAAAAAATGCATCATGTGCACAAAAAATGCGGATTGCATTCTATTAAATAGGATGCTTAATGTGAGCGTTTTTTTTTGCGGTTTTATAGCGAAAAACCGCGAAAAAAACACGGAGAATCTGCTACGTGTGCACACAGCCTTATAGTCAATATTTCACATTTGGACTCTTCAGTACAGAGCACCTACTGTCATTTTTCTTCTCCCCAGTACCTACGTTTTTACTCATAATTTAATCACCTCGTCTTGCTTCCATGTTGAAGCTATGACTTTTTGGGTGCAATTCTTCAATGAAGATCACTTCTGCTCAGACTTTTCAAAACTGTATATTTGTCCCACCTGTTACTGCCTGTTCTGAGCTAATGGCATTGCTGAACATCTTCTAATTTTGAAAGGAAGTAAACATGATGTGTCTTTCCTGTGCTGCACTAAGTTTTCTTGGCAAACCATTCTGTCTATGCCAATGTTGCCCCCTTTGTTTTTTGGCTTCCTTGAGAGAGCTTGAACAACACATCTTGAAACTCCAGTCCGTTTTGAAATCTTTGCCTGGTAGAGTCCTTGCTGATGCAGTATAACTAGTCTTACCATTTGTATGACCCGTGTCAAGAAAGAACAAAGAATCCTGAAAGTGATGATATGTTCCCCACAGAGCAATGATCTCAACATAATCCAGTTTGTCTGGGATCACATGAAGAGACAGAAGGCTTTGCTCAAGTGAAAGAGACCACTGCAAAATGTTCAGTTTGTCTGATGTTTCTCTTCATAGGTATATTTTTGAGTAAAATGTAAATTGTTCTTATATTCTACAAACAGCTCAAAACATGTCTCAGAATCTCCAAAAATAACCAGTGCTTTCAGACCTCAAATAATGCAAAGAAAACAAGTTCATAATTATTTAGAAACAACAATACTAATGTTTTAACTCAGGAATAATTCAGAAATCAATATTTTGTGGAATAACCATGATTTTTTTAAATCACAGCTTTCATGCGTCTTGGCATGCTTTCCACCAGTCTTCACACTGCCCCTGGCTCAAAAATTTAAGCAGTTGTCCTTTGTTTGATGGCTTGTGACTATCCATCATCATCTTGATTACATTCCAGAGGTTTTCAATGGGGTTCAGGTCTGGAGATTGGGCTGCCCATGACATGGTTTTGATGTGATGGTCTCTTAATTTTTGCCAGAGCTGTATGTATAAAAGTACAGTTCACACAGCTTCTGCTATAAATTAGTTTGCAGTCACATTGTTTAATTGGCAAATCTTACAGGTACTTATTGGACCTGATTTATGGAGACTGCCAACGAGAAATAATTGTTTTATTGTCCATAGTAAGAAATCACTGATTAAATCTTCATTTCATATAGTTTTGCTACAATATGCCGTACATAAAGGTGGGAAAACTACAGGGCTTAAGATCCGAGCCCACAGCAAGAGCAAGGTTTCAAAAGTGATAGCTGGTATCATAGAGACCTACAGTGGCCTGTAAAAGTTTTGGGCACCCATGGTCAAAATTACTGCTGTTGTGACAGTTAAGCAAGTTGAAAGTGAAATGATCTCTAAAAGGCCTAAAGTTAAAGATAACACATTTCCTTTGTATTTTAGTAAAAAAAAAATATTTTTTTATTTTTAAAATTGCAAAAAAGGAAAATGGGCTGATGCAAAAGTTTGGGCATCATGCATGGTTAGTACCTAGTAGCACCCCGTTTTTACTTTATCACAGCTTGTAAACACTCTTTGTAGCCAGACAATAGTCTTTCAGTTCTTGTTTGAGGGATTTTCATCCATTTTACCTTGGAAAATTCTTCCAGTTCTGTGAGATTCCTGGGTCATCTTGCATGTACTGCTATTTTGAGATCTAGCCACAAATTTTCAATGATGTTCAGATCAGCGGACTGTGAGAGCCATTGTAAAACCTTCAGCTTGCACCTTTTGAGGTAGTCTATTGTGGATTTTGATGTGTCATTATTAATTTGTAGCAGTAGAAGCCATTCTCTTTGCAACTTCAGCTTTTTTACAGATTGTGTTATGTTTGCATCAAGAATTTGTTGCAATTTCAATAAATGTATTCTTCCATCTCCCCGAGAAGTGTTCCCTGTGCCATTAGCTGCAACACAATCAAAAAGCTTAATTGCTCCACCCCCATGCTTAATGGTTGACAAGATGTTCTTTTCCTGAAATTCTGTGCCCATTTTTCAAACATACCTTTGATCACTATGGCCAAAGAGTTCTATTTTAACCTCACTGGTCCACAGGACTTGTTTACAAAATGAATCAAGGTTTGTTTAGATGTTGTTTTGCATACTTCTAACCCTGAATTTTATGGTGAGGACGCAGGAGAGGTTTTCTTTTGATGACTCTTCCATGAAGGCCACAGTAAAACAATGTACCACAACTCCAGAGTCTGCTAAATCTTTCTGAAAGTCTTTTGCAGTCAATCCGGGGCTCTGATTTGCCTCTCTAGCAATCCTACAAGCAGCTCTCACTGAAATTCTGCTTGACCTCCACTGTTCCTGTTAACTGCCATCTCTTAATTACATTTCAAACTGAGGAAAGGGCAACTTGAAAACGCTTTGCTATCTGTTTATAGCCTGCTTTGTGGCCTCCACTATTTTCATTTTCAGAACGCTAGGCAGCTGCTTAGAACCCATGGCTGTTGCTGTTTGGCACAAGGTTAGAGGGCTGTGTTTTTATAAAGCTGGAAAATTTGCATCACTTTGCCTTTCCTAACGATGATGGTGAACAAGAAATAACCCTAACAGGCTAATTAAGGTCTGAAACCTTGGTCAACGTTATCTAAGTACTCAACTTTTCAAGGGTGCCCCAACTTTTGAATATATATTTATCTATACTTATTATTTTTACAAAGGAAATGTGTCATTTTAACTTTAGGCCTTTTAGAGATCATTTAATCTTCAACTTGTGTAACTGTTCAGAATAAGGCCATGTGCACACGTTCAGTATTTTTTGCGGTTTTTTTTTTTGCGGTTTTTTCGCGTTTTTTCGCTATAAAACGCGAAAAAAAACGCTTGCATATGCCTCCTATTATTTACAGTGTATTCCGCATTTCTTGTGCGTGTTTCTTGTGTGGCTGTGCCCACCATGCGGGAAGTAAGCAGATCATGTGCGGTTGGTACCCAGGGTGGAGGAGAGGAGACTCTCCTCCACGGACTGGGCACCATATAATTGGTAAAAAAAAAAAGAATTAAAATAAAAAATAGTCATATACTCACCCTCTGATGGCCCCCGGAGTCTTCCCGCCTCTCTTCGGTGCATGCTGCCGCTTCCGTTCCTATAGATGGTGTGTGTGAAGGACCTGCGATGACGTCTCGGTCTTGTGATTGGTCGCGAGACCGCTCATGTGACCGCTCACGTGACCGCGACGTCATCGAAGGTCCTGCACACACACACCATCTATAGGAACGGACGCCGCTGAGGAGATCGGCTGTCTGCAGGTGAGTATAACCATTTTTTTAATTTTTTTTAAACATTCTATCTTTTACTATTGATGCTGCATAGGCAGCATCTATAGTAAAAAGTTGGTCACACTTGTCAAACACTGTTTGACAAATGTGACCAACCTGTCAGTCAGTTTTCCAAGCGATGCTACAGATCGCTTGGAAAACTTTAGCATTCTGCAAGCTAATTTCGCTTGCAAAATGCTAAAAAAAACGGGAAAAAAATGCAAAAAAAAAAATGTGGATTTCTTGCAGAAAATTTCCGGTTTTCTTCAGGAAATTTCTGCAAGAAATCCTGACGTGTGCACACACCCTAACAGTAATTTTGACCAGGGGTACCCAATCTTTTACATGCCATTTAAACCCTTAAGTGTTATTGTCAACATTGACTGTGGCAGCTAAGCATTTGGTGGGGGATCCTTCAATTAACCTGTCCACCATGTAATGCCAAGGCTGTGCTGCATGGTGAATGCTTTAACCCCTTCATGACCTTGGGATTTTCCATTTTTTCGTGTTCGTTTTTCACTCCCCTCCTTCCCAGAGCCATAACTTTTTTATTTTTCTGTCAATTTGGCCATGTGAGGGCTTATTTTTTGCGGGACGAGTTGTACTTTGGAACAACATCATTGGATTTGCCATGTCGTGTACTAGAAAACGGGAAAAAAATTCCAAGTGCGGTGAAATTGCAAAAAAAGTGCAGTCCCACACTTGTTTTTTGTTTGGTTTTTTTGCTAGGTTCACTAAATGCTAAAACTGACCTGCCATTATGATTCTCCAGGTCAGTACGAATTCATAGACACCTAATAGGTTATTTTTTATCTAAGTGGTGAAAAAAAATTCCATACTTTGCTAAAAAAAAAAAAATTGCGCCATTTTCCGATACTCGTAGTGTATCCATTTTTCGTGATCTGGGGTCGGTTGAGGGCTTATTTTTTGCGTGCCGAGCTGGCGTTTTTAATGATACTATTTCGGTGCAGATACGTTCTTTTGATCGCCCGTTATTGCATTTTAATGCAATGTCGCGGCGACCAAAAAACGTAATTCTGGCGGTTCAAATTTTGTTCTCGCTACGCCGTTTAGCCATCAGGTTAATGCTTTTTTTTATTGATAGATCGGGCGATTCTGAATGCGGCAATACCAAATATGTGTAGGTTTGATTTTTTTTTTTTTTATTGATTTATTTTGATCGGGGCGAAAGGGGGGTGATTTAAACTTTTAGATTTTTTTTATTTTTTCACAATTTTTTTTTACTTTTTCTATACTTCAATAGCCTCCATGGGAGGCTAAAAGCTGGCAAAACGCGATCGGCTCTGCTACATAGCAGCGATCATAAGATCTCTGCTATGCAACAGAAATGCAGGTGTGCTATGAGCACCGACCACAGGACCTCTATGGTTACAATGCAGAAGCATCGCTGACCCCCGATCATGTGATCAAGCGCCAGTTAACCCCTTTCTGACCTCGGACGGGATAGTACGTCCGAGGTCAGAAGCCCCGCTTTGATGCAGGGCTCCGGCGGTGAGCCCGCATCAAAGCCGGGACATGTCAGCTGTTTTGATCAGCTGACATGTGCCCGTAATAGGCGCGGGCAGAATCGCGATCTGCCCGTGTCTATTAACTAGTTAAATGCCGCTGTCAAACGCAGACAGCGGCATTTAAGTGGCGCTTCCGGCCGGGCAGCCGGAAATGAGCGCATCGCCGACCCCATCACTTGATCGGAGGTCGGCGATGCTTGTACATTGTAACCATAGAGGTCCTTGAGACCTCTATGGTTACTGATCCCGGATAGCTGTGAGCGCCACCCTGTGGTCGGCGCTCACAGCACACCCGTATTTCTGCTACATAGCAGTGAACATCAGATTGCTGCTATGTAGCAGAGGCGATCGCATTGTGCTTGCTTCTAGCCTGCCATGGAGGCTATAGAAGCATGGCAAAAGTTAAAAAGTAAAAAAAAATGTTAAAAAAAAGTAAAAGTTTAAATCACCCCCCTTTCGCACCAATCAAAATAAATCAATAAAAAAAAAAAAAAATCAAACCTACACATATTTGGTATCGCCGCTTTCAGAATCGCCCGATGTATCAATAAAAAAAAGCATTAACCTGATCGCTAAATGGCGTAGCGAGAAAAAAATTTGAAACGCCAGAATTACGTTTTTTTGGTCGCCGCGACATTGCATTAAAATGCAATAACGGGCGATCAAAAGAACGTATCTGCACCGAAATGGTATCATTAAAAATGTCAGCTCGGCATGCAAAAAATAAGCCCTCAACCGACCCCAGATCATGAAAAATGGAGACGCTACGAGTATCGGAAAATGGCTCAAATTTTTTTTTTTTTTTTTAGCAAAGTTTGGAATTTTTTTTCACCACTTAGATAAAAAATAACCTAGTCATGTTAGGTGTCTATGAACTCGTAATGACCTGGAGAATCATCATGGCAGGTCAGTTTTAGCATTTAGTGAACCTAGCAAAAAAGCCAAACAAAAAACAAGTGTGGGACTGCACTTTTTTTGCAATTTCACCGCACTTGGAATTTTTTTTCCCGTTTTCTAGTACATGACATGGCAAAACCAATTGTGTCGTTCAAAAGTACAACTCGTCCCGCAAAAAATAAGCCCTCACATGGCCAACTTGATGGAAAAATAAAAAAGTTATGTCTCTGGGAAGGAGGGGAGCGAAAAACGAACACGGAAAAACGGAAAATCCCAAGGTCATGAAGGGGTTAAATGCCGCTGTCTGCGCTAGACAGCGACATTTAACTAGTTAATAGCGGCGGGCGAATCGCGATTTCACCCGCCGCTATTGCGGGCACATGTCAGCTGTTCAAAACAGCTGACATGTCCCGGCTTTGATGCGGGCTCACCGCCGGAGCCCTGCATCAAAGTGGGGCTTCTGACCTCGGACGTACTATCCCGTCTGATGTCAGAAAGGGGTTAAAAAGGGATTTGTGGAATTTTTTATATTTTTTTTATTTATCCCAAAATAGGTAATGGGTTCCAATAAGGTTTGTTTATACCAAAATAATGTCATTGGAATAAAACTCATATACAGTGGGTACGGAAAGTATTCAGACCCCTCTAAATTTTCCACTCTGTTTCATTGCAGCCATTTTGTAAATTCAAAAAGTTAATTTTTTTTTTCTCGTTAATGTACACTCTGCACCCCATCTTGACTGAAAAAAAACCCAGAAATGTAGTCATTTTTGCAAATTTATTAAAAAAGAAAAACTGAAATATCACATGGTCATAAGTATTAAGACCCTTTGCTCAGTATTGAGTAGAAGCAACTTTTGAGCTATTACAGCCATGAGTCTTCTTGGGAATGATGCAAGTTTTTCACAC
Source organism: Ranitomeya variabilis (assembly GCF_051348905.1). Lineage (NCBI taxonomy): Eukaryota > Metazoa > Chordata > Amphibia > Anura > Dendrobatidae > Ranitomeya > Ranitomeya variabilis. Next base: position 221,674,863 of record NC_135233.1, read on the forward strand.
CTGGATTTGGGGATCCTCTGTCATTCTTCCTTGCACATCCTCTCCAGTTCCATCAGGTTAGATGGTGAACGTTGGTAGACTGCCATTTTCCCACTATACCCACCTTATGCAAAATAAATACAATTATTCATGTGGCTATGACAATGGAAAAAATTATTTTGAGGGGGATTTTGGAAGGTGTAGGGATGAAACCCTCCAAAAAACTTGCTGCTCCAATGCTAATCTGCCTGTGGCAGTGGAGGTTATTTTGCTTTAGAAAAATCCAATTCTGGTCTCTGTTTTCTATGGGCAGTACAAATTACTGTATTTTTCGGACTATAAGACACATTGGACCATAAAACGCACCTAGGTTTTAGCAGAGGAAAATAGAAAAAAAATTGAAGCAAAGACTGTGGTCGTGACACTTTTATGGGGGGGATCTGCTGGTCACACTGTCAGAGGGGTAATGTCCCCCAATTCTGTACTAATATCCCCCATCCTGGTATATATGCCCCCCCCCCCCATCCTTATATATAGATCCCTATCCGGGTATACATGGCCCCCTCAACCTTATCCTGCTATATGTGGTCCTCTCATCCCCATCCTGGTATATCTGGCCCTCCATCATGGTATATCTGGCCCCCATCATGCTGCACACACACAAAATAAGCAATTCTACTTGCCTTACCTTTGCTCCCTCGCAGTGCTGCATCCTGTGCTGATGCTAGCATCTGATTTCAGCGTATAACAGCGCCCCAACATGCAGAGGTCAGCTGACAGAATATTCTTTGCTCTCTACATCCCGGACTATTGGCGTGGGGAGCAGTGAATATTCATTCTCTTTAATAGCGGGCCCACGTGATTGCCTAGCTGCTGCAAGAAGGCAGCGGCTGCAGATAAGTGTGCCCGCTATTAAAGAAAATGAATATTCACTGCTCTCCACTCCTATAGTCTATCCCACCTTGGCGCCTGCTTCAATGTGTACAGATGGGAGTGACTATGGGCTTGGAGAGCAGTGAATATTAATTTTCTTTAACACTCACCCTCTGCCGCTGCTGCTCCCTAGCACTCCCCCCCCCCCCCTTCATCCACAACCGGACTAAAGTACATTCGGACTATGACGCCCCCCCACCACCATCACCCTACAAAATTTTGGAGAAAAAAAGTGCGTGTTATAGTCCGAAAAATACTGTAGTTTTTCTAGTGGAGAATTTTGATAGATGAGGTCTAATGTCTCCTCAACCTGCTCTGTTTCCTACATGAAAAATTAGTGTTAATAAAAATATTAAAAAGATGTAATACATATTGGCGACTTCTTGAAATGTTAGTCCAGAAATTAAAAAAAAATAAAAAAATTGTAATTTCTGTAAAAGGCAAGTTAATAGGTTCTGTTACATCAGTACAATTTGCACATTTTTTTTGTGTGTGAGCGCATTGTGAATTGTATATCTACAAAAGCCCAGATAGTTACTGTTTTACTAGTTCATTAACCCCCTGAATATGCTGCCATTTTTTTTAATTCATTAATTTTCTCCTTCCTTCCTTTTAAGAGTCATAGCTTTGTTGTTCTGGATTAGTTGTGTTTTTATTTATTAAACGCACTTAAGATTGTTTTCATTCTTCACTATTTATGTCAATAAAGTCGTGAACTCTGGTATTTTCAGTTACTGTCTATTGTTATTATACTGCTGTTTCAGCATAGATCCACCATATACACGGTACATATTGCTGAGGGGTCAAGTGTCCGTTGAAAAGATCTTTGGGATGTTGAATAAAGATGAGCATTATAGATCAGGAAAGCATAGTGTGAGCATGAAGAATTTGAGTATGTAGTTTGATATTATTTAATCCAGTATTTTCTTGCTAAAAATGGATTAAAGGAGTTCAGACTTTAGGAAAAAAAATGTAAAGAATTAAGGGATGGTAGAAACCGGATACAAGGACACAAAGCGATGAACATTCTATTCTTTGATCACCTGAAAAAAAGGCCTGTGATTGGCTGCGGTGGTCAGTGGACTGGAATAGGATGTCATCAGATATTAATATAATATTTTTACACTGGTATCCGTAGTACAGTATATCCAGCACAGCATTGTGGTTTCCTAAAGAGAAAATAAGACACCGGTGTGAAGAGAGCCTAGTTGTTACAGCGTCGTTTTCAATGCCTATGCAGCAATTCATACATACTTGCATGTCCTCTCCTGATTTATTTTTTTTTTCTATATTTTAGATAATAATCATTATTTCAATGGAAAATGTTAGACCTTTCTGAAGATCTATATCCCAGAAGAATTTTATTAAATATTGAGTGTGACTTTTCAGTCAGTTGTTGAAAAGGTGCTATCAAGTGACCACTTTATAATTGGAAGAGACTGCTCAGTTTGGGGACCTTACTAGTAGCAAAATGGGAGCCTCTGAGCAAGAATGTTTAATTACCTAAAGGATTGTGACTACAAGGGGTGCATCAACAATCAAAGATCAAGTATCATCAGCAGACGGACACCGGGAATTATTTTGTGTACTCTTTGAAGAGAGCAAGAACAAAAGATTTAAAGAGACACTTAAGCCAGTACATGACTCTGAATGATTTTTGGGAGAGTTGCGCATCGGGGAAACAAAATCCAATTTAGAAAGTGACAGCATAAAATGGATCATTAATGTATTTAATAGTGAAATCTCGCAAGAAGAGTCTGATGGACACAGATAAATCACTGCATGGCCCCTGTGTAAAGGATTTGTTAAAACTTAACAAACATCCTGTGGATCATGAGGAATGCTACACAACCAATAGCTTGTGTGAGAGGATAAAAGCAAATGAAAGCCAGAAACAAGACAACATAAAAGATAAGAAAATGTCTGCCTGTAAGATTCCTGCTGATAAGAGCAGTGACTTAACTCTGCCTGTGGAATTGATTGAGGTTAATGCAGATACATCTGTAGAATCCCAGGAATCCTTTGATTTATGTAACAACATACACTCTCCAAAGTGTAAGGAAACAATGAGTCCGACAAACGCGCACGCCAAGGACTTACAAAATAGTCGATATGATGAGACTAAAACACACAAAACCTCATTTGATGATGTTGATATGATCACCAATAGTACGGTTTCGGAAATTGGTAAGGCCTTGAAAAATCATTCTTTGGACTTTCCAGCCAAAAATACTATGGTAGGTTTCTCAAGAACTGAAAGTACCAGAAACGGTAAGAGAAAAACTATGCCTCAAATTCCAAAATGTAGAAAACTGGGAACACATTATGACACAGAGATTGTTTCGCATAAACTTGAATTTGTCGAAGAGGAGAATCTATCCGAGCAAGAAGAAAGCAGCGAAGATGATAACTTAGATTATTCTCTTCCTTATTCACGAGATCGTCTTGACCACAGGAAAGAGAGACATCAATATGTTTCAGATCAGTTGGACCCTGATGTTTTACACCTGCTGGAAATGCACCTTCGGAAACAGCAACTTGTAGACATTAAGGAAGAGAGGGAGGAAGAATTGCTAGATGTGCACATTAATAAGGAAAAGTCGCGCTCTGAATCCTTTAAACTGTTAAGAAATATATCTCCGGTTTTAGATATGGTTCTTGAAGAGCCAGAGCTGGAACATTCAGGAGACACGCTAGAAGAAGATAGCAAAACCCCTTCATATATAGATTCTGATGATGACAGCAATTCTTATGCCGTAGAGTTGGGTCTTATGGAATCTCTGGAAAATGATTTAATGAGTAAAAGTAATAAAATCGAGAAAGATGAGATAGCTACGATTCTTCAGAAGGCGAACGATGATATGTCAACAAGAGAAATCAATGGCAAACAAAAGCCAACTGTGTGTAATAGCGATGATGGTAAAATTAAATGTGAAACCATTAAAAATACAGAACCAAAAGCAAGGAGAGGCGGAACTGAAGGCTCAAGCAAATTATTGGCTGAGAAGCAAATCTCAGTTGATGGAAGCTTTACATCTGGCTTCAATTCCGAATCCATTGCGGTTTTTGAAAACGGTCACGATCTAGAAGTGCAGTCGGAAAGCGATATTTGTGATTCACGGAAAGAGTTGACTGATAAATCTAAGCCACAAGATGAGGTTGAAACTGAAAAGGATAGTATAGAAAAACCAGATAATTCTTTCCAGTGTTTAAGTATCAAGTCCGGAAAGAAGGACCTTAACTTGGATATAAACTGTCAGACGGTATCAGATACCAAGGCCGATACGATGTACAAAGAGTCTCCACTATCTGAAAGTAAAGAAGAGGCCATTACTGAGTCAAAATCAGAGTCTGTGAGAAATGAGGACATTTCAATAGAACAATGCTCTGCTATAGATGGACATGTGAAACATGACATCACTGTACCCTGTTTGGATGGTTACATGTCTTTACCTAAAGCATCTAAAAGCACTGATACCTATTCCCCAACACAAACTGATCAATTTAGAAGTTTGGAAGTTTCTACTGAACAACATGATGGTGCTGAAAAACTTTTGGGGGTAGATGATGTGGGCCATACAGATGTCAAGGAAGAGCTAAAGGTTAGATATAATGTACAGTTACTTTTACTGAAAGCTTTACTGTGACTTACAGGCCATATTGTGTTTAAATGGGTTGCCTGGCTTTAAAATCCACATTAGAGAGGACACTAGTAGGCGAGAGGCTCTTATTTAAAACCTCTATTAATAACCTGGAGAGGATATTTACAATGAGTAGCTGTTCTTTGTCTCTCTCTGTCTGTCTCTCAATGACCCCACTGGTTGAAGCATTGTAAAGACTGCTCCTTGATTTCGGCACTATTTAATGTTATATTTCCTTTGTGGTGATACTGCTGGGGAATTTTAGTATTTTCTGATGGGATATCCCACAAACTATAGATGATTGATAGTGGTTTCTGTAATCGGAAACACCTATGATTGACCTTTCTCTTGAGGGACTCCACTACTAAAAAAAACAAAAAAACATTATAAATAAGTTAACATCCCTTTTTGTGGGAACGATACATAGATTACTGAGGAGACTTTTTAAATAACTTGTCAAAAATCCTCAGATAATGAATATTTGTCTTAAAAATACATTTTCGGTCCTTGAAAAATACTGATACCACTTGGACCTATGTCATTCAATAGGGCTGTTCAGATTAGCATTTTTTTTTCTCGTTTACATGGACCAATTCTCCTCGTGAAAAAAAAATTGCTGCATTCATTGTTCTCTTTCGGTTATCGGATGAGTGAGACTCACCTTTTCAAGTTATGCGTGTGCAAAAATAATTTAATCTTATGCAGATCATCTGGTATCTGATTTTTATGGATACATTGCAAGTCTTTAACATAGGAAACTTTTGTTGTCAATTTTAATATCTACTGATGTATAAAAATGGATTCCATACAGATGACAATACAGATGCAAAATCTGCAATTTTTTTTCTGGATGAAAATAGGATAATTTTTTTATATTTGTGTGAACTTCATCTAAGGGTGGCCTCAATTTTTCCCTATCTCATTCAGATGCTGCACTCTTACTTGACTTGCTTAGTTTTGCACAACACTTATGATATATTTTCATGTAATCGTAATGGGTGAAATCAATGGCCCTCATCTAGTCTTTGCTTGCATTTCAATGGACCCAGTAAATCAATATAATAGAGAAAAAAAATCACTCATGGTATCCTTCTGGTGCCGTTACCTTGCTCAAATGCATTCCCTTGTTCAAATAGCTCCAGGTATACATCTGTTTTTGTTAGTTTATAAAACCTTAGGGTACCGTCACACAGTACCATTTTAATCGCTACGACGGCACGATCCGTGACGTCGCAGCGATCGTATGATTATCGCTCCAGCGTCGTAGACTGCGGTCACACGTTGCAATCACGGCGCTGGAGCGATGCCGAAGTCCCCGGTAACCAGGGTAAACATCGGGTAACTAAGCGCAGGGCCGCGCTTAGTAACCCGATGTTTACCCTGGTTACCAGCGTAAACGTAAAAAAAACAAACAGTACATACTTACATTCCGGTGTCTGTCCCCGGCGTTCTGCTTCTCTCCACTGTGTAAGCAGCAGAGCCGGAAAGCACAGCGGTGACGTCAGACGTCACCGCTGTGCTCGCTTTCCGGCTGGCAGACGCTCACACAGTGCAGAGAAGCTGAGACGCCGGGGACAGACACCGGAATGTAAGTATGTACTGTTTGTTTTTTTTACGTTTACGCTGGTAACCACGGTAAACATCGGGTTACTAAGCGCGGCCCTGCGCTTAGTTACCCGATGTTTACCCTGGTTACAAGCGAACACATCGCTGGATCGCTGTCACACACAACGATCCAGCGATGTCAGCGGGTGATCAAGCGACGAAAGAAAGTTCCATACGATCTGCTACGACGTACGATTCTCAGCAGGGTCCCTGATCGCTGCTGCGTGTCAGACACTGCGATATCGTAACGATATCGCTAGAACGTCACGAATCGTACCGTCGTAGCGATCAAAATGGTACTGTGTGACGGTACCCTTATAAAATATGATGACAAAAATCATTATCTATTAGGGACTGTTCTCAGTGGGATTTGCACTTAATGTCTCTGCCCACGGCTTTCGTTTGAATCCCTGAAAAATAAAGGTACCTTCACACTAAGCGACGCTGCAGCGATACAGACAACGATGCCGATCGCTGCAGCGTCGCTGTTTAGTCGTTGTGTGGTCGCTGGAGAGCTGTCACACAGACGGCTCTCCAGCGACCAACGATGCCGAAGTCCCCTGGTAACCAGGGTAAACATCGGGTTACTAAGCGCAGGGCCACGCTTAGTAACCTGATGTTTACCCTGGTTACCATTGTAAAGGTAAAAAAAAAAAACCACATACTCACATTCCGGTGCCCGGCGTCCGCTTCCCTGCACTCCTCCTGCATCCTGTGTCAGCGCCGAACATCTCCGGCATCTCCCACAGAGCAGAGCGGTGACGTCACCGCTCTGCTTTACGGCCGGCACTTACACAGGATGCAGGAGGAGTGCAGGGAAGCGGACGCCGTGCACCGGAATGTGAGTATGTGTTTTTTTTTTTTACTTTTACAATGGTAACCAGGGTAAACATCGGGTTACTAAGCGCGGCCCTGCGCTTAGTAACCCGATGTTTACCCTGGTTACCATTGAAAACATCGCTGGATTGGTGTCACACACACCGATCCAGCGATGTCAGCGGGAGATCCAGCGACGAAATAAAGTTCTGGACTTTCAGCAACGACCAGCGATCTCACAGCGGGATCCTGATCGCTGCTGCGTGTCAAACACAACGATATCGCTAGCCAGGACGCTGCAACGTCACGGATCGCTAGCGATATCGTTTAGTGTGAAGGTACCTTAAGATTCAGAATTGTGTCCCTGACAGGGGACCGTTTGCACTCCTTTCCGGAGTTGTTTGTTTTTGCAGGCTAGCTCAAGAACGTAGTAGATGGACACTGTAGTTTAGTATGTTTTCATGCTCTAAAAAGATGGACACTGCCAGAAAAGCGAGTAAACAAAGCCCAAAGTTTCATACTCTTGTCTTATTTAATTTAATGGCTTCATTATGAGGTATGTCTCGATTCTTTTTTATTTATTTTTATTTAGGGATTCAGACAGACAGCCTGGGCAGAAACATAAACGAGCTGGAAAGTATAGTGTGATCAATTTCTTACAAAGCATATGAGAACATGTTTTGGGGTCTTGGGCATATCCTCACGAAACACTTTGGAAGCTCATTGAAACATTTACATGAGATAACAGACATTAATATAGTGCTGGTTGTTTTGCAACACAAAGTGAATTTTGGAATTTTTACAGCAACATCTCCACTTTTAAAGGGCGAGCTGGGCATGGCCTAGCGTGGTACAACATATTTCCGATAATAGCCACTAGAATGTGCTATGAATTATATAAAAAATGTACACCAGCCCATGACTGGATAATGGTTTTTTTCTCAGTTTGGCTCACAGTCAGCACTAAAATTGAGCCAAATTCCTTAAAAGTTGTGCACTTGAATTAAATCTGTCACAAGGATTTTGCTACCCAATCTGAAAACAGCATGATGTAGGGGTAGAGACACTGATTCCAGTGATGTCACTTATTGGGTTGCTTGCTGAAGTTTAACTAAAAAAAATCACAGTTTTCTCTGCTGCAGATCTAGCAGTTCTCTGAATGCTGATCTCTGTATAATACTGCTCACATCCTTGATTAGCAGCTTTTTATGTACACTGCATAGGCAGAAAGCTGACAACCCGTTATGGGGGTGGGGTTACAAAGAGCTCATGAATATGGAACAGATTACAAATATCCAAATATCTGAAGGCATGTCACAGTGTAGCGGAATCATCAGTCTAATTTGCACATGGAAACACAAGAACAATGGAATGAAACTGAAAGGGAGAAAATACCAAGGGGTTAGACACAATGACCCTTGAGGTCCCTTCCAACCCTAACAATCTATGATTCTATGGAGGACTACATGGCAGCAGGGTTACTAGTCCTCTAATGATAATCTGCTGCTGTTGAAACCGTAATTATATCAAAACTACAGCAAGGAGCCCAGTAAGTGGCACATTGCTGGTATCATGGCCTCCCTACATTATGCTGCTCTCAGATTAGGTAGCAAAAAGCTGCTGACAGATTTCCTTTAATGAATTTGGCGCATCCTGCTCCAGCAGACTTCTGATCAAGAATGGTTTATGTTACGGTCATGACTGGGCCTAGGAAACTATTACTCCCAGCAGTTAATGAATAAGGACAGCGCCTCACAAGTTGGTGAATTTGCATCACATTTATTCCGCCTTCAGTTGCTACTGGAGGCGGAATAAAAGTGATGCTAATTCATCAACTTGTGAGACCCTGTTCTTATTCGTTATCTGGTATTTGGACATGTTCCGAGAAGGACTCCTTGGAGGTTACGTGCGCTTCAACCTTGGGTATTGTTAACCCTATCTTTCCATGAGGTGTTGTGAGCTAATACCTGTATAATTAAGTATTAGTCCCAGCAGTGGCTTTCATAGATTTGTGGATCCACTGTGCCACAGGAGCTGGCGTCTCTAATGTCGAGATCAGGCTTTTGTGTCAGGCAGGCGCCAGGTTCCTGGACAGAGCATTATGCTGTAGCTGCTGACCCCAAGGGTCAGGTATGCTGACAATACTTTAGGGCTCAGTCAGACACGCCAGTCTAGGATTCATGATCTGAGTTAGGCCATGTATGGACCAAGAAATAGTGTTCATGCACTTGGACCAGTTGATTTTGGGGACAGGACTGGTCGCTCTGGGACCAGGGGACGAGGTTCATGAACTGGCCACTTCTGGACAAGGGGACAAAGTTTAGACACTGTCCACTTGGGAATGAGGTTCAGACACTGGCCGCACCATAATCAAGGGACTACTGACACAGGACTGGCAACACCAGGGCCATGGGACATCACAACTCACTAGCAGTACACCTTACTAGCTAATGATTCGCTACGTTGCTTGGCGACTCCATAGGGGAGAGGGTCTTTTATACAAGATGCCTCCTAGCTATTGGCTGGGAGTCATCTTGCAGGTGTACTACTTATGCTAAATGCCTCTCGGATACTAGCTGAGAGCATTTAGCATATGGCGCGTGCTGCCCCTTTGACAGCTGGGAAGAGCGGGTACCCACGTACAAGGTGCGGCGCACAGAGCCCAGGAAGTGGCAGTGAAGCAGGAGATCAAGTAAGGCCTCTTTCACACTTCAGTCTTTCGGCGTCAGTCAAAAACCGCCATTTTCGTAAAATGGCGGATCCGTTTTTTTTTTGGGGCGGATCCGCTATTTTTCCATTGACTTGCATTAGAGACGGATTGTGGCGGATGGTCGTCCGTTCCATCCGCCTTGCGACGGATCCGTCGATATTTGGCGGACGTTGTCTAGACATTGACGGACTTTGTAACGTTTTTTGTCGCCGGCAAAAAGGCGGAACGCGGCGGATCCGTCGCGTCCGCCTTTTTTTTTAATGGGTGCCTATGGGCGACGGATCCGTCGCGATCCGTTTTTTGGCGGATCCGTCGCCTCAATCCGCTTTTTTTGATTGAGCATGCTCCAAAAAGTTGCAACTTTGCCCAGACAACCCAAAAACTATATAAAGAGGACAGGTCATTCCCAAATGTACCAGCCAGCAAGAGAGACCCTTCCATGCCCGAGAGACCCAGCCAGACCCAGCCAGCAAGACCTCTGCCAGCAAGACTTTGCCAGCCAGGCACTGCCATCCAGCCAGAGAGGCCCTGCAAGCCAGAGACACTCTGCCAGCAAGACTTTGCCAGCCAGGCACTGCCATCCAGCCAGAGAGGCCCTGCAAGCCAGAGACACTCTGCCAGCAAGACTTTGCCAGCCAGGCACTGCCATCCAGCCAGAGAGGCCCTGCAAGCCAGACCCTGCCTGAGACAGCCATGTGAGTACTGCCATCCAGCATGCATGCATGCGTGCGTGCGTGCTTGTGTGCGTGCGTGTTTGTGTGCGTGCTTGTGTGCGTGCATGCTTGTGTGCGTGCGTGCTTGTGTGCGTGCGTGCGTGCTTGCATGCTTGTGTGCGTGCGTGCGTGCTTGCATGCTTGTGTGCGTGCGTGCTTGTGTGCGTGCTTGTGTGCGTGCATGCTTGTGTGCGTGCTTGTGTGCGTGCGCCTGCCTGCCCTGTTTATATGTTTTTCATACTATTAGCTGTTATTTTTTATAGCTGTGGTGTAAAATGAGTTTTGTGTGTGTGTATAAATGATGTGTGATGTGTTCTGCATTTTTGTTATCCCAAATGTTATAGTATTTCAAATAAAGAGCAGTGTAGCTCCTACTGTACCATTAAAAAAAAAAAATTTTTTTTAAAAAATAGTAATAAAAATTACACAAAACTGTCAGTAGTCTCATTGCAAGATAAATGTAATATTGGGTAAACATGCAGTAAAGGTTATATATATAAATGTGTAATGCAAATCTTGTGTATAGAATATGTTATCCGGTTTTAGAAAATACAAACTGTAGGGTAATCATAATTACCAATTTTTGGAATTGGTATTTTAAGTTCGAATGAGGAACATTTTTGATAAGGTTTGATAGGTGGCTTTTACCAACATGCGCATTGCGCATATCAATTTCAGTTTTGGTGTTGCTTTAAAGGGTTCTTGGGGGTTTTTTTTCGTGGGGAAACAGGGCTAGAGGGTTTGGCAGCTTGTGCATCAAGCATATCTACCATATAAAGTATGACGGTTAGAAAAAAAATTTCATTTTGTGTGGGATGAAATGTAAAAGTTTTTAAAAAAGATGTAACTGTTAAATCCTACAGCTGCATCTATCCTTGTGTATAGTAGCTTAGAACTGTCTGTATACTTACAGATACTTGGGACCAAGAGGTACGCAAAGACCATAATGTCTTCTTCTGAGAGCCCCCCAGCACATCAGCAGCAAACTGAGGTATTGTATTTTTTTTTTTTTGTTCTGTAAAATTTTTTGGTGATACAACTATGGTCATTGTTTTTAACCCTTTATGTGTTCTGTATTCACAGGAATATGAAGCAGAGGGGCTTACAGAAGGAGACGGACAGGGTGGAGAAAGACAAGGAGCGGGAGCGCATAGTGTAAGTTTTGAACAGACCGATCCTCACATACAATGCACTACACCCAACACAAACATTCATGACAGCACACACAATACATATGCCTCAATCTAAGAACATTATTAATTTTTTTTTTTTTAATTTTTTTTATTAGTCCTCACAATCCGGGGCTCGACATAGAGTTCCTCAAAGCACCTCCCATAGTCGTCGGAATGATAATCGCGGCGGTCGCCGAAGAGTAAGTTCCTTTTTGTTTTGTTGTGTAGTAAAATGTAAAATTCATGTGTTGTAATCTTTCCCTTTTTATTGTTATATTTTTCGTAGGCTTCACAGCGTGCTCCCGAACAAGATGATGAAGAGGAGGGCATCGATGTGAACACCCTCATCGAAGCAGTACAAAGTAGGGAGCCGCTGTGGAACATGTCGGACCGCCGCCATGCTGACCAGTTAATCACCCGACGGCTATGGGAGGAAGTGTGCAGTGCTGTTATGGATAACTGGGAGGAACTCGATGCTGGGGCCCAGGATCTAGCGCGTAAGTATTCACACTTCATAACCTTATTTTAGCATGATTTAATGTGGTGTATAGTAACCAATTTTTGCTATCTCTTTCCAGGTAACAGGATTATCGTGCGGTGGCGGTCAATCAGGGATCGCTTCAAGAGGGAGTTTAATAAGGAGATGCAGGCCCCGAGTGGATCTAGAGGACGCAGGAGCAGATACAAACATGCCAGAGCCCTGTCGTTCCTACGGTCGACGCTGCTGAGCAGAAGGTAAATATTCAACACCACATATTTTCAGTCAAACTGAAAAAATGTGTAACCTTCAATTTTTTTGCAGTAAGGGCAATTGTAATATAAAGATACTAATATTTTTTTTCTTCTTCTTTAACAGCACTTTCTGCAGCACTCGGGAGCCTGCATCAGAGTTGCAGCCCTCTGGAGCGATCCCTCGAGAGTCCGCCACCGGGGACCACGTCGACCCCTCTGTTTCTGCACCTACCCTTTTGTTTGATCCCTCAGCCTCATCCACCAGCGCTGGAGCAGCAGGGCGGACTTCGTCACTTGAAGCTGCAGGTGATGAGTTAGAGTTCCCTTTACCCCACCCCTCTGCCACTGCCGCAACTTCTAGACCAACTTTGTGGTCAGGACGGCAGCGCCAGAGAGGTCAGGAAAGGAGCTATGCGCCTGACTTTTTGCATCTGAATGCATCCTTTCACAGTGCCATCAAGCTTTTGAGTGAGCAAACGTCTGCTGGGTACAATATGCTTAACAAAAGCATACTTGAACTCAGCAGTCGTCTTGATAGGATGCAATCAGATGCAAACCAGTCACCAAGGCACTGTTTTTTTCAGGCGGTCCTCAGGCACATGGAAAATCTAACTCCTGACCTGCAGATGCATGTGATGCAAGGCTGCCACACTGCTCTAGCGCAGGCGATATCCCATGCCCCTCCACCTACCCTTCATGTGTCAACACCTTTCCCCTCTCAATCCACCGTCTATCCTCCCATCCGTCCTCCTCCTGTACGTCCTCCTCCCGTCCATTCTACTCCTTCGTCATTTGTTCCTTCCCCCCTTAGTCTTTCCCAGTTTTTAACGTCCCCCTTCCATTCTTCCCCTTTAACTTCTCCGTTATCAATCCCAGCAACACCTTCATACCTCACACACACCACATCTGCACCTCAAGTCTCTACACAACCTCATGTTTTCACCACCCATTCCACTTCTGTTCCTCCCCGTGATGTCCTGTCCCCCACTCTCGACGTGGTCCGCCCGCCTGTCAGCCCCTCCGCTACTATCTCCACCCAAAACTATGAGAATCTGTAAAAGTCAATAAATAAACAGTTGTTTGGTTTAAAAAAAATTTTATTGTCTTTCTTTTTTTTTTTCTTTTAATTTATTAAGTCACCAAGGTTATGGCAATAGTAACATTAACAGTGTTTAAAGGGTACCGTTGCAAAACATACAATGCTGCATTAAAGTAAAAAGATTTTGTATGCAAACAAAAATTGGTATTTTTACAAGTATAAAAATAAATAAATTTTTTACACCATTTCATACTGCCAGTCAACTGATCCTGCAGGAGACATGAAGTAGTCTGCAAAACTGTCCCGCATTCTGCAGACTGCAACTGGACTGCGAAAAGTGGGGTTTTGGTAATCCCGTAAGGTGCTTTCTGAAACATTATCCTCCAGGGAAACTTGTTCTTTTGATAGAACAAAATTATGCAGGACAACGCACGCTTTGACCACATCATCGACAGTTTCAGTCTGCAGTTTAATGGCAGTTAGTAGCACTCTCCATTTGGCAGTTAGGATGCCAAAGGCACATTCCACTACTCTGCGTGCTCTGGTTAAACGGTAATTGAAAATTTTCTTCCTCTGGGTCAGTCCACTACTTCCAAAGGGTTTAAGCAAATGTGGGGAAAGCTGGAAGGCATCATCTCCAACACAAACAAATGGTAACGGTGGACCGGTGGTTCCAGGGAGAGGTCTAGGGGGCGGAAAATCAAATGTCTCTCCATATAAACGGCGCCCCATTGGTGAATTTTTAAAGATTTGTGAATCATTTGCACGTCCATACGCACCTATATCCACAGCGATGAACTTGCATTGTGCGTCAGCTATGGCCATCAACACAATAGAGAAATACTTCTTATAGTTATAAAACTGTGACCCAGAGCCTGAAGGTTTGACGATCCTTATGTGCTTTCCATCAACTGCTCCAACACAATTTGGAAACTGGCAAATCTGATGAAAAATTTGGGCGATCTCCAGCCACCTCTCCTGTGATGGCTCTGGGATGTATTCCACTTGTAGGCACTCCCACAATGCCCGGCAGGTATCTCTGATGATCCCCGAGATGGTGGATATCCCAAGTCGAAATTGAAAATGGAGGGATGAGAAGGACTCTCCAGTTGCAAGGAATCTGTTAACAAAAAGAAAAGACAATACTTTATAAAAAAAATACAAAAAAAACCAACACAGTTATAAGTCTGATGAATGAGAATCATTTAATAAAAAAATGACTTACCGAATAGTCACCATGAGACGCTCTGCTGGTGATATTGAGAATCGCATCTGGGTGTCTCGTCTCCGTATACAGTCTTCCACATAGCCCAATAAAAATGCAAAATTTTCAGCTCTCATCCTCACATAATTGAAGAACTTTTGAGGGTTTTCCCTTAGTTCCATGTAAAGCGTGGAATAAACACCACGGGTCATACGTTGTGCTGTGATGGGATGGATCCACAGCCTTCTCTTACGCCGCTGCCGTAGGATTCGCAGTCTTCGTTCCTCCCTCTCTCGAACGCTGACTGCCAACTGATTTGCCTCAAAAGTAAAATCTGCATAGATCTTTGCAATGTTCGCCAGGACTCCTTCCATTTCTGCCACTTTCTCTACAACCTTTCAAAGATGTGGTGTAAATACACGCTATATATAGTTTTCCAGAAGTTTCCAGTAGCCAATCACATTGAAATCCTCCCCTTTTAAAAAACGGATCCGTCAAAAAACGGTTGCAACGGATGTAAAAACGTTCGCAACGGTTCTAACGGATCCGTTTTTTTAACGGATTAGGGCAGCTGATCCGTTAAAAAAACGGATCCGTTAGAACCGTTTTTGCATGAAATTTGACGGATCCGTCGATCCGCCACGATGTCGGACCCAACTGACGCCACACAACTGAAGTGTGAAAGAAGCCTAAGGCTTCTTTCACACTTCAGTTGTTTGGCATCAGTCACTTCCGTCATAGTGACTGATCGACGGATCCGTCACAATTGTTGAGAAAACGGTTCTAACGGATCCGTTTTTTTGACGGATCCGTTACTTGGGGGTTGTCTGGGAAAAGTATCTACTTTTTGGAGCATGCGCAATTGAAAAAGCGGATTGGGGCGACGGATCCGCCGAAATGACGGTCGCGACGGATCCGTCGCCCATAGGCGGCCATTCTATGGAATGGCGGACGCGACGGATCCACCGTGAACCGTCATTTCGGCGTTGACAAAAAACGTTTCAATGTCCGTCTATGTCTAGACAACGTCCGCCAAATTTCGACGGATCCGTCGCATGACGGATGTAACGGACGACCATCCGTCGCTAATGCAAGTCTATGGGAAAATAGCTGATCTGTCAAAAAAAAATGACGGATCCGTTATTTGAGATAAATGGCGGTTTTAGACTGACGCCAAACAACTGAAGTGTGAAAGAGGCCTAAGCCGGCGTCACTGCGTGGAAGGGGGCACCATACAGGGGCGCAGCTTTGCAGTTTATAAGACAAGTCTTGATGAATTCCCTCATTTGTACTTATGAGCTCTGTAATACATATATTTTTATTTGTTATAGCACTTTATGATTTACGATATTTATTAAAATAAAAGCAAGCATACTTTAAGCTATTTATATACTCTTTTGAGTGGCGGTGCAGAACCATTGGGACGACCTGAGATTTCTTCTCCACTGTACCAATTAATGGCCTTTAATACATCATTACATACATAATACAGCATTCATAGACCTGACAGATTACCCTATAATCCTATAACTTTGCCAAATTTTGATTACATCTCATGAATCTTTCCGGATTATTGTCACGCTTGCGCCCTGACATGTTGGCGTGAGCGAGGGGGTGTGGCCCCACTGTCACAAACCAGACTACCCTGGAAGGGGCGTGACTAAGTGGCTACCTTGGTGTTCGCTGGAGCCTCTGATGGCGAGGTGAGGCTTATGCGGCAGGCAGCTACCAGGTACCACTCCAGAGTGGTGTCTGGATGTGGCTTCTAATCCCACTGAGGGACGGAACACTGGCAGGCAGGCGGGCACGGCTGAGACACTGACAGGCAGGTGTGAGTGATTTATGGGAACACGGGCAGGTGTGAGTGATTTATGGGAACAGGTTGGGACCTGTTTAGACTGGAGGAGCAGCGACTGATACAGGGAGGACAGGAGCACAAACAGGTATGAGATATATGGGAACAGGTAGGGACCTGTTCAGACAGTAAGGACAAAAGCCCGCAAGGTGCGGAACGAGAGCAAGGCAGAACTGCAAGGAGCGGAGCAAGGCAGAACCGAGAGTAGAGCCGAGAGCAGAGCAAAGCCGCAAAGTGCGGAGCCGGAAGCAGAGCAAAGTCACAGGATGCGGGGCTGAGAGCAGAAGGAGTGAATACAAGGAAACACACAGAGAGATAGGGAAGGCTCAAGACTGGGATAAAAATGGACACAGGAATGGGACTAGGTTAAGACAGGGTCAGGAAAGGGACAAGGCACAGAAACAAGGACACAGGCTAGGTTACAAATCCCCACTGCGTGGCGGACACGGGAGTAACAACACAGGTACAGGCCAGGGTACGACGCCCCACTAGGTGGCAATACAAGAGACAGAGACGGGACCTGGCACCTCAGCAGCGAGAAACTAACTGAGGAAGAAAGTTGCTCAGGCACTCCCCTTAGGGGTGGGAATGCCTTAAGTACTTGAGGCCTCTTGGCAATTGGCTGAGGACACCTTAGGAAGATGCACACTGACACTACAAGAATCAGGAAGGTCCAGGGCCGCCGCCCTAAGCACACAGCCAGGAAGAAAGCAAATAGCTGGCGCAGGAGGCATGAGGCACACAGCATGGAGCCGGCAGTAGACAGAACTCACAGCATGACCCGGAATAGTGAGTAAGTTGGTGTGTTAGGCTACGTTCACATTTGCGTTGTGCGGCGCAGCGTCGGCGACACAACGCATGCACAACGCAGCATTTTGTGACACATGCGTTCATTTTTTGCATGATTTTTGGCGCAGAAAAAACTGCATCATGCAGCGACCTCTGCGCCCTGACAGTTGCGCCAAAATGACGCATGCGTCACAAAACGCAAGACAACGCATGTCCATGCGCCCCCCCCATGTTAAATATAGGGGCTGCGCCCGACCCTGCGCCGTACAACGCAAATGTGAACGTAGCCTAAGGCAAGTGGGGGATGGGAGCCCATGCAGTGATGCCAGCAGGGTTGTTACAATTATCTTGTTACTATTGGCCAAATAGAAATAGAAAAATTCTCCTGCGTCTCTGATTTGAACTTTTCACTCCCTGGCCTCACCTGCACATTCTTCATTAATTTCAAGTATTTTAATGTAATTTCAAGTCCCTTAATGGGAAGGAGGATGGGAAAAATACCCTATACTTTTAGGTAGATGGTGCTGCTTTAGAAGAGCTGTCTAAAATGAAAAGTCTGCGGTCACTCTGTGTGACTGCAGACTTGCGAACCGTCCCAGCACACTCCGTCTGTCCCGGGAATGGCGATCTAGTATGAGATATGCACACTCCTGGGCAGAACTTACCTAGTGGGCGCAGCCTTGCTCAATATTGAGCGGCTCTGCACCCACTAGGCGAGTTCTGCCTGGGAGTATGCATATCGCATATATGACCACCGTTCCCGGGACAGACAGCAGTGAATCCTCGCAGCGCTTAATGCGTGTGCGGGGACGATTCAGAAGTCTGCAGTCACACAGAGTTAGTGCAGAATTTTCATTTTAGACTGGACAACTCCTATTTCACGTTCAGAAAATCACTGAACATTCAGACTTCATTTTTCAAAGCAAATTTTAGGTAAACGTTTTATATTCTCTAAGTTTGTGGCTTTTAAAAAGCAAACAAACAAGGTAATAAGCACTTTTGGACACTATCCAAGAATTAACTTTACTTATTTTGTATACAGAATATTTTTATATGCTTCCATAATGAACTTTTATGTATTTGGATAGAGGCCTTTTACAATGTTAAAAGTAATGGCATTATCAAAAAAAAAACAAAAAAAAAAACAAGCTACTTTTATGCAGTAACAACAAAAAAACAAAATCCAGCTCCTGGTAAAAAAAATATTTTGGTTCAAGACTTTATTCCATCGAAATTTTAAAATAGTATTCAAGGCAAGGTATACAAAAAGTGACGCATTTCAAGTATGACCGTTCTTTGTCAAAGCTTGCTAAAATGGCTAGATGCCGACCTTAAATATACAGATGATCAACTTTAGCACCAAAACACATAATGATAAAATATAATAACGTGACACATATATGGATTTAATATGTAAAAATTAACACATTAAAGACGGGCGCTTATAGTCCACAATAAAGATCCCCTCCCTCAGACATCCCCATGCCCTATCACATCCCAACCCCTCACATTCTTCCATAATACCCCCCACCTTTGGGATCTCGCCACAAGAAAAAGAAAAGAACCACCAGGGGCAACCGAGGAGAAAGTAAACAACACACTAGGTCAAGCTCCATCCAAAAAGATTCCCAGACCTTTAGAATCTTCAACTTGTTCCGATATCCCTTGGATGCGGATTAAGTTAAACTGCTGAGTTAGGGTCTGAATTTTTGTCCAACTCAAGAAGCCAATTAATTCCGTTTATGCAGTTAAGTCCATATATATTTTGATAGCCCAAAGGAAATTGCATGGGAATAGTAGGTAATTGTTAATACAGTTGGGGGCTGCTGAGTGCCTTGGGGAACCATCCGTTCACATTATGGGTAAGCTCATGGGAATGACTGTTTGACTGCTTGATTGGGAGCATTGATGGAGTGTCAAACTCCTATATGCTGGCATTTGTATTAACAATTACCTACTATTCCCATGCAATTTCCTTTGGATGTACTAGTTTCCCTGTAGGCTACTCAGCCTCAGGGTGGATTGATTTAAATCACGCCGATTTAAATCATGATTTAAATCACGATTTAAATCAAAAGATTTTTTTCTATTTAAATCGGATCGATTTAAATCATGATTTTAATCATGATTTAAATCACTGATTTAAATCAAAAGGTTTTTTTTAATATAAATCACGATTAAAATGAGAAGTGAGAGCAGTGCGCATGTGCGCCCATAGTTACACGGACGAAACTAGGGGCAACGATCTAACGCCAGGGTGAGGGGGGGACCCCAAAGTAAGTAAAAATCTTTTTTGTTTTACTATATGGCAATAGGTAGGTGTTTAAAAGCAGCATGTCTTAATTGTATAAACTATTAATAGCCTCCACATTTTGTTCATACTGCCCCTTTAATTCCACACTTCTAGCTTGGTTTCACTTTTGGTTTAGTTTCTTTTTCCATTCAGTTGACATGCCCAAACTTGTTGGATAGTCAGCATCCTACAGAAACCTCTGGAAGAGCATGGCATTGTGAATGTTACACATATACAGCCTTTATTCTACTGAGTTAAACAACTCAGCTTTATCTCATGATGGAAGAACCTTTGGATGGTAAAATATTTTCCTCAAAAAGCAGTTTATTGAAAAAAATCCGATTTAAATAAAAAAAATCCGATTTAAATCAAAAAAATCCGATTTTTTTTTATTTTTTTTAAAAAAACATTGATTTTTATCCACCCTGCTCAGCCTACCTGTATGTTTCCTCCTTAATCTCCTTCTGTATTTGCTATAACAGCAGTTTACTGAATGTATGTGTTTGTTTTTTTTTGTAGAAATAAAGTATTATTTTATTTTATTCTGCTTGGTGGGACTGGTTTACTCCTTCCTCTTGTTTTATATGTTCTTTGGAGTTGTCCTGATAACCCAAAATTAGTAAGGGGGTGACACGAGCGTTCTCTCGACCCCAGTTATTTGATACGCTTATTGATTATTGTTTGGATACAATCGTTAGTGACAAGATCCATCGGATCTCCGTGTGAACATAGGTCACTTCACTAGATATAGAATAATAATACGTCTTGATGGGAAAATTTACAAAACCATACCTTTTGGATAACTTTGACATAAGATTTATTATTCAAATAGTAAATAATAATCACATAGTTACCACTTGTACCATTTGTCCCATTAGGGTCCTCCACACTGATTTTTATTTAGATTCGCATCACAGGAGATATTGGGTATATAAATCACAGGAGGGGCTGGATACATACAACCCCTGGCAAAAATTATGGAATCACTGGCTTTGGAGGATGTTCATTCAGTTGTTTAATTTTGTAGAAAAAAAGCAGATCACAGACATGGCACAAAACTAAAGTCATTTCAAATGGCAACTTTCTGGCTTTAAGAAACACTAAAAGAAATCAAGAACAAAAAATGTTGTGGATTTTTTTTTTTTTTATGTTGAAGGATCTTGTCGAGGTGATGATTAAAGCTTTTATAATTTTACAGTAAATGCTAGTGCTCATGCCTTCATATTAGTATTCTCACATACAGTCATATATTGTCAAATTTACATAAGTTTTATGATTTTATAATAGTTTTCCTGATTTGTTTGATTATTTTTGTTTATCCCCAAAAAAATAAGGTTGGCAGCCCTGATCATTTTGGACGTATGAAAGCAGCTTGTATCCATGTGGCCTTTTAGAGTCTTTGGACTCTATGAGCCAAAATGGAGCGAGTCGTCCTTGTATTAACTGGGCAGTAGAGAAGAATTTATTTTCTGGATTCCGGTCCAGCAGCCCCGTCAGTAGTCCGTATCTGGCAGATGAGCTCTGCAGACCACCTCTTTTCTGTTTGGATACCTGGCGCTGACTCTGATACGCAGGCTCGGCGTGACCTCATGACATTGCTATGGGCCTACTAATGGAAGAGATGCAGAGGACCCAAGCAGGATGGAGGAGTTCTTCAGTTCTCAGACTACTGATGTGGCTGCTGGACTTATCGTGGCTGCCGAGTACACATGAATTAGCCAATTTATGGGCAAAGTATTCTCAATTTTTCCTATTTTGTAGAGCCGTAATGCAATTCAAATTTCATGTTTGCATGCCAAAGTATGTTACTTTATTTTGATAGTTATATATCGAGATATAGCATTACATAGCAAAAACCTGCTGACAGATTATCTTTAATAGGTGTGGTATATGTGATATAGTAATTGTACATTTCATAGATCTTAGTTGTGCAGTAATAATTTTCTCATCTCGTACTGTACATCTCTTGCAGTATGATAAATCATGTTATTTCTTTGGAAGTGCTGAAATAATATGATCATCTTTGTGGTAGAGTATTTTAGCACATTTCTCCACAAGTAATTCTTTAATATGGTGTTACTGGAAAAACTCTCGTTATGAGTGGCTGTAACGTGAGCAGGGCAGCCAGAGGACACTGATTTCTCACAGTTCCTTGTCTGCCTATGAGCCGACACAAACTGATTTACAATTGTAGCACAGCCTCATTTACTGATTGTGGCTGGTGTAGACAGCACCCTGTAGTCTTGGGCATCTCTATTTCTGTTATTGATATCCCACTATAGCGCTCTGTAAAAATTAAAAAGAACCACATATTTCAAAAGACTTTAAAGGGGCTTCTCGTAATCTTTTTTAACCACAGGTTTCTAGTTGTTAAAAGTGTAAAACATAGGTTTACTCAGTGACCTCTGCTCCAACGCCGGCTCTCCCCCGCTACTGCCTGTGATTTTTTTTTTACAGGCTGCAGCAGTGATGTGACCACTGCAACTAATCCCTGGATTTGGTGCTTCATGGCATCTACTCTGGCTGAGGCACTGAGCCAAGTGATTGCATGCAGTGGTAAAGTGCGCTGTGGTTGTGGTTTTTCCACTAAAGGCTGTAAGCAGTCATCTGGAGCAACCTTTTGGAAAACTATGGTCTGAAAAAAAAATATTTACAAAAACCTTTGATTTATGCAGAGCCAGAATTTACTTTATACAATGGGAGTTGGTCCATTAGTTTGCATTCAATAGTAATATACTTGCTTGCTAGCTCTGTACTATACTACTACACTAAATACTGGTAGTTGGATATTTTTTGGGGTCAAGTTCATCTTTTTCTCCCATATGCTTCCATAGAAAACTGTAGACCCACATGTAAGAAACATTTTTTTATTTAAACGCAATTTCAGTTTTGTGGATTTTTTTTGTAATTGAAGTCAGTGAAGGAAATTTTACTGCAGGTTCTTAACCTGTTGGGTTATTATCTTTTGATATATACAGTTCTTTACAGTTTGACATTAAAAGTCTAATCCCTCTCTAACTTTCCCCCCAATGGTGAATATGAAGCCTGTGAATAAAGAACACTTATTTGAGCCATCACCGGGTTTGTCTGCTGAAATGTCTACACTACGTTCGGATCTAGAAGAAAAGATCTTGTCCATCATGGAGAAAGCACATGCTGCTGATTGCAGATCTTCACATCTCCAAGGTAAGCTGAAAAATATTTAAAAGGTAATTTGACCCAACCTTACGCGGTGAGGTCTCCGACTGCTACAATTGTACATTCCGCAGTATATGCCAATCAGAATATATAATAATTTACTTTGGAAATATGTTGGATCTGTTTTTTATGATATTGCGTCTTCTGAATGTCAGAAAGTCACAAAAATTTGTCCATACACCATCAAGTTATCGCCCCAATTGTAACCACAATCTAGTGAAATATGTCACGTCGCTTATCACTGTCACCATTATTTTTATGGAACACTCGTGAAGAGGCCTGTAAACTATTTTACATTTAACATTATGTTTATTCATGAGTAAAAGGACTCCTACTTCGATGGGCAAACATGTACCTGATCCGTGGTTGTGTAACAGCCGCAGGATATGCAGTGTGTACCCACCCTTAGTAAGGCTTAATTTCCATGTGTAAATCACAGTTCGTTCTAGTAAAGTGTGAGAAATATTTTAATTTTTCTGTAACTTGTTCTTTCCAGTGAGCATAGTCTTTTGCTATAATATCTGTCTGTCACTGACATTTACAGAAAATCTTTTTAGAGCACATAATTTGGTCCACAAGAACCCTGCCTCTCCCTCTAAACCCATTTTTTTTGTCACTAGTAAAATTTTCTAACTTTTTTTTTTACTCTAATCATTTAGAAAGCCCCCCTCCACCGTGTTTTCTTTATTGAGATGCAAATTTCATTGATCTTGGTGGCTTTCACTCCGTGCATCCAGGAATTATTGCCTAGTAATAGATATGGCATTTCCTGTTCCGTTCAAATCACTTTTCAGCAGACATGTTATCACAGGCAGGATTACAATGAAAGATGACATCTATATAGAGGTAACACTGGATTCATAATTCACAATAGGTGATGGTCTTGGCTCACCTCCTTCCCCTCCCTGTACAATGATCTCTGCACAGACCACAGAGTATGCCCACAACACTCCCTTTTATTGCGGTCCACAAACCTCTCCAGAATAGTTTATGGTCCATGTAACTGCCGTAACAACAGCTTAAGCAAGACGGACGCCCTATAATCATGTACAGAAAGTAGAATAAGATAATCTACCATAATAGTATAAAAACAGATTAGTAAAAAATTGATGTGTCATTACTGTGATAAAAATTAATATGATAATGTATATCATACGTTCCCTTTTAAGTTATATATGTATGCATTTCTTACCCATGGAAGCCCTCATAACAAACGTTTAGGAGTGATCTCTGATGTCTGAGACCCATTCACTAAAGACAATTAATAAAAGCTCAGTGAAGAGGATACGATTGGTGTATATTGTCTTTTTTTTTTTTTTTTTATACTCCCAGAGTTTGTATATAGGAGCAAAATGATGAAGTTCTGCCTAAGACTTATTAGGTCAACTAGTACTACATAAGTATGAGGTGCTGTCTCGGCTAACAGCAACATCATGGTGCTGGCATGCAAATAATTCCAAAAATGTCCATATTTCTATCGTTTATCCAAGAGATTTTGAGAAGTATGCGAAATAGTGTCTGTAAACTATGGATCAAATTCGATGAAGCACAAAAAATATTCGCTGCGAGAGACAAATGGATGTATTGTACATGAATATATATGTATTATACAACCCCAATTCCAAGAGACTTAGGACACTGTGTAAAATGTGAAGAATGCAATGATTTGTAAATCTCATATAGCCATATTTTCTCACTGCAGAACATCCATCACAGATCAGAAGGTGAAAGTTACTCATTTTTCTATTTTGTTTGAAAAAAATAACTCTTTAAGGCTGGGTTCACATTTGCTGCGTACGTCCTCTGCTAAGCCCCGCCTACTTCCGCATACTTCTGCATGCGTCCTGCATACCTATCTTTAACATTGGGTATGCAGGACATGCGGATGTATGCGGATTTGTCGTTTTGACACGCCCGCCGTCCGCACAAAACGCAACTTGTGTTCCCGTGTGGTCAGCGGGCGTGTCAAACAACGCATCCGCATGTAAAGCGTACCCAATGTTAGATAGGTATGCAGGAAAGATGCAGAAATATGCGGGGTTTAGCGGAGGACGTACGCAGCCCTCCGCAAAGCCCCCGAATGCAAATGTGAACCCAGCCTTAAGGCCCCGTCTCACATAGCGAGATCGCTGCTGAGTCACAAGTTTTGTGACGCAACAGCGACCTCAGTAGCGATCTCGCTATGTGTGACACGTACCAGCGATCAGGCCCCTGCTGCGAGATCGCTGGTCGTGTCAGAATGGCCTGGACCTTTTTTTGGTCGTTGAGGTCCCGCTGACATCACTGAATCGGTGTGTGTGACACCGATCCAGCGATGTCTTCACTGGTAACCACGGTAAACATCGGGTTACTAAGCGCAGGGCCGCGCTTAGTAACCCGATGTTTACCCTGGTTACCAGCGTAAATGTAAAAAAAAACAAACACTACATACTCACCATCTGTTGCCCGTCAGGTCCCTTGCCGTCTGCTTCCCACACTGACTGAGCGCCGCAAAGTGAGAGCACAGCAGTGACGTCACCGCTGCGCTCTGCTCTCACTGTACGGCGGCTCAGTCAGAGCAGGAAGCAGACGCCAAGGGACCTGACGGGCAACAGATGGTGAGTATGTACGGTTTGTTTTTTTTTTACATTTACGCTGGTAACCAGGGTACACATCGGGTTACTAAGCGCGGCCCTGCGCTTAGTAACCCGATGTTTACCCTGGTTACCCGGGTGCTGCAGGGGGACTTCGGCATCGTTGAAGACAGTTTCAACGATGCCGAAGTCGTTCCCCTGATCGTTGGTCGCTGGAGAGAGCTGTCTGTGTGACAGCTCCCCAGCGACCACACAGCGACGCTGCAGCGATCAGCATCGTTGTCTGTATCGCTGCAGCGTCGCTGTGTGAGACGGGGCCTTTAGAAATTGATGGTAGCAACACATCTCAAAAATGTTGGGACAGGGTTAACAAAAGGCTGGAAAATTAAGTGGTACTAATGAAAAACCGATGGAAGGTAAATTTTTAAGGCACACGACTGTATAAAGGAGCATTGTAGGGAGGCATAGTCTCTCAGAAGCAAAGGTGGTGAGAGGTTCACATATATGTAATCAACTAAGTCTAGAAATTGTGGAACAATTTCAGAAAAATGGTCCCTAACGTAAAATTAACGAAGAATCTATGTGCACTAGGGACAAGGTTGATGGTCAGTATTGGATGCTTTAAATCATCTGTATTGTATTGAAAGTAGGCATGATTTGGTCTTGCAAATCACTGCATGGGCTCAGGAATATTTCCAGAAGTCACTGCCTGCACCTTTTTGTTTGTATGCTTGATAAAGGCTGCATTGCTGCAGCTGAAACAACTCGTTTTGGGTTAATAAATCCACCTTTTTGCATCTCCTGGAGTGCTGCCATAACTTTTGTTTTGCTATACATGAGACAGATAGATGTAAGATAGATGGACACACAGATGTATGATAGATGGATATGTATGATCATTAAAGATTTACTTCTAATAACTCAAGAAATGTTCTGGATGAACCTGTAGGGTTGCTGGCCGTCCATCTTGGGTGTGTGGAATGCAAGGATGACTGTGGAGGTCTTTAGTCAGACCTCTTACTATAAACACATGCACTGAACCTCCCCTCCTCAGTGAGGGTGCGAGGTTAACATATCCTTTACAACACGCTTCCTTATGAGGAGAAGAATTCCTTTGCAATGCCTTGCTCAGACTAATCCTCCAGAAATCACTCGGCAGGATGACCCAGTAAGGATTGAGGAACCAGGCTGCTGTAATTTGTAAAAATCACCTTCCTCTTATCCCCCCACCACCTTCTTTTCTCCTCTACTTTGATAATGTCATGGTTACTGTGCTAGGAATTTAGAAACAGCACAGGGGGTTAACGCCCCATCAGCACAGTTGTGGCACCAGTTAAGTCTATTTATTTACTTCTTTAGGATTTTTCAGACAAAAAAAAAATTAAAACGTTTTAGTAGGTAAAAGTTGTATTTAAACAACCACCGCAGGAGTTCAAGACAAGCCTTGTTTCTTTTAAAGCAAACTGTTAAATTTGCATTAAGTGCATTTCCTCCTACCTTTAAAGAAAAGGGCCACAATAAAGCTGATCATATCATATATTCTGATATTTATTTAACGCTGATCATGCATACATTTATTATGACCACTATCGCTCCCAGCCTCCGTTCCTGAACATTTGCAATCTTTTGCAGAGCATACATGTCTGTGTTATAGAAAAAAGGGAATATTCTTCTGCTGGGCGCCTCCTGACAGCAGCTTTGGGTGATCATCATCACTTAATCGGGAGGCCCCCATACACATTATACTGTATGTCAGGTGCTGCTTCCAAAAGTGCCTGACATGACCAACTTTACTGTGCACAGTAAACTGTAAAAAAGCTGCACTCTATATAGACATATCTATGAGAGGATTAAGTCAAGGTCAGCTAAAAAAAATTCACATATCTTGTCTTAATTACAGATATTTGTGATGAAAGATAGGTCTAGTCTAGATGGACCAAGAATATATTTACTGGGATCCAGGCAACTCCATTGAGTACTAGGGCACACAGTGGTAAATCAAGTAAGGTCACATAAGCAATATTGTCCAATATGGATACAGTAAGAAAGTAGTGAACTGAATCACGCACATGTGACCCTCTCTTAAGTGGGCCCTCACATAAGGGAATAGATATGTGATGTGCTAAATGTGATCACATACAACAGTATTGTTCATAGAAAATAACAGAGAGTGATAAACGTAGTAGACTTCATAAAGCATGTGTGACCCTCTCTTCAATGGGCTTTCACGTGCATATAGAAAATATGCAAAAAAGCAAGGTCGTAGACCCCCCCCCCCCCAAAAATAAAACTAAAAAAAACTAAATACATTAAATAATAAATTAAATTTATGTAGCACCATTAATTCCATGGTGTTGTACATGAGAAAAGGGGTTACATACAGGGTTATAGATATCGTTAACAGTAAACAAGTAGTAGAATCAGTAGTAGTTATGTATCAATTAAATGCCAAAGTCACTTGCAGCAACATTATTGATAAATTAGCTCAATAATGAGGTGTGGTGCAGAAAGTAGGTAGGTTGCAGTTTAACTATACTTTATTTTTTTTTCTGCTGTTAAACCTAGTACTTTAAACATATAGCATAAATGTGATGAGGGTGATTTATCCATATGTTTTTCTGTGGTTTTTATATTTTTGCTTTTCCTTGGTAGCTGGAGCAGAGCTTCTCTGGAAGGAGAGCATGGAGTTGAGGAATGAATGTAAATCTTTATCTAAAGAAGCTGCTGAATTATTATCCATATTCAACCAGCAGAGAGCTGTACACAGGTACAACCGCCGTCTGTACGCGAATATACCGGATGACACACAGTGACTAATACTCTAGCTGAAGCACGAATATGCTGACACACAAGATATAAAATAAAGATGCAATATATCATTTGTGAGATGTGCTTCATATTTTTTCATATGTATAATAAGACTGTAAAGCAACTGTCCTATAGATGTAATGCAAAGGGATTTACGTGTGGAAAAAGTAATGACATTTTATTTTGTCCCTTGGGCAGTGTTCAGACAAACATTGCAATACACAGGCCAGTCATGTCTGCAGATATGATTGAGTGCATGTGCTGCTCAATGCCCTCGTCCCCATTGCAGACGGCTTGCAAATTTCATGCCATTGAAAGAAGGACTTTCATTGACAAACCGGAAGATATTAGTGGACGCTGCGATTTTTTTATTATTATTTTTTTGGCTCTGTCTGTACTAGCACATTTTCTTACGTTGAACAGTGTGCAGTCCGCTGTATACACAAAAGCAGGACAATGGACAATATTATTTTAATCTGAACATGGCCATAAAGTAATATGAGTAAGACTGCTTAGTGCAGTCGAAACGAGTTGACTGGGTCATGTCGACCATGTAAATTTTTCATTTGTATGCCCTATATTTTCTTTTGAAAAAGAAAAGGAAAATCCAGTCCTGCTGAGCCAGACTTCAATTTTTTTCTATTTTCCTCAATTACAAGAGCAGAGCTGAAGAAATACTCAGCATACACCCCACCTTTATCTTCAGTGAATTCTCGCACTGATGATTTCCGTTGACTGACAAAATCTCAGTCTTGAGATGCTGATGCCATTTAATTTCCTATAATATACGTTTAGTTGCTTTTGCCAAATCTTTAAGAGGCAGTTACAGTATATACCGTAAACAGTTTCTATGACTCTGTTGTTGTGTTTTTGCCAACTTTTTGACTTTTAGTACCTAATCAGCACCCCGAAGTTTCAGAAGTTCATATCTGCAGCCTTTCAGCTTTGTAGGCCGGGGTTACAATCCCACCAGGGTAACATATGCATGGGATTTGCATGTTTACCGGTTTTAAGATATTCTGGTAGCTCTACGGTATATATTCAACTTCTATGGGGTTTATCTGCCATTGTTTAACCATAAAAGTAGAAATGCAAGATTCAGAGGAAACCTACTAATACTGTAGGTTAATACATAGTATTGGATAAAAGGGTTTACTTGAGTGAGTTGTTCTGCAATAAACAAGCCCATGGCGTAAAAGTTTATTGTGTTTTTACTTATTCCATTGTGTTGTGTATTACACCCTGGTAGGAAGGAGGCCGTAATTGTCCAAAAGTGGGAAATGAAGCACAGATGTATTTCATGCAGGGCCCCTTACAAGTTTGTAAGGAAACTTACTTCCCATATGCAAGTATAAAAGCTCCAGCATTTACTATGCAAGACATTCTGAAAGTCTGCAAGTACCTACGGTATGGTGCAATTAGAAGTGGCGTCCCATCAATGCGCCTTATGATAGTGACCGGAAGATTGCTAATACATTCAAAGTGTCCCCATGCCTTATCATTTTATTGGCAGCACATCCCTTGTTTACACAGTAATGTGCTGCCGAAAATGATGATTATTTTTGGGTCCGGTATAAACCATTCGATTACTTGGCGAACAAGTGGGGTGATCGCCAGCATCTTTAAACGGATGGATATTTGGGAACACTAGACTAAATTCGCCATAACCTGTTTTAGTAATAATAACAATAACGGTAGTTACTGTTCAATGTGTGAAAAAAAAACTCTGTTGTGTTCTTGCATATGTTTTATTTTTCTCCTTTATATTGAATTTTCTTTTAATGATCTATTTTTATACTGAACAGGCAGCCAAGGAGACAAAGCTCACAGAGGACAAAGGCTGTAGGGAGCCTCCTAAGCACTACTGACACTAAACTGAGCGATACAGAAACACTAAGTTTGAGTCGTAAAAATGATTCCAGAGACCTTAACAAGGTATGCCCGCCCATTTGTCCTGGGTTTCTCTGCTGTATTTAGCATGTTATGTGATACAAAGTGTCAAGTATTACAGCTCCTTACAAGCTCTGTGTTGTAAGAAATTATAATATAGCACCCATGGGCTTTTGTGCATCCATTACACCTCTACAGGAGAAATATAAATCTTTGTACCTGTTAACCAGTAGATAGCTTGCAATTTTTTACCATTTTTTTTAGTTAGCCATTAAAAGGTATCAACCACTGAGGACTCTCAAGTCTCAATATTTTTCTATTTCACCTCTATGCCTCCAATTTCATACAAGGCAGAATCCTTTGGGTATTGTGTTTTAAAGATCTCTCCTTGATTGAAACTTTGCTTCTGGGAGGGAGAAAGTATGTATGGTAATATTGTGCAGTGCTGACCACCATACAGCAGAACACATACAATTATACATATATACGGATACAATAGCTTCATCAAACCATGATGTTCACCAGACAGATTTTCTCAGATGAGGAAAAGATGGAATAACATACATTTCTTCATTCTGTCTATATGTGAAAATTGGACGGCACGCAGATGTCATCCGATTTTTTCTCAACTGACTCATTGACATGTATGGCCAAGTTCAATCGAATTTACAGATGCAAATCGGGCGTGCTGTGATTTTTTTTTTCCACTGACAGACTCAATCCGGGGGAAAATTAGATATGTGCATGGCCTCATAGAATAACATTGGTCTGATTGTAATCCGATGTTTTGTCTGATCGCACTTGAACCACAAATACAATACTTCCACATATAGTGGGACCTATGCAATGAAACGATCACCACTATGGTACTCCTAGCCTGTCCTCCGATTGATTCCGGTTTCCGTACAGGAGGCGGAGTTTCTTCCCATAGCGCTGCACGTGAACTACAGGGAACACACACACTCTAGCTTTTGTACCAAGTTTCTTCACGCATGCGCAGCACTATGTCGCCCCACATCCACTCGGCTGATATTAATTTACAATTGGTAACTGCCCAATGAACGGTAGGGTCCTACATACTTAAACCGGCTCGCCCCCTGCCCTGACACGCCTCCAGAAGAAGCTAACGCGAAACGCGCGTCGGGGCAGAGGGACGCCGCGGTAATTGCAGCAGGCGAATATTTAAGGTAATATTCCTTCACTACTTCTTTCATTTGCCATGTTGGTTTTTTGCGGGGTCCAAAACAGGATATCACATTATTGAGCCTTGTCTCTTGGATAGTGATAGAGTTCTATTCACGGACCCCTACATCACTACATGGGCATGTAATAAGCTATATATACAGCATGTAGCCTGAGTTATTGTGCAATTATCTATGGCAGTATAGTCCCTTTTATTGGATTGTGCACCTTTCATTCATGTAGTAATTTTATATCAGATGTTTTATTATGCTTAATAAAATTTATTTCATTATAGTACCATAGTGGTGATCGTTTCATTGCATAGGTCCCACTATATGTGGAAGTCTTGTTGGGTGGTACTTATATCCTCCATATAGAGGAATTAGTCTTGGTGAATTATCGAGCAATAACGTGTGAATATATCCACAAATACAATAGTCTGCGCGAGCCCTTAGGAAAAGTCATCAATATCTCAACAGTGTGCAACACCTGTTACCCCCTGCTAATCCGCTGTAACCGGTGCTTGTCGGATGCTGCCGGAGCACAGAATCTCCATCAAAACTATAGTGGCCGCGTCCAAGTACTGCAGATACACCTCTTATTCACTTGAATAGGGGTGGATCTGCAATACCCAGCCGCAGCCACTATAGAAGTGATGGAGCTACTGTATTTCAGCAGCATCTGACAGCTTCCAACTGACACTGCTAACAGCTGATCAAGCTTCTATGAGGAGGTAAGTTCCATACTAGACCAGGGCAACGAAGTGGATGTTGACTATATGTACTTTTAAAAGGCATTTGATATGATACCACACAAAATGTTGGTACAGTTGTGCTCAAAAGTTTACATACCCCGGCAGAATTTTTGTTTTCTTGGTCTTTTTTCAGAGACTATGAATGATAACACCAAAACTTTTTCTCCACTCCTGGTTAGTGGTTGGGTGAAGCCATTTATTGTCAAACTACTGTGTTTTCTCTTTTTAAGTCATAATGACAACTCAAAACATCCAAATGACACTGATCAAAAGTTCACATACCTCATGCATTGCCCCCTCCAACATCAATGACAGCTTGAAGTCTTTTGTGGTAGTTGTGGACGAGGTTCTTTATTTTCTCATATGGTAAAGTTGCCCACTCTTCTTGGCAAAAAGCCTCCAGTTCCTGTAAATTCCTGGGCCTGAGTTGTCTAGCACGAACTGCGTGCTTGAGATCTCCCCAGAGTGGCTCAATGATATTGAGGTCAGGAGACTGAGATGGCCACTCCAGAACCTTCACTTTGTTCTGCTGTAGCTGTGTTTTGGATCGTCATCATGTTGGAACGTCCAAGTGCGTCCCATGCGCTGCTTCCGGGCTTATTGCAAATTTGCCTCCAGTATTTGCTCATAATGTGCTGCATTCACCTTTCCTTCAACTTTGACCAAGTTTCCTGTGCCTTTGTAACTCACACATCCCCAAAACATCAGCAATCCACCTCCATGCTTTACAGTAGGAATGGTGTTCCTTTCATCATAGGCTTTGTTGACCTCTCTCAAAATGTAATGTTTATGGTTGTGCCCAAAAAGTAAAATTTTGGTCTCATCATTCCAAAATTACTTTGTTCCAGAAGTTTTGAGGCTTGTCTCTGTGCTGTGTATTGTAGGTGAGATACTTTGTGGCATTTGTGCAGTAATGGCTTTCTTCTAGCGATTCCTCCATGCAGCCCATTTTTCTTCAAGTGCCTCCTTATTGTCATCTTGAAACAGCCACAACGCTAGTTTTCAGAGAGTCCAGTATTTCAGCTGATGTTATTTGTGGGTTTTTCTTTGCATCCCGAACAATTTTCCTCTCAGCTGTGGATGACATTTTTGTTTGTCTTCCTGACCGTGGTTTTGTTTTTATAGAGCCCCTGATTTTCCATTTGTTAATCACATTTTGAACGCTGCCTACTGGCATTATCAATTCCTTGGATATCTTTTTGTATCCCTTTCCTGTTTTATACAGTTCAACTACCTTTTCCCGTACATCCGTTGAAAATTCTTTTGCTTTCCCCATGACTCACAATCCAGAAATGTACCAGTGGCTGGATGAAAGATGCAAGAGTCTGTCGGAATCCCAGAAACTCACTCAGCTTTTATGCACATACACTGATTACAAGCAAACAGGTCACAGCTGAGGATGTTACTTTTAGTAGCCATTCAAACCCATTTGTGTCAACTTCTGTGCATGTTATCAGGCCAAAATCATCAGGGTATGTGAACTTTTGACCAGGGTCATTTGGATGTTTTGGGTTATCATTATGATTTAAAACGATAAAAATAATGGGATGCATTAAAAGAGGCAGAGATTCTCATGTAGATAACATAGGTTGTATCTATACAAGTCCGTAGTGCAGCCACGTCTCCTGTGTAGAAGAAGGACATAGCAGAACTTGAGCGGGTGCAGAGAAGAGCAACCAAAGTTATTAAGGGTATGGTTGGGCTCTAGAACCAAAACAGGTTATCAGACTTGTAGTTATTCAGTTTGGAAAAACAAAGGCTTAGGAGCGATGTCATTACAATCTACAAATATGAGGGGACAGTGCAGAGATCTTTTTAATGATCTTTTTACACTTAGGGCTGCGACTGGGACAAGGGGGCATCCTCTACGTAAAGAGGAAAGAAGGTTTAATCATAATCACAGTCGCAGAGTCTTTACTGTAAAAGTAGTGAGACTTGGAAGTTTCTGTCACATGATGCCGTAATGGTTGATTAACTACTAAAATTCAAGAAGGTTCTAAATGCCTTTCTTGAAAAATATAAAATTACAAATTATAATAATATAATAATAATTTTTATTTATATAGCGCCAACATATTCCGCAGCGCTTTACAACTTATAGAGGGGACTTGTACAGACAATAGACATTACAGCATAACAGAAATCACAGTTCAAAACAGATACCAGGAGGAATGAGGGCCCTGCTCGCAAGCTTACAAACTATGAGGAAAAGGGGAGACACGAGAGGTGGATGGTAACAATTGCTTTAGTTATTCGGACCAGCCATAGTGTAAGGCTCGGGTGTTCATGTAAAGCTGCATGAACCAGTTAACAGCCTAAGTATGTAGCAGTACAGACAGAGTGCTATTAACTGCATAAAGTGTATGAGAACATGATGCGAGGAACCTGATTATGTTTTTTTTTTTTTTTTATATTATAGGCCACACAGGGATAGTTAGGTTAATGCGTTGAGGCGGTAGGCCAGTCTGAACAAATGCGTTTTTAGGGCACGCTTAAAACTGTGGGGATTGGGGATTAAATGTATTAACCTGGGTAGTGCATTCCAAAGAATCGGCGCAGCACGTGTAAAGTCTTGGAGACGGGAATGGGAGGTTCTGATTATTGAGGATGCTAACCTGAGGTCATTAGCGGAGCGGAGGGCACGGGTAGGGTGGTAGACTGAGACCAGAGAGGAGATGTAGGGTGGTGCTGAGCCATGGAGTGCTTTGTGGATGAGGGTAGTAGTTTTGTACTGGATTCTGGAGTGGACGGGTAGCCAGTGTAATGACTGGCACAAGGTAGAGGCATCGGTGTAACGGTTGGTGAGGAATATGATCCTGGCAGCAGCATTCAGGACAGATTGGAGCGGGGAGAGTTTGGTAAGAGGGAGGCCAATTAGTAGAGAGTTACAATAGTCCAGACGAGAATGAATAAGTGAGACAGTAAGAGTTTTTGCAGAGTCGAAAGTAAGAAAAGGGCGAATTCTAGAAATGTTTTTGAGATGCAGATAAGAAGAGCGAGCCAATGATCGGATGTGGGGGGTGAATGAAAGCTCGGAATCAAGGATGACCCCAAGGCAGCGGGCATGTTGCTTTGGAGTAATGATGGAACCGCACACAGAGATGGCAATGTCAGGCAAAGGTAGGTTAGTAGAGGGAGAGAACACGAGGAGTTCAGTTTTTGACAGGTTCAATTTCAGATAGAGGGAGGACATGATGTTAGAGACAGCAGTAAGACAATCACTGGTGTTTTCTAAGAAGGTCGGCGTGAAAGCAGGAGAAGAGGTGTATAATTGGGTGTCGTCAGCATAGAGATGTTACTGGAACCCAAATCTACTGATTGTTTGTCCAATAGGGGCAGTATACAAAGAGAAGAGGAGGGGGCCTAGGACTGATCCTTGAGGAACCCCAACAGTAAGGGGAAGGTGAAAGGAGGAGGAACCAGCAAAACATACAGTGAAGGATCGGTCAGAGAGATAGGAGGAGAACCAAGAGAGAATGGTGTCCTTGATGCCGATGGAGCGGAGCATAGTGAGGAGGAGCTGATGATCTGTGTCAGTGTCGAATGCTGCGGAGAGATCCAAGAGAATTAGCATGGAGCAGTGACCATTAGATTTAGCTGTTAGTAGGTCATTAGAGACTTTAGTGAGGGCAGTTTCAGTAGAGTGTAAAGAGCGGAAGCCAGATTGAAGAGGGTCGAGAAGAGAGTTATCTGAGAGATAGCGGGTAAGACGAGAGTGGACCAGGCGTTCGAGGAGTTTAGAGATGAAGGGAAGATTAGAGACAGGTCTATAATTAGCGGCACAATTTTGGTCGAGGGAGGGTTTTTTAAGTAATGGATGTATGATGGCATGCTTAAATGAGGAGGGAAAAGTACCAGAAGTGAGGGAAAGGTTGAATATTTTTGTTAGGTGTGAGGTGACAGCCGGGGAAAGGGACTGGAGGAGATGTGACGGAATGGGTTCACTGGTGCAAGTGGTCGGGCGAGAAGATGCAAGGAGCCTGATTACTTCTTCCTCTGTAACTGGTTCAAAGTCAGAGAGTGAACTAGATGCAGTGGGGGAGGGAGGACAGTGCATGGTATGAAGAGATTGGGAAATGATTTCCTGTCGAATGTGTTCAATTTTTTATTTGAAGTAATTGGCCAGATCGTCAGCGCGGAGATCTGTGGTTGGGGCCTGCTCTCTTGGGTTGAGCAGGGACTGGAAAGTGTCAAAGAGACGTTTAGGGTTATTAGACAGTGAGGTGATGAGGGTGTTGAAATAGGTTTGTTTGGAGAGGTGAAGGGCAGAGTTGTATGTTTTTAGCATGAACTTATAATGGATGAAATCTTCGGGTAGATTAGATTTTCTCCACAGACGTTCGGCGCACCTAGAGCACCGCTGCAGGAAACGTGTTTGCAGCGTGTGCCACGGTTGTCGGCGTCTGTGTCGAGTTGTTCTAAGTATAGGAGGTGCAGCTTCATCCAGGGCACTTTGCAGGGTTTCATTGTAATGCTTCAGAACAGAATCAGGACATGAGGTGGAGAAGATTGGGGCCAATGAGGACTGCAAGTTCTTCATAAGTTTCTGGGTGTTAATGGCCTGTATGTTTCTATAAGTGTGGAAAGTGGGGGTGACCTGAGCGGGATGGCAGTTCTTGATAGAGAATGAAAGAAGGTTGTGGTCAGAGAGCGGGAGAGGGGAGTTTGTGAAATCACCCAGTGAGCAAAGCCGGGAGAAGACCAAGTCAAGGGAGTTTCCATCTTCATGCGTTGGAGAGTTAGTATGCTGCGAGAGGCTGTAAGAGGAGGTTAGAGATAAAAGGTGAGAAGCAGATGGGGAGAGGGGAGAAGCAATGGGGATGTTGAAATCACCCATGATAAGGGTGGGGGTTTCACAGGAGAGAAAGTGTGGAAGCCAGGTGGCAAAATGATCCAGGAACTGATGAGAGGGGCCAGGAGGACGATACACCACCGCCACTCGCATGGAGAAGGGGACGTAGAGTCTGACAGCATGGACCTCAAAGGAAGGGAATACAAGTGAGGGTACTTGGGGGATAACTTGGAAGGTACATTTGGGTGAAAGGAGCATACCAACGCCTCCACCTGCTCTGTTGTCTGATCTTGGGGTATGAGAAAAGTGTAGTCCACCATATGAGAGAGCAGCAGCAGCGGTGGTGTCTGACTGCTGGATCCAGGTTTCAGTAAGAGCCAGGAGATTAAGAGAGTTAGAAAGGAAAAAGTCATGAATGAAAGAGACAGAAGGCATGCATGGAATGACTGGCTATAACATGGGGGGCCGGGGTTTGGAGAGATGTCTCCTGCGACTAGGAGAAGGAGGATAGAAAGAGTGAACAGATGGTTAAGTGATTTGTGAGAGCGTCTCGTGTTGGATGGTGGGACTGAATGGATCTGCGCTGTTAAGCAATGTGAACAGAGCATGAGTGCTATACATAGGAGAGGCAAGAACAGAGGGGCCGATATGGATGGAGTGTAAAGAGTTTATGCAAGGGCGGTGAATGTGAGTGAATGCAGCAGCCAGGATATAGATTATACAAATACATATGGTGAGTATTTGTTCTGTTCCAAATGAATAGGGAATAGGTTTAGTTTTTCTTACCTGTCTCCTGCCCTGTCTAACTGCCATGTTATAACTGCCGAATACTTAGAAAAAACTACTTTGAATAAAAGTACACGAATAATAGTGCACGAATGCACCCCTGCATGAATGCATCCCCAAGCTATGTCTACATTTATAGAAGGCTAGCTCTTAGATCTCACTTTTTTTTTTTTTTTAGGGTGTTTCTCCCCCTCTCGTTACAAATCAATCTAACTCAGTTGAGACAGCAGGACACAATAATTGTAGTGATCAGATAAACAAATGTCCAGGTCTACATGGATCATAAACCCCTTTGAAACAGTTATGTGATCTGCATAGGGACAAGCAGAAGTGAGTTAAATATCTATAATGTTCTAAATATTCTATATATGTATCTAAATATTATGTGAATTAGTCTGATTGTCGTATGTGGAGTCAGGAAGAAATTGGAATTCATTTTTCCCTAATATGGAGCAATTGGTGTCTGCCTCATGGGGTTATTACCTTCCTCTGGATCAACATGTTAGGCTGTAGGTTGAACTTGATGGACTTAGTTTTTTAAGGTTGAAGGAAAACTTTTGAAACTTTAAGGGTAAGGGTATTGCACACCCACTGATCAGATATTGCTTGACTATCTTAACCCCTTCCCGACCTGTGACGCCACATAGGCGTCATGAAAGTCGGTGCCAATCCGACCCGTGATGCCTATGTGGCGTCATGGATGGATCGCATCCCTGCAGATCGAGTGAAAGGGTTAACTCCAGTTTTACCCGATCTGCAGGGACAGGGGGGGTGGTACTTCAGCCCAGGGGCCCGTGGCTACGATCGCTCTGATTGGCTGTTTAACTTTCAACAGCCAATCAGAGCAATTTGTAATATTTCACCTATGAAAATGGTGAAATATTACAATCCAGCCATTGCTGATGCCACAGTATCATCGGCCATGGCTGGAAACCCTGATCTGCCACCCCCCCACCACCACAACCGATCGCCTCCCCAGTCCTCCTTTCTGCCCCGTACTGTGGTCCACTCCCCTCCGTCCTCCTGTCCTCTCCCCATCCTCCTGTCCACTCCCCCCGTGCTTCGATCCACCCCCCGTGCTCCGATTCCCCCCCCCCCCCCCGTGCTCCGATCTCCCCCCCCCATCATACTTCGAGCCTCGCTGTGTCCGTCCATCTTCTTCAAGGGCGCCGCCATATTCCAAAATGGCGGGCGCATGCGCAGTGCGCCTGCCGAATCGGCCGGCCGGCAGATTCGTTCCAGGTACATTTTGATCACTGTGATAAAACCTATCACAGTGATCAAAATAAAAAAAAATAGTAAATGAACCCCCCCCATTTATCACCCCCATAGGTAGGGACAATAATAAAGTAAAGAAAATATATATATATTTTTTCTTCCCCCACTAGGGTTAGGGTTAGGGCTTGGGTTAGGGCTTGGCTTAGGACTAGGGTTAGGGCTAGGGTTAGAATTAGGGTTAGAACTAGAGTTAGGGTTAGATTAGGCTATGTGTACACATGGTGCGGATTTGGCTGCGGATCCGCAGCGGATTGGCCGCTGCGGATTCGTAGCAGTTTTCCATCAGGTTTACAGTGCCATGTAAACCTATGGAAAACCAAATCCGCTGTGCCCATGGTGCGGAAAATACCACGCGGAAACGCTGTGTTGTATTTTCTGCAGCATGTCATTTCTTTGTGCGGATTCCGTTTTACACCTGTTCCTCAATAGGAATCCGCAGGTGAAGTCCGCACAAAAAACACTGGAAATCCGCTGTAAATCCGCAGGTAAAACACAGTGCCTTTTACCTGCAGATTTTTCAAAAATGGTGCGGAAAAATCTCACGCGAATCCGCAATGTGGGCACATAGCCTTAGGGTTAGGGTTGGAATTAGTTAGGGTTGGAATTAGGGCTAGGTTTGGAAATAGGGTTAAGATTAGGCTTGTGGTTATGGTTAGGGGTGTGTAGAGGTTAGGGTTGGGATTAGGGTTAGGGGTGTGTTGGGGTTAGGGTTGTGGTTAGGGGTGTGTTGGGGTTAGGGTTATATCTAGAGTTGGGATTAGGGTTTGGGGTGTATTGGGGTTAGTGTTGGAGTTAGAATTGAGGGGTTTCCACTGTTTAGACACATCAGGGGTCTCCAAACGCAACATGGCGCCACCATTGATT
Organism: Ranitomeya variabilis; assembly: GCF_051348905.1. NCBI lineage: Eukaryota > Metazoa > Chordata > Amphibia > Anura > Dendrobatidae > Ranitomeya > Ranitomeya variabilis. The sequence continues at coordinate 221,714,469 of NC_135233.1, forward strand.
CCAGCCAATCTTGCGTTCAAAAAGTCAAATGGTGCTCCCTCCCTTCCGAGCCCCGACGTGCGCCCAAACAGTGGTTTACCCCCACATATGGGGTACTAGCATACTCAGGACAAACTGGGAAACAATTATTGGGGTCCAATTTCTCCTGTTACCGTTGTGAAAAAAAAAATTGCTTGCTAAAACAATTTTAGAGGAATGAAAAATTATTTTCTCTTCGCCACGACAGCACCCACTGAGAGAGGGGATCCGCCCCTAGGAACAGGAAACCCTACGGAGAGATAAAAGGGGCGGTCCCCCTCGCTCCCACAGTTTGGTTTCCTGTTCCTATGGGAATCCACGGAGAAGAGGATGCCTAGCCTAGATGCCGCTTGCGCAGTTTACCTGTGAGGACGGCAAGGGCTCCAGAGCTGGATGCAGCGTCGGGGGTCCTGGTGTCAGCTTCCCCCCTCTGCTGGCAGACGCCGTGAGGCCAGGACTGATAGGTGGCTGGCTCACAGGAACTCATCCGGGACGTCTGCGGGGAGCTAGCGCTGAGGTCTGGTGAGCGCTGCGCCGTCCTCGGCGAGCGCTTATGCGGCGTGGAGCCCCAGTATGTTCCCCCGGAAGTACAGCTGAAAACTTCCGGGGTGATGGAGGAGACGGCGCCTGCGCTGGTGCCGGTGACAGCGCGGGCGCATAGGATATGGCCGCGACCCGGAGGTGATTAGCACTTCCGGGTTCAACAGGAAGAAGATGGCGGCCCCCATGTGAAAAGGACGCCGGCAGTAACGCTCCGGCGTCCAATATGGATTTGGCACAGGACCCTGCGATGTCTTCCATTGAAGCCACCGCAACTACGCCTCGCAGCCATGCCAGCAGCAGCAGCCGCTCCAAGCGGAGTAGATCTTCTAAGAAGAACAAGCCTCAGCAGTCTCCTCCTCGTCAGCCGGTACCTTCACAGACAGCTTCACTGGGGTGAGTGTACATCTACCCTATTAAGCTGATTACTGTTCCCTCTCCTTCTATACACTCTAGGCAAAATGTACCGAAAAAACGAAACACAAACAGTGTGCGTTATGTCTTCAGCCCCTTCCGGATAGTTACAAAAAGAGTCCTTACGGGAGGAGGCCTCGATTAAATCAGAAGACATTAGAGTTATGATTAGGGAAGAATTACAAGCCCTGCATAGTTCGGAGAAAGAGATGCGTACTAAGGGGATAAGAGAATATGTTTCACCCATATCTGACCAGTCTTCCGAATTAGAGAATGCAGATTCGGATATTTCCCGAGAATATGTTTCCTTGGATGAGGATCAGGATACGTGCTTTCCCACTGATAGTATTGATAACCTGGTGAAATCCGTCTGTAACACCATGGGCATCGAGGATTCTAAGACCCCTAAAACACAGCAGGACATAATGTTCGCTGGGCTGTCTGAAAGGAAAAGACCCTCCTTTCCGGTGATAGCAGCAGTTAAAAATTTAATTAAAAAAGAGTGGGAAAGCCAGGGGCAAAGGGGATTACCACCATCTTCAAAGAGACGTTATCCTTTTAATGATGAGGAATTCTCAGCTTGGTCAAAAGCCCCAAAAGTAGACGCAGCAGTGGCATCCACATCCAAAAGATCCTTGCTACCTGTGGAGGATTCAGGTTCACTACAAGTTCCTCTGGACCGCAAAGCCGACTCTCTCCTTAAAAGAGCGTGGGAATCTTGTGCGGGAGCCCTAAGACCGGCTGTGTCAGCTACATGCACCGCTAGGTCCATGTTAGTCTGGCTAAGTGACTTGGAAGAAGGACTTAAAAACGGTCTCTCTCGGGACAAGTTGAGAGCCTCTATACCTTTGATTAGGGGCGCTACAGCCTTCCTGGCAGACTCATCTGCTTACTCAATACGTTTGGCAGCCAAGTCGGCAGGGCTGACTAATGCAGCACGTAGGGCCTTGTGGCTTAAGGGTTGGAAAGGTGATCCCCAAACAAAATCCAAATTGTGTGGCCTCCCATGTCAGGGTGAGTACCTATTTGGTACTAAACTGGACGAGATCCTAACTAAAGCAGGAGAGAGGAAAAAGGGCTTCCCTAATAATAATTACCTTCCATCCTATAGGAGAGCGTTCCGGAAGCCCGTGTTTAACAAAAGGAAGGATTTCAAGAACGAAGACCGCTGGGCCCCTAGAGACACCAGACAGAGAGGAGCATTCTTTGGGAAGCGCCCTGTCAAAACTGAAGAAAAACCCCGCTAGAACAGATCTACCTGTGGCAGGTAGATTGTCTTCCTTCTCAGATCAATGGCAGAAAATAACATCAAGCGTTTGGGCAAATAGTCTCATCACCTTTGGCCTAAAACTAAAATTTTCCCGAGTCCCTCCGGACTCATTTCTATTGACTTCTTTAAAAACCCAGTTACAACAGGAGGCTTTGGAGCAGGAGGTAATGAATCTTCTAGCCAAAAGAGTTTTGGTGGAAGTTCCATTTCTTCAGCAAAAAAAGGGATTCTATTCCCCTCTATTTTTAATCCCAAAGCCAGATGGATCATTCAGAACCATTTTGAACCTTAAAAAATTGAACACCTTCTTAGACAATCAAACCTTTAAAATGGAATCTATCCGGTCCACCATAAAACTGTTATCTCCCCATTGCTTTATGACGGTACTTGACCTGAAAGATGCGTATTACCATCTACCAATTTTTATAGATCATCAACAATATCTCCGCGTGGCGATTGTGTTGAATGGATGTATACGACATTTTCAGTATACAGCGATGCCCTTTGGACTATCAATAGCTCCAAGGGTATTCACTAAATTAATGTCGGAAGTAATGTCATTCTTAAGGGTCAGAGATACCCTCATAATTCCGTACCTTGATGATCTTTTAGTAGTAGGGAGTTCCCCTTCACAATGTCACCAACGATTATGTGATATGGTTTCGTCCCTGCAAAGGTTAGGATGGTTGATAAATTGGGAAAAGTCTAGACTTTTTCTAACTACTCGACAAACATTCTTGGGGATTATAATAGACTCTATAAGCCAAAGATGTTTCCTACCAGAATCCAAGCAATTGACAATAAGAAATAAGGTACAGTCGGTGATAGATAAACCTCTAATATCTTTAAGAGAAGGCATGTCCCTCCTTGGCTCCTTCACGTCGTGTATCCCAGCAGTACCATGGGCTCAATTTCATTCAAGGCGTTTACAATATGCAATTTTACATGAGGAAATAAAATTACAAGGTCGTTTAGATGGTAAAATTTCCCTTTCTGAATACGTAATTAAATCTCTATCCTGGTGGCTAGAACCAGATCACTTGGTTAGTGGGGTCCCCTGGGTAGTTAAACCCTCAAACACAATATTCACGGATGCCAGTCCTAGTGGTTGGGGAGCACATTTGAGAGATCAGGTAGTCCAAGGTCTATGGTCGGTTACGGAGTCAGACGACTCATCTAATATGAGAGAGCTGAAAGCTATCTATCACGCTCTATGTGAATTCCTTCCGCAGCTACACGGAACACATACAAGGATTCTGTCAGACAACATGACATCAGTAGCTTATATCAATCATCAAGGAGGAACAAGATCAGGAACACTCATGTCTATAACCGAAAGCATCCTAGCTATAGCCGAAGAACATCTACTGTCTCTATCAGCACTACATGTCAGAGGAGTGGACAATTCAAAAGCGGACTTCCTCAGTCGTCATACCCTCCACCAAGGGGAGTGGGTTCTAAATCGTCAAATCTTCAAAATGATAACCATGAAATGGGGTATACCCAAGATATATCTCTTCGCTACAAGAAACAACAGGCAATTAAAAAAGTTTGCTTCAATGTTCCAATCCGACAAACCGGATTTTCTCGACGCCCTCCAGGTGCCATGGACATTTCAAAAAGCGTATGCCTTTCCTCCTCTGATACTTCTACCAACAGTGATCAGGAAGATAAGGGAGGACGAAGCCAATATAATCCTGATTGCCCCATTTTGGCCAAAGAGACCATGGTTTTCCCTGCTCAGGGCCATGTCGATCTCAGATCCATGGATTCTTCCAGAGGATCAGGATCTTCTCTTCCAGAGACCCTTCAACCACCCTCATGTGAAGGGTCTACGGTTGACAGCCTGGAATTTGAGAGGCAATTGTTAAAACTAAGGGGTTTCTCTGATCAAGTGATTAATACTTTATTATTAAGTAGGAAAAGATCCACTACTTCCATATATGTGAGAATATGGAGAAAGTTTCTAAGTCTTTATCCATTGACCTTGTCAAAAGAAATTCCTATTTTTTCCATTTTAGAATTTCTCCAGAAAGGACGTGACTTGGGTCTCTCAGTTAATACCTTAAAAGTACAAGTCTCTGCTCTAGGGGCATTGTATAGTCACAATGTAGCGGGTGATAGGTGGATAGCCAGATTTATTTCAGCCTGCCAGAGGTCAGAACCAGTTCAGACTCCCCGCATACCTCCTTGGGACGTTAATTTAGTCCTTGAAGCCTTGACAGGTCACCCATTTGAGCCACTACACTCAGCTCACATTAAACACGTTACACTCAAGACTGCTCTTCTTGTTGCGTTAGTGTCGGCAAGAAGGGTAAGTGACATACAGGCATTATCAGTAGATCCTCCTTTTCTGTCGATATTTCCAGATAGAATTGTCCTGAAAACAGACCCTTCCTACCTACCTAAGATGTGTACTAAATTTCATAGATCTCAAGAAATTCTTCTTCCTACTTTCTATAATAACCCTACAAATCAGGAAGAGGAGAAGTACCATACTTTAGATGTAAAAAGGGCTGTAATGACTTACTTAGACAGGACTATTGCCTGGAGGAAGAGCAGGGCTCTCTTTGTTTCCTTTCAGGGTCAAAGAAAAGGAGCTGGTGACACAAAAGCCACATTATCTCGATGGATTCGGGAGGCGATATACCTTGCCTATTCGTCTAAAGGGGAGAATCCACCTGAGGCTGTGAAGGCACATTCCACCCGGGCGATAGCTTCATCCTGGGCGGAACGAGCAGAAGTTCCAATAGAACTCATATGTAAGGCCGCAACCTGGTCTTCTCCTGTTACCTTCTATAATCACTATAGATTAGATCTATCTGCTTCCACTGATTTGTGTTTCGGTAGATCAGTTCTTAACACAATAATCCCCCCCAAATAACTATCTCTGAAAGTCTCTCAGTGGGTGCTGTCGTGGCGAAGAGAAAACACCGGATTACGTACCGGTAATGCTCTTTTATAGAGCCACGACAGCACCCCTTCACTTCCCTCCCATATATATATATATTAACTTGCATATGAGCACTGTTAAGGGTGATTGGTTCTTGTAGATATATGTAATTAAGTTAAGATAAATGATGATATAGAATTATCTACTAAAACTGGTGGGCGGTTCCTCGCAATCTCTGTAGCCCGAACTGTGGGAGCGAGGGGGACCGCCCCTTTTATCTCTCGGTAGGGTTTCCTGTTCCTTGGGGCGGATCCCCTCTCTCAGTGGGTGCTGTCGTGGCTCTATAAAAGAGCATTACCGGTACGTAATCCGGTGTTTTTTATTTTCACGGCTCTGCGTTATAAACTTCTGTGAAGCACTTGGGGGTTCAAAGTGCTCACCACACATCTAGATAAGTTCCTTGGGGGGGTCTAGTTTCCAAAATGGGGTCACTTGTGGGGGGTTTCTACTGTTTAGGCACATCAGGGGCTCTGCAAACGTTACATGATGCCCGCAGACCATTCCATCAAAGTCTGCATTCCAAAACTTCACTACTTCCCTTCCTAGCCCCGACTTGTGCCCAAACAGTGGTTCCCCCCACATATGGGGTATCAGCGTACTCGGGGAAAACTGGACAACAACTTTTCGGGTCCAATTTCTCCTGTTACTCTTGTGAAAATAAAAAAATTGCGGGCTAAAAAATAATTTTTGAGGAAAGAAAAATGATTTTTTATTTTCACGGCTCTGCGTTATAAACTTCTGTGAAGCACTTGGGGGTTCAAAGTGCTCACCGCACATCTAGATTAGTTCCATGGGAGGTCTAGTTTCCAAAATGGGGTCACATGTGGGGGAGCTCCAATGTTTAGGCACACAGGGGCTCTCCAAACGCGACATGGTGTCTGCTAACGATTGGAGCTAATTTTTTATTCAAAAGTCAAATGGCGCTCCTTCCCTTCCGAGCCTTGCCGTGTGCACAAACAGTGGTTTTTGACCACATATGAGGTATCGGTGTACTCAGGAGAAATTGCCCAACACATTTTATGATCCATTTTATCCTGTTGCCTATGTGAAAATGAAAAAATTGAGGCTAAAAGAATTTTTTTGTGAAAAAAAAAGTACTTTTTCATTGTTACGGATCAATTTGTGAAGCACCTGGGGGTTCAAAGTGCTCACTATGCAACTAGATAAGTTCCGTGGGGGGGTCTTGTTTCCAAAATGGGGTCACTTGTGGGGGAGCTCCAATGTTTAGGCACACAGGGGCTCTCCAAACGCGACAATGGTGTCCGCTAAAGATTGGAACCAATTTTTCATTGAAATAGTCAAATGGCGCTCCTTCCCTTCCGAGCCCTGTTGTGCGCACAAACAGTGGTTCCCCTCCACATGTGGGGTATCGGCGTACTCAGGACAAATTGTACAATAACTTTTGGGGTCCAGTTTCTCTTTTTACCCTTGGGAAAATAAAAAATTGTTGCTAAAAGATCATTTTTGTGACTTTAAAGTTAAATGTTCATTTTTTCCTTCCATGTTGCTTCTGCTGTTGTGAAGCACTTGAAGGGTTAATAAACTTCTTGAATGTGGTTTTGAGTACCTTGAGGGGTGTAGTTTTTAGAATGGTGTCACTTTTGGGTATTTTCAGCCATATAGATCCCTCAAACTGACTTCAAATGTGAGGTGGTCCCTAAAAAAATGGTTTTGTAAATTTCGTTGTAAAAATGAGAAATCGCTGGTCAAATTTTAACCCTTATAACTTCCTAGCAAAAAAAAATTTTGTTTCCAAAATTGTGCTGATGTAAAGTAGACATGTGGGTAATGTTATTTATTAACTATTTTGTGTCACATAACTCTCTTGTTTATAACTCTCGTTTCATAACTCTCGTTTAACAGAATAAAAATTAAAAATTTGAAAATTGCGACATTTTCAAAATTTTAGCCAAATTTCCATTTTTTTCACAAATAAACGCAAAAATTATTGACCTAAATTTACCACTAACATGAAGCCCAATATGTCACGAAAAAACAGTCTCAGAACTTCTAGGATCCGTTGAAGCGTTCCTGAGTTATTACCTCATAAAGGGACACTGGTCAGAATTGCAAAAAACGGCCAGGTCTTTAAGGTCAAAATAGGCTGGGTCATGAAGGGGTTAAAGATGGGTCATCAATAATAAATGAAAAAAAATAAGTTGTGACCAAACTCTTTTTTTGTCAGACATTTAGGTCACAATTCTTAATTTTCATTTTATTTAACTCATTCATCTAAATAGTGGAATGAACAAAGAGCTAGCACTCGACTGTAGGTGGAAGTTGGCGGTGCAAGTGAACGGAGTCCCAAGACCCCAAGAGTTCCAAGATAATCAAATCTCTGCACTCATCATAGTTCAAGTCAAATTTGCTGAAGTGAATATTTTTATTGAAGGTGAAAACGAAGAAATAAGGCAACAGAAAATTAACGTTTCGGCCACTCGGTGGCCTTGATCACAAATGATGCCTTATTAGGTAATTCGTATAACGTCTTAAGATAATAGAGTAGAAAATTCAAAATAAAGGTGGCCCAGATTTCTCCCTGGAAGGGGCTATAAATTCAATTGTGACTGTCCAGGACAGAGTATCAATGGTCTTGAGTAATCTGTTGGATGGTGGATTGACTTAGTAGTCTTAAGCCCATATCCTATAATCCTGAGGGACCCAGGGGCCGAGGAGACCGTTTGCATTGCCGCCTCCACCGCCAGGACATGTGCTGTGTCGGCGCTTCCCACAGGACCAGCCAAACGGTCTCCTCGGCCCCGGACTGCGCACACACTGCGCCACCAATCCATTCTTCAATAAGCAGATCCACCTTACACTGAGGGTTCAAACCTAGTGTGGAGAACATTACTTCCACTACCCACCCCTGGGTCCCTCAGGACTATAGGATATGGGCTTAAGATAGCCCCTTCTATCACTACCAGGGAGAAATCTGTGCCACCTTTATTTTGAATTTTCTACTCTATTATCTTAAGACGTTATACGAATTACCTAATAAGGCATCATTTGTGATCAAGGCCACCGAGTGGCCGAAACGTTAATTTTCTGTTGCCTTATTTCTTCGTTTTCACCTTCAATAAAAATATTCACTTCAGCAAATTTGACTTGAACTATGATGAGTGCAGTGATTTGATTCTCATTCATCTAAATAGGCACACAGTGTTTAATGAAGTGGCGCAAATAAAAGGTGCTCATTTTTTTTCGCTCTTTTGCTTTGTTTTCCAAATTTTTTGAGTTTAAAGATTATTAAAAAGTTGCAAACAGGGCGTGGCTATGTAGCCAAAGAAGAAGGAAGCATCGTAGGAGAGCTCCGTATATCCTGAGCTGATTCTGCCATATATACTGAGCGTGACCGAGCGGTACTAACCAAAATTGGAACCCCATACATCGGAGAGTCTTGTGGATCTCCTGGGAGACCGCTGTGGAGATCCGTGGAACCGGGAGCTGAGGGAACCGAAGTAAACAGGAGACCCCCACGTGCAGCGGCGGCCATCTTCAGGGCGCGCGCCAGGGAACACAGGACGCGGCGCTGCTTTCTGCTGGAGCCAGGCCCCTATCATCTTGGAAGCGGCGGTGGCCAACCGCGCTGGTGAGAGCAGCGGGGTGCCTGCACGCAGGAGCGGGGAAGACATACGGGACGCAGCGCTGCTCTCTGCTGGAGCCGGGTCCCTTTTCATCTTGGAGTGGCGGTGGTGGATGGTGCTGGTGAGTGCAGCGGGGTGCCTGCACGCAAGAGTTGTGAGGACTGACACAAGCGGCGGTACGTGCCTGGGGCAGCGGCCATCAACTTAGCGCACACCCTGACAGATAGGGAAGTTGCGCTTCTAATCTTATCAGCGGCGCTGGACGAGTGAGCGTGTGCCTGAAGAAGTAGGGGTGGTGCAGCGTGTGCCCTGAGAAAGTGGGACCTGCCCCCCCCCTGTCGGGTGGACACCTTCCCTGCTAACGCCATAACATTACAGGGATTAACCCCTTTCTTGCTGCTCCCCTTATGGTAACTGTGAGATGCACGGCTTGTGTGTTACAGCGACTATCTCTATATATCTGATACCTTAAGCTACCTGCCCAGCGGGCTCTTGTCTTATAACTTTTGGGTTTAATAATACGGGACTCGAAATCGGAATACAGCTTATCCATAATTACCTCTGAGATCACTTTGTGAGATCCCCTTGTGTGTACCCACCATGCAGCACGCTAGAAGAGCAGCGGCTGCTGAAAAATTAAAAAAATATGCCAAGGACGATTCTCATGATAATGTGCGCAATCTTAGAAATAATCCTGCACCATCTCAGCGTAAAGGTCGCCCCTCTGATGGTAACGAGGAGGGAGGAGAAGATGAACTGACTCTTAAACAGGCATCAGAGCAGTTGATGCAGGCTATCTCCCTCACTAGATCATCTCTTACGGAGAAAATAGAAGATGTGAATACTGAGGTGGGCCGCCTGCGACATGACATGCAAGCTATGAGAGGGTGCATTTTGGAGGTTGAAACGAGGGTGTCTCATATAGAAGACACTATCACCCCTATGGAAGCTAAACTGACTAAAGCTGCTGGATCCGTAAATGTTTGGAAGCAAAAGGCAGACGATTTGGAAAATAGACTGCGCCGCAATAATATCCGAATTATAGGTCTCCCGGAGCGGTCGGAGGGTCAGCAGCCCGAGCAATTTCTGGAGGAATGGCTTAACTCTTCACTGGGAGATGGATTCTCCTCGACATTTTCGGTGGAGAGGGTCCATAGGGTCCCGACGAGACCTCTTCCTCCTGGAGCTCCACCACGACCTTTTCCTGGCACGTCTCCTTAATTGTAGAGACAGGGATGCCATCCTTCGCTTGGCGCGACAGAAGGGCCTCATTAAATTCGATAATGCTACCATATCGATTTTTCCAGATTTTTCCATGGAACTTCAAAAGCAGCGGGCACGATTTATGGATGTCAAGAAACAACTTAGAGATAAGAACATCGTCTACTCCATGCTCTATCCAGCCCGGCTCCGTATCGTCCATAAGGGCTCCTCCTTATTCTTCACAGACCCAGCGGAGGCGACCGAGTGGCTACGGTCTCGCGGGGGGCCGAATGTGGAAGACTCCTAACCTGGGTTCCCTGACTAACGGCAACATAAATAGAGCTTTCTGTCCGGGTGCGGAAAATGTCAACAATACCGGACACTGAATCCAGTGAGGGTATCCCCTTTTCAATCTGACTGTGGGAGTATGGAAATATACTCCCCTACTGTTCAAGTTTTGTTTAGTTTGGTTTTATGTACTAGTTTTGGTTGTTTACTAAATGTGGTTGCCGCTAATACTCTTTGCTCTGTGTGATGCCGCTGAACTGCACCCGGACAATAATGATATGCATTAATTCTCCCTTTAAAAGTAAACATGGGGGCTGAAATTATATGTATGACCTGGAACATACGAGGTATTAAAACCCCTCGAAAGAAAATGAAGGTATTTTCGCAGATAAAAAGATATCACCCTCATGTCGTAGCACTAATAGAGACACATTTAACAAGGGACACGGCTCGATGTATGCAAAAACCATGGGTACAATGGTCCCTACATGCTTTTCACACTAGCCATTCAAGAGGGGTCTCTCTGCTGATACACAAGGAGGTCAGATGGGAGGCCAAGGAGGCGAGACGTGATCCAGAGGGTCGTTTCGTCTTTGTGCATGCATTCATAAACTCACGAGAGTACAGTATGTGTTGCTGTGTATCTATAACCCCCCCTCCTGCTAACATGTCAATCCTCCGTATGGCTCTGGGCTTCTCCTTAAAATATCCGGAAGCCAATGTTATTTGTATGGGAGACTTTAATTTAGTTATGAATCAATCCATGGATAGATTGAGATTAGACGACGCAGCATCAGGGGAAGCTTTACCTCAACCCCCCTCTCAATTGGCACTGTTTATGGATGGTAGCGGGTGGCTAGATTTATGGAGAATAAGTCATCCAGAGGTTAAGGGGTACACCTGCCACTCATCTACTAGGCAGTCTCTATCTCGAATAGACTATATATTTGGGTCGGGTGGTTTGGCATTACGGGTGGATAGCATTGAACATGGTAATCAGGGGATCTCAGACCATAGCCCAATTATTCTTAAACTTAAATATGGGCAATCCGATAACAATAATAGATCCTGGAAATTGAATCCCTTTTGGTTAAAATTAATAGACTCTAGTGATAGGACGGTCGATCAGTTGAATGGTTTTATTCTAACACACTCGGAACTCCAAAACCTTGGTTTATTGTGGGATACCCTGAAGGCATACTTGAGAGGATGCTTATCTTCTACCATTTCCTATATCAAGAGGGTGACGGCGAGGGAGGACGAGGAGATAGAGCAAAGATTAAAAGACTCGGAGGCCACTTATATAGCTAATCAGTCCAGCAGTAATAGAATTGAGTGGCTTACTTCCCAGAGACTATATACCCAACATGCAGACGCTAAGTCAAAACGCAAATTATTTTTCACTCGTCAGTCCTATTTGAGCTGGGGAATCAGGCCAGCACACTCCTGGCCTTCTTGGTGCGCCAGCACAGCGCCTCCAACACAATATTGCAGATCCGGGTGTCCGATGGCTCATTGGTGTCCTCTACTGATGGAATACTTCAGGGCTTTTATGATTATTATACTTCGCTGTACAAGTCTAGTAGTGGTTTTGATCTTGATGAATGCTTGGATTATTTATCAGATATAACATTCCCCTCTCTAAGCCCATCCCAACGAGCCCTTATGGAGGCTGAATTTACCCTGGAAGAGGTAGAACATGCTATAGTAGATATGGCTACTGGGAGGGCCCAGGGACCTGATGGGTTTCCCATTGAATTTTATAGGAAATACCGTGATAAATTAGCACCTATATTACTGAAGGTACTCAAGGGAATATGGGAGGGGGAATCTGTGCCCGAAACGTTTTATGATGCTAATATTATCGTGCTCAGGAAGGAAGGGAAGGATCCTCTGGATTGTGGATCATATAGACCAATTTCTTTGGTGAATGTGGACTATAAAATTTTTACTAAAATTCTAGCTACTAGATTGAATACGTTCATATTAGATCTCATACACCCGGATCAAACCAGTTTTATGCCCGGGAAAAATACTTCTATTAATATCAGACGGGTGCAATCGGTCATTCAATATAGTTCACTAGAACCGGATAACAAGTGGGCATTGCCTTCGCTGGACGCAGCCAAGGCTTTTGACTCCCTTGAGTGGTCCTTTTTAATTGCATGTCTGCGGAAATATGGGTTTGGGAATAAATTTCTGAGAGGGATAGGTACATTATATGCGAAGCCTGGGGCACGTATGGTGGTGAACGGCTCTATGTCTGCACCATTTTCTTTGCATAGGGGAACTCGCCAGGGATGCCCTCTCTTTCCAGATTTATTTGCCTTGGCAATAGAGGCCTTGGCAATACAGATGAGGTCCTCTGTAGACATTAAAGGGATACATATTGCTGATCGAGTGGACATTATTGGTCTTTATGCTGATGATATGGTGGTGTTTATGGACCAAACGGAAGATACATTACCAAAAGTAATAACGATGATTGATAAATTTAGTAAATTTTCTGGTCTCTATATAAATTGGGATAAGTCTGCTCTGATGCCTCTCTCCCATACCCCAATGTCATGCCTTGAAACCCTCTCGCTGCTGCCCATTGTCTCCAATTTTAAATATCTGGGAATACATATGTCCCAGCGCAGTCACCTAGATTTGCATCTCAATATATATCCACTACTGGACGTGGTTAAATCTAAATTTGCTACCTGGGACAAGCTCCCGCTGTCTGTGGCTGGTCGTATCAACCTGATCAAAATGATATTGCTCCCAAAATTGAGCTACTGTTTTCAGCACAGTGCCGTTTTAATACCTAAATCTTTCTTTGCAACCCTAAACTCCCTTACTACATCTTTCATATGGGGGAAGGCTAGGCCGAAACTTAAATTATCCACCCTGCAGAGACCCAAGCAGGGGGGTGGGGCGGCCTTGCCGGACTTCTATTTATATTACCTTGCTGGACCGGCTAAAATGATAAATAAGTGGATGCCCGGGAAATCTGTTCCTAACTCTGAAAGCCATATACTGCATTCAGCTAAAATTGATTGCCCGCTGGGTTTTTTGGAGATGGAGAAAATTGCTGTTCCTCGTTTGCTACCTTTGCTCCTGTTGGCACGATCAATATGGAGGCAAATTAAAAAAGTAACAAAATTTGTCGACACAGCAGCCGAAATGCCGCTGTGGAATAATGGTTATTTTCCGGGATTATTAGGCCACCCGTCTACTGAATTTTGGATATCGTATGGTGTCCTCACAGTGAGTAATATACATAACCAGGGGATTTTTGTTTCCTTTGAACAATTACAAAATACTCATAACATACCGAAGTCTCAATTTTTCCGCTACTTACAATTAAGATCAGCTTTCCAATCACATGTACGGAATATGGGTACAGGTCGAGCTATTTCAACTCTACCGGTAATAGGAATTCTTAATTCGCAGGGTCCTCAGGGACTTATTTCCTCTTTATATACCTATCTGTTATCCATAGGCGAAGGATCTACCATAGATTCAATTAAGGGAAAATGGGGGAGGCTTCTTCCAGATACACTGGGAGAAGAATGGGATGAAATCTTGGAATCTCCAACTAAGGTCTCCCCATCAATCAATAATAGGATGACCCAACTGTACATCATATATCAATCCTATTTGACCCCGACTCGTCTTTTTAAAATGGGCCGTCTTCATTCATCAGACTGCTTGAGGTGTCACTCCAGTGATGCAGATTTTATCCATATGATATGGAAATGTCCTGTTGTTTTTCAATATTGGAGAGAGGTGACGATACTATTGACATCCTTGGTGTCGATCCCTGTCCCACTTGAGCCACTGGTATGTTTGTTTGGAGTATGGGAGGCGGAGGCCTGGGATCACCACATGGGAATTTTTCTGAGGGAGTCACTGTTTATGGCGCGAAAGGTGTTGGCACTACGATGGATGGGAGGTTCTTGTCCATCTCTTAGAGCATGGGTTGACTTAGTGAACTCAATTATTCCATACGAGCGAACGTTGTATCAAAATAGAGGTTGTCCAGCCAAATTTGAGAAGATATGGGGAAGATGGAACTCCTCCTGCCATACTGTTTAGGTCAAAATAACTCAGTATATACATAAGAAATGGGTGTACGATTATGCAGACACTATTTACTCACAGGGCGGAATCTATTTAGAACTCTCCTGCAGGCGGCACTATGTTAGTTTTAGAGGTTTTATTAGAAGTTAATGTAGTTAAGGTTCAAAATAAGACATTAATGATCAACATGCACAGTTTATTATCTTTATAATATTTTAGACATGGCTATGTATGGTAATTTTCTGTAATTAATGGATAATGATGAATACAAGCAAATGTGTGCATGATTTATCCTGCAATCAATAAACGAATTTAAAAAAAAAAAAAGTTGCAAACAATCAATTAGGCTAAAACATCCTGTGTGCCACGATCATAATGCTGAAGAAAAAAAGACAAAAGAGAATAAATTTAACTTTTTATTTTTAGAATTAATAGGGCACAAATTGAAAAGTCATAAATGGAAGCATAATACTCGAGAGAAAAAGATGCAAAAGCAACAGTGAATTGGCCCCTCAATTCTAATTACATGATCTGGTTGTCTCTGCCGTCATTTCTAGGGAGAAGACCGGCTTCAGCTTTTGAGCAAAAATTACAACTTCTTACGAGAAGAAGCACCTGAGATTATGAAAGAGCTGCACGTCTTGCAGCAGGACCTAAAAAGCCTTCCTTCCCACCACAGTAAGGTGAGCACTGGTGTATTATCTCAATAATTAAGTCAGGTTATTCACTCAGGTTTAATTATTGTCTTAAAAATGGAAAACTTTTTACTCAGTCTTAATGGTTAATGATGTGCAAAAGATAGGAGTAAATGGTCATCAATTTGAATGTCAGCTTTTAAGAAGTGTCAATAGAGGGGGCTAGAGAGCAGTGTGTGCCCTTCATCAGTCCACAGTATGGGTGTGGTTGTATACTTGGTGCTTTCTCAAGTATCATCTGAAAAAAACTATGATAAAAACATTAGTAAATTACAAATGTCCTCTTCAGCATGAACCAAATATTAATTTTTCACCAATCCCTAGAATGCTAGAATGACTATAGAAAAGTTTTAGCAACTAGAGATCTTTATTTATTAGTCCCACATAAAATATGTATTAAGGCTAGGTTCCCATTGCGTTAGGGCAATCCGTTTAGCGCTAAGCGCTAGCGGATTGCGCTAACGCAATGTCTCTTTCGGGGTCGCGTTAAACGTCCCCACTTGCGCAGGTCCCCTATCTGCCAGAGCGGGGAACGGACCTCGGGCACGCCGCGGACGCTGCAAGCAGCGTCCGGGGCGCGCTACAAAAGCCGAAAATGACACGAGCTAGCAATGCGCTTTAACATTGCCGGCAATGGGAGCGCTAACGGACGCGGTGCACGGCGTTAATTTCGCCGTGCAACGCTGACCGTTAGCGCTCACACTAAAACGCAATGGGAACCTAGCCTTAACATCCAGTCGTATCCCTGCAGTCTGGCTGCTGTCACATACTTTCCGTCATTTGTCTTTTGCTTTGTGCTAACATGCATTTGGTGACTTAGCCAAAAGTAGGGGACAGATAGGAGGGAGCGAGACTCCTGGATTACACTACACAGACTTTGTTTGCTGATTGTTACCATAGAGATACATAGTCAGTATAGAAGCTGTAGGACACTTTTATTAAAGACTTATTGCAAAGTTGCTTCAGTTTTCATTTTTGGGGTATTTTATTTGTATGTATAGCCTTTTAGACAGACGCAAAAAAAAATAAAAAATTTATCAAGATTCCCTTATAGTCCTAATTTATGCCACAATAATCATGTTGAATTTGATGACTTATTTACTTATACCTCCTTCCTACTAAGCTACACCCAATTTTCAGAAAGTTACTGGATCCGATTGAGACTCGAGAGTAAACTCCAAAAGTTACTATATTTTTGCGTGACCACAAGAAATGCAAAGACTTTTTAGACATTACAAACTGTTTTACATCAGGATTCTGGCAAAACTGTTTTATGAAATGGGGCCATAGTAAAAACAAAAAACAACTTCCTTCTCACCCCCCCAATGGCACTTGACACATGTATTATCATTGCTGTCTTATACATCCGATGTGCACCCCCAGTAGTGGTCATGTGTTTGTGTGTAAACCTGATTTGTTTCATATCACATTTGGCATTTCACTGATCTGCGATGCTTATGTGTGTGTTACCTTATTCCTCCTTATAAATGCTATCCCCTCCCTTTTCTTCTTACCTTCTCCTTGTGCAGACAGGTTTCTGACATTTTTGAGGAGTAAGATCCATGCTTTGGAAAGATGCCAAATGTTTTAATATAGTTTATCATGTTATTATAATAAGGACAAATGCACAAGCGTGTCTCCCAGTCAATAAAAGCAGAAAACCGTTTGTGAGCTCAGATCTCTTCTTTTCGGCTGCAAGCATTGGAAAATGTTTATCATAGGATTGATACTTAACCATTTCTTTGCTAGCATCATGACCTTGGCAAGGTTGACTACCCGTGACTTCCCCCACCTTCTTGAATAACCACACCACATCAGTAATTTGGATAATAACGGCCACAGCAGCCAATTTATTATTGATATTAATAAAAACGGACCCTTGGTGCGGCCCTCGAAGCTAACCCGCTCCTGGTCTGGTGATTATTCCGTCGGCACTGCCTCTTCCCTCTCAGCCTTACTTCCAGCTGCGTTTTTACCCAAGCTCAGAAGCATCCTGAGTTGAGGGAAGAGGTTGCCTCCATCCGTTAACCTGTACCCGACTTCCATCGTCGGGTACCCACCCATCGGTACCGCGCACCCGACCTCCAACATCAGGGTGGCCCTCCGGGTCCCCCGATAGCGTGACCCCGACCTACCTCGTCGGGTATCACGCAAGTATCACCAGACCACGAACTAAGTAACTATCCATGGCAGTGGGTGGGGGGTCCCGCAGTGCAAGAATCCCCCCTCTACCGTACTTTTTTGCCAGCTTCGAGGACCCACCAACGCTCAAATCATCATCCGATGATGTAACAGAACCTCGCGCTCACAAAGAGCTATCCGCCACCAGTCAGGAGAGGAAAAAACCCCTGTGGGGGAAACCTCCAGGGAACCATGGTGATGGACTGCCCTTCCCCTGGGCTTAAAGGTAACTGCCAAATAAGTAATTCTTGTATCAGTCTCGCTCTTGTCCGCGTCCGAATGGTTCATCTGGCTACTGCGACCCGGTCTTCCTTCTTTTCGTCAGGGATGGGTGGGTGGGGCTTGATGTCCGGCCGTCCAGAGAGGGAAAGAGGGCTACGGCTCCTCCCTGCATCCTTTTTATCCCCCCGTGCCCCCCCCCCCTCTCCCTCTGTCCTAGGTCACTTCCCCTATGTCACTTCCCCTATGTCACTTCCCCTTTAACTAGTCCCCTAATACTTCCTCCCCCCCGGCTTACCCCCTTGCCGTCCCCCTGCCTTCTCCCAATCCCCCATTCATACGTCACTTGCAACCTGCCCGGTCATGGCCCCCTCCTTACGGACCCTCCGTGCCTTATCCGGGGGTTACTTGACCTTGGCAAGGTTGACTACCCGTGACTTCCCCCACCTTCTTGAATAACCACACCACATCAGTAATTTGGATAATAACGGCCACAGCAGCCAATTTATTATTGATATTAATAAAAACGGACCCTTGGTGCGGCCCTCGAAGCTAACCCGCTCCTGGTCTGGTGATTATTCCGTCGGCACTGCCTCTTCCCTCTCAGCCTTACTTCCAGCTGCGTTTTTACCCAAGCTCAGAAGCATCCTGAGTTGAGGGAAGAGGTTGCCTCCATCCGTTAACCTGTACCCGACTTCCATCGTCGGGTACCCACCCATCGGTACCGCGCACCCGACCTCCAACATCAGGGTGGCCCTCCGGGTCCCCCGATAGCGTGACCCCGACCTACCTCGTCGGGTATCACGCAAGTATCACCAGACCACGAACTAAGTAACTATCCATGGCAGTGGGTGGGGGGTCCCGCAGTGCAAGAATCCCCCCTCTACCGTACTTTTTTGCCAGCTTCGAGGACCCACCAACGCCACACCGAGAGCCCTTGACCTTCAATTGCTCGAGACCCCACCAACCAACCCTGCTGCGGCCTTCCGCATCCCCCCAAGCAAGCCTTCAATCCACAAGTCAGTTCCCGCGGTGTTCAAATGTACCCCGTCCCCTAGCCAGTAATCTCCCTCTGTAGAGTCCAAGCCTGCATGACGTATCGTCACCCCTCCGTTCCGTGACACGAACTTAGATACCTCCTTGTTCACTGTTATCCGGGCTTTGTTAATTTTTTTCACTGACCGTGCCCCTCGCCAGTTTTTTCTAGGTACCATGTCTGACCACACCAGCCTCAAGTTTGGAAATGCTAATCCCAGCTGTCTTATATCCGTTCTAATTTTTGCACTCAGCCCTTTTCCCGAGATAGCCCCCAAGTCGTTCCCCCCTGCGTGTAAAACTAATATATCTGGGACCCCATAGAGGTTTACCGCCCTGAAAAACTCGTGCAGTACCCGGCCCCATGTTAAACCCCGGTATCCCAACCACCTAATCACCGCCCCATTCCTTGCCATACCTAACTGTCTCCCGCCCGTCCGTCTGTCAGCCCGCTGTGCTCCCCAGTAAACGTATGAATGTCCTAGAATCCAAATCACGATCGGGACTTGTCCTGTAACAAACAGAAAGAAATCAGTGTGATGCGTTAATTCCGGGGGGGATCGCTGCCTCATATCCTTGAGGTCGTACGTAAGACCTGTACCGCCGCGACTCCCACCGGCCAATTCGCTTTACTGTTTCCGGGCTCAGCCCCCCCACCGCGGCCTCCGTTGCCGCCCCGATCCGGAAGGAATGGCCTGTGTATCTCCCAGGGTTCCCACCTGCCCTTACCATACATGTCCGGAATACTTTAATGAATTGATACCTGGACAAATATGACCCATCCTCGTGACATAGCAGCGGTCCGTCCTGCTTAGGCCTGGCTGCCGAGAATATCCCGAAACACTTACATGGACACATCATAGAACCGCTTACTCTTCCCAATAACACCCTTTTTCCTTTTCCCCTTTGGTCAGTCTTTGACCTCCTAATCCAAAATTCCAATCCCCTTTTTGTCTTTATCACGTCTTCGGCTAGAATGCCTCCTGCTATGGCCTTGCCTGGCGCTACCAGCTCCCCTATCCTCATTGCTCCAAAGAATGCGAGTGAAAAGGCCAACCTAAACAAGCCAACCTCAAATTGTGTCCTGCACACCCCTTCCAACTGCTCTCCTAATACTTCTAACATGCCGAAAGACACGGGCCGCCTGTTGTCTTTTTTAACCTTTCCCTTCCGGTAACCTTTTAAGGCCTGTCTGACTAAGAAACTCTTTGTCAAATCGGTTCTGTTCCTAAGTTTAAACCCAAATGCTAATCCTGCAATTAGTTGACTCATTTTTGCCGCCGACCAACTATCATCTGCGGCCTGCCTAATCCCCATCAATAACACCCCAATCTGCTCCTCTTCCGACATGTCCTCGTCCCCCCGGCCTAGCCATTGTTCCCACTGGCCCCACGACCGTCCGTACGCCGCCCACGTTCTACTTGTTACGGATGCCTTGATCAGCGGTTCAGCCGCCCAGATGCCACGTTCCATAATCCGGGAGGGCAGGGTAGGCCCTCTTCTTCCGCTTCGGGGGCCAACGCCCGAAACCGCTGCCACTGAAAACGAGAAAGCGCATCAGCGACAGAGTTAAATTCTCCCGGGACATGAGATGCTGTCACATGAGCATTGATAACTAAGCATTCCAACACCAGCTGCCTCAACACTCTAATAACTGGCGGCGAAGACGCGGTGATGTTATTTATGGCCATGACCACTCCCATGTTATCGCACTTAAACCTAACTTTCCGGTTCCTCAGCCGATGCCCCCATAGTGTTACCGCCACCAGGATTGGGAAAATTTCCAGTAGTGCAATGTTTTTTATCAGCCCTGAACGCACCCACTCCTCTGGCCATGCTGCCGCGCACCACTGCCCCTGACAGTAAGCTCCAAAACCATGACTGCCCGCTGCGTCCGTGTACAATTCAATATCCGAATTACAACATCCCCCATCCATAACCAGGGACAGCCCGTTGTACTTTTCTAAGAATGTGTCCCAAACCGCCAGATCTGCTTTGTTATCTGCTGTCAATCGCACATAATGCTGCGGTGATTTTACGCCGGCCGTTGTCGCCGCCAATCTCCTCGTGAATATCCTGCCCATCGGCATGACTCGACATGCGAAATTCAAACTCCCCAGCAAGGACTGTACCTCCCGCAGCTTCAGCTTTTTAGCTCTCCTAGCCCTGCCTATTTCCAATTTCAGGGCTGCCACCTTCTCTCCCGGGAGACGACACTCCCACTTTACTGTGTCGATCATGATCCCCAGAAAGGAGATACATGACGTCGGGCCGACAGTTTTTTCGGGAGCCAATGGTATCCCGAACTCTTTAGCCACCCCTTGCAGATTTTTTAACATGGTATCGCACACCCCTGATTGTGCAGGACCTACGCACCAAAAATCATCAAGGTAGTGGATCAATGATCCCAATCCCGTGATATCCTTCACTACCCATTCCAGGAATGTGCTAAAGGCTTCGAACAACGAACATGACAACGAGCATCCCATAGGTAAACACCTGTCTATGAAATACTCTCCCTCCCAATAGCACCCGAGCAACCGCTGACTGTCCGGGTGAACCGGCAATAACCGAAAGGCAGACTCCACATCCGTTTTCGCCATCAGCGCCCCCTTTCCGCATTTTCTTACCCATTCTAATGCCAGGTCAAATGATGCGTATAGCACCGCACACAAATCCGGATCGATGCCGTCATTGACGGACTTACCACGGGGATATGACAGGTGATGTATCATTCGGAACTTGTTCGGCTCCTTCTTTGGTACAATGCCCAATGGAGAAACCACCAAGCCCGATATGGGTGGGAAACTAAACGGACCCGCCATTCGGCCCATCAGCACCTCCTTCTCAAGTTTCTGTTTGACAACAGTGGGGTGCTGATAGGCCGAACTGAGATTCTTCAGCTTCCCCGGCATTTGGCACGCCGGGGAAGGGATAGAAAATCCCTCCTTGAAGCCTTTGATCAACAAATCCGCTTTTTTCCTGTCCGGGTACCTACTTAGATAAGGGAGCATCGCGTGCAGCTTGACTGGTGTTTGCCCCTTGACCATGACCGGCTCCTCCCACCTTCCCACTGTACTTCCTCTGACACCTATTGACCCCGTGCGACGATCCGCCACAATAGGAACATATGTGCCTAAATTTACAGCCTGTTCCGAATTTGCACTGACCCTCATTGAATTGCCAACAAAGCCCCTGTTTCTGATTCCCACCACGGCCTGGAAAACTCCCCCTTGCCGGGCTTCCTGCGCTATATCCTGCATGGCCGGCGCCACCGGCCCCTCCCTGAAAGGGCATCCAATGTCTTTGATTCTGCGACATAACGTCCAACCACAGGCCAATATCTTTTTGATCCCATCTCATCGATGGTCGCATCGCCTTGCGCTGACGAAATTGTTCGTCATACCGCAGCCAAGCTTGTCCCCCATATGACTTGTAAGCCTCCCCAATGGCGTTCATGTAGCAAAACAACTGCGAGCAGTTTTCTGGCGCCTTTTCCCCAATGACGCTACCCAATATCGTAAAGGCATGCCACCAATTTGTGAACGTGTGTGCCACCGTAATTGTTCGCTCTTCTTCCTTCCTCCCTCCTTCCCTTCCTACCTTTGTGCTCCCCCTCTCTACCGGCAAAAGCGAGAAGATGTCCACATACTCGTCCCTCCATATTCTTTCCCTCATCTCTTTCTTAAGGTGGTTACCTAAGTTACCCGTAAAACAAAAATATATATCCCCCCGAGCCGTGTCGTCCAGCTGCCCATTCTCCCCATCCCCCGGTCCAGCCGACTCATGGGCCCTGATTATGTCTCCCCCACCCCCAGCAAGCAAGTATGGGCTCGTCCAGGCTGATAGATGCCCCGGCCCGCGTCCCTCAAATCGATCCATCCTGTCTGCCAAGCTCGTTATCATTGCCCTCATTTCCTTAGCGGTGGCCTCCAAGGACCCTAAAATAGGAGCCACACTATTCCCTTGCGATCCCTGGCTCCCCCCGCCCGCTTGCAATGTGCCTGCATATGTATCTGTAGAAAGCATGTGTTCATAATTACCAGGCCGCGCGGGAGTCATCCTCCCCCCGGCCGCTGTGCTCCGGGAATCCTCCTCGCCGCCGCTGTCCGCATCCCGGAATGAGGGCCCTCTTGTTCCTTGCGACCATCGTCCATCCTCAGCGTGCTCGTCTCCCGTCTCTTCTTGGCTCCCGTGGCTATACTGTGAGATGGCCCTCCTATCACTAGTTCTATTTGCCTGCCTGGCTCTGCCCTGGGTGTCTTGCTGGTGGCTCTGGCCCTGCAAACCGCTGCGGGTCCCTGGCTGTCTGGGGGTACTCACGGCCATGGGCCGTCGCCTTCTGCTACCGCCTGGCCCCTGCTCCCTCGAAGGGCTCCTTGCCCTGCGCTGTTGCCCTCTTACCGGCAACTCCATGGACAGCCTTTCGGGGGGTCTAGTCCTGCGTGTTGGCCTCCTCCCCCCTTCTTCCCCCACAGGCATCTGGCTGGACGACCCCGGTATCTGCGTATTTTCCACAGGCGCCTCGCTGGGCATCCCGCTTCCCGGGGGCCTTTGAGAAGGACCCCGGAAACAAGATGGCGCCGCCCATGTGTTCTGGCTCTCTTGCATGGCCGCGGGGAGAATGCTCACACACCCGGCCGCCTCGGCTGCTGGGGTTGCCCCCGGAACCCTCCCCGGTGATCCCAGCCCCTGTCCCTGCTGCTGGGCTGCCGTGGGTCCCGCGGTCTCCCTCCACCGCCCCTCCGTCTGCTCAGCTTCTCCTGTTCCTTGCCTTTCCTGATCAGCGGAGCGTGCAGCATCCGTCGCCCGGGGCCTGCTTCTCCTGCGGCTACTACTGGTGGAACCCCCTGCCCTCCTCCTGCGGGATCCTGAGCTGCCCTCACTCCTGCGCCCCGGACCTGCCCCCCCAGCCGGCACCGAGGATTCCCTGTTAATACCACCACCGCCCACCCCCAGGATACCTTCTGCAATGCTTTCTAACCATCCTGGGGGGTGAGCGCTGGCAGCCGCCTGGAGCCTGGAGACGACGTCCATGCCAGGTAAGGTGTGCTTGTGAGATGGGAGAGCCCGGTGCGGGGCGGGAGCTGCTTGATGTCCGGCCGTCCAGAGAGGGAAAGAGGGCTACGGCTCCTCCCTGCATCCTTTTTATCCCCCCGTGCCCCCCCCCTCTCCCTCTGTCCTAGGTCACTTCCCCTATGTCACTTCCCCTATGTCACTTCCCCTTTAATTAGTCCCCTAATACTTCCTCCCCCCCGGCTTACCCCCTTGCCGTCCCCCTGCCTTCTCCCAATCCCCCAATCATACGTCACTTGCAACCTGCCCGGTCATGGCCCCCTCCTTACGGACCCTCCGTGCCTTATCCGGGGGTTACTTTATGAGGAAAGGACTATTTAGGCTCACACTTAGGCCACGTTCACACGTTCAGTTATTGGTTTGTATTGTACATTAGTTTTTGTAAGCCAAAATCAGAAGTGGAACAATCAC
This sequence comes from Ranitomeya variabilis, assembly GCF_051348905.1. Classification (NCBI taxonomy): domain Eukaryota; kingdom Metazoa; phylum Chordata; class Amphibia; order Anura; family Dendrobatidae; genus Ranitomeya; species Ranitomeya variabilis. The sequence goes on from NC_135233.1 coordinate 221,738,424, forward strand.
AGAAAAAGTATAATAGAAACACGTCACCACTTCTGTATTTATCACCCACTCCTGGTTTTGGCTGACAAATACTGATGTAAAATACTGACCAAATTGTGAACATGTGAACGTGGCCCTACTTTATATAACTAACCCAGTATTAGCATGAATGCCAGAAAACGGCACACTTGTAGTCCTGATTTCTGCCATTCTTCACAGTGTTGGTCAGGAGATATATGTTCACTTTTCTGCCAAGATGCACCTTAACTTTAGTATAAGGCCATGTTCCCACTTAGTGTACATACTGCATTTTTTTCTGATGCCTTACTTTGCTTTGTTTTTTTTTTGCATTTGCTTTAATGGATCATTGTGCTTTGATTGTGACGTTTATGAATTCTCTGGTTCTGGATATTCAATCTACCGTATATACTCGAGTATAAGCCGACCCCCCTAATTTTGCCACAAAAAACTGAGAAAACTTAATGACTCGAGTATAAGCCTAGGGTGGAAAATGCAGCAGCTAAATTTCAAAAATAAAAATAGTTACCAATAAAAGTAAAATTAATTGAGACATCAGTAGTTTGTGTTTTTGAATATCCATATTGAATCAGGAGCCCCATATAATGCTCCATACAGTTCATGATGGACCCCATAAGATGCTCCATATTAAAATATGGCCCATATAATGCTGCACAAATGTTGATTATGACCCCATAAGATGCTCCATAGACACATTTGCCCCGTATAATGCTCCACATGGCCCCATAAGATGCTCCATAGAGATATTTTCCCCATATAATGCTGCACATGGCCCCATAAGATGTTCCATAGAGATGTTTGCCCCATATAATGCTGCACATGGCCCCATACAGATATTTGCCCCATATAATGCTGCACATGGCCCCATACAGATATTTGCCCCATATAATGCTGCACATAGCCCCATAAGATGCTCCATACAGATATTTGCCCCATATAATGCTGCACATGGCCCCATACAGATATTTGCCCCATATAATGCTGCACATGGCCCCATACAGATATTTGCCCCATATAATGCTGGACATGGCCCCATAAGATGCTCCATACAGATATTTGCCCCATATAATGCTGCACATGGGCCCCATACAGATATTTGCCCCATATAATGCTGCACATGGCCCCATAAGATGCTCCATAGAGATATTTGCCTCATATAATGCTGCACATATCCCCATACAGATATTTGCCCCATATAATGCTGCACATAGCCCCATAAGATGCTCCATAGAAATATTTGCCCCCATATAACGCTGCACATAGCCCCATAAGATGCTCCATAGAGATATTTGCGCCATTTCCTGTTGCTGCGATAAAAAAAAAAAAAAAAATCACATACTCACCTCTCGTCGCTCAGGCCCCCGGCACTTGCTATATTCACCTGTTCTGCGTTCCACCGCCGAGCGCCGCTGTGTCTTCCGCGTCCTCTACACTGACGTTCAGGCAGAGGACAGCGCGCAGTCATCGCAGTCACTGCAGAGGACACGGAAGACGCAGCGGCGCCGACTGTGGAACGGGGAGCAGGTGGATATAGCGCACGGAGTTATACTCTCCTGTTCCTAGCGTGGTCCCTGCACATCTGTTCCCTGACGCCGGCAGCTTCCTGTAGTGAGCGGTCACATGGTACCGCTCATTATAGTAATGAATATGCGGCTCCACCCCTATGGGAGTCCATATTCATTACTGTAATGAGCGGTACCATGTGACCGTTCACTACAGGAAGAAGCTGGCGGCGCCGGGGAATAGACGTGCAGGGACCGCGCCAGGAGCAGGTGAGTATTATTACACAGCTCCACTCCCCCACCCCTGCCGACCCCTGGGTATGACTCGAGTATAAGCCGAGAGGGTTACTTTCAGCCCAAAAAAGTGCGCTGAAAATCTCGGCTTATACTCGAGTATATAAGGTATCCATTTTTTAAGACGCATTGTTTTATGTTGAGTTTTCATTAGACTGTATATAATTCTATAGTTTTCCCGTCTCCCATGACAGCACACCTGAGAGAGGTATCTGCCCAGTCAGGACAGGAAACCTACTGAAATAAAAGGGCGGTACCTCTCCCTCGCTTCAGTTGGGTTTCCTGTCCTGATGGGAACCCTTGTGCTGAAACACGGCGGTTTTGATAGAAGATCCACTTACCCGCTCCTGTCCCGGCACTGGAAGCACAGGCAGGGCGCCTGTAGGTCGGCCTTCAGGAGACGGTAGCGCCGTTCGCAGATCCCGTGGGGCTCTTGCGCACGTGCGGGCGTCGGTCCAGCACAGTCCGGACTCCTGGGGCCGTTCTCTGTCTGCCACGCCGCTCTCTCCCCCTCAGCTGGGCGACTTCCGGGCGTGCGGCTGACGTTGTGCGCAAGGTACGCTGGGAATGGGCGTGCCTGCGTGACGACAGACCGGCGCGCCGGATCCAAGATGGCGGCGCCCATGGAAAGAACGCCGGTAACGTTACAGGCTTCCCGGCGGTGTTCGGGAGGGGGAGAGGAGCTTAATGGTCACCGGAAGAGGTGGGGAGCACTGAGGAGGACCCTTTATTAAGGGTAAGACAACGCTAAACGTCGCTCATTCCCATACAGCTGTTCCAGAGATGGAGGATCGTATGGAGCTTCAGCAGCAGCAGCAGCAGCCATTACAGCAGCAGCAAGAGCCCTTTTCAGGTGATACACCTGCTCACCAGCGTACTAAAATGGATAGCCGCTCGACTGGAAGGAGTGGCAATCGTCCTGGACGGTCGTCTCAGGATTCTTCTACCTCCAGGGGAAACATTCCCCGTGCTCCTAGTCCGCCTCGGAATCCGGTACCGTTTATGGTCAGCGGGTGGTGAGTGATCTACGTGAATGTCACCCTGGCGGTAATGGGCTACATTTTCTGTTTACTTGGCAGGCGCCGAGGAAGGCTAGCTCCAAGACAAAGAATAAGGAATGTGCCCTCTGTAGAGTTCCGTTGGCAGTCCAGTGGCAGAAGAGTCTTTGTGTAGATTGCATCCAAAAGACTATCCAGGAAGAGACCCCTGACATTGCTTCTAGTCTTAGAGCAATAATCAGAGCAGAAGTAGAAGGCTCTGTTAAAGCAGCCCTTAAGAAAAAGGGTAGTAGAGACCTAGAACCAGTTTCTGTTTCCGAGTTTTCTCATTCTGATGAGGAATGTCAGGAAGAACCATTATCTCCCGGCTCCTCCTCGTATTTTTTCCCAGCCTGGGTAAACATCTCCCCCAGTCATTGGGCTCTGAAGGTGGTCAAAGACGGCCTAAAAATAGATTTTGTTTATCCACCGCGACAGACTTTTGTTTCAACACCCCAAAGGAAAACCCCGGAAGAGCAGCTAGCCTTGGAAACAGGTATTGGAGCTGGTATCAAAACATGTTCTGGTAGAAGTCCCGGGGGAAGAACAGGGAAAAGGTTTTTATTCCCCTCTTTTTTTGATAAGAAAGCCAGACGGATCACTAAGAACTATTGTCAATTTAAAAAATTTCAACCAATTGGTAGTAAACTGTTCCTTCAAAATGGAGTCTGTGAATACAGCGATAAAACTCTTGTTTCCACAGTGTTTCATGGCAGCTATCGATTTAAAGGACGCCTACTACCACGTCCCAATTCATCGAGACTTTCAAAAATTCCTAAGGGTAGCAGTTTATGTCCAAGGTTGTCTCAGGCACTATCAGTACGCTGCCCTCCCATTTGTCAATAGCGCCAAGAATTTTTACCAAGCTGATGTCAGAGGTCATGTCCTTCCTCCGCTCCCGGAACGTGGTAATAGTTCCGTATCTAGACGACTTCCTGATAATAGGGAATTCAGCGGCACACTGCCTGTCACAAATAAAAGAGGTTACGGCGACGCTAGAGTTGTTGGGGTGGAAAATAAATCTCGCCAAATCAAGATTGACGCCGGAGCTAGTTCAGTCCTTTTTAGGCCTAGTTCTGGACTCCAGGCGTCAGCTTTGTCTCCTACCAGAAAACAAGCTGGTCAAAATTCAAAATCTTGTGGAGGCAGCAATTCAACACCCGGTAATGACATTGAGGAAGGCAATGTCCTTGCTGGGTTCTCTAACGTCCTGTATACCCGCAGTAAGATGGGCTCAGTTCCATCTAAGACTGTTGCAGTGGGAGGTCCTGTCTGCACAAAAATGGTTAAAAGGGCATTTAGAGGGCAAGCTATGTCTTTCATTGGAGGTAACAGGTTCCCTAAAATGGTGGGCAATAAGAGATCATTTGGCGTCGGGGGTCCAGTGGATAACTCCAGTAGAGCAGGTCATCACCACAGACGCAAGCGGTACAGGATGGGGGGCGCATTTGGGAACTTTCAATTCAGGGGTCCTGGTCCCATCAAGAATCACAGCAGGTGTCAAATTTAAGAGAGTTATGGGCCGTAGAAAGAGCTGTAAAACACTTCCTTCCCATCCTTCAAGGTCACCATACCAGAGTCATGTCGGACAATCGCGCAGTGGTAGCATATATCAACCACCAAGGGGGACGAGATCCCCTTCCCTAATGAAGTCAGCATCTGTCCTCCTACAACTAGCAGAGCGCCACCTACTATCCCTCTCTGCTCTCCACATAAAAGGGGTCGAGAATACAAGAGCAGACTACCTAAGTCGCAAGACACTGAGGCAGGGAGAGTGGTCTTTAAATCCTTGGGTGTTTCAACAGATAGTGCAGGCTTGGGGCTTACCTGTAATAGATTTATTTGCCACTCTAAACAACAGGAAAGTAGAGAGTTTCTGTTCGTTAGACCCGAAGGAGGAACCTTTCGCGGTAGATGCTCTTCAAATTCAATGGAATTTCAGTCTCGCTTATGTGTTTCCACCGATAGCGATGATTCCAGCAGTGGTGAGAAAGATCAGAATGGAGCAAGCGAGGGTAATTTTGATTTCTCCATTTTGGCCGAAGAGACCTTGGTTCTCCCTCCTGAGACAAATGTCTATAACCAATCCTTGGATTCTACCAGAGATTCCGGACCTGCTAACCCAGGGCCCAATATGCCACTCTCAAGTGAAGGGCTTCCATCTTGCAGCCTGGAATTTGAGAGGGCATTACTGAGTAGGCGGGGGTTTTCACCAGGGTTAGTCTCCACCTTGTTAAAAAGTAGAAAACCAGTAACATCGAGAATTTATGGGAGAACATGGAAAAAGTTTCTGGATTTTTCAGGGCAACCTTTGGGGGACGAGTTTCCTGTGGGTACTATTTTAGAATTTTTACAAGCGGGTTTACAACTGGGGTTGGCAACTAATACGCTTAAGGTTCAGGTGTCGGCATTAGGAGCCTTATATAATTGCAATCTTGCCTCCAATAGGTGGGTGTCCCGCTTTATTAAATCCTGTAGTAGGTCTAGACCAGTGGAAATTCAGAGAGTTCCCCCGTGGGATTTAAATCTGGTGTTAGATGCCCTAACCAAAGGTCCATTTGAACCCTTGCAGGAATCATCGATAAAGATACTCACTCTTAAAACGGTGCTTCTGGTAGCATTAACATCAGCCCGTAGAGTGAGTGACTTGCAGGCCCTGTCTGTCTCCCCTCCTTACACGCAAATTTTTGATGACAGAGTAGTACTCAGACCAGATCCGGCATACCTTCCGAAAGTTGTACTTAAATTCCATAGAAGTCAAGAGATTGTGTCACCCTCTTTTTGTAATAATCCTAAGAACCCAGGGGAGGCGAAATTTCATACACTGGATGTAAGGAGAACTATTTTGCAGTACATATCCTTGACTAGTCAGTGGAGGAAGGATCAATCCCTATTTGTAGCCTTCCAGGGTAGTAGAAAGGGATATGGTGTATCCAAGGGTACTATTGCTAGGTGGACTAGGGAGGCTATTTCCTTATCCTATGCTTCCTGTGGCGCCCCGATCCCTGATGGCATCAAGGCTCACTCCACCAGAGCTGTGGCTACTTCCTGGGCAGAAAAAGCAGAGGTATCGATAGATCAAATTTGTAAGGCCGCTACCTGGTGCCAATATTCAAAAAGGGGACAAAAACTGAACTCGGTAATTATAGGCCAGTAAGCTTAACCTCTACTGTGGGTAAAATCCTGGAGGGCATTCTAAGGGATGCTATAATGGAGTATCTGAAGAGGAATAACCTCATGACCCAGTATCAGCACGGGTTTACTAGGGACCGTTCATGTCAGACTAATTTGATCAGCTTCTATGAAGAGGTAAGTTCCGGACTGGACCAAGGGAACCCAGTAGATGTAGTGTATATGGACTTTTCAAAAGCTTTTGATACGGTGCCACATAAAAGGTTGATAAATAAAATGAGAATAATGGGGATAGGAGAAAATATGTGCAAGTGGGTTGAAAGCTGGCTCAGGGATAGGAAACAAAGGGTGGTTATTAATGGAGCACACTCGGACTGGGTCGCGGTTAGTAGTGGGGTACCACAGGGGTCAGTATTGGGCCCTCTTCTTTTTAACATATTTATTAATGACCTTGTAGGGGGCATTCAGAGTAGAATTTCAATATTTGCAGATGACCCTAAACTCTGCAGGGTAATCAATACAGAGGAGGACAATTTTATATTACAGGATGATTTATGTAAACTAGAAGCTTGGGCTGATAAATGGCAAATGAGCTTTAATGGGGATAAATGTAAGGTCATGCACTTGGGTAGAAGTAATAAGATGTATAACTATGTGCTTAATTCTAAAACTCTGGGCAAAACCGTCAATGAAAAAGACCTGGGTGTATGGGTGGATGACAAACTCATATTCAGTGGCCAGTGTCAGGCAGCTGCTACAAAGGCAAATAAAATAATGGGATGTATTAAAAGAGGCATAGATGCTCATGAGGAGAACATAATTTTACCTCTATACAAGTCACTAGTGTGACCACACTTAGAATACTGTGCACAGTTCTGGTCTCCGGTGTATAAGAAAGACATAGCTGAACTGGAGCGGGTGCAGAGAAGAGCGACCAAGGTTATTAGAGGACTGGGGGGTCTGCCATACCAAGATAGGTTATTACACTTGGGGCTATTTAGTTTGCAAAAAGGAAGGCTAAGGGGTGATCTTATGTTAATGTATAAATATATGAGGGGACAGTACAAAGACCTTTCTGATGATCTTTTTAATCATAGACCGGTGACAGGGACAAGGGGGCATCCTCTACGTCTGGAGGAAAAAAGGTTTAAGCATAATAACAGACGCGGATTCTTTACTGTAAGAGCAGTGAGACTATGGAACTCTCTGCCGTATGATGTTGTAATGAGTGATTTAGTACTTAAATTTAAGAGTGGACTGGATACCTTTCTGGAAAAATATAATGTTACAGGGTATATATATTAGATTCCTTGATAAGGCGTTGATCCAGGGAACTAGTCTGATTGCCGTATGTGGGGGGTCGGGAAGGAATTTTTTTCCCCATGGTGGAGCTTACTCTTACCACATGGGTTTTTTTTTGCCTTCCCCTGGATCAACATGTTAGGGCATGTTAGGCTATGGGTTGAACTAGATGGACTTAAAGTCTTCCTTCAACCTTAATAACTATGTAACTATGTAACCTGGTCCTCTCTGTCTACCTTCTTTAGACACTACCGGCTAGATCTATCCTCCTCGTCTGACCTTACCTTTGGTAGAAGGGTGCTACAAGCGGTGGTCCCTCCCTAAGGTGGTTCTTTCTCCAAAAATCTCTCGGGTGTGCTGTCATGGGAGACAGGAAAACACCAAGGTTACTTACCGGTAGCCGGTTTTTCCGGAGCCCATGACAGCACCTGTATATTCCCTCCCTTCTTTTTTCACCCTTTGGTGCGCACTTTTTAGCTGGGTGTATTTTGTTATAATTATTATGTGGTGGTGGATTGCCATGTACTAACCAAGGGGGCCTCTCATGCTCTGAAAACCAACTGAAGCGAGGGAGAGGTACCGCCCTTTTATTTCAGTAGGTTTCCTGTCCTGACTGGGCGGATCCCTCTCTCAGGTGTGCTGTCATGGGCTCCGGAAAAACCGGCTACCGGTAAGTAACCTTGGTGTTTTTAGTCTATATGACATTAATATGGAAACCAGCATTTAGAAAAGTTTCTCCATCAGGCAGTGGATTCTAAAGTGCTGTCATCAATATATGTGTCCCACCAGCCCTTCTGTGTAATCAGTGCCCGCACCAATTGCCAAGAATGAAAGGAGATAGAATATTCTAGGATATGTGTAGTTTGTCATGTACTTTTTCTTTAGTTTTTGATGCAACCTGTGAAAAATATTCTGACGGTCTCAATAATGAAAAAAGTTTTTTTTCCTAGATTATATACACGTGTTGGCAATTTTCTCACCTGTCTTGATGAGCGGGTGCCTTGCAGTCAGACAGCATTTTAGGGTTCCATATCTGTCTCATTTTCATTTTCTGGTATTTTGATGACAACCGTAACACAGTCTTCATCGTTATTCCTTTTGTCAAAAAAAAAAAATAAATGAGCCATAACTTACTACATTTATTTCAACTAATTCCATCAGTATCAGATGGCAAATGGATTCATAAAATTGACCACAGACAGGAGCCATGATTCTACTGCGAACAGTGCGTGTTAATTTTTTTCTTGAAACCAATGAAATGGTTTTTACATATAAATACATTTTCCCCTTTATCTTTCCACCAGAAGGAAAAAAGATATGTACAGGTCCTTCTCAAAAAATTAGCATATAGTGTTAAATTTCATTATTTACCATAATGTAATGATTACAATTAAACTTTCATATACTATAGATTCATTATCCACCAACTGAAATTTGTCAGGTCTTTTATTGTTTTAATACTGATGATTTTGGCATACAACTCCTGATAACCCAAAAAACCTGTCTCAATAAATTAGCATATTTCACCCGACCAATCAAATAAAAGTGTTTTTTAATACCAAACAAAAAAACCATCAAATAATAATGTTCAGTTATGCACTCAATACTTGGTCGGGAATCCTTTGGCAGAAATGACTGCTTCAATGCGGCGTGGCATGGAGGCAATCAGCCTGTGACACTGCTGAGATGTTATGGAGGCCCAGGATGCTTCAATAGCGGCCTTAAGCTCATCCAGAGTGTTGGGTCTTGCGTCTCTCAACTTTCTCTTCACAATATCCCACAGATTCTCTATGGGGTTCAGGTCAGGAGAGTTGGCAGGCCAATTGAGCACAGTAATACCATGGTCAGTAAACCATTTACCAGTGGTTTTGGCACTGTGAGCAGGTGCCAGGTCGTGCTGAAAAATGAAATCTTTATCTCCATAAAGCATTTCAGCCGATGGAAGCATGAAGTGCTCCAAAATCTCCTGATAGCTAGCTGCATTGACCCTGCCCTTGATGAAACACAGTGGACCAACACCAGCAGCTGACATGGCACCCCACACCATCACTGACTGTGGGTACTTGACACTGGACTTCAGGCATTTTGGCATTTCCTTCTCCCCAGTCTTCCTCCAGACTCTGGCACCTTGATTTCCGAATGACATGCAAAATTTGCTTTCATCAGAAAAAAGTACTTGGGACCACTTAGCAACAGTCCAGTGCTGCTTCTCTGTAGCCCAGGTCAGGCGCTTCTGCCGCTGTTTATGGTTCAAAAGTGGCTTTACCTGGGGAATGCGGCACCTGTAGCCCATTTCCTGCACACGCCAGACTCAGTCCACTGCTTCCTCAGGTTCCCCAAGGTCTGGAATCGGTCCTTCTCCACAATCTTCCTCAGGGTCCGGTCACCTCTTCTCGTTGTACAGCGTTTTCTGCCACATTGTTTCCTTCCAACAGACTTACCATTGAGGTGCCTTGATACAGCACTCTGGGAACAGCCTATTTGTTGAGAAATTTCTTTCTGGGTCTTACCCTCTTGCTTGAGGGTGTCAATGATGGCCTTCTTGACATCTGTCAGGTCGCTAGTCTTACCCATGATGGGGGTTTTGAGTAATGAACCAGGCAGGGAGTTTTTAAAAGCCTCAGGTATCTTTTGCATGTGTTTAGAGTTAATTAGCTGATTCAGAAGATTAGGGTAATAGGTCATTTAGAGAACCTTTTCTTGATATGCTAATTTATTGAGACAGGTTTTTTGGGTTATCAGGAGTTGTATGCCAAAATCATCAGTATTAAAACAATAAAAGACCTGACAAATTTCAGTTGGTGGATAATGAATCTATAGTATATGAAAGTTTAATTGTAATCATTACATTATGGTAAATAATGAAATTTAACACTATATGCTAATTTTTTGAGAAGGACCTGTAGTTCTGTTCTTTAGAGACTCATACTGTACAAGATAAATCACTGCATTTCACCATGGTACACCAACAACCTGATCGTTCCTGATCCTAGATTACTTGGTTACTATTGTTTTTTGTTCTGTTATGTTTTCCTTCTCTGAACACAGATAACAGATAACACGCTAGTGCTTAAATATGCATCCAAATGATGGTGTTTAAATAATTAAAGGGGATGTCTAGGTACTTGAAAAGATATTTTGATGTTTGACAAATAGAAAATAATTGAACTAACTGATAGAATTCTGTAATCAGCACAGATTACTTGATTTGAGATCTATGTTTCTTTCCACTTCCAAGTTCGTTCTGAAACATTTGCAGTAGAGTTTCGACCTCTGTGTGGTTGGCTGTCCCCTTATAAGTATTATATTCTGCCATCTTCCCAAACTATGAGGACCTCAGGGAACAGAGACACACATTATAACCGTTTTTTTAGTCCTGACAATACAGTCCAGAATGCGATACTGCCATCAATTAACTCCCAATTCCCTAATTGCTTATTAATAATTTTAATTGATTTTCTATAATCCCTCCAATCAACCTTAGTCCCTTATAATGCAATGAATTACATCTTGATCTTAAACTTATGTTTTCATGGTGAAGACAAAAGCAATATAAAAGTCCCATACGTCTTTGATATCTGTCAGCGATCCTCCACGGTCTTTTCCAACCCCCACATGCTTGTGCACAGATGGTTCATCTATGGATAGGGGAAAATAAGCCTCAGCCAGAGAAACTTCCTGCGGCAGCTTATCTCAATGGAGAACCAAAAGAATGTAGCAGGATAGTCGGGACGTCCCAAGGTATATTAGATGGTTGGCTAATTCGGCTGTAATTGGCACATTCGAGCCTACTGTTATAGGAGTATATGGCCTTCTTTCCATGTTATTTACTGATTTAGCTCCTTATAAACCTTTAATAGCTGTCAGCTGAATGATGTTTCTGCCAATTGTTTAGACGAAGTAAAAAAAAAAAAAAAGTCCGAAACGCGCGTTGAGGAGTGCGCTGTGCCAGGACTGTGACAGACTTCCAGGTATATACTATAGACATTGATCCCATTGGAATCCTAGTTTTGCACCTTAGTTTAATTGCATTGACCAATTAACAATTCACTCTCATATATATTTCTTTGGTTTCACATTGAAGGTCTCTTATCTCACTGCTAGCACCTCACTTTAAGCATTTGTTCCAATTACACACTGTCCTATAATGTGATTCAATACTTTTATCTGTTATTCGTTAGATTATTTTTGAATATTTTTCCTTGGGTTCATACTAAAAGTATTTAGCAATAATAATTTTTTCATCTTATACCTTCTGGTCCGTCATAAGTACACATTGTTGTAGTGTTATTACGGTAATCCCTTATCTGAGTTTTACCTGTGCACAGGTACTTCTTTTTAACTTGTTTTAATACTATTTTGCCACATGTTTAAATATAGGTATTTTATCTGGATTTTTTATGGTCCGGCTTTATATATTTCCTCCTAAAGTTGGGGATATTTTTTTTGCTTCACCTTAATTGAGTGGTTTCCACACGCTTCTGAAAAGTACTCCTGGCAACATTAATATAAACATATATTTTATATCATATACCGGTATATATTTCTTGAGTGTGTAATAACTCACAGTTCCTTAGGTATACTTCTTAGGCCATGTGCACACGTTCAGGATTTTTCGCGTTTTTTTCGCATTTTTTCGCTATAAAAATGCGAAAAAAACGCTAACCTATGCCTCCTATTATTTATAGTGTATTCCGCATTTTTTGTGCAAATGTTGCGATTTTTTCCGCGAAAAAATCGCATCGCGGATAAAAAAGCAACATGTTCATTAAAAATGCGGAATTGCGGGGATTCCACACACCTAGGAGTGCATTGATCTGCTTACTTCCCGCACGGGGCTGTGCACACCATGCGGGAAGTAAGCAGATTATGTGCGGTTGGTACCCAGGGTGGAGGAGAGGAGACTCTCCTCCACGGACTGGGCACCATATAATTGGTAAAAAGAAAAGAGTTAAAATAAATAATAGTCCTATACTCACCTTCGATGTCCCCGGAGTGTTCCCGCCTCTCACCGCTGCATGCTGCCGCTTCTGTTCCTATAGATGGTGCGGTTCAGGACCTGCGGTGACGTCACTGTCTTGTGATTGGTCGCGTGACCGCTCATGTGACCGCTCGCGACCAATCACAAGCCGTGACGTCACCGAAGGCCCTGAACCACGCCGGCATCTATAGGAACGGAGGCTGCAGAGGGTGAGTATAACCATTTTTTTATTTTTTTTATTATTTTTAAACATTCTATCTTTTACTATAGATGCTGCATAAGCAGCATCTATAGTAAAAAGTTGGTCACACTTATCAAACACTATGTTTGACAAGTGTGACCAACCTGTCAGTAAGTTTTCCAAGCGATGCTACAGATCGCTTGGAAAACTTTAGCATTCTGCAAGCTAATTACGCTTGCAAAATGCTAAAAAAAACCACGAAAAAAACGGAAAAATAACGCAAAAAAAAAAAATGCGGATTTCTTGCAGAAAATTTCCGGTTTTCTTCAGGAAATTTCTGCAAGAAATCCGGACGTGTGCACATACCCTTATTATTATTTAACAATTGTTTAGCCGGCAGCTATCTTGCTCTATTTTCTCTGCTTCAGTGTTATGTGAGAAAGCCCTTTCATCTGTGGCTTATCTTTTACTTTGTTTGATACTGTTATTGACCCTTGTCATATTTTATCTAAAATAAACACAAGAATAAAAAAATGAAAACAAAAAATGAAGAAATAATTGTCAATACAATGTCATCTGGGTTGTCCAGTTAACAGTAGTTGTTGCTTTGTGTATCTTTGAACGATCTTGTGTTACCATTTGTATTGTCATTTTATTACTCTTTATATATAGTCTTCCAGACATAAGCAGCATAGGCCAATGTGGAGGCCTGACAAAATTTCAGTGACTAGCTCTCTCTTCCTATCTTCTCACTGTCCTTTCTGCCCATATTAGGTTAGTGGAATGCGGTATGTCAGGGGTTGAAGGAGTCCAGTTTTCAGCCTGGGAAAACCAACTGTGAGTGATGCCCAAAAATAAAATCTGTTCAGGAAAAAAACAACAACAATATTACCCAGCGATCTGGTCTGTACAGCATAGCAGAGCTGGTGGTCACGCATGGCCTCAGCTTTGTTGGTCAGGACAAACCAGTCATGCTTTAGATATTAAGAACAGGCCAGGTTTGTTGACAGAATATATTCGCAGAAACAAAAAGGGAAGCTGTGCTGCTAAGTGTCTCCGAAGTGGCCTCTTAGGGCAAGAAAATGTGCTGTCAACAGCTGTTGATGATGTCTCTGGTCATCTGTACAGAGAGATATTTAAAGGGAATCTGACAGTAAGGACAGAGACCCTGATTCCAGTGCTTTAAGTGCATGTAAACAGCTCTTCTGAGAATCCAATATACAATAGGAGACCAGATGAGGTGTGGATATGTTGTCAAAAACTCATCCATACTGCACCTGGTCTCCTATTGTATATTGGATTCTCGGCAGCTCAGTTTTAAATCTACTTTAATCTCCAAATTTACTTACTATCTGTTTGGTGGATCTATAGCAGCCATCTTTGCTTACAAGTAGTGATGAGCGAACGTGCTTTGATAACATTTGAGCATCTTTGGCGTGCTCAAATAATATGTTTGAGTCCCTGCGGCTGCATTTTTCACAGCTGTTAGACAGCTGCAACACATACGGGGATTGCCTAACATAAGACAATCCCCGCACATTTTTGCGGTTGTCTAACAGCTGCAAATCATGCAGCCTTGGGGACTCGAACATATTATTCAAGATACTCGTTATCTGAGCACGTTCGCTCATTACTACTGTTATTTTATAATTCCCTGCTCATATGTGATTTTTTTTTTCTCAGATCAGACTGAGAAAAAAATTGCAGCATTTTGCGATTGGCCATGTATATCAAATGAGACTCGCCAATGCAAGACAATGGGAAAAAATTGCACGGCACATGGACCATGTGTGTGCCGTCCGATTTTTATGCACCCATCTTTTAGAAAACCCGACATTTCATTACCAGAGTACAGTAAATCCACAGTGTGACCCGTCAAAGTAGAATAGATAGATGTCAGTGACATTTATGTAATTAGTGCAGTGCGTGTGTAGTTTAATGTTCATGTATTTAGCTAATAATTCAATAACTCAAGAAATAAATGGTGTGGGGAATCCTGAAATTTTATTAACCAGCTGGGGGTAGATGTTTATTGCCTGGGAAGGAGATAATAAACATGAAACTTCCCAGGCTATTAATATCAGCCCACCGCTGTATACTTAACTTTTACTGGTTATTAAAATGGGGGACCCCCCCCCCCAAAAAAAAAAAAAAAAGGCTTTGCGCCCCCCCCCCAAAAAAAAAAATAAATAAATAAATTAATAATCAGGTAAGGTTAGGCGGATAGCTGCAGACTGATGTTAATAGGCTAGGAAGGGGCCATGGATATTGGTTCTCTCCGAGACTTAAAAACTTCAGATCTCATCCACACCAGAATTTATGCATTTATTAGATACGCCAATTCTGGCGCTTAGCCTCCGCTCTTCCCTATTCGCGGTGTGGTGGCAAGTGGGATAATAGTATTGGAGTTGATGTCAGCCTTGTATTGGCAGCGGACATCAAGCCCAGCAGTTAGTGATGGAGAGTTGTCTATAGGACACCTCCATTACTACCCCATAGTTAAATTGTAAAAAAAAAAAACACACAGTCTGAATAAAGTCCTTTATTTGAAATAAACACTCTTCCCCCTCTTTTACCCATTTAATTTAAAAAAAATGAAAAATGAAAAAGCAAAGTGATACCTGTCTGACAAGAAGATAATCCACCAATGCCCATGTCCCCTGTAAAAGACAAAAAAAAATAAACCACTATATTCCTCACCTGTCCGAAGAGATGATCAATGTCCTCCCGCAGTGAATCTAGCTCTGCTACATCTAGATGCCAATGTGAAAGTTGGCATAATGCGAGCAATTGGCCTAGCATCCAGCAGAGACTTTGAGCCGAGCTTGATAGCGCAGCATCAGTGTCTCGCGGTGCCGTGATTAAAGTGAGCAGAGATCATAGCCAATAAACTCTGTTCAACTCACTGATGTCACCGCTAGCGCTGTGAGAACTTTCTCACGCTAGCAGTGATGTTAATCATGTAAACGAAGTCATGGTACCGCAAGAAATTGATGCTGCGCTATTACGTTACACACAGCTCGGTGTTTCTGCTGGCTTTCCAGCTGAACGCTCGCATCTTATGGATGTGCCATGTCTGGGGCAGCTGAGAGCTGATATATTTAGTCTGGGAGGGGGCAAATTTACATGGCCCCTTCCTAGCCTATTAATATCAGCACACAGCTGTCTGCCTAGCCTTTGTTGATTATTAATTATAGGGGGCCCAAAGCCAATTTTTCTTGGAGGGAGGGGGGTTCTCCATTTTCATAACCCGCAAAAGCAAAGTATACAACTGTGGGCTGATAGAAATAGCCTGGAAAGCTCCATGTTTATTACCACCTTCCCAGGCTATAAACATATGCCTTCATCAGTTGGCTTTCCCTCGGCTGGTTATTAAAATTGCGGGTAACCCCATGCCATTTTGTTAGATAATTTATTTATGACTTAAATACATGTACAGTAAGCTGCACACTCATAGCAATGATTATATAGCTCACTCACATATTTCTGTCTACCTACCTATCTATCCAAGGATATTTTGTTAGAAAGCTGTCTTTAAATGACAGAGAATTACTCTATGTAACAGCAAATGTTAAAATCGGATTGCATACGCATATCATACGGATGATATGCTGATGCTAGGTAAGAAAAATCACATTGTATTCGCATGACACTTGCATGACACACGCCAACTTTTCAGGAACATCAGACTGATTTTATTAACACTGATGAGTATGAGCCCTTATATTGTAATCCGGATAAGGCTACTTTCACACTTGCGTTTTCTGCTGTCCGTCGTGGTGCAGCAAAATGACGTATCGATGGACGTCATGAAAATAGAGAGAGAGAGACTTTTTCTGGATCTGAAAATCCTTTCTACGTCCATAGACTTCCATTATATCTGTCAGCGGACAGCACAGGATGCATCGCTGACCGATTTTCCGACGTGCAGAAAAAAACGTTCCTATGAACGTTTTCTTCGTACGACGGACCACTATTTTCCGACAGATCCAGTGCACAACGGATGAAACGGATGGCTATCCGTCACAATCCGTCGCTAATACAAGTCTATGGGAAAATACAGGATCCTGCAGATTTTCAAAAAATGACAGATTGTGACGGATTCAAAAAAACGCAAGTGTGAAAGTAGACTTTGACCCTATTGCGCCTCTTTTCATTCCAGTTTTTATCTACACACCTGATTCCAGCAATGTAACACTTAGCTTACTGGTTAAAGCAAAAGCATTTGTGAATGAACATGTTTTATCTGCTTCAGATCTAGCAGAGCTCTGAATGCTGAGCTACAGTATGTATAACCCCACCCACACCACTAATTGGCAGCTTTCTGTCACTATACAATGTACACAGAAAACTGACAATCGGTGGGGTTGTGGTTGGACCAGGAGGCACGAGACAGCTTGTCCTCATGATAATCTGCCAATGAAACACTGTTCTGTAATGAAATGACACAAAACAGCCTAGTAAGTGACACATTGCTGGAATCAGGGTCTCTGCCCCTACATTATGCTGCTGTCAGATTACATGCCAAAAACCCAGTGACTGATGCCCATTAAGACACTATAGATACATTCACACATGGATTTTGATTTGTGTTCCGCTCTAAAATCCACATTAAAATCAGCAAATTTACTCTTGTTGTCGTTCAATAGCAGTCTGAGCCGTTGTTCCTACATGGAGAAAGAAGAAAGTGGCTCATCTCCTCTGAAACCAAAATAATTGGGCATTGAAATTCCAACAGCTCGATCCTTTTCTCCCTCGACATCATCAGTAAGGAGATGTTCGGCCGGTCCCATTGAAATCTGCGGGTTCAAACAATTTTCATTTAACATGTATGGGGGACTTTAGAGTCTTTACTTGGTTGATCATCCATATACGCGTCTGTCTGATACGTACACACTAAAAGTAAACTTGTTTTACACTCCATATTTTCTAGTTTGTAGTGTAGCACAACTTGGTTACAATTTTTTACTTTGCTCTGTTGCCTGAGACGGCTCCCTTACGCAAACATGTCTTAAGCTCTTCTTTCAGCTTTGCCTATATAAACAAAACAAAAGAAAAAACTTGTAAACTTTTGAACTTGTTTGAGTTGTTTCTTTGTGGTTAAATTTTGATATAGACAGCTATTTTATGCAGAGAGATTCTGTACAGAGTTGGTATGTAGCACATGGATCACTGATTATT
The DNA here is from genome assembly GCF_051348905.1 of Ranitomeya variabilis. NCBI lineage: Eukaryota > Metazoa > Chordata > Amphibia > Anura > Dendrobatidae > Ranitomeya > Ranitomeya variabilis. The sequence goes on from NC_135233.1 coordinate 221,756,052, forward strand.
CCAGCATGTTGTACTCCTAACCCTACGTTCTGCTGATAGCTTTCTTCTACTTTGATATGATCAGATACTCAGCATGGGGATGTGTATTGTCCATACACCTTTTAGTATTGGGGGAAGATGTACTGGTCATGTAAAGGTAATCTGTCAGTTTATTCTTCCTAAATACACACTTTGATAGAGACCTGTCCATCTAGCCGAGCAGGCGGGGAGGAGAGGTGGGGACTTTCCCTGCCTTGTGGACTACTCATATTGTTCCCAGTTTGGCTTTTGACTAAGCGTTTGCCTGAAATGTTGCATCATTTCAGTGTAGAACATCGATGTTAGTAATGTAGAAGCAGGTCTCTGGTTTATGCTCCCTGTGGTTTGGGCAGCATGACTCTGCAGACTGGTTTCCTTTAATCAGAAAGGGTGGGGTGCTTGGTTCTCTGCCTAGAGATAATTTTTTTTTGTTTTTCATCATTTAGAGTTTTGCAATTCATTACATCTGTGTCAACATTAATCACTGAATTGAAAGCCAAAGAAGAATACTTTTAGTTCCACATTAATAGTAAATGTTCTAGACAAAAGGTCCTAAAATAGTGATAAAATTGTAAATTGAGTAGAGGGTATTTGCAGAACTACCTCCACAGTAAAGGCTGAGTCACACACAACTTTTGATGACGTAGCAACGATCCCGCTAACGATCTCGTTATATGTGACAGCGACCAACGATCAGGCCCCTGCTGGGAGTTCGTCGGTCGATGGGAATGATCAGGACCATTTTTTGGTCGCTGATCACCCGCTGTCATCGCTGGATCGGCGTGTGTGACGCCGATCCAGCGATGTGTTCACTTGTAACCAGGGTAAATATCGGGTTACTAAGCACAGGGCCGCGCTTAGTAACCCGATATTTACCCTGATTACCATTGTAAAAGTTAAAAAAAACACAGTACATACTCACATTCTGATGTCTGTCACGTTCCCCGGCGTACACAGGGTTAAAACTGCTTTCGGCAAGAGCACTGCTAATATGCATGCGCTGCTGCCGAGAGCTTCCCTGCACTGACTGTGTCAGCGCCGGCCGTAAAGCAGAGCACAGCGGTGAAATCACCGCTGTTACTGCCGGCGCTGACACATTCAGTGAAGGGAAGCTCTCGGCAGCAGCGCGTGCATATTAGCAGCGCTCTTGCCGAAATCAGTTTTAACCCTGTGGATGCCGGCGGGGGACGTGACAGACATCAGAATGTGAGTATGTAGTGGTTTTTTGTTTTTTTTTAACTTTTACAATGGTAACCAGGGTAAATATCGGGTTACTAAGCGCGGCCCTGCTCTTAGTAACCCGATGTTTACCCTGGTTACCCGGGTGCTGCAAGGGGACTTCGGCATCGTTGACGACAGTTTCAACGATGCCGAAGTCGTTCCCCTGATCGTTGGTCGCTGGAGAGAGCTGTCTGTGTGACAGCTCCCCAGCGACCACACAACGACTTACCAACGATCATGGCCAGGTCGTATCGCTGGTCGTGATCGTTGGTAAGTCGTTTAGTGTAACGGTACCTTAATGCGCCTCATACACATTAGACTAATGATGGCCGAAGACGCTTATGTCTACAACTTCAACCTGCAGTAACCACCGAGCAACCTAACCACTGCACGACCAGCTCTATCCTTACCTACTGTATCCTCACCCATCCCTTGTAGATTGTGAGCCCTCGCGGGCAGGGTCCTCTCCCCTACTGTACCAGTTGTGACTTGTATTGTTCAAGATTATTGTATTTGTTTTTATTACATATATATATATATATATATATATATATATATATATATATATATATATATATAATACACACACCGGTATACACTGTATATAACCTACAAGAGATATAGAGTACAAAGTCGAAATATATATAAAAAAAATAGTAATTTTATTACACAAAATAATATTAACAATAACTCAAATTATAAGAAAAAGGTGATGGACAAGTGGCGCACAGTGTCAAAAATATCCATTGCACGACTCCACACTTTAAAGTATCAGGCATGGGGTAAACATTGTACAAATAACACATTCCTTATAGTAATATGGCATGTAACAACCAAGCTGTAAATATTGGTCACCTGCCAAAGGTCAGGAGACCAAAATAGTACAGAGAAAAAGGAAATGTCCACATAATCAGATAATTACACCATGATATATAATGAAATTAGGGACAATCCCACAGATATTTGTGCAATAAATCAAACCATAAAAGGTATAGGTACGCAAAAGGACATCTCACACATAATACCCTGTGTGTGGTAGTGCAATGGAGGACAGCCCCAACGCGCGTTTCCTTCTCACATGTAAAGCGCCATGGAATAAATGGCACTATAATAATAATATGTATGGTGACCCTTGGACATACGTTTTTCGCTGGATCAGTCGCTGGGCGGTTTTTTGCCGGACAGGAAAAAAAGTTCCTCTGTACGTTTTCTCCGTCCGCCGGAAACAACTTTTTTGACAGATCCGGCAAAAAACAGATGAAACGTGTGGCCATCAGGCAAAATCCGGCGCTAATACAACTCTATGAGAAAAAACGGATCCATTTTTTTTCAAAACTCGCCGGATTGTGCCTGACTGCAAAAACCTGATGTGTGAAGGTAGCCTAAATCTATTGCTGGACTTGTCTTTGAACTAGATATATGCTATCCTCATACACTCTAGCAGGGTGTGCAATGAGACATGCAGCTAAACCCCCTGTCTTCTTTAAGAAAAGAGGCTGTAAAATTGTAACCTTCTTTTATTGATTGCAGATGTGACAGGAAAGGGTGAAACTATAGAATACAATAACAGGAGCATTTCAGAATATATACCGTATTTTTCTGACCATAAGACGCACTTTTTTTCCTCCAAATGTGGGAGGAAAGTGTGGGTGCGTCTTATGGTAGGGATGCAATGTGGAGAGGGGCAGCAGCGAGTGGGATTGCACTAGGAGGCAGAAAAATGTCCCTGCCCGGCTTCAGGAATCAGCCCTGGGGAAACCACATGGTCCCGATCATTAAAGTGCAGTGAATATTCATTAGCTGCTTCCCCGCCCACCTGTCAGCTGAGCAGTAAGTCAGGAGCAGCAAATGAATACTCCTTCACAGGGGCACACATGGTTTCCCCAGCGCTGGATTTCTGCAGCAGCTGGGGGAGATCTGTGTGTCTGGTGGAGGAGGCAGGGGCCAGAGGGGAGACACAAGATCGCTGCATACCTGCCTGGGCTGTGCTGGATGCTGAGTGCTCCAGCACAAGGACCTGTGTGATGTCATTGTAAAATCTTAATGAAATATTATTATTGATCACTTAACGTATATACAGAGTTCAATTAATGAGCCAAAGCTTTAGGTAGTGTGTGAGTCAGATATTCTGGGGATCTTGGCTTACATCTGTTCTCTGCATGTCAAAGCTAGAGGATACTTGACAAGTTGAGCTATAAGTGGACGACTAAAGTTACTTGTAACTAACAAACAAGATATATATTTAGGTATTATGGAATGAGGTAATGTACAGAACCATATTCTGGAAGCTACTAGGTTCTGCTAATATGGTACGAGCTATGGACATAGCGGTAGATCACCTTATGTGGTTTTGAGGTAGAAAAATAGTAACCAATGTAAGTCTATGGGTCAAATAGTATATAAGGAAGACCCAGCTCCAGTATGATTCAGATCTCTCATTTCTTGAGACTCTCCACATGGACGACCACATCATACCACAAGACCATATGACCATAGACCATATCAATGCTTGCTTTCTCTTTCTTTTTAATCTAATACTTAATTTTGTGTGCTATGAACTTATAATTTACTTTTTCTTCATTTTTGTAATCACTTTTTGAATGGACATTAAATAAGTTTTGTTTTATCCACACAATTCAATTTTGCTTTTCTTCTCTATCCTCACTGTATTATACTTGAAAAAGTAAGGAAGAGTTATTTTTTCTAACAGTCATGAAGAGGGCGGGCTGGAGCTTCACATGGCAGCAGAGCCCTCCCTCTTCTGATGTCATCACAGGTCCTGCAGACACCACACTAAAATCTGCAAGCTTACTCCTGTGCTGTGGAGAGGCAACAAGAGGGAGCGCTCTGTAGGGTCATGGGATGGGATGCTCCAACATTTTACCTCACCACAGTATGGCTGGCTGCCACGATTAAATGGTTAGTCACTACAACACACAATAAAGCACTCTGCCACTCCTGTGGTGAACTATAACTCCCAGCATGCCATAGGATCTGCAGGACATGCTGGGAGTTATAGTTCTCCAAATGGGATCTCAAAGCAGCACTCCAGTGTTATTTTTCAGTGCTTGAGTGGTGCTTTAAATATAAGCCCTGTGCCCCCACTCTTATACTCACCCTCCAGCATCTTCATATAGTACTTCACAGACACCACACTGGTCCCGCAGCACAATCTTCTACCCGCAGCTTCCAACATAACATACTATTATATATAATAACACATACAATAGTATGTTTATGATATTAAATATTTTACCACCTTTTTTGCTTCAAATATTTTTTTTCCCCTATTTTCCACCTCTAAAACCTGGGTGCGTCTTATAGTCCGGTGCGTCTTATAGTCCGAAAAATACGGTAACTGCACAGAGCATGAAACACATAGTCTACAATGCACATGTAACATGAGATAATATACAAACTGATGATATGTATTACTACTTAGTACAACAAACGCATTGATAAACACAAGATTATAACACATAGATAGTGCTTACCAACTATGCTTAGAGCAGGCTGTTTAAGGAGCATGAAGAACACGAATGGTGTAGTTTCTTCTAAGACACATGGAGGAATAATGGCTGCTGTTCCCTTCACAGTATAATATGCAAAACACGGCACTCTGCTGGATGGTGAGATATGGTGCTCAAGTAGGGTCTCCAACCCGTCAATCAATGTATACAATAAACTTGGCACTCAAATCGGTTGTAAGATGAAGTTAATTAACTTCATCTTACAACCGATTTGAGTGCCAAGTTTATTGTATACATCGTTCCCTTCACAGTGTCATAATAAGACCATAATGCAACAGGAACAATACACACAAAAAATACAATGTCTGTAATAACGGAGACATAAAAAAAATGACTAGACTTTCTAGACAGCTATTATATGGCTGGACAGAACAAGATACGTATGCATAAAAATAGTATGGGTGGGGTGAAATCATGCGAACAGATTCCCTATAAGGGGTTAAAGTTGAACAATTCATAAAATATTCACTCTCTTCTTTGCCTTATAGCCAAAATAATATTCTGACTATCCTAGTGACTGTCACTGGCTTCCTGCTGCTCTTTTCTCCTGTAGAAATTTCTGATGCTTTCTTCACCACGAACACCTTTTTACAATTAAAAAAAAAAAAAAAAAAAAAGCTTCTTTGCTGTGAAAGTTAAGACCTAATGATGTCATTTCTCAGGAAAAAAAATAGCCGTTTAATATATCCCCTACAGATGCATGGCTGTTGTGAAATGCATTCAGTCAGCACACATCTGGATGAGGCAACACAGGAACTTCTACCGTAGAACGGATGAACGTGTTGAAAGATGACAACTGCATGAATTCCTGACGAGAGATAATATGACCCCTCTTGCTCATAATGAGGAGTAGACGCCTCTCACCATAAGTGCTTTGTCCGCCTTATGCCCCGAAGATATTTCACTGCATGTATACTCAAGCGTCTTTCCTATGCCCCCCTTAGAGATTGCTGTAAAAAAGCTCCATGTAATGAATTTCTCCTCTGGTCCATTGTAGTGTAATCCTAATATAAGCGTGTCCGTTTAAAAGTACAACTCCTTTTTAGTGAGCAGAGAAAACTTGTTTTGTGTGTACTGCTCATAAGAGATAGCTCCTCTTCCTGCCAAGGAGGGAAAGAACAATTGTTTGACATTTTTGTTACTTATCAAACAGAATCCAAGCCTTTTTTTTTACTATATTAGGACATGGTGTGGAAGCTCTGCTCTCACACTGTACATTTCACCCTACTGTATATTCGCTTTCGTCTGTAGTCCTCCAGTCTTATTTTTAACATTTGTAACTTAGTCTCCAGTGCTGGATTTTTTTTTTATTGAACCATGTTGATTATTTTGGGCATACTATTCTCATAACTACGTTAAGGTTTTCTAAAAACAGACGACACTGCAACTTTTTCTTTCCCTTCTACATTGTGTAATCTCATTGAAAAGTAGTAGACCTTGTTAAAAATGACTGACATTCATTAGAAGACATGTTCTTTTCTAGGAAAACATAGTTGGCTTCAAGTATTAGCCTCTTTAGTGAGGGTCACTTACACACAGCGCCTAAATTATGGATAACAGACACTAAACAACAGCCATTACAGGATCCATATGGACTTTACCACACAGTTTTTTAAGCACTGAAGGGCATAAAAACTGTTGTTGTTTTTCCCCCACTTGATGAGCCTGTCAGCACTTGTTCAAATATGGCCATAATGGCTGTTTAGGCGCTTTTCTTTCAATAATAATTATGCTTTTTCTTATTAGGCAATCCAGTATGTCAGTCATGAGAAATCTATTATAGAAACCATATGCAAATCAGGCTAGAAGACCACTGATGGCGTGTCTGTGCATTAGGAAGAAGCAGTCAGTGTGCTGACATGGCCCCAGTGAACTTCCAGCCTGATTTCATATGATTTCTATCCCAGATTTCTCTTGACTGGCACATCAGATCTCTAAAATAAAAGTAATTTTTCCTTTGTTACAAGCACCTATACAGCCATACCGCTACTATCGTATGTAAAGACGTATAGACAGGTTCTCCACACTATGCCCCATCTTTGGGGTGAGTTTCTTTGGTTTATACTTATTTTTCAGACCCAGATAAATTCTATGAAACCTATTCACCTGGATAATCCATAAGTTGGACAATTTTATACTGTCTTACCTTCCCTAAGCAAAATAGAAATTGAATCCACGTACAGTATATCGAAGTTGTAGCAAATCCACTCCATTTTTTACTGCATGTGAATATATGTGAATTTCATAACATATTGGCTTATTGGCTTGTTTAATGTATTATCAATGTCCCAAAATAAGAAGGAAAGAGATGGAGTATATATGAGTGTTTATGGTTGCTCTTTATTTTTTTGTAGGCTTTTTTTTACCTTAACAAAGCACAGATCCACAATGTTGAACTTTGTAATTGTGTCTCTACTTTGTACAATAAAGGCCCCGTCTCACATAGCGAGATCGCTAGCGAGATCGCTGCTGAGTCACAAGTTTTGTGACGAAACAGCGACCTCAGTAGCGATCTCGGTATGTGTGACACGTACCAGCGATCAGGCCCCTGCTGCGAGATCGCTGGTCGTGTCGGAATGGCCTGGACCTTTTTTTGGTCGCTGAGGTCCCGCTGACATCGCTGAATCGGTGTGTGTGACACCGATCCAGCGATGTCTTCACTGGTAACCAGGGTAAACATCGGGTTACTAAGCGCAGGGCCGCGCTTAGTAACCCGATGTTTACCCTGGTTACCAGCGTAAATGTAAAAAAAACCAAACAGTACATACTCACCATCTGATGTCCGTCAGGTCCCTCGCTGTCCGCTTCCTGCTCTGACTGAGATCCGGCCGTACAGTGAGAGCAGATCACAGCAGTGACGTCACCGCTGCGCTCTGCTCTCACTGTACGGCGGCTCAGTCAGAGCAGGAAGCAGACGGCGAGGGACCTGACGGACACCGAAAGGCGAGTATGTACTGTTTGTTTTTTTTGGTAACCAGGGTAAACATCGGGTTACTAAGCGCGGCCCTGCGCTTAGTAACCCGATGTTTACCCTGGTTACCCGGGTGCTGCAGGGGGACTTCGGCATCGTTGAAGACAGTTTCAACGATGCCGAAGTCGTTCCCCTGATCGTTGGTCGCTGGAGAGAGCTGTCTGTGTGACAGCTCCCCAGCGACCACACAGCGACTTACCAACGATCACGGCCAGGTCGTATCGCTGGTCGTGATCGTTGGTAAATCGCTATGTGAGACGGGGCCTTAACTCCTTCACTTCTACTTGGGATAGACTTCAAGGAGAGAGATCCTTTTTGAAGTTTGTAGTTAGTTATCAGTGTTTGGTTCACATGGTCTTTCTCATAGTATTATCTGATCCTCCCCTTTTCCTGTGTACTATTTACGATCTTACCACACCATGTCATTCTCCATTAGTGCCATGCTCTTTTAAGGCTGTGCACACGTTCTTGTTTTTTCGCGATTAAAAACGCTATAAAAACTCGTTAAAAACGCATACATTATGCATCCTATCATTTAGAATGCATTCCGCATGTTTTGTGCACATGGTGCATTTTTTTCTGTGAAAAAAAACGCATCGCTGTAAAAAAAGCAGCATGTTCATTAATTTTGCGGATTTTCCGCGTTTTTCCCGCAATTCTATGCATACGCACAAAAACGCACAAACGCGTCAAAAACGCATGAAAAAACGCGGAAAAAAAAGGCATGCGGTTTTCTGGCAGAAATATCCGGTTTTTGTCAGGAAAATTTCTGCAAGAAATCCTGACGTGTGCACATACCCTAAGGCTAGAAGAACTATATTGTTCCACTTTACTGAAATCATGAAGGTGCTCTTCGACATTAGATTTGGTCAGTAGTTCCCGCCAGCCTTTAGGTCAGAACCCGGATTGAACAAGTTGGATTTTTACTTGTTTAATCCTGTTACATCACATGTATATTTTTTGTCAGTTGCTCATCTTTGTTTTAGTCGTTCTGTCACCTGAGATGTGTTTGGAAATCACAGCATGTTAGTTAATGCTGAAGATGTCAATGCATATTTCACCCTCGGCAGTGGGTAAAGTGAAATGAGTATAATGTCCGTTTTTATGCTGCAGAAATTCTGCCTGTGAGAGACCACAGTGAGTATAAGATGCAGTCAATAGATAGTGGCAAAAAGAAAAATTATTTAAATAAACAAAATTTTCTGGCAGTTTTTCTGTATTATAGAACCTCTCCTGTAACTAATCTCCCTATAATAAGACTTTGCTATTTATTTTCATAGACGAAATGAGTTTCAATCATTTTTACCTGTATGTATAATCTCAAATTGTCATGTTACATTTATTTAAGTAATCATGTGATGGGGTCTTTGGCTGATCTGAAACAGATTTCCTTCTATAGCATATTTTCCAGGAACTCCCTAGTCACTGTTATGTTATGATATAGTTGTCTTCTATTTGTTAATCTATAAATTGTGTATTCTTTCTTTATTCGGTTCATTTTATTCACATTATTATTATTACTTTTTTTGCATTGTGCAATATCTGCCAGGGCTTGCTTTGTACTCACATGCTCCTAAGGGTATGTGCACACGTTCAGGATTTCTTGCAGAAATTTCCTGAAGAAAACCGGAAATTTTCTGCAAGAAATCCGCATTTTTTTTTTTGCGGTTTTTTTCCGTTTTTTTCGCGTTTTTTTAGCATTCTGCAAGCGTAATTAGCTTGCAGAATGCTAAAGTTTTCCAAGCGATCTGTAGCATCGCTTGGAAAACTGACTGACAGGTTGGTCACACTTGCCAAACATAGCGTTTGACAAGTGTGACCAACTTTTTACTATAGATGCTGCTTTTGCAGCATCTATAGTAAAAGATAGAATGTTTAAAAATAATAAAAAAAATAAAAAAATGCTTATACTCACCCAGACATCTCAGCGGCGTCCGTTCCTCTTCCTATAGCTGGTGTGTGCGCACAGGACCTTCCGTGACGTCACGGTCACGTGAGCGGTCACATGACCGCTCACGACCAATCACAGGACAGTGACGTCATCGGCAGGTCTTTCACCGCACACCAGCTACAGGAACCGAAGCGACAGCATGCAGTGGAGGCGGGAAAACATCGAGGGTGAGTATAGGACTATTTTTTATTTTAATTCTTATTTTTTGACCACTTATATGGTGCCCAGTGCGTGGAGGAGAGTCTCCTCTCCTCCACCCTGGGTACCAACCGCACATAATCTGCTTACTTCCCGCATCGTGGGCACAGCCCCGTGCGGGAAGTAAGCAGATCAATGGACCCCTAGGTGTGCGGAATCCCCTGCAATTCCGCATTTTAATGAACATGTTGCTTTTTTTTCCGCGATGCGATTTTTTCGCGGAAAAAAAGGCTACATTTGCACAAAAAATGCGGAATACACTTAAAATAATAGGAGGCATATGTAAGCGTTTTTTTCGCGTTTTTATCACGTTTTTATAGCGAAAAAACGCGAAAAAAACGTGAAAAATACTTAACGTGTGCACATGGCCTTAGGCTATTAACACATCATCTATCTGTTAAACATGCATTCTTCAAATTACAGCAAATATGACAAATTCCAACTTGAAAGAATCAGTTACACGGCTTCCAATTTTGCTTTTGAACAGCAAAGCGCTAAACTATATCTGTCATAAAGACTGCATACTTTTGGGACAGATCTGCACTCCTATAAGAAAGATCAATTAATACAACAGATACACAGGCCCCATTTCATTAGCTTTCCAAGTGGGTGGAGCCAATTTCCGCCCACAAAGGGCTGCCAGTGGGTGAAGCTAAGTTCCTCCCACAAAGGGCTGCCAGTGGGTGAAGCTTAAGATCCTCCCACAAAGGGCTGCCAGTGGGTGAAGCTTAAGATCCTCGCACAAAGGGCTGCCAGTGTGTAAAGCTTAGTTCCTCCCACAAAGGGCTGCCAGTGGGTGAAGCTAAGTTCCTCCCACAAAGGGCTGCCAGTGGGTGAAGCTAAGTTCCTCCCACAAAGGGCTGCCAGTGGGTGAAGCTTAAGATCCTCGCACAAAGGGCTGCCAGTGGGTGAAGCTTAAGATCCTCGCACAAAGGGCTGCCAGTGGGTGAAGCTTAAGATCCTCCCACAAAGGGCTGCCAGTGAATGAAGCTTAGTTCCTCCCACAAAGGGCTGCCAGTGGTCAAAGATTTGTGGTGAGGGGCTTGCTATCAATGACTCAGAATGGAAGCGAAGGAAGCAGTCTCCTTATGAAAATTTTTCACCTGTAAGATAAAAGGCACAATATTTTTTTGACATTTTGGCTATTAGAGACAAGACCAAACATAATATTCCATCCATGTGACCTGGGCCTATTTGTCCACGGACGGATTATTACGTCTGCACGATCGCCCGCGCACATGGGTGGTGTGCTGTCGATCGCCTCTGGGTGTCAGCTGATTCTGACAGCTGACACTCGGCACTAAGTACCAGGAGCGGTCACAGACCGCTCCCATGACTTTATCCTTTGAAATGCTGTGATCAAGCAAGAACGCAGCATTCTGTGTGCCGGCAGAGGGCTGACATGATGCAGGGTCCCGATTGTGGCCATGGTCATCGGATGTCATCATGACGACATCCGGGTCACCAGAGCCAGGAAACATTGCTGATCATGTGCAGTACATGATCAGCAAGTCTCTTGTCAGTACAGAGCTAACCGTTTCTATAGGATGGGGATACTGCTCCATCCCCATTGTCATGGGTTCCTTCTCCGGTACCACACAATCAACAGAGCCAGCGAAGAGTGAACAATCCCAAGACCTTTATTTAGGCAAAAGTACGAAAGGTCCATATACGATCCACCACACAAAGGATACAAATATTCCAGAACACAAATGCAGTTCAGTTACAGAATAAAAGTCCAACAATCCAGCACTGAGGATAACAGTCCATATTCCCTTCTTTCTTTCTCTGACGTGCTGTGTTCACTTCATAGTTCCAAACAAGACTGATCTCTGTGTCTCACCTCCCTGATATTTACACTTCTCCCCCCTCATTCACAGGCCAGGAGGGGGAAGGTCTCAGGGGCTCAATGTTTCAACAAGCTAGGTCAACATGTCATTAGCATATTAGCAAACAACATTATTCACTGACCCTGTGGAGAGATAACAATACAGAACTGTGGGGAGAATATCAGATGGCAAATAACAACTCATCCTACAAGATACAGTAAGGGTACTGTCACACAGTGCAATTACGATCGCTACGACAGTACGATTCGTGACGTTCTAGCGATATCGTTACGATATCGCAGTGTCTGACACGCAGCAGCGATCAGGGACCCTGCTGAGAATCGTACGTCGTAGCAGATCGTTTGAAACTTTCTTTCGTCGCTGGATCTCCCACTGACATCGCTGGATCGTTGTGTGTGACAGCGATCCAGCGATGCGTTCGCTGGTAACCAGGGTAAACATCGGGTTACTAAGCGCAGGGCCGCGCTTAGTAACCCGATGTTTACCGTGGTTACCAGCGTAAAAGTAAAAAAAAAAAAACCGTACATACTCACCATCTGATGTCGTCAGGTCCCTTGCAGTCTGCTTCCCGCTCTGACTGTGAGCGCCGGCCGGAAAGTGAGAGCAGATCACAGCGGTGACGTCGCCGCTGCGCTCTGCTCTCACTGTACAGCTGCACTCAGTCAGAGCAGGAAGCAGACTGCAAGGGACCTGACGGACATCAGATGGTGAGTATGTACGGTTTGGTTTTTTTTACTTTTACGCTGGTAACCACGGTAAACATCGGGTTACTAAGCGCGGCCCTGCGCTTAGTAACCCGATGTTTATCCTGGTTACCAGCGAACCTCGGCATCGCTCCAGCGCCGTGATTGCAAAGTGTGACCGCAGTCTACGACGCTGGAGCGATACTCATACGACGCTGCGACGTCACGGATCGTGCCGTCAAAGCGACGAAAATTGCACGGTGTGACGGTACCCTAACACCATGATAATCAGTGAAATAGAAATATACACAAAAATGATACCCACATATCATATCACACCCATGCTGTTGAATCGATCAGCCTGCAAAAAAATGTTTGTCCCATAGTGGGACAAAGTAAAAAAAAAAAAAAAAAAAAAAAAAAAGAGTAATTTTTTTTTAAAATAATCATAAAATTATTTAAAATAATAAAGAAAGACATTGTATCTACAAATAAATATTTGAATGAAAAAAATCTAAACACTAAAATTACACATATTTGGTATCGCCGCGTCCGCAATGACCCCACCTATAAAACTGTCCCATTAGTTAACACTTTAGTGAACATCATAAAAAAGGCAATGCTTTATCATCATACTGCCAAGCAAAATGTGGAATAAATTGTGATAAAATAAGATGGATATAAATAAACATGGTACCTCTGAAAACGTCATCTTGTCCCGCAAAAAAAAACAAGCAGCCATACAGCTCCATCAGCGAAAAAATAAAAAAGTTATAGCTCTCATAATAAAGGGATGCAAAAATAATTATTTTTTCTATAAAATAGTTTTTATTATGTAATAGCACCAAAACGTAAGTAAACTATATAAATGAGGTATCGCTGTAATCGTACTGACCCAAATTTTACCACACACGGAATGGTGTAACACATCCCCCACTATTGCTGTTTTTTTTTTTCATTCTGCCTCCCAAAAATCTGAATAGAGAGCGATCAAAAAATGTTATGTGCCCAAAAATGGTACCAATAAAAAGTCAACTCATTCCAGAAAAAAGAAGACCTCACATGACTCTGTGTGTTTTGTTTTATTTCTAATAAAGGCCTTTATTCTGTCTGTCTTTATTTACCATACAACTATAGGATTAGTAATGTATAGGTGTCTTATACATACCTCTCCATTACTAAGCCGTGGGCTTGGAGTCACCTGACAAAAACAAAGGTGACATCAACCCCACAAATATGAACCCCACTTGCCACCGCTACAGGGCAAGTCGGAAGAGCCGGGCTAAATGCCAGAATTGGCGTATCTAATAGATGTGCCTTTTCTGGGCAGCTGCTGGCTGCTATTTTTAGGCTGGGGGGGCAATATCCATGGCCCTATACCAGCCTGTGAATACCAGCCCTGAGCTGTGAGCTTTAGCAAGGCTGGTTGTCAAAAATGAGGGGGGACCCCACGCCGTTTTATTAAAATATTTATTAAATAATTTGAAAAAACAGTATGGGGACCCCTCTTTTCTTGATAATCAGCCTTGCTGAAGCTGACAGCTGAGGGTTGCAGCCCCCAGTTGTGAGTTTTGCCTGGCTGGTTATAGAAAATCCAGGGGAACCCACAACGTTTTTTTTCATTCATTCATTTATCTATTTATAGCGCAGGCGGCGGCTGATGAATACCCTCATCAGCCCCTCCTGCTGTCACTGTTATTCGCAGCAGCAGGGGTAGGCTGATGGGCGTAATAGACCCATCAGCCGCCTGCTGTCTCTTTTATCACTTAAATGTAATTCTCATCATTCTCCCCTGCTCCGCTGGCAATCGATGATGATGAGAGCCGTGTTCAGCACCCGATGCCGGGGAACAGCGCTTACTGTAATGCTTCGTCCCCAGCACGATGCGTGTCACACGGATGACATCCATGTGTGTTATGCATGTGCACTTGTGCAGAACATTTTGCGTCCTGTGCTGACATAAAAAAACGGACATGTCAGTGTGTTTTGCCCACGGACACATGGTCCTTGGAAACACTGATATGTTCACAGACCCATTCACTTGAATAGGCAAATAGCGCTCTGTTCTTCCCGAGTCTCCGTATGGCTAAGCAGTACTGTACAGCCACATATGGAGTATTGCCATGTTCAGTAGAAATTGTGGGACACATTTTGGTGCCATTTTTACCTACTTCTTTGTGAAAATGTAAAATCTTTGGCTAAAACAAAATGTTGGTGGTAAAAATGTAGTTATTTTGTCTTCACTGCCCAATGATATAAAATTCTATGACACACCCATGGTGTCTATGTGATCACTGCGCCCATAGATGAATTCATTGAGAGGTGTAGTTTGTAAAATGGGGTCACTTATCGGGGGTTCTGCGTTCTGGCACCTCATGGGCTCTCCCAGTGGGTCATAGCACTTGCAAACCGTAACAGTAAAATCTCGCGCTCCTTGCCTTCTGAGCTTTGCACTGTGCCTCAAAAGTAGTACATATGGGGTATCAGCGTACTCAAGATAAATTGCACAACAAATTTTGTGGTCCAATTTCTCCTGTTACCCTTGGGAAAATAAAAATTTGTGGGCGAAAAGATCATTTTTGTGGAAAAAATTTTTTTTTCTTTTCACGGCTCCACGTAATAAACTTCTGTGAAGCGCTTGGGGGTTTAAAGTGCTCACTACACATCTAGATAAGTTCATTGGGGGATCTAGTTTCCAAAATGGGGTCACTTGTGGGGGGATTTCCACTGTTTAGATATGTCAGGGGCTCTCCAAACGTGACATGGTGTCCAATCTCAATTCCAGCCAATTTTGCGTTGGAAAAAAAATCAAACAGCACTCCTTCCCTTCCGAGCTCTGTCGTGCTCCAAAACAGTGGTTTACCCGCATATATGGGGTATCAGTATACTCAGGACAAATTGCTCAGCAACCTTTGGTGTCCAATTTCTCCTGTTACCCTTGGGAAAATTAAAAAAAAAAAAAAATTGATCTGGTAAATTTTTGGTGAAAAAAAGTTAAATGTTCATTTTTTTTTTAAACATTCCAAAAGTTCCTGTGAAGCACCTGAAGGGTTAATAAACTTATTGAATGTGATTTTGAGCACCTTGAGGGGTGCAGTTTTTAGAATGGTGTTGCTTTTGGGTATTGTATGTCATATAGACCCCTCAAAGTGACTTCAAATGTGATGTGGTCCCTAAAAGAAAAATGGTGTTGTAAAAATGAATCGCTGTTCAACTTTTAGCCCTTATAACTTCCGAACAACAAAAAAAAAATTGGTTCTAAAATTGTGCTGATGTAAAGTTGGCCTACATAACATGCGGCCATCACCTTTCAGGGCTTATACACAGCATTCTATAATGCTGTATATAAGCCCCCAACCTGACCTGGAAGAACTGAAAAATAAGTTTTATTATACTCGCGTGCGGGGCGGTCCGGTCCTGTCCGAAGGGTGTTGCTAGTCTTGATCCAGCACCTCCCATCTTCTTACGATCGCCGCCCTCCTGCTTGCTTCTTGTGGATGACGCGACTTTGCATCATCCACACAGGCTTCCCCGGGATCGTGCTTCTGCCCAGTTGAGGGCAGAGCAAAGTACAGCAGTGCGCAGTTGCCAAAAAAAAGTCAAAAAGCCCTGGCACCTGCGCACTGCAGTACTTTGTATGCCTGCACAGGTGCCAAAACTGCTGACAGGTTCCCTTTAAGAGCAGTTGATTAGGTAATTATGTATGTGACATTTTACAGCTGAAAAAGATGTAATCGAGTTCATAGTTGGCCCAGAGAAACGCCCTATTTGACATCCACTGCATAATTTTTTTTCCTGTTAACGACTTTTTCTGTGTTGTGATATTTTGCCTATCTGTGGGACAGTAGCATTTTTAATTATTTATTTACGTTATTAATTTATTTTAGAAATGCAACATGGTGTAGATAAGCTTCTATATGAAACTCGAAAATTAAGAGAAAAACATGAAATGAAACAAAAATGAATAGAACACCCCTTAGATGCTTGTAAGCAAAAATTTTGAAATACACAGTGATTTTTACAAGAAAAGAAGTTGAAAGTGAGTTTGAAAGAGGCCTAAAGGTTACTACTTTTGTTCTCTCTTTCTAGCTGAAGGAAGCAGACTCCTTATGAATATTCTACACCTGTAAGCTAAAAGGCACAATATTTTTGTATGACATTTTGGCTATTAGAGACAAAGACCAGACCTGGCCATATTGTTAACCCCTTTCTGACATGAGACATTCATTTGACCTGGGCCTATTTGACCACGGACGGATTATTACGTCTGCGCGATTGCCCGCACACACGGGTGGAGTGCAGGTGATCGCCTCCATGTGTCAGCTGATTCTAACAGCTGATACCCAGCACTAAGTGCCAGGAGCGGTCACAGACCGCTCCCAGGACTTTAACCTACAAAATGCTGCGATCAAACATGATCGCAGCATTTCTGGTTGCCGGCAGAGGGCTGACAGTATGATGCGGGGTCCCGAAGGTTGCCATGGTGACTGGATATCGTCATGATGACATCGGGGTCACCAGAGCTAGGAAACATGCTGATCATGTGCAGTGCATAATCAGCAAGTCTCTGTCAGTGAAGAGCTGACAGTTTTTACAGCATGGGGATCTTGCTCCATCCCCATGCTGTAGAAGCGATCGGCCTGCAAAAAATGTTTGTCCCATAATGTGACAAAGTTAAAAAAAATTAAAATTATTGAAAGAAAAATCAAGAATAATAGTTAAAAATCAAAAGATATTGTATCTATCAATAAATATTTAACCCCTTAATGACAGCCAATACGTCTTTTAACTGACCTGAGATATAAGAGAATAGCCTCCCCATACAGGTGACAATCCAACAGCTGGCGGCTGTACGCTATAGCTGACAACTTGCTGTATCAGCCACGATCAGTGTTTGCACCATCCATATCAGTTTAACCCCTTAGATGCTGCTGTTAATAGTGACTACAAAATTATAAATGGTTAACAGAGTGTGGGGGCTTCCTCTTTATCCAAATTGGTGCCCTCAGATCATGATTTTGTGGTCCTGATGTTTGCCATGGCAATTCACGACCAAATAGTGGCCTAAGAATCTAATGGCTGTAGTAACCTGTTCAGAAGTTAGAGACATTTAGGTGATAAAAATACACATTTTCATTTCTGTCATGCTACTTTGCATTAATTCCTGTAAAGCACCTGAAGAGTTAATAAACTACCTGACTGCAATTTTCAATACGTCAGGGGGTGCTGATTTAAAAATGGTATCACATTTGGGGGTTTCCCAATATATGAGACCCTTAAAGTCACTTCAAACATGGATAAGTCTCTAAAAAAATAAATTTTGTAAATTTCCTTGAAAAAATGAAAAATTGCTGCTACATTTTTAATCCTCCTAAAATGCTAGCAAAATAAAATAACATTTTACAAATGGTCCTGATGTAAAGCAGACAGGAGGGAAATGTCATTTATTAATGGTTTGCTGTAGTATGGCCATCTGGATTAAAGGAATAATCATTCAAATTTTGGAAATTGCAAATTTTGTAACATTTTTCTCAAATTTTTGATATTTTTTATAAATAAACACAAAACATATTGACCTAAATTTACCATTATCATAAAGTATAATGTGTCACGAAAAAACAAACTCAAAATCACTGGGATTTGTTGAAGCGTTGCAGAGTTATTACCACATAAAGTGACACTGGTCAGATTTCAAAAATTTGGCTCCGTCACTAAGGGGTTAAATAAAAAAAATATAAACAATAAACGTACACATATTTGCGGTTAAATATATTTTTATTAAAGAGAAGAGAATTTTACAAGAAAAACAGTAGTTGAAAACTACGTCAATGATCAAAGTACTTTTTCTTATAATATACAATTCGAGAAGAGTAACACAAAAAAACACTCATTCACAAACCTTGCGTAAATCTTACAAAAAAGAGAGAAAAAAAAAAATTAGAGGGAGTAAACCCTCAAGAATGACTACGGTATCTTTAACATATAAGCAATGACTCCTTGCCCCCGCAACAGGCGAGGACTTTCATTACCGTAAATAAAGTAAAGCATACCTAAAATCAGTTCGCCCATGTTCCCTAAAGCGAGACATGCACGTAGATAGTATCATTATAAAAGTAACTGGTAAATCATGGTACAGACCTATCACACCGAGATGGTGGAAGGTGAACAGCTCACCCAGGGGGGAGATAGAAAGAAGAAAAAATAGAGAGGGGAGCCCAATTAGGTGGGGCTCAAGAAAAGATATATAAAATGAGAACACGAAAAGAAAGGAAGAGTAGCTTAGTAATCGACTGTAGAATAGACAGGTGTATTCAGGTAAACAGGTCAGGGAAACGAGCAGAATCTTTAACCCCTTCACCCGCAAGGGTGGTTTGCACGTTAATGACCGGGCCAATTTTTACAATTCTGACCACTGTCCCTTTATGAGGTTATAACTCTGGAACGCTTTAACGGATCTTGGCGATTCTGACATTGTTTTCTCGTGACATATTGTACTTCATGATAGTGGTAAAATTTCTTCGATATAACTTGCGTTTATTTGTGAAAAAAACGAATATTTGGCGAAAATTTTGAAAATTTCGCAATTTTCCAACTTTGAATTTTTATGCCCTTAAATCACAGACATATGTCACGCAAAATACTTAATAAGTAACATTTCCCACATGTCTACTTTACATCAGCACAATTTTGGAACCAAAAATTTTTTTTTGTGACGGAGTTATAAGGGTTAAAAGTTGACCAGCAATTTCTCATTTTTACAACACCATTTTTTTTTAGGGACCACATCTCATTTGAAGTCATTTTGAGGGGTCTATATGATAGAAAATACCCAAGTGTGACACCATTCTAAAAACTGCACCCCTCAAGGTACTCAAAACCACTTTCAAGAAGTTTATTAACCCTTCAGGTGTTTCACAGGAATTTTTGGAATGTTTAAATAAAAATAAACATTTAACTTTTTTTCACACAAAATGTATTTCAGCTCCAATTTGTTTTATTTTACCAAGGGTAACAGGAGAAAATAGACCCCAAAATTTGTTGTACAATTTGTCCTGAGTACGCTGATACCCGATATGTGGGGGTAAACCACTGTTTGGGCGCATGGCAGAGCTCGGAAGGAAAGGAGCGCCATTTGACTTTTCAATGCAAAATTGACTGGAATTGAGATGGCACGCCATGTTGCATTTGGAGAGCCCCTGATGTGCCTAAACATTGAAACCCCCCACAAGTGACACCATTTTGGAAAGTAGACCCCCTAAGGATCTTATCTAGATGTGTGGTGAGCACTTTGACCCAACAAGTGCTTCACAGAAGTTTATAATGCAGAGCCGTAAAAATAAAAAATCATATTTTTTCACAAAAATGATCTTTTCGCCCCCAATTTTTTATTTTCCCAAGGGTAAGAGAAGAAATTGGACCCCAAAAATTGTTGTGCAATTTGTCCTGAGTACGCTGATACCCCATATGTGGGTGTAAACCATTGTTTGGGCGCAGGGCAGAGCTCGGAAGGGAAGGAGCGCCATTTGACTTTTCAATGCAAAATTGACTGGAATTGAGATGGGACGCCATGTTGCATTTGGAGAGCCCCTGATGTGCCTAAACATTGAAACCCCCCACAAGTAACACCATTTTGGAAAGTAGACCCCCTAAGGAACTTATCTAGATGTGTTTTGATAGCTTTGAACCCCCAAGTATTTCACTACAGTTTATAACGCAGAGCCGTGAAAATAAAAATTCTTTTTTTTTTCACAAAAATGATTTTTAGCCCCCAGTTTTGTGTTTTCACAAGGGTATCAGGATAAATTGGACCCCAAACGTTGTTGTCCAATTTGTCCTGAGTACGCTGATACCCCATATGTGGGGGGGAACCACTGTTTGGGCGCATGACAGAGCTCGGAAGGGAAGGAGCGCCATTTGGAATGCAGACTTAAATGGATTGGTCTGCAGGCGTCACATTGCATTTGCAGAGCCCCTGATGTACCCAAACAGTACAAACCCCCCACAAGTGACCCCATATCGGAAACTAGACCCCCCAAGGAACTTATCTAGATGTGTTGTGAGAACTTTGAACCCCCAAGTGTTTCACTACAGTTTACAACGCAGAGCCGTGAAAATAAAAAATCCTTTTTTTCCCACAAAACTTATTTTTTTGGCCCCCAGTTTTGTATTTTCCCAAGGGTAGCAGGAGAAATTGGACCCCAAAAGATGATGTCCAATTTGTCCTGAGTACGCTGATACCCCATATGTTGGGGTAAACCCCTGTTTGGGCACACGGGAGAGCTCTGAAGGGAAGGAGCACTGTTTTCCTTTTTCAACGCAGAATTGGCTGGAATTCAGATCGGATGCCATGTCCCGTTTGGAGAGCCCCTGATGTGCCTAAACAGTGGAAACCCCCCAATTATAACTGAAACCCTAATCCAAACACACCCCTAACCCTAATCCCAACAGTAACCCTAACCACTCCTCTAACCCAGACACACCCAACCCTATTCCCAACCGTAAATGTAATCCAAACCCTAATCCTATCTTTAGCCCCAACCCTAACTGTAGCCCCAACCCTAGCCCCAACCCTAACCCTAGCCCTAACCCTAGCAATAACCCTAGCCCTATCACTAGCCCTAACACTAGCCCTAACACTAACCCTAGCCCTAACCCCAACCCTAGCCCCAACCCTAACCCTAGCCCCAACCCTAGCCCTAACCCTAGCCCTAACTCTAGTCCTAACTCTAGCCCTAACCCTAATGGGAAAATGGAAATAAATACATTTTTTTATTTTTTTATTTTTCCCTAACTAAGGGGGTGATGAAGGGGGGTTTGATTTACTTTTATAGCGGGTTATTTAGCGGATTTTTATGATTGGCAGCCGTCACACACTGAAAGACGCTTTTTATTGCAAAAAATATTTTTTGCGTTACCACATTTTGAGAGCTGTAATTTTTCCATATTTGAGTCCACAGAGTCATGTGAGATCTTGTTTTTTGCGGGACAAGTTGACGTTTTTATTGGTAACATTTTCGCACACGTGACATTTTTTGATCGCTTTTTATTCCGATTTTTGTGAGGCAGAGTGATCAAAAACCAGCTATTCATGAATTTCTTTTGGGGGAGGCGTTTATACCGTTCTGTGTTTGGTAAAATTGATAAAGCAGTTTTATTCGTCGGGTCAGTACGATTACAGCGATATCTCATTTATATCATTTTTTTTATGTTTTGGCGCTTTTATACGATAAAAACTATTTTATAGAAAAAATAATTATTTTGGTATCGCTTTATTCTCAGGACTATAATTTTTTTATTTTTTTGCTGATGATGCTGTATGGCGGCTCGTTTTTTGCGGGACAAGATGACGTTTTCAGCGGTACCATGGTTATTTATATCAGTCTTTTTGATCGCGTGTTATTCCACTTTTTGTTCGGCGGTATGATAATAAAGCGTTGTTTTTTGCCTCGTTTTTTTTTTTTCTTACGGTGTTTACTGAAGGGGTTAACTAGTGGGGCAGTTTTATAGGTTGGGTCGTTACGGACGCGGCGATACTAAATATGTGTACTTTTATTGTTTTTTTTATTTTATTTAGCTAAAGAAATATATTTATGGGAATAATATATTTTTTTTTTTTCTTTATTTAGGATATTTTTTTTATTTTTTTTTTACACACATGTGGGGAATTTTTTTTTTACTTTTTTACTTTGTCCCAGGGGGGGACATCACAGATCATTGATCTGGCAGTGTGCACAGCACTCTGCCAGATCTGCGATCTGCTGTGCAGGGCTGCAGGCTTACCAAGTGTCTGCTCTGAGCAGACACTCGGTAAGCCACCTCCCTCCCTGCAGGACCCGGATGCCGCGGCCATCTTGGATCCGGGACCTGCGGCGAGGAGGGAGGTAGGAGACCCTCGGAGCAACGCGATCACATCGCGTTGCTCCGGGGGTCTCAGGGAAGCCCGCAGGGAGCCCCCTCCCTGCGCTATGCTTCCCTATACCGCCGGTACACCGCGATCATGTTTGATCGCGGTGTGCCGGGGGTTAATGTGCCAGGGGCGGTCCGTGACCGCTCCTGGCACATAGTGCCGGATGTCAGCTGCGATATGCAGCTGACACCCGGCCGCGATCGGCCACGCTCCCCCCGTGAGCGCGGCCGATCGCGTATGACGTACTATCCCGTCGGTGGTCATACGGGCCCACCCCACCTCGACAAGATAGTACGTCAGATGTCAGAAAGGGGTTAAATAGAATCCATTCAGTCCAGTTACCTAAGAAGGAAACCCTTGTCTGTGAAAGGTCTGCTTCAATTTCCTCCATCCTAAAGATGGTTTCAAATTCTGAAAACCACTCCACAACATACGTACACATATTTGGGATCGCTGCGTCCGCAACGACCTGACTTATAAAACTGTCCCACTAGTTAACCCCTTTAGTGAACACCATAAAAAAATAAACAAAGCATTGCTTTTTGCCTTGTTTTTTTATCATACTGCCGAACAAAAAGTGGAATAAAATGTGACAACAAAAAGAAAGGCTACAGTGGCCTGTTCAGAAGTTTGGCAGGCACGGTACTGCATAAAGAATGTGCCTCTGACTGTGGAGCCCATTAGACTAAAGCCAATAAAATACTGTCTGTGCCCAGTTCCCCCCTCGCATCACTCCCCTTGGTGATGCACTAATTGGGACGCCCAACCGTACAATGGTTCTTAAAGGAGAAGGTTCCTGCGGCCACACCTACAGGAGTTAAATCCAGGTGTCCGGGTCAGCTTTTGTCCCACCCTCCTTCCCTTATAGATGTCAATGTGTTGTAACTTACCGTACTAACTGGCAGATAGATGGATATGTGTATAACTAGATGGTAGCCCGATTCTAACGCATCGGGTATTCTAGAATATGTATGTAGTTTATTTATGAAGATTTTAGAATAATACATTGAATACACAGGATTCGGCCGGCTGGGCACGACCAATTAGCGAAGTGTGGTTCAAATCCCGCGCCAATTCACTGCCGGCCACATAGTATATAGCACAGCCACGTAGTATATTGCACAGCCACGTAGTATATTGCACAGCCACGTAGTGTAT
Organism: Ranitomeya variabilis; assembly: GCF_051348905.1. Taxonomy (NCBI): domain Eukaryota; kingdom Metazoa; phylum Chordata; class Amphibia; order Anura; family Dendrobatidae; genus Ranitomeya; species Ranitomeya variabilis. The sequence goes on from NC_135233.1 coordinate 221,779,539, forward strand.
TGCACAGCCCACGTAGTATATTGCACAGCCACGTAGTATATTGCACAGCCCACGTAGTATATTGCACAGCCCACGTAGTATATTGCACAGCCCACGTATTATATTGCACAGCCCACGTATTATATTGCACAGCCCATGTAGTATATTGCCCAGCCCACGTTGTATATTGCACAGCCACGTAGTATACTGCACAGCCACGTAGTATATTGCCCAGCCCACGTAGTATATTGCCCAGCCCACGTAGTATATTGCACAGACCACGTAGTATATTGCACAGCCCAGGTAGTATAGTGCCCAGCCCACGTAGTATATTGCTGAGCCCACGTAGTATATTGCGCAGCCCACGTAGTATATTGCTCAGCCCACGTAGTATATTGCCCATCCCACGTAGTATATTGTCCATCCCACGTAGGGGTTATTCCATATCAAGTGATCCAAATATGAATTTTTTTCACCTTAAGTCTTTAGATTTATTTTATTTTTTGTTTTTATGAAGTACAACTTTAGTTAATTACAAATTAAAAGTTTAGAATTTTTTTCTTCATCAGTTAATTTTTTACAGATTTTTAAAGTTTTGAAAAAGCGCGGATTTTGGCCTGGTATGGCTTTACATTTTTTATCATATCTCGGGCTAGAATTAAGATATAGAGGTGGGGGAGGCATCATTTTTCTCAGAACGGTACCGGCTTTCATTTGATATGTCACAAGACTATGTTTCTTTATATTTTGTTTTGGAGAAATCAAATAAAAAATTTTGATGCGCAATTTTGAAAAAAACGTATGTTTTAAAATTGTGAAAACATGCATGTGTGTTACTCGTGTCCTTGTTTATATTTGTACAGGGATTCAACTTGGGATCTATCAAATTTGTATTTTTTTTTTTAAGCCTTGAATCATCTGATTTTCTGTTTGTGTGAGTTTCTTCCTTTTTTCTTTTCAAACTACAACTTACTGCATTCAACATTTATATGTAACAATAAAGAAACACAAAAAACAACTACTGAAGTGCCAGAATAAATACATCTTAATCATCATAACAACTTGCTCAGCATTTTCAATCTGAATTCTTTGAATAAGCCAAAAGATAAAAGGTGATCACATCCTCAAGTGTGATTTTCTAAATACAGTCTGATCCTAATTATATGTTAAAAACAAGATTAAAAGAACCAATATTTCTACCACCTATTTATACATGGAACAATTTTTTTTCTACTATATCACTAAACATGTCATTTATAATAATAATAATCTTTATTTTTATATAGCGCTAACATATTCCGCAGCGCTTTACAGTTTGCACACATTATCATCGCTGTCCCCTGTTGGGGCTCACAATCTAAATTCCCTATCAGTATGTCTTTGGAATGTGGGAGGAAACCGGAGAACCCGGAGGAAACCCACGCAAACACGGAGAGAACATACAAACTCTTTGCAGATGTTGTCCTTGGTGGGGTTTGAACCCAAGGCTGCTGTGCTAACCACTGAGCCACCGTGCTGCCCATTTATGAAGTGTTTAAGAAGAATAGTCCAGTAGTTAAATCCTCGTACTATAAAATATGAACTAATCAAACAATTAATAGTAGGTTTTTACACTGGCCTTTTATCATCAATGTGTCCCTTCTAGTGGGTGAAGTGTCATCTGGTCCATAAGCACTTACTAGCAATGGCCATTTCCTTCTGTGTCAGAGTATGTGCGGCTGTCATGGTGCTCGGCTCCACCTGAGTTATATCTGATTTTTGTTCACTTTTACAATGTCTGATTTTCTTGGATACACAAAGGGCGGCGCTGGACCAGAAGGTGCAGAAAAGTCACTTCTACGTCTTCATTTTCACATTCTTTGGAGAGTCCAGTAGCCGCCAGCGCCGATCATATTCACAGGTCACATAGCCAGTTGCCCATCAAGATCCCATCTTGTATTTTGGTACAGATGTGGATAGGAGCATAGCAGAAATTTTTAAATTAAATGTTTTTTTCGGAATTGTGTTTTAAAGTTTTGCGCTTGGGCTCGCATAGGTAAAATATTATCAAATATACTCTTGTGACATATCTGGTGAAAGCCTGTACAGTTCTGAGTAGAATGGTGTTTATTTTGTTTCTCTATCTCTTTTTTAGCCTGAGTTATGGAGAGAAATGTAAAGGCAGGCAACACCAAAATTTGTTTTCCGAACTTTGAAAATCAATAAAAAAATTAAAAAAAAATATCTAGAATTTTTTCTTCTTCACATTTTGCATTCTCTGACACACTATTACCAAATAACAAAATCTCAAAAGAATTAAAAATATAGTGGTAAAAATCATTGGTTCACTTGATATGGAATGACCTGTAGTATATTGCCCAGCCCACGTAGTATATTGCCCAGCCCACGTAGTATATTGCCCAGCCCAAGTAGTATATTGCCCAGCCCACGTAGTATATTGCCCAGCCCACGTAGTATACTGCACAGCCCACGTAGTAGATTGCCCAGCCCACGTAGTATATTGCCCAGCTCACGTAGTATATTGCCCAGCCCACGTAGTATATTTCACAGCCACACAGTATATTGCACAGCCCATGTAGTATATTGCACAGCCCACGTAGGATATAGCACAGCCACGTAGTATATAGCACAGCCACGCAGTATATTGCACAGCCGGCGTAATATATAGCACAGCCCGCGTAGTATATTGCAATATGGGCATCATATCCCTGTTAAAAAAAAAAAAAAAGAATTAAAATAAAAAATTGTTATATATTCACCTTCCGTTGGCCCCCGGATCCAGGCGAAGCGTTTACCGATGCTCCTCGCGACGCTCCAAACCCAAGAGTACATTGCGGTCTCGCGAGATGATGACGTAGCGGTCTTGCAAGCCCGCTACGTCATCATCTCGCGAGATCACAATGCATGGAGCGGTCACCGGAGCATCGCGAGGAGCCGGAAAGGCCTGTTCTGGATCCGGGGGGCCGACGGACGGTGAGTATATAACTATTTTTTATTTTTTTTATTATTTTTAACATTAGATCTTTTTACTATTGATGCTGCATAGGCAGCGTCAATAGTAAAAAGTTGGTCACACAGGGTTAATAGCAGCGTTAACGGACTGCGTTACACCGCGGCATAACGCGGTCCGTTAACGCTGCCATTAACCCTGTGTGAGCGCTGACTGGAGGGGAGTATGGAGCGGGCGCTGATGGCTGGGGAGTAGGGAGGGACTTATTCTCGGCCGGACTGTGCCCGTCGCTGATTGGTCGCGGCCTGGCTGCCGTGACCAATCAGGGACGTGGGATTTCCGGGAAAGACAGACAGACGGAAGTGACCCTTAGACAATTATATAGTAGATAAGATAAATATGTATATAACTAACCCATGTTAATGATACTAAGTCACAGCGGTAGAAGTGGAGGAGGGCAAAGGTTTGTAACCGCTCATTGGCCAACTAGCCTGTCAATCGTGGACAGGGTCTCGGCAATGAGCCGCCCGTTACAAAATGTAATTGCCTTTCCTCTGCTTATGTAACTAACTGTGACCGACCTGTTCGACACACCCAGGCCTGTCTGTGTTTCATTACGGGATTGGTGGGAGGGGGTAAGGCACTGTTTAAGACACACAGGTCTCCACAGTCAGCGACATTTAGGTGGTAAAAATACACATTGTCATTTGTCATGCCACTTTGCTTTAATTCCTGAAAACCACCTGAAGGGTTAATAAACTACCTGACAGCAGTTTTCAATATGTCAGCGGGTGCTGTTTTTAAAATGGTATAACTTTTGGGAGTTTCCCAATATAAGGGACCCCTAATGACACTTCAAACATGGATAAGTCTCTAAAAAAAATAAATTTTGTAAATTTCCTTGAAAAAAATGAAAAATCGCAGCTACATTTTTAAACCTGAAATGCTAACAAGATAAAAGAACATTTTACAAATTGTTCTGATGTAAAGCAGACAGGAGGGAAATGTAATTTATTAATATTTTTCGGTGGTAAGACTGTGTGGATTAAAGGGATAATCATTCAAAGTTTGAAAATTGCTAATTTAAAAAAAAAAGTTCTCACATTTCTGATATTTTTTATAAATAAACACAAAACATATTGATCTAAATTAACCATTATCATAAAGTATAATGTGTCCAGAAAAAACAATCTCAAAGTCACTGGGATTTGTTGAAGTGTTCCAGAGTTATTACCCCATAAAGTGACACTGGTCAGATTTCAAAAATTTGGCTCCGTCACTAAGGGGTTATATAAGACCTCACAGCTCACAGTGCGTGTCAGACCAAATGAGAATCATGAGGCCAACGGAACTGGCCAAGGAGCTCAGAGACAGAATTGTGGCAAGGCACAGATCTGGCCAAGGTTACAAAAACATTTCTGCAGTACTCAAGGTTCCTAAGAGCACAGTGGCCTCCATAATCTTTAAATGGAAGAAGTTTGGGACCACCAGAAGTTTTCCTAGACCTGGCTGTCCAGCCAAACTAAGCAATTGTGGGAGAAGAGCCTTGGTGAGAGAGGTAAAGAAGAACCCCAAGATCACTGTGGCTAAGCTCCAGAGATGCAGTAGGGAGATGGGGAAAAAGTTCCACAAAGTCAACTATCACTGTAGCCCTCCACCAGTCAGGCCTTTATGGCAGAGTGGCCCGACGGAAGACTCTCCTCAGCGCAAGACATATGAAAGCCCCCATAGAGTTTGCTAAAAAACACATGAAGGACTCCCAGACTATGAGAAATAAGATTCTCTGGTCTGATGAGATGAAGATAGACCTTTTTGGTGATAATTCTAAGTGGTATGTGTAGAGAAAAGCAGGCACTGCTCATCACCTGCCCAATACAATCCCTACAGTGAAACATGGTGGTGGCAGCATCATGCTATGGGGGTGCTTTTCAGCTGCAGGGGCAGAGCGACACTGCCATGAGCCCAAACAGTGGTTTACCCGCATATATGAGGTAATAGTGTACTCAGGACAAATTGCACAACATATTTTGGGGTCCAATTTCTCCTGTTACCCTTGGGAAAATAAAAAAAATTTGGATTTGAAGTTAATTTTTTGTGAAAAAATAAACAGTTATAGCTCTCACATTAAAGGGATACAAAAATAATTGTTTTTCTATTAAATAGTTTTTATTGTGTAATAGCGACAAAACATAAGAAAACAATATAAATGATGTATCGCTGTAATTTTACCACACACGGAATGGCTTAACACCTTCCCCTACCCACCTCCAAGAAAAAAAAAATTCCTGAATTGCTGTTTTTTTTCATTCTGCCTCACAAAAATCTGAAAATCTGAAAGCGATCAAAAAATTTCATGTGCCCGTTAATGGTACCATTAAAATGTCAACTCGTCCCGCAAAAAACAAGACCTCACATGACTCTGTGGGCCGAAATATTGAAAAATTATAGCTATAGTGATGCAAAAACTATTTTTTTTTGCAATAAAAAGCATCTTTTAGTGTGTGACAGCAGCAAAATATAAAAGCTCGATTATAAATCTGCTATCGCTGTAATTGCACCGACCTGAAGAATAAACTCGCCTAATCACTTATACCGCATGAGAAATGGCATAATAAATAAATCAAATTCTTCACCTACTGTTCATTTTTTCATTCTTCCTCCCAAAGATCTCAGTAAGGCTTGGCGCACATCTATCCTGCGCTCTGTGTTGAGCGTTTACACCAGGGTTTCCCGTGTAAATCTTTGAAATACTTGATTCAGACCGAACCACTGGTGGAAGATTACCTATAATGAGGCAGATGAAGGCACTGTGGACGCCGTCTAACCTGTGATCGGGCAGTGTCCGTCTTTTTATTATTGCATAAAAGTGCCGTCTGCCACAGTTTTGTGCACTTGCGAAAAGGACACCGCCAAACAGAGGCCAGACAGAGCCCAAGGTAACTCTGTTGACTTATTATAGTGGATGGATCCCTCGGGGGTTTCATCTGAATCACGTCACTCAAAGGTTTAGATGTAAACCCCAAAGTAAGTGATCAGCGTAGAGCGCCTGATAAGTGATCCCAAACGTTATGTAAAATGTTCCCAATAAAAGCTTCAAATCAGTCTACAAATAAAGCAAGTCCTCACTCAGGTCCATCACCTGTTAACGGAAATCTAAGGGGCTTCCACGTTACTGGTAGTACAAAGGCTCTGGAAAAGCAAAATGGCTCCTCGCCCCTCAAAAGAAATTCTGTATGTTCTGTGCTCCCAAATCCAAATGCCCCCTCCCTTCTGAGCCTCACAGTGTACTTAAATACTTAAATATAGTATCCACATTTGGCGTTTCTGAAGCGATGGTAGCCCGCCTAACTTAACGGGCATATGTGTCCAGAAGCACGGGCTGGGCGTAACGTACCGGTGACTGCAACTTACTGGTCACAACAGCGGCAGTTTGTAGTTTTCACTTGGCAACATTCATTGCTGCTCGTTTCTGGAAAATAGCCATGGAGTCAAAATAAGCACTAAACCTGTAGATAAATTCCCAAAGGGGTATAATTTCCAAAATGTGGTCACTTGAGAGAGGGATTCTGCTCTTCTATTTATTTGGGGCTCTGTATATGAACTCCGAAACTCTTTTAGGAAAATCTGCGCTCCAGAAGGCAAATAGCGCTCCATTCCTCCCGAGTCTCTCCGTATGATTAAGTAGTACTGTACAGCCACATATGGAGCATTGCCACGTGCAGTAGAAATTGTGGGACAAATTTTGGTGCCATTTTTACCCACTTCTTGTGTGAAAATGTAAAATCTTTGGCTAAAACAAAATGTTGGTGGTAAGAATGTGGTTATTTTGTCTTCACTGCCCATGGTATAAAATTCTGTGACACGTCTATGGTGTCAAAATGATCATTGCACCCCTAGATGAATTCATGAGATGTGTAGTTCGTAAAATGGGGTCACTTATGGGAGATTCTGCTCTTCTGGCCCCTCATGGGGCTCTCCCAGTGGGTCATGCCACCTGCAAGCCATAACTGTAAAATCTTGCGCTCCTTGCCTTCTGAGCTTTGCACTCTGCCTGAAAAATATTTCCCGATTACATGTAGGGTATTGGTGTCTCAGGAAAAAAATGGACCTCGCTTTGTTGTAAATAAAAAAAAAAAATGTCCTATAGCAGAAGCAGGGGATGTTCACTGTCACTGTATAGTGCTCAGAAATTTATTATGATGTAAATAGCGCAAGAAAATTAGATCCAAAAGAATACAAATATAATAGCGACCTGAATGCTGCAACACATATGCCTGCGATACCTCACCATACAGATAGGTCCTGAGGAAGGCCATAATATAGGCAGAAACGTTGAAAATGTTGACAATTTTTTTGTAAAAAAAAATTCCTATTAGCCCTTAGAAAAATTAAAAACTTGGGGCTAAAACATTTTAGTGGTAAAAATGTATTTTATTCTTTCTTCACCGCTCAGTGGTTTAAAATTCTGTGAGGCACTTGGGGGGTCAATATGATCACTGCATCCCCTAGATGAATTCATTGGGGAGTGTAGTTTGTAAAATGGGTGCACATATAGGGGGTTTCTATTCTGGCACCTCAGGGGCTCTGCCAATGTGACATGGCACCCTCAAACTATTCCAGCAAAATCTGAACTCCAATATGGTGCTTCTTCCCTTCTGAGCTTTGTACTGTGCCTCAAAAGTAGTATTCCCCCACATATGAGGTATTGGTGTACTCGAGAACTTGCACAACAACTTTTGGAGTCCAATTTCTCCTGTTACTCTTGTAATAAATTGTGGGCGAAAAGATCATATTTGTGGAAAAATGATTTTTGATTTTCACGGCTCTACGTTATAAACTTCTGTGAAGCACTTGGGAGTTTAAAGTGCTCACTACACATCTAAATAAGTTCCTTGGGGGCATCAGTTTTCCAAAATGGGGTCAGTTGTGGGGGGATTTCCACTGTTTAGGCACATCAGAGGCTCTCCAAACGCGACATGGCATCTGATCTCAATTTCAGCCAGTTTTGCGTTGAAACAAATCAAACGGCGCTCCTTCCCTTCCGAGCTCTGTCATGCCCCTAAACAGTGGTTTACCCCCACATATGGGGTATCAGAGTACTCTGGACAAATTGCACAATAACCTTTGGCATCCAATTTCTCCTGTTACCCTCGGGAAAATAGAACATTTGGATCGGAAGTACATTGTTTGTGAAAAAAGTTAAATGTTCACTTTTTTTAAACATTCCAAAAAATCCTGTGAAGCACCTGAAGGATTAATAAACTTCTTGAATGTGGTTTTGAGCACCTTAAAAGGGTGCACTTTTTAGAATGGTCCTTAAAAGAAAAAGGGTGTTCAACTTTTAACCCTTAGAACTTCCTAACAAAAGAAAATTTTGGTTCCAAAATTGTGCTGATGTAAAGTAGACAAGTGAGAAATGTTAATTATTAAGTATTTTGTGTGACATATCTCTGTATTTAAGGGCATGAAAATTCAAAGTTGGAATGTTGCGAAATTTTCAAAATTGTCACCAAATTTCTGTTTTTTTCACAATTAAATGCAAGTCATAGCAAAGGAATTTTACCACGATCATTAAGTGCAATATGTCACGAGAGAACCGTTTCAGAGTTATTACCTCAAAAAGGGACAGTGGTCAGAATTGCAAAAATTGGCCCTGTCATTAACGTGCAAACCACTCTCTGGGGTAAAGGGGTTAAAAACTTATGGCTAAAACAACATTTTTGTGAGGAAAATGTGATTTTGTTAGTTTCACGGCTCAGGGTTATAAACTTCTGTGGAGCACCTGGGGGTTCAAGGTGCTTACCATGCATCTAAATACATTCCTTGAGTTGTCGTTTTCGAAAATGGTGTCACTTGTGGGGGATTTTCATTGTTTAGGCACATCAGTGGCTCTCCAAACGCAACATGGCCTCTGCCAATTGTTCCAGCAAATTTTGCATTCAGAAAGTCAAATGGCGCTCCTTCCCTTCCGAGCTCTGTTGTGCGCCCAAACAGTGTTTTTCTCCCTCATATGAGGTATCTGCATGCTCAGGAGGAATTACACAACACATTTTAGGGTCCATTTTTTCCTGTTACCCTTGTAAAAAAAAAAAAAAAAGGATCTGAAGTCAATTTTTTGTGAAAAAAGTTAAATGTTAATTTTTTATTTTTTTTTCAAAAAATTCCTGTGACGCACCTAAAGGGTTAATAAATAATAATAACAATCTTTATTTATATAGCGCCAACATATTCCGCAGCTCTTTACAGTTTAACAGTTTCAAACACAACAGTCATGGGTAACAATGTTAACAATACAGTAATAAAGCAAAATAAGACAAAATAAGACAACCCTGCTCGTGAGAGCTTACAATCTACAATGAGGTGATAATAATAAACTTCTTGAGTGTGGTTTTGGGTACCTTGAGGGGTGCAGTTTTTAGAATGGTGTCACTTTTCAGTATCTTCTTTCCTACAGACCCCTCAAAGTGACTTCAAATGTGATGTGGTCCCTAAAGAAATGGTTTTGTACATTTTGTTGGAAAAATGAGAAATCGCTGGTCAACTATTAACCCTTATAAGTTCCTAACAAAAAAAAGTTGGTTCCAAAATTGTGCTGATGTAAAGTAGACATGTGGGAAATGTTATTTATTAACTATTTTGTGCGACATATTTGTGTAATTTAAGGGTATGAAAATTCAAAGTTGGAAAATTGCGAAATTTTCAAAATTTTCACCAAATTTCCATTTTTTTCCCACAAATAAACGCAAGTCATACTGAATAAATTTTTTCCACTATCATGAAGTACAATATCACAAAAAAACAATATCAGAATCACCGGGATCTGTTGAAGCGTTCCAGAGTTATAACCTCATATAGGGATTTTGGTCAGAATTGCAAAAAATTGAGCCCGGTCATTAACATGCAAACCACCTTTTGTGGTAAAGGGGTCAAAAAACAATGTTGCAGTTATGGTGTCCAGAGTGTAAATTTGTCCAGTTTCACTTCTGCATGATGATAAATTACTTGAACTTGCAGGGATTTTCCCCAAGTATTCTTTTTCTCCTAAGAATTTAGGAAGGAAATTCCTGAGTTAATTCTTTGACGAGGTCTTAAGAGCAGAGCAACTGGTATAATGTAAATAAAAACAGAAGCTTTATTAAGTAATTATGTGACATATTTTACAGCTGAAATAGATGTAATCGAGTTCATAGTTGGCCCAGAGAGAAACACCCTATTTGACATCCACTGCGTAATTTTTTTCCCTGTTTTAACGACTTTTTCTGTGTTGTGATATTTTGCCTATCTATGGGTTAGCAGCATTTTTATTTATTTATTTACGTTATTAATGTATTTATTTTAGAAACACAGCATGGTATAGAAAAGATTGTATATGAAACGCAAAAATTAGGAAAGAAACATTTAACAAAATGAACAGAACACCCCTTAGGCCTCTTTCACATTTCCTTTTTTTGCCATCCGTCGCAATCCGTTGTTTTGGCAAAAAAACGGATCCTGCAAATGTGCCCGTAGGATGCGGGGGTTTTTTTGCCATAGACTGTTATTGGCGACGGATGGCCACACGTCGCATCCATCGTGCAACGGATGCGTCGTGTTTTTGCCGACCGTCGTGACGAAAAAACGTTCAAAGGAACTTTTTTTGTCCGTCGGATCCGCAATTTCCGACCGCGCATGCGCTGCCGGAACTCCGCCCCCTCCTCCCCGGACTTCATAATGGGCATCGGATGCGTCGGAAAACTGCATCCGCTGCCCACGTTGTGCACTATTTTGCACAACGTACGTCGGGCCGACGGATTGCAACGGCCCCGTACCGACAGAAATGTGAAAGAGGCCTTAGATGCTTGTAAGCAAAAAGCTTAAAATACACAGTGATTTTTGCAAGAAAGAAGTTGAAAGTGAGTTTGAAAGAGGCCTAAAGGTTACTACTTTTTTTTCTCTCTTTCTAGCTGAAGGTATTCCAGATGTTGTTAATCATTTTCTTTACATTCAAGGATTCTTCCTCTCTGACAAGCTGTGATTTCAGCCATGACTACATGGTATCAGACTGTTTGCAGAAGGAATTCCTGAGGGTGTGATGTAATGCCATTGTGAGGAAGACCGCTGTCACAAATAACCCCCAATCTAACAAAAGTACAGAAAACTATACTGAAAAGTAAAATCAGATAGTAGCTCTCTTCCTGGGCTATGTCTGCATATTTTTTCCCAGACACAAAACTTGGTACCACATATGACTTTTGCCCCTCAGATTGACCTCAAGACAGTGACCCTCTTTTTATGGTGACAAAGTTATGTAGATATATATATATACACACACAAACCATACATGTGTATGTGTGTATATATATATATATATATATATATATACAGTACAGACCAAAAGTTTGGACACACCTTCTCATTTAAAGATTTTTCTGTATTTTCATGACTAAGAAAATTGTACATTAACACTGAAGGCATCAAAACTATGAATTAACACATGTGGAATTATATACTTATCAAAAAAGTGTGAAACAACTGAAATTATGACTTATATTCTAGGTTCTTCAAAGTAGCCACCTTTTGCTTTGATGGCTGCTTTGCACACTCCTGGCATTCTCTTTTTGAGTCCATCTGTTTACCTTTTCTGCGTCGCACAAAGACATGGTGGTTGGAACCAAAGATCTCAAATTTGGACTCATCAGACCAAAATACAGATTTCCACTGCTCTAATGTCCATTCCTTGTGTTCTTTAGCCCAAACATGTCTCTTCTGCTTGTTGCCTGTCCTTAGCAGTGGTTTCCTAGTAGCTATTTTACCATGAAGGCCTGCTGCACAAAGTCTCCTCTTAACAGTTGTTGTAGAGATGTGTCTGCTGCTAGAACTCTGTGTGGCATTCACCTGGTCTCTAATCTGAGCTGCTGTTAACCTGCGATTTCTGAGGCTGGTGACTCGGATAAACTTAACCTCAGAAGCAGAGGTGACTCTTGGTCTTCCTTTCCTGGGGCGGTCCGCATGTGAGCCAGTTTCTTTGTAGCGCTTGATGGTTTTTGCCTCTGCACTTGGGGACACTTTCAAAGTTTTCCCAATTTTTCGGACTGACTGACCTTCATTTCTTAAAGTAATCGTTGGCCAATCGTTTTTCTTTACTTAGCTGCTTTTTTCTTGCCATAATACAAATTCTAACAGTATATTCAGTAGGACTATCAGCTGTTTATCCACCAGACTTCTGCACAACACAACTGATGGTCCTGGTCCCAACCCCAATTATAAGGCAAGAAATCCCACTTATTAAACCTGACAGGGCACACCTGTGAAGTGAAAACCATTCCTGGTGACTACCTCTTGAAGCTCATCAAGAGAATGCCAAGAGTGTGCAAAGCAGTCATCAAAGCAAAAGGTGGCCACTTTGAAGAACCTAGAATATAAGACATAATTTCAGTTGTTTCACACTTTTTTGTTAAGTATATAATTCCACATGTGTTAATTCATAGTTTGATGCCTTCAGTGTGAATTTACAATTTTCATAGACATGAAAATAGAGAAAAATCTATGTGAGAAGGTGTGTCCAAACTTTTGGTCTGTACTGTGTGTGTATGTATATATAATACATAGTCTCCTTTATTATATATATTGGTGACTCTTATTGCAAAGTGCCCTCTTGTTATGTACAGCACCATTCCTTTCATATCGGAATTTATAGAGCCCTGTTCTTTATTATATACCGTCCTCTCTTGTTAGATGTATAATGAAATGATGGCTGATGGAGCATGGGAAATCTTCTTTTCTAATGTTGGGGCTGATGTACTGGTCTTCTGGTCACCGGCTGCTCCATCACCAGTCATTTTATATGTAACAAGAGTGGGCACTGTGAATAACAAAAATAGTAAGAATAAACAAGGTAAGAGACAGCACTGGACATAACAGGAGAGAAAGCTATATGATAAGGGATGGCACCATATATAGCTAGAGAGGATGGTATGCAATAAGGGGCGGCGCCATACATAAGTGAGTACACTATATACTACGGGACTGTGCTATACATAATAAGACTACGTCCCTGTATCTTTGTTCAGTGTTGGTCGCCACCCCAATCATTGACCTCTCCACCACCCAAATCATTGCCCTCCCCAAACTTATCTAGATGTGTGGTGAGCACTTTGAACCCCCAAGTGTTTCACTAAAGTTTATAATGTAGAGCCGTGAAAATAAAAAAATCATTTTTTTTCCAGAAAAATTCTTTTAGCCCACAATTTTTTATTTTTCCAATGTGGTCCAATTTGTTCTGAGTACGCTGGTACCCCATATGTGGGAGAAAACTACTGTTTGAGCACACGTCAGGGTTCGGAAGGGAAATAGTGATGTTTTGGAATGCAGACTTTGATGGAATGGTCTGCTGGCGTTATGTCGTGTTTGCAGAGCCCCTGATGTGCCTAAACAGTAGAAACCCCCCACAAGTGTCCCCATTTTGGAAACTAGACCACCCCAAGGATCTTATCTAGATGTGCCTACACAAGTGCCCCCTTGTTGGAACTAATATACTGTTTCCTGTTATGTAAAATTTATAATGTAGTGGCATACGTCAGTTGTTTAGTGTTCGTCAGGTTGTGATACGTCAGTTGTGTAAGTCAGAAATTATTTTAGTAGTGCTTGGAGGTGTGGTACAGTTTGAAGCATTCTTTCATACACAAACCAGGTTTATTGGGGCAGGTGTCGCATTGATAAATGGTGTCCTTGCATATTCCCCTTTTGTAACACACTCAGCACCTCTTTTACGACTTACCCTTTTTTCCAGTTTGAGGGCCCTCCCCTTGAAATGTTGACCTGGTACGATACGAGCACCTTCAGTTCCGGATGTACTAGGGCCCGCTCCTTCCTGAGTGCCAAATATCAGGGCCTTGATCGCTACCTCCTGAAACTTAAGGTACAACGTATCGGTGTGGCCTGCGCATCGTGACAGGAGGAAAGCATTGAGCATTGCCATCTATATGATGTGCACGGCCAGCTTTTTGTACCACACCTTGGCCTTTCTCAAAGCACTGTACGGCTGGAGGAGTTGATCAGAGAGATCAACGCCCCCCATGTTTTTGTTATACCCCAGTACACAGTCTGGTTGGCTGACCTGTGTAGAGGTACCTTGCATAGTGTCGTGGGTGCTGCTATCACCGCGTATGTTTGTCAAGAAAAAGACATCCCTCTTGTACTTGACCACCAGTAGATGGTCGCTACATTGGGCTCGGCTGTCACCCCTTCTGAGCATCTGCCCAATTAAGCGTTTTCGGGAGGCCTCTCTGATTTTCGCGGACGGTACCTCGCGCAGAGCGGGTTTTGAATAGTGGGATGCTGGTATAGTTATCCGTGTAGAGGTGATAACCTTTATCCAGCAGTGGGTGCACCAAATCCCACACAATTTTCCCACTCACTGCCAGGACAGGGAGGCATTCAGGGGGTTCAATCCGGGTGTCCTTCCCTTCATAAACTCTAAACCTCTGGGTGTACGCTGAGGTACTCTCACAGAGCTTATAGAGTTTAATTCCGTACCGGGCCCTCTTATTGTGCAGGTACTGATGGAATTTGAGCCTCCCCTTAAAATGAATTAAGGACTCATCCATACAGATGTACCTTTGTGGCACGTACACTTCAGCAAACTTTTTGTTGAAGTGTTCGATGACCGGCCGAACTTTGAACAGACGGACAAAATTGGGGTCATCTAGTGAGGGACACTGCATTATCGTTATAATATGTAAACAAAAATAATCCAGCACTTAATGTTAATCAAGGCCAAGGGTATAATAATACACAAACCCTCCCCATATATCTCATAACGGCATATCGCCGGGTGAAATACTCCAAAACAGTATTATCTACACAAAGGGAAAGGGTATATATAACACCCACACAGTAGTTCAAAATGAAACAACTTTTATTAAACATATATCTTGGTTACATATAACATGCTTCAATAAATAAGCAAATACAAGAAGGAACAGCAACTGATACTCTATAAGACCTGAGGGAGCATAATGTATATATAAGTAAAAAGTAGCCACAAAAAAATGGGATATGCAGGCTCAGTGCAGGGAAAATTCCTATAATCAGCACGTGTGTGTTAACGCACCACCATATCCGTAAGGTACATATAAAGTTAGAATCAATGCTCACCCATTGTAAGTCTGGAGAGTGCAGCGGTCCTCCGTATGACCCCTGACGCGCATTTCGCGTGATGGCTTTCTCAAAGGGGATATAATTTGAGATCTTTGGTTCCAACCACCGTGTCTTTGTGCAATGCAGAAAAGGTGAACGGATGGACTCTACATGCCTGGTTCCCACTGTGAAGCATGGAGGAGGTGTGATGGTGTGGGGGTGCTTTGCTGGTGACGCTGTTGGGGATTTATTCAAAATTGAAGGCATGCTGAGCCAGCATGGCTACCACAGCATCTTGCAGCAGCATGCTATTCCATCCAGTTTGCGTTTAGTTGGACCATCATTTATTTTTCAACAGGACAATTACCCCAAACACACCTCCAGGCTGTGTAAGGGCTATTTGACCAAGAAGGAGAGTGATGGAGTTCTACGCCAGATGACCTGGCCTCCACCAGACCTGAACCCAATCGAGATGGTTTGGGGTGAGCTGGACCGCAGAGTGAAGGCAAAAGGGCCAACAAGTGCTAAGCATCTCTGGGAACTCCTTCAAGATTGTTGGAAGACCATTCCCGATGACTACTTCTTGAAGCTCATCAAGAGTGTGCAAAGCAGTCATTAAAGCAAAAGGTGGCTACTTTGAAGAACCTAGAATATAATAGACATAACTTCAGTTGTTTCACACTCTTTTGTTAAGTATATAATTCCACATGCGTTAATTCATAGTTTTGATGTCTTCAGTGTGAATGTACAATTAGTTACATAGTTATTAAGGTTGAAGGAAGACTGTAAGTCCATCTAGTTCAACCCATAGCCTAACCTAACATGTTGATCCAGGGGAAGGCAAAAAAAACCCATGTGGCAAAGAGTAACTCCACCATGGGGAAAAAAATTCCTTCCCGACTCCACATACGGCAATTAGACTAGTTCCCTGGATCAACGCCTTATCAAGGAATCTAGTGTATATACCCTGTAACATTATACTTTTCCAGAAAGGTATCCAGTCCCCTCTTAAATTTAATTAATGAATCACTCATTACAACATCATACGGCAGAGAGTTCCATAGTCTCACTGCTCTTACAGTAAAGAATCCGCGTCTGTTATTATGCTTAAACCTTCTTTCCTCCAGACGTAGAGGATGCCCCCTTGTCCCTGTCTCAGGTCTATGATTAAAAAGATCATCAGAAAGGTCTTTGTACTGTCCCCTCATATATTTATACATTAAAATAAGATCACCCCTTAGTCTTCGTTTTTCCAAACTAAATAGCCCCAAGTGTAATAACCTATCTTGGTATTGCAGACCCCCCAGTCCTCTAATAACCTTGGTCGCTCTTCTCTGCACCCGCTCCAGTTCAGCTATGTCTTTCTTATACACCGGAGACCAGAACTGTGCACAGTATTCTAAGTGTGGTCGAACTAGTGACTTGTATAGAGGTAAAATTATGTTCTCCTCATGAGCATCTATGCCTCTTTTAATACATCCCATTATTTTATTTGCCTTTGTAGCAGCTGCCTGACACTGGCCACTGAATATGAGTTTGTCATCCACCCATACACCCAGGTCTTTTTCATTGACGGTTTTGCCCAGAGTTTTAGAATTAAGCACATAGTTATACATCTTATTACTTCTACCCAAGTGCATGACCTTACATTTATCCCCATTAAAGCTCATTTGCCATTTATCAGCCCAAGCTTCTAGTTTACATAAATCATCCTGTAATATAAAATTGTCCTCCCCTGTATTGATTACCCTGCAGAGTTTAGTGTCATCTGCAAATATTGAAATTCTACTCTGAATGCCCCCTACAAGGTCATTAATAAATATGTTAAAAAGAAGAGGGCCCAATACTGACCCCTGTGGTACCCCACTGCTAACCGTGACCCAGTCCGAGTGTGCTCCATTAATAACCACCCTTTGTTTCCTATCCCTGAGCCAGCTCCCAAGCCACTTACACATATTTTCCCCTATCCCCATTACTCTCATTTTATGTAACAACCTTTTGTGTGGCACCGTATCAAAAGCTTTGGAAAAGTCCATATATACTACGTCCACTGGGTTCCCTTGGTCCAGTCCGGAACTTACCGCTTCATAGAAGCTGATCAAATTAGTCTGACATGAACGGTCCCTAGTAAACCCGTGCTGATACTGGGTCATGAGGTTATTCCTCTTCAGATACTCCAGCATAGCATCCCTTAGAATGCCCTCCAGGATTTTACCCACAGTAGAGGTTAAGCTTACTGGCCTATAATTACCGAGTTCAGTTTTTGCCCCTTTTTTGAATATTGGCACCACATTTGCTATACGCCAGTCCTGTGGTACAGACCCTGTTATTATGGAGTCTTTAAAGATTAAAAATAATGGTCTATCAATGACTGTACTTAGTTCCTGCAGTACTCGGGGGTGTATCCCATCCGGGCCCGGAGATTTGTCAATTTTAGTTATTTTTAGACGCCGCTGTACTTCCTGCTGGGTTAAGCAGGTGACATTTAATGGGGAATTTTTATCACTAGTCATTTTGTCTGCCATGGGATTTTCTTTTGTAAATACTGATGAAAGAAAGTCATTTAGCATATTGGCTTTTTCCTCATCCTCATCCACCATTTCACCCAGACTATTTTTAAGGGGGCCAACACTGTCATTTTTTAGTTTCTTACTATTTATATAGTTAAAGAATATTTTGGGATTATTTTTACTCTCTCTGGCAATGAGTCTCTCTGTCTCAATCTTTGCTGCCTTGATTTGCTTTTTACAGAATTTATTTAATTTTCTGTATTTATTTAATGCCTCCTCACTACCTACTTCCTTTAATTCTCTAAATGCTTTCTTTTTGTCCCTTATTGCGCCCCTTACAGCTCTATTTAGCCATATTGGTTTCCTCCTATTTCTAGTATGTTTATTCCCATACGGTATATACTGTGCACAGGTCCTATCCAGGATGCTAATAAATGTCTCCCATTTTCTTTGTGTATTTTTGTGTCTCAGGATATCGTCCCAGTTAATTGCACCAAGATCCTCTCTCATCCGTTGGAAATTTGCCCTCCTGAAGTTTAGTGTCCTTGTCACCCCCCTACTACCCATCTTATTAAAGGTTACATGAAAACTTATTATTTTGTGATCACTATTCCCCAAGTGACCCCCAACCCTTATATTTGATATGCGGTCTGGCCTGTTGGTTAATATTAGGTCTAGCAGTGCCCCCCTCCTTGTTGGGTCCTGAACCAGTTGTGAAAGGTAATTGTCTCTCATAGTTGTCAAAAACCGATTACTTTTGCTGGAACTGCAGGTTTCTGTTCCCCAATCTATTTCAGGGTAGTTGAAGTCCCCCATAATAATGACTTCTCCTTGAGTCGCAGCTTCATCTATTTGCTTTACGAGGATATTCTCCATTGCTTCCATTAGTTTTGGAGATTTATAACAAACCCCTATCAGTAATTTATTATTTTTTCCCCCTCCCCTTATCTCCACCCACAGGGACTCTACATTTTCATTAAATTCACCTATATTATCACGCAGGATGGGTTTTAAGGAAGATTTTACATATAGACACACCCCTCCCCCTCGCTTATCTGTACGGTCATTTCTGAACAGGCTATAGCCCTGCAAGTTAACAGCCCAGTCATGGCTCTCATCCAGCCACGTCTCAGATATCCCCACCATGTCATAATTATGCTCCAACAACATTAGTTCTAATTCGTCCATTTTGTTGGCGAGGCTTCTGGCATTAGTATACATGCACTTTATGTTACTCTCTGTACCTCTATTCTTTCTTAAATTACTAACTGTTCTAACCCCACCCCCCATGCCACCGCCACCCCCAACTTCCTTATTTGTGCCCAGGTCTCTATCTGCACTATCTTCCCCTCCTATAAAATGAAAACCCTCCCCCCCAATCCCTAGTTTAAACACTCCTCCAACCTTCTAACCATTTTCTCCCCCAGCACAGCTGCACCTTCCCCATTGAGGTGCAGCCCGTCCCTAGCGTAGAGCCTGTAGCCAACTGAGAAGTCGGCCCAGTTCTGCAGGAACCCAAACCCCTCCTTCCTACACCAATTCTTGAGCCACTTATTAACCTCCCTAATCTCCCGTTGCCTCTCTGGCGTGGCACGTGGTACAGGCAGTATTTCGGAAAATACCACGTTGGAGGTCCTTGCTTTCAGCTTGCAGCCTAATTCCCTGAAATCATCTTTAAGGACCTTCCACCTACCTCTAACTTTGTCATTTGTGCCAATGTGCACCATGACCGCTGGGTCCTCACCAGCCCCTCCCAGTAATCTGTCCACCCGATCAGCGATGTGTCAGACTCGAGCGCCAGGTAGGCAGCACACCATCCGACGATCCCTGTCTTTGTGACAGATTGCCCTATCTGTTCCCCTGGCCTTCATAGTCATGAAAATACAGAAAAATCTTCAAATAATTTTATCGTTTTAATGCAGGAATTTGTAGATGGCCTCAAAACGTGTCCGGCCATGACCGTTCGGAACACTGGAGTGTTGTATAAAGCATCAACACTCCAATATTACCGAAGTTCTGGCTTCTTCAGGATCCCCATATGAAGGACCAGGCCCGAAAAACTGTATCATTTAAACTGCGTCTACAGGAGACAAGTTAGAAAATGATGAACTGGGGTTTTGTGCCAAAAACTGATGAGCATACAAATTAGTTTGGCTCACCATGAGGTTGACAAAATCCTCAGAGAAAAAGACTTTGAAAAAGCCTAGTTCTGTGAGTCCGGTGTCAAACTTGATTCCCGATTCAACCACAAAATCAGGAATTAATGACTCATAATTTTTGGGGGGCGAGGTCCATACGAGTCAGAAATGGGGGGCGCTGGTTGATCTTCTGGAATGGTGGGCGCTAGTTCGTTTTCTGCCCTGGGATGTCTGCTTTTTGGTTCAGCAGGACCTGAGGAGGAAGATGAGGAGGAGAAGGATGAATCTGAAAAATATAGAATTGTGGGATGCTCTCCCTCTGTGTCGGAGGCATGGAAAGCATATGTCTCCTCCACTTAAGGCTAGGTTCACATTGCGTTATTGGGTGATCGCTAACGGACAGCGTTGCACGGCGAAAATGTTGCAATTAACGCCGTGCAACGGGTCCGTTAGCGCACCCATTGACAGCAATGTTGTTTCTGCCTGAAGCGCATCGCTAGCGCGTGCCTTTTTCGGCTCGCGCTAGCGATGTGCCGTTCTTTTGTGGCGCGCCTCGCATGCTGCTTGCAGCGTCCGCGGCGCGCCCGAGGTCCGTTCCCCGCTCTCGCAGATCGGGGATCTGCGAGAGCAGGGACGTTAACGCGAACCCTAAACACGACCCCTACAAATACATTGCGTTATCACAATCCGCTAGCGCTAAACGGATTGCCCTAACGCAATGTGAACCTAGCCTAATAGCACTGTTGTGATGAGTGGGACGACTTTTTTTTTTTTTTATGAATATGATGATTGTGTCAGTACTTTATTTAACTGTGTGTGTGAGATAGTGCTTGGTGTAAACTTATTTGTCTGAAAAGAAAAAGCTAAAAGAAAAAAAGCAGCAACCAGGGACAAAAGAAAGTGGAAAGAAAAATGTAAACCAGCAGGCTCGAGCTCTGATGTGTAAACTGCGTCACTAATCAAAGCTCGGCGGCTGCTGCATGTGCGCACGGGGGTAGCACAAAAGGAAGGTAATAAAGAAAAGTGTAATACAGCAGGCACGAGCTCTGATAAATGAACTGTCACTAATCAAAGCTCGGCGGCTGATGGATGTGCGCACAGAGGTGGCGCAAAGGGGGGTGGAGGGGGTAAAAGGAGGAAGGAGGGACGAGGGGGATTGGGTTGGATGAAGAGAGATCAGGCAGGAATCAGAGATCAAAACGCTTATACTTGTTGTCATTTCTTTCTTCTGTCTTATCTTTCTTCTCTGTTCTTTCTTCAGCAAGGATTGTGGTGTTAGTCTTCTGTGGCACCACAAGGCCCAGCATAGCAGCAGATCCTGTAGCGTGACCGCTCTGCAGGAATCCTCAGCTAGTATGAGGACCTACAGTGGGGTCAAACAGGTCACATAGCGGTCATACCGCTGCTGTGCCCTGTCATTGGTGCGATCGATGATATCGATCGCTCCAATCAGCTGGCCCTGGTGACGTTGGCGTTGCCAGGCAACAGCCTAGGATCGGAGCTCACAGCTCCGATCCTAGACAGGTCACAGTGCGGTTACACCGCCGTTGTGCCCTGTGATTGGTGCCATCGATGTAATCGTCGATCACGCCAATCAGTGGGTCCAGGCTATTCTTGGCGTAGCTAGGCACCAGCCTAGGATCGTAACTCGTACAGCTCTGTTCCTAGGCAGGACACAGCACGGTCACACACGACTGTGCCCTGCGATTGGTGCTTTCGATGTAATCGTCGATAGCACCAATCAGAGTTTGTTCAGCCTAAGCCTGGCGTTGCCAGGCACCAGCCTAGGATCGTTGCTCCTGGAGCACCGATCCTAGGCTGGGACATCACTGTTTCAGGCAATCTGATTGCCTGAAACAATGAGAAATGTAGCGATTGGCTGTTCAGAATTGAACAACCAATCAAAGCGATCGTGGGTGCTGGAGGGCAGCGGCACCCCCCAGGATGACGGCACCATCTACCCAGAGGTAATATGGCACCGGAATTTTATTGCTCAATCTTTGTTTATTAAACACTAGATGGTAGCCAAATTTTAATGCATCAGGTATTCTAGAATATGTATGTATTTTATTTATGAAGATTTTAGAATAATACATTGAATACACAGGATTCCGCCCGGCCGCGACCAATTAGCGAAGCGTGGTTCAAATCCCGCGCCAATTTGCGGCCGGAATGCAACTGTCGCTGATTGTTCGCTGCCGGCCATGTAGTATGTAACAGCCCACGTAGTATATTGCACAGCCACGTAGTATATAGCACAGCCACGTAGTATATAGCACAGCCCACGGAGTATATAGCACAGCCCACGGAGTATATAGCACAGCCCACGGAGTATATAGCACAGCCCACGGAGTATATAGCACAGCCCACGGAGTATATAGCACAGCCACGTATATAGCACAGCCCACGGAGTGTATAACAGCCCACATAGCATATAACACAGCCACGTAGTTTATAACAGCCCACGTAGCATATAACACAGCTCACGTAGTATATAACAGCACATGCACGCAGTATATAACACAGCCCACGTAGTGTATAACACAGCCCACGTAGTGTATAACACAGCCCACGTAGTGTATAACACAGCCCACGTAGTGTATAACACAGCCCACGTAGTACATTGCACAGCCCACGTAGTACATTGGACAGCCCACGTAGTATATTGCACAGCCCGCGTAGTGTATAACACAGCCCACGTAGTATATTGCACAGCCCACGTAGTGCATAACACAGGCCACATAGTGTATAACACAGCCCACGTAGTATATTGCACAGCCCACGTAGTATATAGCACTGCCCACGCAGTGTATTGCTCAGCCCACGTAGTATATTGCACAGGCCACGTAGTATATTGCACAGGCCACGTAGTATATTGCACAGCCCACGTATTATATTGCACAGCCCACGTAGTATATTGCACAGCCCACGTAGTATATTGCACAGCCCACACAGTATATAGCAATGTGGGCATCATATCCCTGTTAAAAATAAAAATAATTAAAATAAAAAATAGTTATATACTCACCTACCGTTGGCCCCGGATCCAGGCGAAGCGGTTACCGACGCTCCTCGCGTGCCCCGGTCCCAAGAGTGCATTGCGGTCTCACGAGATGATGACTTAGCGGTCTCGCGAGACCGCTACGTCATCATCTCGCGAGACCGCAATGCATGGAGCGGTCACCGGAGCGTCTCGAGGAGTGGGAAAGCCCGGTTCTGGATCCGAGGGGCCGACGGACGGTGAGTATATATCGATTTTTTATTTTTTTAATTATTTTTAACATTAACCCTTTAATGACAGCCAATACGTGTTTTAATTGACCTGAGATATAAGAGAATAGCCACCCCATACAGGTAACAATCCAGCAGCTGTCGGCTGTCCACTATAGCTGACAACTTGTTGTATCAGCCTCGATCAGTGTTGGCACCGTACATATCTGTTTAACCCCTTAGATGCTGCTGTCAGTGACTACATCATTATAAATGGTTAACAGAGTGTGGTGGCTTCCTCTTTATCCCAATTGGTGCCCTCAGATCATGATTGTGTGGTCCTGATGTTTGCGATGGTAATTCACGACCAAATAGCTGCCTTAAGGTACCTTCAAACTAAGCGACTTTACAACGATAACGATAGCGATCCGTGACATTGCAGCGTCCTGGATAGCTATCTCGTTGTGTTTGACACGCAGCAGCGATCAGGATCCCGCTGTGAGATCGCTGGTCGTTGCTGAAAGTCCAGAACTTTATTTCGTCGCTGGATCTCCCGCTGACATCGCTGAATCGGTGTGTGTGACACCGATCCAGCGATGTCTTCACTGGTAACCAGGGTAAACATTGGGTTACTAAGCGCAGGGCCGCGCTTAGTAACCCGATGTTTACCCTGGTTACCATTGTAAAAGTAAAAAAAAGAACACATACTCACATTCCGGTGCCTGGCATCCGCTTCCCTGCACTCCTCCTGCATCCTGTGTAAGTGCCGGCCTTAAAGCAGAGCGGTGACGTCACCGCTCTGCTCTGTGGGAGATGCCGGAGATGTTCGGCGCTGACACAGGATGCAGGAGGAGTGCAGGGAAGCGGACGCCGGGCACCGAAATGTGAGTATGTGGTTTTTTTTTTTTACTTTTACAATGGTAACCAGGGTAAACATCGGGTTACTAAGCGCGGCCCTGCGCTTAGTAACCCGATGTTTACCCTGGTTACCAGGGGACTTCGGCATCGTTGGTCGCTGGAGAGCCGTCTGTGTGACAGCTCTCCAGCGACCACACAACGACTAAACAGCGACGCTGCAGCGATGTCTGTATCGCTGCAGCGTCGCTTAGTGTGAAGGTACCTTTAGAGTCTGTCAGCTGTTGTAACCTGTTCAGAAGTTACCGACATTTAGGTGGTAAAAATACACATTTTCATTTCTGTCATACCACTTTGCATTAATTCCTGTAAAGCACCTGAAGGGTTAATAAACTACCTGACTGCAGTTTTCAATATGTCAGGGGGTGCTGTTTTTAAAATGGTATCACGTTTGGGGGTTTCCCAATATATGAGATCCCTAAAGTCACTTCAAACATGGATAGTTCCCTAAAAAAATAAATGTTGTAAATTTCCTTGAAAAAATGAAAAATTGCTGCTACATTTTTAAACCTTCTAAAATGCTAACAAAATAAAACAACATTTTACAAATGGTGCTGATGTAAAGCAGGCATGTGGGAAATGTTATTTATTAATGGTTTGCTGTGGTATGACCATCTGGATTAAAGAAATAATGATTCAAACTTTGAAAATTGCTAATTTTTTTACATTTTTCTCAAATTTTTGATATTTTTTATAAATAAACACAAAACATATTGACCTACATTTACCATTATCATAAAGTATAATGTGTCACGAAAAAACAATCTCAAAATCACTGTGATTTGTTGAAGCGTTGCAGAGTTATTACCACATAAAGTGACACTGGTCAGATTTCAAAAATTTGGCTCCGTCACTAAGGGGTTAGATCTTTTAACTATTGATGCACATAGGCAGCATAAATAGTAAAAAGTTGGTCACACAGGGTTAATAGCAGCGGTAACGGAGTGCGTTACCCGCGGCATAACGTGGCCCGTTACTGCTGCCATTAACCCTGTGTGAGCACTAACTGGAGGGGAGTGTGGAGCGGGCACTGACTGCGGGGAGTAAGGAGCGGCCATTTTTCCGCCGGACTCTGCCTGTCGCTGATTGGTCGTGGCCGTTTTGCGACTTGGATTTCCATGACGGACAGATGCCGCGACCAATGAATATCTGTGACAGACAGACAGAAGGACAGACAGAAAGACTTACTGTAAGTGACCCTTAGACAATTATATAGTAGATAACAGAAAAAAAGAGAACATTCATACAGTCGTAAACCGGTAGTCACCGGGAATGGTTTTCACTTCACAGGTGTGCCCTGTCAGGTTTAATAAGTGGGATTTATTGCCTTATAAATGGGGTTGGGACCATCAGTTGTGTTGTGCAGAAGTCTGGTGGATACACAGCTGATAGTCCTACTGAATAGACAGTTAGAATTTGTATTATGGCAAGAAAAAAGCAGCTAAGTAAAGAAAAACGAGTGGCCTTCATTACTTTAAGAAACGAAGGTCAGTCAGTCCGAAAAATTGGGAAAACTTTGAAAGTGTCCCCAAGAGCAGTGGCAAAAACCATCAAGCGCTACAAAGAAACTGGCTCACATAAGGACTGCCCCAGGAAAGGAAGACCAAGAGTCACCTCTGCTTCTGAGGATAAGTTTATCTGAGTCACCAGCCTCAGAAATCGCAGATTAACAGCAGCTCAGATTGGAAACCAGGTCAATGCCACACAGAGTTCTAGCAGCAGACACATCTCTGCAACAACTGTTAAGAGGAGACTTTGTGCAGCAGGCCTTCATGGTAAAATAGCTGCTAGGAAACCACTGCTAAGGACAGGCAACAAGCAGAAGAGACTTGTTTGGGCTAAAGAACAGATTGTGGCCTGATTCTAACGCATCGGGTATTCTAGAATATGCATGTCCCCGTAGTATATGGACAATGATGATTCCAGAATTCGCGGCAGACTGTGCCCGTCGCTGATTGGTTGAGGCAACCTTTATGACATCAACGTCGCCATGGCAACCATTATGACATCTACGTCGATACTGTGCCCGTCGCTGATTGGTCGAGGCGAATTCGCGGCAGACTGTGCCCGTCGCTGATTGGTCGAGGCAACCTTTATGACATCATCGTCGCCATGCTGTGCCCGTCTCTGATTGGTCGAGGCCGCCAGGCGGGATTTCCAGGACAGACAGACAGACAGAAAAACCCTTAGACAATTATATATATAGATAACAGAAAAAAAGAGAACATTCATACAGTCGTAAACCGTAGAGAACATTACAAGTTATAGTCATACCAACATTGCAACTTTTCGATTTCCTTAGCACCGTCAACTTAGAGGTAGTGAACAACTATAGAATTATAGTGTAAGTCCTGATAGAGTATTTTCACCTTTTCACTCAATAGTGCACAACATTTTGTAGCAAATCCATCAGTAGCTTGATACAGGACCCCTTTATTATTCCAATTGCACTTAGGGTATTTAGGGAGTTCTTAGTCGTAGCAGAGTTGTAAATAAGCCTCTAAACCGAGTCACTCAACCCTTATCAAGGGAAGAGGATGCAAACCTTAATGTAAATCAGAAAAACTACTAAAACATAAAAACAACCATATTTACCTATGGAGAACCAGAGTTTATGTAGAGCTTACCAGAAAACATGATAAAGAAGAGTAGAGTGAATAGAACAAGATAAACAAGAGAGAGAGCAGAGAGGCGCCAGAATTTTAATGCGATCACTGCGACTTCGGTCGCAGTGTCACATTAAAAAAAAGACATAATATTGCGTCCATGGTCAAATAGGCCTAGGTCACATGGAAGGAATATCATGTCCGATGTCAGATACGGGTTAAGCGTGCCCTAAAAACGCATTTCTTCAGACTGGCCTACTGCCTCAATACATTAATCTAACTATCCCTGTGTTGCCCATTCAAGTTTTTACCATAACCAGTTTCCTTGTATCGTTCTCACACGCTTTATACATTTAATAGCCCTCTGTGTCTGTACTGTTAAATATTCAGGCTGATAACCGGTTCAGGCAGCTTTACATGAACACCCGATTTCCTACATTATGGCTGGTCCAACAATGAAAGCAATTGTTAACATCCACCTTGTGTGTCTCCCCTATTACCTCATAGATTGCAAGCATGCGAGCAGGGCCCTCATTCCACTTGGTATCTGTTGATTTAGGCGATGATTGTTATATTGTAATGTCTTTTGTCTGTACAAGTCCCTTCTAAATTGTAAAGTGCTGCGGAATATGTTGGCGCTATAGAAATAAAATTATTATTATTATTTACAATACTCATGGATCACACAAATGAGGCTGCTCAGATCTCAAGTTCTTTTCTGTTCTATATTTTCCCAGTCCCCTACCATATACTGTGTATAGTACAGACTTTCATTTACTGCTTAAACATCATATTATCCCCTTTCAATGCTCTTATTGGGCCGCAGATTACACATTCTGTTCTTCAATATCCACAAAAAAGGCGATAGGATATAGACCATCAATTTCTGATCAGTGGGGGTGTGACCCCTGGTATCTATCAAGTAGTGGCTAACCTCTTTAATCTATTAATTGATCATAAGCTCCTGAATCTGGGTCTTCTATTTATTTTTTTTGCTTTTTGCGGACATTTAGAATATGTTTGTCTGATAATGTATAGTTTTCATTTTGCAGATTTTTTAGTTTAATGTGTACATTATGAAGTTAACACAATAGAGTTGGGACAAATTTTTACCAAAACTTGATGCTTGTGCTATATTGGTGATAACTGTTGACTGGGAACTTAAAGATAAAACATTTTACCATTAACGTCTCTGATTTTCATCAAAGTAAAGGCCGCAGTGGCATGGAGTCTCTGGCGACACTAAAACTTCAAACGTCAGGATCAAAGTTAACTTTTCTGCAAGGAACACAAAACTTCTCTGTTTCTCTCTTTAAAAGTATAATCTTGTAAAGTGGATGACTTAAAACTAGTCATCCATTAGTGATTTCACACAGCATTTTTCTGGTAATGTTTTTGGTTTATACATTGGCCTGTTTTGACTAGAGATTAACGAACCTTTCAAGGTTTGGTTCGATTCAGCGAACGTTTAGACATTTTGCAGAACGGTTCGATGAACGTACCCGAACCCATTAAATTTAATGAGAAGCAAGACAAAATGCATAGACAACACTTCAGGAGCGCCAAAAAGCTGACAAAACTACTCAAATTGGGGCAGACACCAGGAAAAGTGTCATCAATTGACCCATAGTACAAATTTGATAATGGCACAGCAGCAGTCAGTCATGAGCCATGCATGAGGTATCCGGGTCTGGGCCAGCATTTACAGCTTTTAATTAAAGTTTATAATAAGACTAGATGGTAGCCCGAATCTAACGCATTGGGTAGCCTAGAATATATATGTAGTTTATTTATGAAGATTTTAGAATAATACATTGATTTGGCCGGCCGGGCGCGACCAATTAGCGAAGCGTGGTTCAAATCCCACACCAATTCGCGGCCGGACTGCGCCTGTCTCTGATTGCTTGCGGCCGGCCACGTAGTATATAGCACAGCCACGTAGTATATAGCACAGCCCACGGAGTATATAGCACAGCCCACGGAGTATATAGCACAGCCACATAGTATATAGCACAGCCCACGGAGTGTATAACAGACCACATAGCATATAACACAGCCACGTAGTTTATAACAGCCCACGTAGCATATAATACAGCTCACGTAGTATATAACAGCCCACGCACGCAGTATATAACACAGCCCATGTAGTGTATAACACAGCCCACATAGTATATAACACAGCCCACGTAGTATATAACACAGTCCACGTAGTATATAGCACAGCCCACGTAGTATATAACACAGCCCATGTAGTATATAACACAGCCCACGTAGTATATAACACAGCCCACGTAGTATATAACACAGCCCACGTAGTATATAGCACAGCCCACATAGTATATAACACAGCCCACGTAGTATATAGCACAGCCCACGTAGTATATAGCACAGCCCACGTAGTATATTGCACAGCCCACGTAGTATATTGCACAGCCCACGTAGTATATTGCACAGCCACGTAGTATATTGCACAGCCCACGTAGTGTATTGCACAGTCCACGAAGTATATAGCACAGCCACATAGTATATAGCACAGCCACGTAGTATATTGCACAGCCACGTAGTGTATTGCACAGCCCACATAGTATATAGCACAGCCCACATAGTATATTCCACAGTCCACGTAGTTTCGGCTGCGCATGCGTGGTCGAAAATGGCGGACTCGACGCACAAAAAAAGTTACATGGAACTTTTTTTGTGCCGACGGTCTGCCAAAACATGACGCATTCGTCGCATGACGGATGCGACGTGTGGCCATCCGTCGCAATGCGTCGCTAATGTAAGTCTATGGGGAAAAAACGCATCCTGCAGACTACTTTGCAGGATGCTTTTTTTCTCCTAAACGACGCATTGTGACGTAGGCAAAACAACGCTAGTGTGAAAGTAGCCTAAGCCTGCTGTGCTGGGAGCCCTGATAACTCATGCAACAGCTCAAACTGCTTTTTTGCTCAGGGATACTCAGGTGGCACAAATATCAGCTTGGTAGACCACCAATATTAAAATTGAAGGATAGTAAC
Source organism: Ranitomeya variabilis (assembly GCF_051348905.1). Taxonomy (NCBI): domain Eukaryota; kingdom Metazoa; phylum Chordata; class Amphibia; order Anura; family Dendrobatidae; genus Ranitomeya; species Ranitomeya variabilis. Next base: position 221,808,981 of record NC_135233.1, read on the forward strand.
AAAGGTAGTTGACTGATCAGTTCACCCACATAAATTTTAGAATGGCACAGCAGCAGTAAGCCATGAGCCATGCATGAGGTATCAGGGTCTGGGACAGCATTTCGACCTTCTAATTGAAGTTTCAATTATGACGTAGTGGATAAGGGAGTAGTGTAAGCCTTCTTTGCTGGGATCACTGATGCCTCATGCTACAGGTCAATTCTTTATTCGCAGCCACAGTCAGGTGGCACAAATATCAGTTTCATGGACTACTGTTGGTAGAAAAATGTAAGGATAGGAACACTGGTAGTTGACTGATCAATTGACCCACAGTAGAACATTTTATAATGGCACAGAAGCAGTCAGCCATGGGCCATGCGTGAGTTATCCGGGTCTGAGCCAGCATTTACAGCTTTGAAATTTGGTTGAAATTAAGAGGTGGATGTGACTTTTAGTAGGTCGTTGGTGACTTTAGTCAGGGCAATTTCAGTGGAATGGTACTGTCGAAAACCAGATTGCAAGCAGTCAAAAAAGGAGCAGGAGGAGAGGTGGGAGGACAGTTCAAAATGTACATGTTGTTCCTGTAGTTTTGAGGCATAGGGGAAAATTGATGTGGGGTGATAGCTATACACAAAGGATGGGTCAAGAGAGGGCTTTTAGATGTGTGATTGAGGTATCTTTTGAAGTATGAGGGGAAATCAACAGTTGTTAGTGACAGGTTGAAGAGGTGGGTTAGGTTTGGTATGAGGTGGGACAGGATTGGGTCAAGTTCAAGACGTGATTTGGAGAGTAAAGAGGAAAGTTGATCTTCTGAGATAGTGGAGAAGTTGTTTTTGGAGGAGGAGAGTTGAGTATTTATGAGGAAGGGCTGTGGGGACTTTAGGCAAAAGCTTTGCTTTAAGAATTAGACATCTTCAGCTGAGATGTGGGGAGAGAGAGGGAGAGCTGGGGAGGAGTGAATTGAAAGTACTGAATAGCTGTTTATGCTTGTGAGACAGGGACGATATGAGAGATGAGAATTAGGTTTGTTTTGCTCCAGTGAGTAATTGTGCAGCATTTTGACAATTTGTGTTACTGGGCGGACTACTCAACTCCCTTTCCTTGGAAGCCTCACAGCTGTACACCTTGTAGATGAGGGCCAGAAAGAGAAAGGACCTTAACATCACACACAGTACAGTCCTCAGGAGTGGCACTCAAATTACCCTTTTCCCCATGCGCCACAACTCTCCGACTGCCCAACTGACTGTGGGTGAACCACAGATGGGTGAGTCTGTAGAGCTGTTTGCACAATGTATTCCTTGGTTTAGAGCAGGGGTGGGGAACATCAGGCCCGTGGGCCATTTACGGCCCTTGATGACCGCTCCCGGGCAGATTCTCAGGGACCTCATTCTTGGGTAGGGAGCTGTATTTTGATTACCACCAGCTCATTAATTTCTCCTTGCTCTGTTATCACACACACACACGCAGTGTTCTCTACTGAACACTGAAGGGCATGCAATGAAAGATCACGTCCTGACACCAGTGCCAGAGTCAGAATGTACTTTGTGGGCGGAGTTTGTATGGCCCCCAAAGGATGGTATAAATATCCAAATGGCCCTTGGTAGAAAAAAGATTCCACACCCCTGGTTTAGAGGTATGCTCCAAAGATTCACAGACTCGAGAGCATTAAAGCATCTGCACTGATGGTCAAATGTTTTTTCATTTGAATCTGGGGCCGGACAAAGTAGGGTCCGAGCAGAATCCAGACCGGATGTGGAAGGGATAACAATATCTCTAAGCTCTGGACTGTCGTTGCACATGGGAGTGTGGATTACAGTGACCGAGTGTGGCTCATGCTGCCAGACAAACTGTTAGTGAAGATGCAGGAGCCGAGGAACAAATGGAGGAGGACAAGGAGGAAGAGGTGACAGACATGCAACAGTCAGGAGATGAAGAGGATAATGATCTCCTCTCTGTGGTTCGCAGTTGGCGGGAGAGGACGGAGGAAGCAACCTTGACTTCCTCCTGCCATCAACACACCATGGACATTGACCTCATGGAAGCGCCCAACACATGAGCGCCTTCTTGCTGCACTTCAACATGATGACCGTATTCTTAGGGTTAGAAATAGTGTTGACTACTGGCTTGCCTCTCTGTTAGATCCACGGTACAAGAGTAAATTTTGCCAGATGCTTGCTTCTCCCCCTAGAAAGGGACGTGCACGTGCTGGAGTATTGAAACACGCTTGTAGACAATCTTAAGAGTGTTTTTACCCAAGACAGCAGTGAGACACAGTGTGCATCGCAGTTATAGACTTCCAACCCCGGGAACGTCGAGTCGTCAACGCAAAAATATTAGCAGCAGAAGTGTAAGTGGCATAAGCAATTTCTGTGACTCATTTCTCACATTTTGAAGAGCAGCCCATTGAACAATAGAACAGCGTACGAGTCTGAGGCGTAGTGAATGACTGGAGAAGATGGTGCAGGAGTATCTCAGGCTCTATATCCATGCCATCAGCGGTTTGGACCCTTTTGCATTTTGGCCTTCAAAAATAGAAGAGTGGCCTGAGCTCGCCTGTCACGTCTTGGAGATTTTATCATGCCTGGCAGCCAACGTTCTCTCAGAGTGTGTCTTCAGCTCTGCTGGTGGTGTCCTGATGGCTGTCCCCTGAAAGTGTAGACTGCCTAACTTTCATCAAGATGAAATAGTCATGGATCTTCACTGACTTTTGCACCCGAGTCACAGATTGGGCAGCTAGGTGATGGTGTCGTTTTTAGGGTGCTCCATTGATCACGCATTGTTGCAGTCTGTCACACCTTTATCGTGGCTTCTGTGCGTGCTGTTGCTACTGCTGCTGATGAGAGTCTAAGTTGGGTCTCCATCTGGTTGGCTGCCTGTAGTGGAAGGAGTGTCAGAGCCCCATTATAATATTTCTACTCTGGGGAAATTGATAATGTCTATTCAACACTGTGTGGTATTAATAGCGCTATATAATTGAGTAAAATAAATAAATTGACGCCACTTTTGTGATGTCTGCCCTAATTTTTGGAAATGTTTGGACTTCAAGTTGGGTCTCCTTTCTGTGTCTTGCCTCAATTTGTCAGGGATCCCAGACCATCAGGCCTACACCTATGACTCATCCACCTGTTACTGATCAGTGTTTAAACAAAGATGCTGTTCCAAGCGCTGTAGCATAAAGGATTTATTATTAAAATGTAGCCTGCATTCTGTAGCATGCTATTAATGCAACAATTTAGATTCCAAAATGTGGACTCCTGGCTGGAGAAAAAAATAGTAGCATAAAATATTTATCCACTGAAATTTGGCCTTGTTTCAGGACCACGGTATTAGCACAAAGAATTAATTTTCACCCGCAAATACAGGCAACTTTTCCAATTTATGGGTTAGCAATAATGCATATGGTACACCTTCTATGTGTTTCCTTAGCAGCATCTGCCCTTGGTATGGTGCTGTGACTCTGCAACACATGTATCCACTTTCATCTTAAATATGTGAATCATCTTGGAATCTATCTTTGCATTCAGATACAATTGTACATTAGATTTTTTTATCACCAAAATATGTATTCAAATGCCTTGGATCTCACATATGATGAACTTACAGTGTTTCTAATAGGCCCCGCCACCGAACCTCCTCGCCACCCCCGGGAATTAGCTTTCTGCAATCCACTGTGATATACAGTATATTGGACTGTTGTGGTATATATGCATTCTCTGTACTGTCATTTAGTGCTAACTGCCTGTTTGTGCTGTCACATATTTTGTGTCTTCACCATTTTCCTGATACTGGTTATTGTGTTTTTCAAGTTACCTTTACATGATTATTACAATTTTTAAATATGTTCAATAAAGTTATACTTTTTTAGAAGTACATTTTTTACTTTTTTGGGGGGTACATAGGCTCTAGTTCGTCCTCTGACATTGTCTACATTGTGTTGGGAGCTTCCTCTATGGACTATGGTCCTTACTCATGGTTCTGGCATATTTAGTAGAAATGTGGACTCCTGCCTACCCCGAAATATAACCAGCCCAAAATATGTTTCAGCACAAATGTGAGATTGTTTCAGGATCACGGTATTAGCACAATTTAGATTCTCAATTGTGAACTCGTGGACGAAGCAAAAATCTGAGCAAAAATATTATTAGATACTGAAATGTCCCCTGCTTTCTGGAGCACGCTATTAGAACAAACAGTTTGGTTCTCACATGTGGCCTCCTGGCTCAAGCACATTATTAGCAGCACAAAAGTTATATGCCGAAATGTGCCCTAGTGTCGCACACACTGAACGAAAATGATTGATGTGTTGGACGGTCGATCACACAGGATGTATCTGAATTAGCTATCAACCGCCAAAATAGCTTTCAGACTATCCAGTAGCAGCCCAGGAGTGGCCTACACTGTCAAAATGGCGCCAAAACAACATGTCCACTCTTTATATGGAGAAGGACATGTGACTTCAGCAGCCAGTGACACAAGCCCTTGTGTCTGGATGTTGTGGATGGTTTCTGCCCCTGATTGGCTGCCGCATTCAACACACATAAAGTTAAGGGGAAAAGAAAAAGAGTGCGCCGCTCCTCTAACTTTTACACACACCCTCACTTCATCAAACACGTCACCCGTCCCCTCCGCTCATCAAACAGCAGCACTATCCTAAAAGTAATAACAAAAACATTAGTGGAAATGCAATGATTTACCGAACTGTAACTGAATTTTGCCAACTTTTACTAATAATCCTCGTGAAACCGAGCACGAATCCGAATTTGCTACGGTTATGATCCGGTGACCTTGGAGCCGCATGAGAGACTTTCTCAGGAGTAGGTGGTACCTGTACTGACCGCAAACCCTAAACTAACACCGCAGCTAGAAGTAGCCGTGCGATGTACCTAACACGTCCTAGACACCTCAACACAGCCGGAGGACTAAATACCCCTATAGATGGAAATGGGAATTCTATCTTGCCTCAGAGCAGAACCCCAAAGGATAGGCAGCCCCCCACAAATATTGACTGTGAGTATAAGAGGAAAAACACACGCAGGCGGAAAAACAGGATTTAGCAAAAGAGGCACTTCTAGCTAAATAGAAAAGGATAGGACAGAATTCTAAGCGGTTAGTATTAAAATCCTAAAAATATCCACAGTAGATAATACAAATATTCTACATCTAACTAAAGACATAGAAAGTATATCTGCATCTCCTGAGAATCCAGCATGACTGAAAAATCCAAACAAAGTCTAAGCTGGACAAAAACACAATGAATTGCACTGAATTGCAAAGCACACTGCATGTGTGCACAGAGACAAAAAACCAGACACTTATCTTAGCTGAATTGGCAGCAGGGCATGAGGAGCCAGAGAGAGAAGCAATCCCTCCAAGTACAATGGACAACTGGCATGGACTCATGGATCCTGCACACCTAAATACCTAATAGAGCTGTAATCAGCAGAAACACCTGCCCGCATTACAACCCCAAGACAACTGCACTACCACCAACAACCACCGGAGGGAGCTCAAGAGCAGAATTCACAACATGCTACGTTCACGTCTAATTTGAGATAGGCGATCGTTTTCTGAACTAGTTCCCTCATCTCTAGTGAAGACCTATTCTGAACAACCACATCATAAGTTGAAATGACAAATGAGCAAAAAGATTTGCATGACCCTGGTTTAGAGGCCACGTTGGTAATTTGTGGCCACCGTATCAGGGATTACGAACTGCCTTCTAACACCCTACATCACCAGTGCCTCTTATGGATAGTAGGTGACAAAGTCATTATAGCAGAGTGAACGAGTGCAATGTTTTTATTGATCTTTGACCTGGTCTAGCTTTCTAGATGCAGATGCTAGACCAATGCAGATGCACAATTCACCAATGACTGCACTCAACAATGGCAGACCTACTTCTCAAAGTCAATTTTATTCATGTAACTAAAAGCTAGTTGTGGTAAATGGCCTAAAGTAGCCTTTTTTGGGCATCTATAATCTAATTTGTTTTAAATTCTCCCAAACTTGGATATTCTCTGTTGGGTGGAATACATCCCACACCCACCATCTGAATGTCCCAGGAGCATTAGTACTAAATGTCTGTATTCTCAGAGGACAAGACACATAGATGCAGCTGTAAATGTGAATCTCAGAGGAATTTGACTAAGACAGGAAGTGTTAAGAGACTGAGAGAGGTCAAAGAGAGAATGAAGTTGATGAAAATGCAGATATAGGATACCAATAGATAGGAGGCGCAGGGATTTAACCATAGTGAGACACTTAGTGCCTTGAAAAGACAAGATTCATGAGCATAAGAGATATACTGTATAGTAGATACATAGATATGTGAGAACACATAGCACTTTTCATCTTTTCCTGGACTTTCAGGTTCTAATTTCCTAGGTATTATGATAGATATTATGCTATCACTGTGCACTGATGTAGATGAGCCTTTACTGATGTTAGGTGTGTTATTGCATTGCCTGTAGAATGTGTGCCCTGGAGCAGAACTAACAAGAATTCTCTGGACACCACTCCCTTCCATTGTCTCTCAAAAGTAAACCATACCAGATTCTCCTTCAATTCTCCTGAGAATGTACTTGAAACCAGATCTGTCAGATAGAAAAAAAGACAGAAAATAACTTGCAGATTGAGCAGTTCTGAATACTTTTGATTAAGAAAGTTTGTTGCTGTGGTTCTGCATCAAAATTATATATTGAATTGAATCTGTTATCAGGTTTTTGCAACTTAATCTGAGAGCACATTAGGCTGTGTGCTGTAGTTTCAATACAATCAGTGTTTTATCAGCATTGGATTATCACTGGAGGACTAGGTCTCACATTCATGCCAGTCCATCTAATTTGTGTAACCCCGCCCCCTACCACTAATTGGCAGCTTGCAGACACAGTACACTGAACAAAATTCTGCCAATCAGGGGTGTGGGTGGGGTTCCACAGAATTCAGCATTCTGAGCACTGCTACATTAACAGCAGAGAAAATAGGGATTCTACTAAATCTGCAGCAAGCAGCCCATAAGTGAGACACATCGCCAGAATCAGGGTCATAGCCCCTACATCATGCTGCTCTCATATTACAGGACAATAACCCGCTGAGTGATTCCCTTTTCATGATGATACAAGAACAGTGAAGAAGACATGCATTACTTTATTTTTTTATTTTTAAATCTTGTACCCCTATTATTCCAGACTACCCCACCAATATTTGGGATTGGTGTAATTGGGCTAGAACAAAAAAAAATGATAGTTATTATTATTATTATTATGCATTGCTTCTACACTTTTAAGGGTATGTTCACAACTTTTTTTGTCACAGATCCCATGCTAAAATGCACATTGAAAAAAAGTTTCAAATCTTTTAATAAATGTCCCATTCATTGGAATGAAAAGCTGCGCATGTTGCATTTCTTTCCACGTGTTAGAAAAAACATTAAGCCAATTGTTTGTTCTGTTTTCCGTGCATTTTTAGTTCAGCTTTTGATGCGTGTTTTTTTTTTGTTGTTTGTTTGTTTCAAGGATTTTACAGCAGAAATGCACTAAAAAAACTCTTGCCATTTCTTTTAATATAGGTATGGCATAACCACGCCCCTATCACTGATTGGCAGTTTTCTGCGTATGCACAGTGCAGGAAGGAAGTTGCCAATCCGTGGTGTGGGCGGGGTTATTTAGAGCTTAGCATTCAGAGATCTGGTAGATCTTTAGCAGATAAATTGAACCTTGAAGCGGTTAAAAGACGTGACCTAAGACACACCATGTGCTCAGCAGTGTCATTTTTACCTTGCTGTGCATTATGTTCATTTTTTACAACACTTTCTTTGGGTGAATTCCAGGCAGAGCCGCTTAAAAAAAAATACATTGTGTGCACATAGCCTGAAAGACAAAAGCTGCCGATGAGCAAACATTGAAGAAAGTAATCCTCTAAAAAGTGCAAAGCCACGCACAGCTGCCCAATGAACATGAACATTGAAGGCCTCCTTTTCGTCATGATGGTCTCCTGGGTTATCATGGATTGGCCTCTCACCAAACAAATGTAAATGGTCTATCTTAAAAACAGGCAAAATTCTTTTCTTTAAAGAAAGTCATGTTAAAAAGTGCTGTGAAGATATCTTATATCTATATGGCACCAACTTGGTAGCTTGTCGTACAATATTGACTTCCTATGATTTGTCATAAATGAATCCACATGTGTTAGGCTACTTTCACACTTGCGTTTGGAGCCGCTGCGGAGGGCTGTGGACTTCTTCCGTGAAGCCCCGCCCCCCGCCGCTAGCTCCGCCTATTTCTGCATGCGGCCGGCATGCGGCCTGTGTACCTATATTTAACATTAGGTACGCAGGTCGTGCAGCTGTATGCAGATGTTGCCGCATGCGTCGTTTTGACGATGCGGAGACCAGCGTAGGACGCAGCTCGTAGCATTTTTTTTTTTCCGCATCGTCAAAACGACGCATGCGGCAGCATCTGCATACAGCCGCACGACCTGCGTACCTAATGTTAAATATAGGTACACAGGCCGCATGCCGGCCGCATGCAGAAATAGGCGGAGCTAGCGGCGGGGGGCGTGGCTTCACGGAGGAAGTCCACAGCCCTCCGCAGCGGCTCCAACCACAAGTGTGAAAGTAGCCTTAGTCTCCTTCAGAGCATCCTCAGGGGTCCTTAGTGCGAGCCTATCCTTAAGGCACACAAAATCTTATGGGATATAAGTAAACACAATAAATAACAGCTAAATAAACAGCGCGGACATTCCTGCTCTATCATTATTGGCTCAGCTCCCTATACCAGGGTAGCCAAGTCATTCTTCAGCTCCCCAGATCTCAGTCATGCCTCAGGAGTAAAACATTTCATGTTTGCTCCTAAAATAATGTACAATGCTATGTCCCCAGTCTTTACCTTGGGAATATGAGAAGTAACAGCATCTCACCAAACTGATAACTGAATTATACATTTGGACTCCATGTCCCATTCTTGAAGAATTTTGCTATTTTTATATTTCTTTTCAATCTCCACACCCTTGGGTTGAAAGTGCTGACTGTGTTTTTATGCTTTTTTTTTTCTTTGGCATGGATAACATGGCAGACTGTTTATTACATTGCACAATAAGAAGCACTAATGTTGCTCATTTCCTATGTGGTTTTTATACATTGGCAGAATTTAGATTCTCTGATAATTTATACTGTGTTTGCTTTCTACGTGTTTTGCACATTGGTTATATACATGTATTGCACTTTTACTTTAGATGACGAATGCAGACCTTATTGTTGCAGAATTAAAAATATGAATGGAGAAAAAAAATAATATCCAGTATCTTCAATCCTCTTTAGTATTACCTTCATTTATGGCTTATTTCATTACACTTGTTAGGAGAATTTTGCTACTGAAACTATCGGTATGGCTGTTTTTTTATGTATACCCCTCCTCACATGTAAAGCACCATGGAATAAATGGCGCTATAATAATAATAAATTTCCCAGTGCAATAATAATGATGTGTATCAGAACTCAGGTATAACCAGAACTTTCTATTCCTTTCATGAGGTTTTAGGGTCAAGTTCACTTGATTTTTCACATGTTATATAGATTTTCTGTGTTTAACAGGACTTTTGAATCTAGTAAATATATATGATTTATAGCATTTACCACTATCTAATGCTATGGGAGAAAGCCAAGGCTGGAACATGTTATGGTCTGTAGGTGAGAACTTGGCTCCTAACTTTGTCGCTGCTCAGTAGATTTTTACAGCTACATTTGTTAGAAGGTGAACATGTCTGTTTATATAACCGGTTAATGCATACATCGATCTGTACTGTAACTTTTTACATTACACTACTTATCTCTCACTGATCCTGAGTCCCTGGACTGCATTGCCAAGCTGAACTTTCAATGTTTTTTTCCTGCCCAATCTCTACATAGGGCAGTTTCTAGAAATGCAACTACCTTACTAATAAACCATATGTGCCTCCCCTGTTGTGAAATTGGATTTTGGGCTCCCCCGGTGGCCACTGGTGGAATTGAACTGGTGTGCATCATCCCCTCTGTTCACCTGTTTCCATCAGGATGTGGGAGTCGCTATTTAACCTTGCTCCTCTGTCACTTCCATGCCGGTCAACATTGTAATCAGAAGCCTTTCTGTGCATGTTCCTGCTGCTAGACAACTCCCAGCTAAGTTTGACTTTAGTCCTCGTTTGTTTTTGCATTTTGTTCCAGTTCACAGCTGTAGTTTCGTTTCTGTGTCTGGAAAGCTCTTGTGATCTGAAATTGCCACTCTGATGTTATGAGTTAATACTAGAGTCTTAAAGTAATTTCAGGATGGTATTTTGATAGGGTTTTCAGCTGACCATGAAAGTGCCCTTTCTGTCTTCCTGCTATCTAGTAAGCGGACCTCAATTTTGCTAAACCTATTTTCATACTACGTTTGTCATTTCATCTAAAATCATCGCCAATATATGTGGGGGCCTCTGTCTGCCTATCGGGGAAATTTCTCTAGAGGTGAGCCAGGACTATATTTTCCTCTGCCAGGATTAGTTAGTCCTCCGGCCGGCGCTGGGCGTCTAGGGATAAAGACGTAGGCAACGCTACCCGGCTACTGTTAGTTGTGCGGCAGGTTTAGTTCATGGTCAGTTTAGTTTCCATCCTTCCAAGAGCTAGTACTTATGTTTGCTGGGCTATGTTCTCTTGCCATTGAGAACCATAACAGTTTGACCGGCCAGAAGGGTCAAATTAATTGACAGAGAAAGGAGAGAAAAGAGAAGTCTGCTGAAGATTTTTTTTTTTTTTTTTTTTTCCCCTTCCCTTCAGTTCTGAGTGTGCTTGTAATTGAATCTCTTGCAAGTCTGCCTATATTGCAGCCTTTCTCTCTCTCTCTCTCCTTCTAATCCTGGAATGGCTCTGTGTTCACCTGTTTAAAATGGATATTCAGAGTTTAGCTGCAGGTTTGAATAATCTCACCACGGAAGTTCAAAATTTACAAGATTTTGTTGTTCATGTTCCTATATCTGAACCTAGAATTCCTTTGCCTGAATTTTTCTCGGGGAATAGATCTTGCTTTCAAAATTTCAAAAATAATTGCAAGTTGTTTTTGTCCCTGAAATCTCGCTCTGCTGGAGATCCTGCTCAGCAGGTCAGGATTGTGATTTCCTTGCTCCGGGGCGTCCCTCAGGATTGGGCTTTTGCATTGGCTCCAGGGGATCCTGCGTTGCTCAATGTGGATGCGTTTTTTCTGGCCTTGGGGTTGCTTTATGAGGAACCTCAGTTAGAGCTTCAGGCGGAAAAGGCCTTGATGTCCCTATCTCAGGGGCAAGACGAAGCTGAAATATACTGCCAGAAATTCCGTAAATGGGCTGTGCTTACTCAGTGGAATGAGTGCGCCCTGGCGGCGAATTTCAGAGAGGGTCTCTCTGATGCCATTAAGGATGTTATGGTGGGGTTCCCTGTGCCTGCGGGTCTGAATGAGTCCATGACAATGGCTATCCAGATCGATAGGCGTCTGCGGGAGCGCAAACCTGTGCACCATTTGGCGGTGTCTACTGAGAAGACGCCAGAGAATATGCAATGTGATAGAATTCTGTCCAGAAGTGAACGGCAGAATTTAAGACGAAAAAATGGGTTGTGCTTCTATTGCGGTGATTCAACTCATGTTATATCAGCATGCTCTAAGCGTACTAAGAAGCTTGATAAGTCTGTTTCAATTGGCACTTTACAGTCTAAGTTTATTCTATCTGTGACCCTGATTTGTTCTTTATCATCTATTACCGCGGATGCCTATGTCGACTCTGGCGCCGCTTTGAGTCTTATGGATTGGTCCTTTGCCAAACGCTGTGGGTATGATTTGGAGCCTCTTGAAACTCCTATACCCCTGAAGGGGATTGACTCCACCCCATTGGCTAGTAATAAACCACAATACTGGACACAAGTAACTATGCGGATTAATCCGGATCATCAGGAGATTATTCGCTTTCTTGTGTTGTATAACCTACATGATGTGTTGGTGCTTGGATTGCCATGGCTGCAATCTCATAACCCAGTCCTTGACTGGAAAGCTATGTCTGTGTTAAGCTGGGGTTGTAAGGGGACGCATGGGGACGTACCTGTGGTTTCCATTTCATCATCTATTCCCTCTGAGATTCCTGAATTCTTGACTGAATATCGTGACGTTTTTGAAGAACCTAAGCTTGGTTCATTACCTCCGCACCGGGAGTGCGATTGTGCCATAGATTTGATTCCGGGTAGTAAATACCCTAAGGGTCGTTTATTTAATCTGTCTGTGCCTGAACATGCTGCTATGCGAGAATATATAAAGGAGTCCTTGGAAAAGGGACATATTCGTCCTTCGTCATCTCCCTTAGGAGCCGGTTTTTTCTTTGTGGCTAAGAAAGATGGCTCTTTGAGACCGTGTATTGATTATCGGCTTTTGAATAAAATCACGGTTAAATATCAATATCCGTTGCCACTGCTGACTGATTTGTTTGCTCGCATAAAGGGGGCCAAGTGGTTCTCTAAGATAGATCTCCTTGGGGCGTATAATTTGGTGCGAATTAAGCAGGGGGATGAGTGGAAGACCGCATTTAATACGCCCGAGGGCCACTTTGAGTATTTGGTGATGCCTTTTGGTCTTTCAAATGCCCCTTCAGTCTTTCAGTCCTTTATGCATGACATTTTCCGTGATTATTTGGATAAATTTATGATTGTGTATCTGGATGATATTTTGATTTTTTCGGATGACTGGGACTCTCATGTCCAGCAGGTCAGGAGGGTTTTTCAGGTTTTGCGGTCTAATTCCTTGTGTGTGAAGGGTTCTAAGTGCGTTTTTGGGGTTCAAAAGATTTCCTTTTTGGGATATATTTTTTCCCCCTCTTCCATCGAGATGGATCCTGTCAAGGTTCAGGCTATTTGTGATTGGACGCAACCCTCTTCTCTTAAGAGTCTTCAGAAATTTTTGGGCTTTGCTAACTTTTATCGTCGATTTATTGCTGGTTTTTCTGATGTTGTTAAACCATTGACTGATTTGACTAAGAAGGGTGCTGATGTTGCTGATTGGTCCCCTGCTGCTGTGGAGGCCTTTCGGGAGCTTAAGCGCCGCTTTTCTTCCGCCCCTGTGTTGCGTCAGCCTGATGTTGCTCTTCCTTTTCAGGTTGAGGTCGACGCTTCTGAAATCGGAGCTGGGGCAGTTTTGTCGCAGAGAAGTTCCGATTGTTCCGTGATGAGACCTTGTGCCTTTTTCTCGCGTAAATTTTCGCCCGCCGAGCGGAATTATGATGTTGGGAATCGGGAGCTTTTGGCCATGAAGTGGGCTTTTGAGGAGTGGCGTCATTGGCTTGAGGGGGCTAGACATCAGGTGATGGTATTGACTGACCACAAAAATCTAATTTATCTTGAGTCCGCCAGACGCCTGAATCCTAGACAGGCGCGCTGGTCGTTGTTTTTCTCTCGGTTTAATTTTGTGGTGTCCTACCTGCCGGGTTCTAAGAATGTTAAGGCGGATGCCCTTTCTAGGAGTTTTGAGCCTGACTCCCCTGGTAACTCTGAACCTACAGGTATCCTTAAGGATGGAGTGATATTGTCTGCCGTTTCTCCAGACCTGCGGCGGGCCTTGCAGGAGTTTCAGGCGGATAGACCTGATCGTTGCCCACCTGGTAGACTGTTTGTTCCTGATGATTGGACCAGTAAAGTCATTTCTGAGGTTCATTCTTCTGCGTTGACAGGTCATCCTGGAATCTTTGGTACCAGGGATTTGGTGGCAAGGTCCTTCTGGTGGCCTTCCCTGTCTCGAGATGTGCGAGGCTTTGTGCAGTCTTGTGACGTTTGTGCTCGGGCCAAGCCTTGTTGTTCTCGGGCTAGTGGATTGTTGTTGCCCTTGCCTATCCCGAAGAGGCCCTGGACGCACATCTCGATGGATTTTATTTCGGATCTTCCTGTTTCTCAGAAGATGTCTGTCATCTGGGTGGTGTGTGACCGTTTCTCTAAGATGGTCCATTTGGTTCCCCTGCCTAAGTTGCCTTCTTCTTCCGAGTTGGTTCCTCTGTTTTTTCAAAATGTGGTCCGTTTGCATGGTATTCCGGAGAATATCGTTTCTGACAGAGGAACCCAATTCGTGTCTAGATTTTGGCGAGCATTCTGTGCTAGGATGGGCATAGATTTGTCTTTCTCGTCTGCTTTCCATCCTCAGACAAATGGCCAGACCGAGCGGACGAATCAGACCTTGGAGACATATTTGAGGTGTTTTGTGTCTGCAGATCAGGATGATTGGGTTGCTTTTTTGCCTTTAGCGGAGTTTGCCCTCAATAATCGGGCCAGCTCTGCCACCTTGGTGTCTCCTTTTTTCTGTAATTCGGGGTTTCATCCTCGATTTTCTTCTGGTCAGGTGGAATCTTCGGATTGTCCTGGAGTGGATGCTGTGGTGGAGAGGTTGCATCAGATTTGGGGGCAGGTAGTGGACAATTTGAAGTTGTCCCAGGAGAAGACTCAGCTTTTTGCCAACCGCCGGCGTCGGGTTGGTCCTCGGCTTTGTGTTGGGGACTTGGTGTGGTTGTCTTCTCGTTTTGTCCCTATGAGGGTTTCTTCTCCTAAGTTTAAGCCTCGGTTCATCGGCCCGTACAAGATATTGGAGATTCTTAACCCTGTGTCCTTCCGTTTGGACCTCCCTGCATCTTTTTCTATTCATAATGTTTTTCATCGGTCATTGTTGCGCAGGTATGAGGTACCGGTTGTGCCTTCCGTTGAGCCTCCTGCTCCGGTGTTGGTTGAGGGCGAGTTGGAGTACGTTGTGGAAAAAATCTTGGACTCCCGTGTTTCCAGACGGAAACTCCAGTATCTGGTCAAATGGAAGGGATACGGTCAGGAGGATAATTCTTGGGTGACTGCCTCTGATGTTCATGCCTCCGATCTGGTCCGTGCCTTTCATAGGGCTCATCCTGATCGCCCTGGTGGTTCTGGTGAGGGTTCGGTGCCCCCTCCTTGAGGGGGGGGTACTGTTGTGAAATTGGATTTTGGGCTCCCCCGGTGGCCACTGGTGGAATTGAACTGGTGTGCATCATCCCCTCTGTTCACCTGTTTCCATCAGGATGTGGGAGTCGCTATTTAACCTTGCTCCTCTGTCACTTCCATGCCGGTCAACATTGTAATCAGAAGCCTTTCTGTGCATGTTCCTGCTGCTAGACAACTCCCAGCTAAGTTTGACTTTAGTCCTCGTTTGTTTTTGCATTTTGTTCCAGTTCACAGCTGTAGTTTCGTTTCTGTGTCTGGAAAGCTCTTGTGATCTGAAATTGCCACTCTGATGTTATGAGTTAATACTAGAGTCTTAAAGTAATTTCAGGATGGTATTTTGATAGGGTTTTCAGCTGACCATGAAAGTGCCCTTTCTGTCTTCCTGCTATCTAGTAAGCGGACCTCAATTTTGCTAAACCTATTTTCATACTACGTTTGTCATTTCATCTAAAATCACCGCCAATATATGTGGGGGCCTCTGTCTGCCTATCGGGGAAATTTCTCTAGAGGTGAGCCAGGACTATATTTTCCTCTGCCAGGATTAGTTAGTCCTCCGGCCGGCGCTGGGCGTCTAGGGATAAAGACGTAGGCAACGCTACCCGGCTACTGTTAGTTGTGCGGCAGGTTTAGTTCATGGTCAGTTTAGTTTCCATCCTTCCAAGAGCTAGTACTTATGTTTGCTGGGCTATGTTCTCTTGCCATTGAGAACCATAACACTCCCCTATACGGACTCTGGCTGTCTTTGACATCCTATCTCCGCTTTCACTGCTACACAATCACGTATAGCTGTGCTCCCATGCAGTCACATTTTAGAACATTACTGCGGAGTAGGAGCTGGATCGCCTGGACTGTAGGTGGTCCTGAAGCGGTTACGCTTGCTGTATAAACAGGGCATGTGATGCCGAGGACAATAATACACTATGCACACAGAACAGTCTATTAATGATCGTTCTGTGCAGATCGGATGTGCAGTCTAAACAGGCTACTGAGCAATCCCCAAACATATAGCTGATGAGCGGTCGTTTTTGGCCGCAGATCCGTGCAATGTAAACGAGTCCTAACTAACGTCATCAAGGAAAATCTACCATTAATATGTGATAGGAACTTTTTGTGGCTGTCAGCAAACTTGTCACCTGTTTCCAAAGGCAGTAGAAATCCGTACCAGTGCATGAAAATAATGCAATGTATTTACAAAAATACACCAACATCTATATAAAAACTAAAAAAAAGGAGAAAAAGGTTTGTTTTTTTTTATTATGCCAGATCATTGGAGACCTCTCTGTTTGACACTCCATCCATTCTCGTCTGCAAATGCATGTCAAGTTTATCTTCTCCATCAAACTGTAGGAAAAATACTTGTTTTTATTTTTTTTCCTGTCACCTTAAAACCTCTAAGTATTTAAAAGTGTCAATATTTTAAAGTTATTATGATATGAACAAAATTAGTCTTGAACTGCAAGTTTTGTTTGAGAGCAAACAGTTCTTGAGCTCAGTTTGAGAGTTTAAGTTTTTCTCAGAAGAGGCAATTTGAATATTTAATTTCCCAGAGGAGCATTGCACGGCAAATAAGCCTCCTTACCTTGACAAGCCAGCTGGTATGTCACTCTCCATAAGGAGAAACGTTACCCCTTAGACCCCAGTCCAGAGCCTCTCACCTAGCCAAATCAGTTCTCATGCTTCGCACTGACGAGGGCCAACAGTCCGAAACACCGTGTCTGAGAATTGAGATACTGATTTGGCTTTTATCCTAAGTCATATGGAACGACTCGTTAAAGGGTTGATTGTGACTTGTAGGATCGCTACTTCCAACAGGTGGCGCTATAGAGTTTAAGTCCTCTTTTTCTCAGAAGAGGCAATTTGAATATGGAAACATTTAAAGAGATTAAGATGAAACCAGCCGTGTGCATCCGACAAGAATCCCAGATGATTTCAGAGGTTAAGAATGAAAGACTCACTGTTTACTTAAAGGAAAAATGCTTCTTCTAAAACTATCTGCAAGCTACCCATCTATACTCATCTGCATGATTGGTAAAAGGTAATATTTACTTATACTTTATCTCTGTTCAGCGTTGCAGACTATCACGTGTATAAAATAAACTTATAGGAAAGATATATATCTTGGCACCGTGTTAGCCATTGGATAGTAAAATATTTAGAATTGAGTCCTCAGTGGTTGATACCTTTTAATGGCTAACTGAAAAGATGGTAACAAATTGCAAGCTTTCAAGACTACTCAGGTCCCTTCATCAGGCATAGACTAATACAAATTCTGAAGAATCACATATTTATGCACAATACAGCCCAGAAATAATGCCATAGATAAGACAGGTGACGTGAAGCAGAACTACCATTATGTGATAGTGATAAACAGCTGTGTCCATAAATATTGGAACAGTTCATAGATTAGGAGTGAATGTTTTATTGTCCTCTGATTGGGGTCTGGTTCTGTGTTATGATGCCCCCACACTGTCTGAGGAGCAAATTCCTTAATTGATGTAAAAAGACATAAATCCATGCAACACATTCATTACTGCACTGAGTGTGTCAAAGGTAGTCATCGTTTTATACTCCCAGACCCTTCTGTCTCTCTGAGATTTGAAATTACCGTTTAATACAAGTAATCGCATGTCCATGGTGCTATGATCAGGAAGACAAAAATGTATTGCCACAAGTAGATCCATTCTTTTTTCTCTTATTTTGTGGCGATGAGAGTTCATCCTTGTTCTCAGTTTTTGCCCTGTCTCCCCTACATACAGACCCCAGTTGGACATTTAGTACAAATAATTAGGTACACCACATTAGATGTGATGCAGCTCAAAGTACCTGGGATCTTGTAGTCCTGATGTGAATTGGGGATTTTTATTTTGTCCGTGTTCATTATAAATGGACAGGTTTTACATTTTACTGGTTGCAAGGAAAGGTTCCTGCAGCTGTTTGAGAGGACTGGGAGCTTCTGACAATGATACTTCTTAGATTTGGGGGCTGCATAAAACACAGTATTGCGGGAGGGTCTAGAAAAATGGATTGTAAGCCGGCATCTTTTTGCAGTCAAGGTTGTAATTTCCGTGCAGCTCCCCTTAGCACCTCCAGATTTGGATTGTAGGTGACTGTCATGATATTGTATGAAATATCATATAAGTTTAGTTTCTCTTGTTAGCCCAGGCGGTGGGCTAAACCCCCCCCCCCCTTCCCTTTCACTCAGGCAAGAGCTTGCCTTGTCAATGTATGTGGGGGAGTTTTATTGAAGAAAGGTATTTACGACTGGCATAACTGCAGTGGAAAGTTGTGCTAGCCAAAACCCATCTGATTCCCTTCTGTACATGCAAGAAGTCCTTTGTTCCATTATTTTAAGATATTGGGCCAACGATGTAGGCTAGAAAAAGGAAAAGTACATATTGTTAACGTTCATCGGCGGTTCTGTCAGCCACTCTAAACATGTGCTTCTAACTCCATCAGGTAAAAAGTAGGGATTTCTCTGTAATTATGCATCACAAATAGGACATATTTGATCTCATTAGAATGCCAATGTTAATACGAGATGAATGCTGGTATATAAAGAAACCAGCACAATATAATAAAAGAAAAAACAATGTACTTTTTTTCCTTTTTTTAAATAATATATACAAACTCAAGATAAATATGAACACTAGGAGATTGAGTTTTTTTGTATAAAAATATATCTTTTATTAAATATAAAATATTAACAAGACAATAAATACACAAATAGAACAGTTTATCATCAATATGGAAAAAATTGTGTGATCCTATTAGGTGACAGCGCAAACGTGATCGCTAATCAGGACTGAGAATTGTAACAGGTTTCAGACATTTACCACTAGTTAAATATATACATACGTATGAAATAGAAAAGGTGCTCTTATTTCAAACATATGCCAGATGCGGGAACAATTACTCCCATTTGGCTCTATATCAAGGGTAAAATGTCACATGAACAGTGTATTAAGGCATTGCATTTGCACGCATTATAATGAAAGGTTAATTACCCATGATGTTAGAGCTCAGTCCTGTAGGCGACCACTCTCCCCGACGCGCGTTTCGCGAGAATGATTCTCGCTACCTCAAGGGGGCGTGATGAATGCTGGGTTTGTTATGACTATGACATATTCTGTAGCGGAGTTACAGGCATTAGACAAATTTAGGTTGAATTTAGTTAAACTGAAGAGATAGGAGGGTCTGGGAAAACCAACCCTTTTTGTGATGTCATCAGGCTGAGCTATAAGTCTGCCAGGCACCCCAGCCTGCTGTCTGTCTGCTGGAGCCTATGTGAGTCTGACTTGAAGAGCTGTTCCTAACCAGAGTCCTGATGCATTGGGACATATGGGAACTCCACTAGCCTGGTTGCCTCAAATGATCTGAACACATGTAAGTGTTATTTCTCATTTAACCCCTGTTATTTTTATAATTACCTTTGTACCTATTTTCAATTGTCTCATTTTGTAACATCCTTGTAATATTTTTATATAAACACTGCCTTAAACTTTCGGAGTAAAATATATAAGTTACTAGTTCGTTCTTCCTGTTCTAAAACGTACCCTAAGTCTTCTGAAGGGAATTACGCTACTGTTTTGGGTTAGCTTCGGACCCGTTTAATCGAAGCTGGTGGCAGCATCCCGGGCCTTTGGGTGTCGTTGTAGCGACTGCGGCGTGGATAATTATTGTTCCTGCCTGAGTGGGAGTATTTATATCGCCTCGTTGCAGCGTGCCCAATAGCCAGTACATAGCAGGCAGCCTTTCTGGTGACTAATTACCCTAGGTGCAGTACCTTATCTGACCTGAAAGTAAGGGGGGCGCCAGAGTGCTGCAAGTTTCAAGTGGAACTGTAAGCGGGATATACATAAATCCCTGCAGTTCGTGGTATATTGAAGAGCAGTGGGATACCTAAAATAAGCCCCTGTTGTAAACTAAGAGGTCAATAGCCTTGAGTGTGTTTTTGTTTCACCACATTGTAGCAGTGGAGGGATAACTAAGATAAGCCCCCCTGCACATGTGATAGCCGTCTGTTGGCCTAAAGTCACCCCGATCCGTGACGTAGGGGTGACAGTCACGGTGTGAATCGTGACATATTGGTGGCGGCGGTGTGGATTCGTGACAGTGACTAATACAGAAGGAGCTACAGAAGGAACCATCCTGGCCACCATGGATGTGGAATCTTTGTACTCTAATATGTTACCCTCTTTTCAGTTAAATATTTTTCTATTAAAATAAACTTGTAATTATGCTTGTAATTTACAATTGTCACTTGTTCTTTAGCGACACTGAGGAGCAACTAACAGGATTGAACAATTCATGTAGCAAATATCAACAAATATACCTTTTTTCAGTTCCTTAGGGTATGTTTCCACTGTCTGGATATGCAGTGCTTTGGACGCAGCAGATACCCGCTCTGTCTAAAGCGCTGCCGGCTTTTGTACTCTAGGTGATTCCGCATGTGTTCATTGAACACATGGAATCACCGCATCCTATACATAGACTGTGTAATTTATCTTGCGGAGATAAATAGACATGCTGCAGTCTATAAAGACGCGCCGCATGTGCGTATATGCAGGTTTGCCACCTGAGTCTTTGAACACATAGCGGATGTGGGATTTCATTAAATCCCCTCCACTATGCTCTAACATCTGTCCGCTATGGATTGGAGTATATATATCTATATATATATATATATATATATATATATATATATATATATATATATTATCCTGTGAAACGTTTAGGAATTGCAACCATTTATTTTTTTTTTTTTTACAAAGCCTCCTCATTTCAGGGGCTCAAAAGTAATTGGGCAAATCACCTTTACCATGAATAAAATGTTCAATTTTTTATACTTTGTAGAGAATCCTTTGCACGCAATGACTGCCTGAAGTCTGGAAGTCATGGACTTCACCAAACACTGGGTTTCTGCCTTTGTGAGGCTTTTCCAGGCTTATCCTGCAGCTGACTTTAGTGATTAATAATAATAATTTTGTTTCTATAGCGCCAACATATTCCGCAGCACTTTACATTTTAGAGGTGACTTGTACAGATAATAAAAGGCATTACAGAATAATAATCACATAAATCAACAGATACCAAGAGAAATGAGGGCCCTGCTCGCAAGCACAAGTTGTTGCTTGTTTGTCGGTTGGGTTCTGCCTTGGGTTTTCTCTCAAATATGTGAAATGCTACTAGATGAGGTTGAGAACTGGTAATTTACTCGACCTTTGGAGAATATTCCACTTTTTTGCCTTAAAAAATTCTGAGTTGCTTTTGAAGTATGTTTTAGGTCATTGTCCATCTGTACTGTCAAGCGACGTCCAATCAACCTTGCTGCATTTAGTTGAATCTGTGTAGCAATTATCGCCCTGTACATTCCAGAATTCATGCACCTGCTTCTGTCGTCAGACACCTCATCACTAAACACTAGTGACCCCATTAGAAGTCCTATATGCCCGCACCATCACACGTCCTCCACCATGTGTTACAAAATTATGCTGTGCTTTGGATCATGATCAGTTCCAAGTTTTCTCCATACTTTCTTCTTCCCATCATTCTGGTACGGGTTGATTTAAGTTTCATCTGTCCAAAGAATGCTTTTCCAGAACTGGGCAGTTTTATGGCTGATTAATGGTTTGCACCTTGTCTTGAATCCTCTATATTTGCTCTCATGACATCTTCTCTTTATGGTGGACTTAGATAGTGAAGCTCCTACTTTCTGGAGAGTGTTTTTCACTTGGGTGGATGTCGTGAAGGGGTGTTTCTTCATCATGGAAAGTATTCTGCGATCATCCACCACTATCGTCTTCCGTGGACATCTAGGCCTTGTTGAGTTCACAAGCACACAAGTGCATTTGACCACTCTTAACATTTCTGCTATCTGTCTGATGAATTTCTTGTTTTTTTTTCAGGATAATGATAATCTGTTTCTCTTCCATTAAAAGTTCCTTTGACCACTTGTGGGTTCACAGCAACAGCTTTCAAATGCAAATGCGATATCTAGAATCTGCTCCAGACTTTTTACCTGATCAATTGATGGTGGATTAGTGAGGAAATAGCTATTGTTATTAAAGAACTGTAGTTCTTCCTAAACCCTAACTCCAATTAGGATGTAAATGCACTGAAATTAAAGCGGAGAATGTGCACTTTAAGCCCACATTGATTATATAACTGTATGTTTAATAAGTTTTGGCAAAGAGCTAAAATGCCAGAACTTGTGTCAGTGTCCGAATATTTCTGGACTGAAGTGTGTGTGTGTGTGTGTGTGTGTGTGTGTGTGTGTGTGTGTGTGTGAATGTGCATATATAGCTGGGCTGCTATCTGTACCCTGTTTACGGCTCTGTTGCAATTTTGAAAATGAAGTCATCGTACATGAATTAAGCAGTACCAGTTTCTGATTCTGGTTATTTTTATTTAAGGAATTTTATTTGTGTTAGTCACTAATGTGCTCTGGAACAGAAGGAATGGTGATCTTTCCTTAAAAGTCATTGACTGGTAAATAGAAAGTTGAGGACTTCATGTACTTGACTGGATGTGCTTGATCTGAGTTTCTTTAATCTAGTCCTCAGAAAGCGCCCCAAACATAACTAATACAAGAAAAGCCCAGAGTACGGGGACCCTGGTCTATAACTATTTATAACTTACTTTTAAAGATGTATAAAAAAAGATTAGTTCAGTGTACATAGGGAATGGATCGAATTACAATAGATAAGTTGCTAGAGGTGGATGAATTTTCAGAGTTGCTTTGTTATTGCTTAAAGGAACCGCTTTACAAGACTGAGGCCTACAAACTGCTACCAAGCTGTGATTTCACTGTAACAGGTTCACCATGATGACTCTGATATTTTTATTCAAATGGCAATAATAAGTAACCGGAACTCTCTCCCCAATAGTCAAGTTGGCCATTCCCACCTCTTGAATTGATCGATGCTTCAGAGGCATGCAGTTTTTGTAGTTGAAGCCGATGCCGGCAACATCTCCTTTCACACATGTGCTGGATGCCGCCATTTGCGGTTGTTTGTGATATCAATCATTCAGTAACCTTGTATAAGTAACATAAATATAAGGGGGAGAGAAAAGAGGAAAAAAAGAGTGGCCAAAGGAAAGTGTCGGGATGTTAGATTCTGGGTTTTTTTTTTGCCAAATCTCTTACAATCTAGTGGTATGTTATTGACTCACAAATCTACATGGGAAATGGACATCAAATCTGCAATATATGCATTTACCCTTACAGTACATATCACATACAGGTGTGCACTCTGCTAGTATGAATAATAAGGAGCATATTTTACATTTTCTTTTAATCTGAAAATATTTGTACATCCAGCAAATAATTGTTGCAATCATTATTTTCCTACAACAGTGACTCGTGTTTTCTATTTTGTATATATATATATTTTTTACATTTTTATGGAAAGTAACTTAACTTTAGTTCTGTTTTGCTTGTTCACGTTTTCTGGGGGGTAAATAACTAAAAATGGAGTTATGAAGTGTGCCAAATCTGCTACACAGATCTTACTGTAGTAACCACTAAACTAAGTATACAGGAAAATAGAAGATTATAATGCATTGTATGATAATAAAAGTATGCAAACGTCTGTTTTGCGGAATAGAAAATGGCCGGATGTCCCCTCTGCAGAGATCCGTGGTGAATTCAGTGGTGCTGCACATACTTGACCCCCACTTCATTGACTATCTATGGGACTATCAGAGCAAGCAGAGATCAGCAAGTAATCCCGTATCCTATGGATAAGGGGGTAGCTTGTTATTTTGGGAATAAACCATTAATTAGTCTAGGCTTTTTGGCTCACAAAGGATTAACTAGAATGTCTACAGTTTTCTCACTCCTATTTGAATTATTACTTTATTCCTCTGATTTTAGCGTATGAAATTAATGTTTTCGATATCATAAATCATGAGGGTCCCCTCAGTACTCTCTCTAAAAAAAAGAAAAAAAAAAAAACCTAAGGCCCCCATAGCACACTGCTAAATTTAGCTGGATCAGCCGACCATCTAATCTGTATTGGGACCTCCCGATATCATCTACCAGAGAAATGAAGGATAAGGCTTGTTGAATTTCAACACCTGTTCATTTGGCAAATATATGCATGGGGGAGTTGGGAGAGATATCTATTGGCTGATCAATATCAAAGGCGAGGTGCATTTTTTTATTTATATAAGGGCATTTTATATTAAATCCAAGCAGGGGTGGATTAAGGGTAGCCAGGGCCCCGGGCTGTTCCGAAACTGTGGGCCCCTCAGTCATGTGACAGGGTCATGTGACGGGGTCATCATATACCTGAACCAGATTATTCCAGAAAAATAGTTGCTATGTGAATCTATAACCTGTCAAATATCCATTGATCTAGTCCATTTCCCCTTCAGTTAGGAAGAAAAAAACAAACAAACAAACACAATACTATCACCATAAGTGCCAGTATTCACAGGAGATCTGTACTTAGTATGCAGTGTCTGTGTAGAGGTAATACATTGATCACCGGTGACATTATACACAGGACCTCTGTACACTGTGTTCCAAATTATTATGCAAATAATATTTCCTCATATTTTCTCTAAATTACCTATCTGAATTGCAGTCTGTTATTTTCCAGTCATCTACTATTCTAGTATAATTGCAATGTTTTGGAACAAACTGCCTATGAAAACAGTATCTTTTTAAAAAAAATAAACACTCAAAATGCATGTTCCAAATTATTATGCACAGCAGAGTTAACCTTTTTTTTATTTTGAACAAAACAATGGTCAGTTGTGAAGTTATAAGCATTATCAGCTTATTACAAAATGAAATCAAACAGTTTTCAAGTGAAAACTTTATTCTAGGTGATATTACATTTGCACATAGGACCCCTTGTTCGAAAGAAGCTTCTGAACTCTCTCGTCCATTGAATTAGTCAGTTTTTGGATGGTTTCTGCTTCATTTGTTTTGCATGTGGACAGAATACCCTCCCAGAGCTGTTGCTTAGATGTGAACTGCCTCCCGCCATCATAAACACTCCTTTTGATGATGCTCCAGAGGTTCTCAATGGGGTTGAGGTCAGGGGAAGATGGTGGCCACACCATAAGTTTGTCCTCTTTTATGCCCATAGCAGCCAGAGATGCAGATTTGTTTTTCGCAGCATGAGACGGTGCATTA
Organism: Ranitomeya variabilis; assembly: GCF_051348905.1. Taxonomy (NCBI): domain Eukaryota; kingdom Metazoa; phylum Chordata; class Amphibia; order Anura; family Dendrobatidae; genus Ranitomeya; species Ranitomeya variabilis. Next base: position 221,834,081 of record NC_135233.1, read on the forward strand.
TCATGCATGAAAATGATCTTGCTGCGGAAAGCACGGTTCTTCCTCTTGAATTATGGCAGGAAGTGTTGTTTTAGAAACTCCACATAGATTATGGAGTTCATCTTTACTCCTTCAGGGATCATAAAGGGGCCGACAATCTCCCTCCCCATGATTCCAGCCCAAAACATTACTCCACCTCCTCCTTGTTGGCGCCTTAGCCGTGTTTTCATGGGGTGTCCATCAACCAGCCATCCTCCACCCCATCCATCTGGACCATCGAGCGTTGCACTGCACTCATCGGTGAGCAAAACAGTTTGGAAGTCAGTCTTCATGTATCGTTTGGCCCACTGGAGCCGTTTCTTCTTGTGTGCAGTGGATAGAGGTGGTCGACAGGATGGCTTACGCACAGCTGCAAACCTCTGAAGGACCCTGCATCTTGTTGTTCTGGGGACGTTGGAGGCACCAGCAGCTTCAAAAACTTGTCTGCTCCTATGACAAGGCATTTTTGCAGCTGCTCTTTTAACCTTACGCAATTGCCTGTTGGAAAGAGTCCTCAATTTTTCCTTATCAGCACGCACACATGTGTGCTGGGAATCAGCTACATACTTCTTGATTGTGCGATCATCACGATGAAGTGTCTTGGCAATGTTGATTGCAGTCATGCCTTGACCTAAATACTCCACAATTTGTTGCTTCTCAGCAGCCGACACATCCTTTTTCTTTCCCATTTTTGCAAAAAATGTAGGCTGCTTAATAATGTGGAACAGCCTTCTTAAGTAGTCTTGCCTTTATTTCGACACACCTGCCAAACTAATTTGCACAAGTATCTGCAATTGCTTTCAGTGATATAAAGAGCCCTGACACACATCACCATCAATGAGTTTAAATGACAAACAAAAAAATTCTAACCTTATCACTCCTAAACTCTTTGTGCATAATAATTTGGAACACAGTGTATATAGTATACAGTGTATAGTGTCAGTGTATAGGTAACACTGACTCACCAGTGACGTCTCTAGGTGAAGTCCTTCATCTTTCATCCAGCACAGATCTCTGCCCCCAGTGTCCAGCATCTCTGCCCCCAATGTGTCCAGCATATTGCCCCCAGTGTCCAGCATATTGCCCCCAGTGTGTCCAGCATATTGCCCCCAATGTGTCCAGCATATTGCCCCCAATGTGTCCAGCATTCTGCCCCCAGTGTGTCCAGCATTCTGCCCCCAGTGTGTCCAGCATTCTGCCCCCAGTGTGTCCAGCATACTGCCCCCAGTGTGTCCAGCATACTGCCCCCAGTGTGTCCAGCATACTGCCCCCAGTGTGTCCAGCATACTGCCCCCAGTGTGTCCAGCATACTGCCCCCAGTGTGTCCAGCATACTGCCCCCAGTGTGTCCAGCATACTGCCCCCAGTGTGTCCAGCATATTGCCCCCAGTGTCCAGCAATCTGCCCCAGTGTCTCCAGCATATTGCCCCCAGTGTGTCCAGCATTCTGCCCCAGTGTGTCCAGCATATTGCCCCCAGTGTCCAGCAATCTGCCCCAGTGTCTCCAGCATATTGCCCCCAGTGTGTCCAGCATTCTGCCCCAGTGTGTCCAGCATATTGCCCCCAGTGTGTCAAGCAATCTGCCCCAGTGTCTCCAGCATATTGCCCCCAGTATGTCCAGCATTCTGCCCCAGTGTGTCCAGCATATTGCCCCCAGTGTGTCCAGCATATTACCCCCAGTGTGTCCAGCAATCTGCCCCAGTGTCTCCAGCATATTACCCCCAGTGTGTCCAGCAATCTGCCCCAGTGTCTCCAGCATATTTTTCCCAGTGTCCAGCATACTGTCCCGGGCCCCCTGGATTGCCGTTCGCAATAATAAAAAAAAAAGTTCTCACCTGTCCGCGCTCCTTCGGCGAAGCTCTCTCCTCGTAGCTGAAGTGCGCACTCGCTGGCGACTGACAATGACATCAGACGCCGGCGACGTGCGCACTGCAGCTGATGTCAGCTGCCAGCCTCCGATTGGCTGGCGGCTGTTAACTATTGACGTGGGGGCGCACGCCCGCACATCAATAGCATTTAACTGCCGCAGCGCCGGTAGGGGCCCAGTGAGCAGATGAGACGGGGCCCGATGTGGGCCCCCTCTTCCCACCGGGCCCATTCGCCAGTCAGGGCAGTAATGCCCTGATGGCGGCGGGCAATCTGAGCGGTAGCCCAGGGCCCCCCCACACCACTGGGCCCTGGGCTTCCGCCCAGATTGACCCTATTATAATCCGCCCGTGAATCAAAGGCCTGATTATAGGGGTGGTCTGCGCAAATTAAAATTATGCCCAGGGTACTGGATAAATAAAAAATAACTCCGCCATACTTACCAACAGGTACCAACTTGGATCCAGCACAATCCGCTCTGGCCTGCACAGAGACAGAAAGTGGTAATGTGATTGTTCCAGCAGCTGCCGGACCAATGTGGCCACATGTGGGTTTTAAGTAGCTGCAAAGACTTGTATGGGGTTTTGCCACAAATATAAAAGTATTATGTCAGCTTCTGAATGAAAAGTGATGTTTGCTGCATTAACATAGCTCGTGATACTATTTAGTGCATATATGTACATGAATTGGTCTGAATAAGGAGACTGTCTTCTTGCAGAGATGGTCTTCACAAGAGGTGTTTCTCTAATAAATATATTAACCCATTTTTCATTACTGTGTCGATTTCATAGTATAAATGATTCCTGATGGTATCAGTAAACTGCATGTATCCTACCATAACTTGTTCTGTGTTTTATTCGCAGCCTATGAACATCCTGTACAGTTTGCTGTGGGGCGGCTTGATGACGGGTGGTGCAATGTTAATTGTATGGTGGAGCACAAAGCAGCTGGGCTGAAGCCACTGACTTTATTCGTGGGACATAAAGTACTTTACTGCCAACCAGGCAGAAATCTACTGTAAAGATTACTGCAACAAGAAAAAAAAACCTCCTAACTGAAGACTGACATTATAGACAGAGCATGTATATGTATGTGCTGGATATATGTGTGTGTGTTAAGCCCCAAGTTTTTCATTTTCCAGGATACCTTTATTTTAGACTTTTTCCATATTTTTCTTAATGCTGAAATTTTCAGCTGGTGAATGAAAAAGCATCAACCAATATTGTACCACTGGAGTGCAAATAATAGGACAATTCAGAAAAAAAGACATTTTGCCTCCAGAACGCACATAGACATTGCATCGACCTCGGCTTAGAACCCTTCAAAAGGTTGTGGTGTCTCATTTTCCTGGTTTTTGTTTATTTTTTTTCCAATAAGGATTCAGCTAAATATTTTTTTTTTAAAAAAGGATGCCGGCCACTTAAGAGATATTATTACTTCATCAACTATCATGACATTTTACAAGCATATCAGCGAAGATAATTCCTCCGTCACATTGCTGTTACAGAGTTGCATCATGACATCAGTTACTTTCTTCTGGCCAGAAACAGAAAGTGCTGTAAATATGTCTGGTTGATTCTGAGAAACCAGAAAAACTTATTTCCCCTTTTTTTTTTTTTTGGAGAATTTTTAAACCATAATGTCTGAAAATGTCAATAGTATATTCCAGCAATCCTGAGGACCACTGTAGTTGGAGGCTTGAGGCTTAGTATATAAATAGGAGATCCATGTAAAAGAACACTTTAGTGAGTATTTTCATCATGCTTCTTCTAATACGTTTTTCCTTTACCAACTTACCAAGTCCGAATTTATTTGCCCGCTGTGATTTTTTTTTTTCTTATGTCTACATTATAGTAATAAGTTTCCATTCCCAGAGCACGGGAGAATAAGGATGCTGCGCATCATTTTCTTTGCATTTTTTTTAAGAGGAATCTTTTTTTTTCACGTTTTTCAAAAGATTACCATCATGCTACATCATAGAGGCATAGTTTTCTAAGAAACCACAAACCCCTCATTCTAGTGGGAACCTGGACCCAACAGAGCATAACTTTAGATACTGCCAGGCTTTTGTATAATTAAAATGACAATTTAAACACACAAAAAAGGGTTTAAAATAGAACTATATATAAAATTGTAGCTTCTTTTATTAGCAAAAAAAGTGCCTAAAGGCAGACTTACCCTAGGTTTACATGCCAATCTATATCTGTACAACTATTTGACGCCATGAGATGTAATATAGGGTAAACTGAACATAGATTAGGAACACATACAATCATGTTTATCCACAAAGTCCTTATAGTTGGTTCCTAGCACAACCAGGTTTAAATACAGTTTATAGGGTATGTTCACACCGGGTCAATTCGCTGCAGATTTTTCATCTGGATTGGAAGTCCACATTGCATGAAATAGTAGCAAAATGGATGAGATTTCAGTACATTGCGACAAGAAATCTGAAATTGCAAATTTTAAAGGGTACCTGTCATCTAAGCAAACGCAGTTAACCTGAAGGTTGATAGCATTCTAAAGCTGACCTGAAAACTTGGCTACCGAGATGAAATTATCTGTATTTCCCCGACAGCATCCGACTTTGAGTCATAGAGGCACAGCATCAGTCACCGCTTAGTACATAATGAGCGGTATCTGTAAGGACGCCAAGGCACATTGACTGACAGCTGGCTCTGCACTGTGCAGCAGCTGGGCAGCTTTAGAATGCTATCAACCTACAGATTAACCTCATGTCTGCAGGTTATTAGTATTTGGGGACATGACGTGTTCCATTCAAAGGACAATTTAATTTATTTTACTATGACCTACGAACTGACAGGCACTTAGTTGCTAATTACCTGCCTGATGTGTCTGGTGCAGTTCTCTGCCAATTGAGAGAGGTCACAGGCTGCTCCTGTCGGCGATTCCGCTGACGTCATGTCTACAGAGCAGCGGCTTTTCTTCTGCTCTGCTCTGTTAATGACTGCTGACTTCATGCTAATTGCTAACTGTGAAGAGCCGCATGCCAGTCTAAATGACACCGGCAGTCACGCTTCTTCGACAGAGAAGCCTGGATGAAGAAGGGCTGCATTGTTGAGGTGGAGCAGCTGAATCAGTGGCAGGTGCCCTCTCTGAGCCAGTTAGAACAGGCAGGTAGCTGCCACTATTAACAAATACCTACTTGTTAGTTTTTAGGTCCATAGTAAAAAAAAAAAATTACAAAGTCCTGGACAACCCCTTAAGATACTGAACATGTCAATTTACGGTATGTTGCATATTTTGTCCATTTTTCCCCCCACCTTTTGCAATGCATAGGGAGAATTCTTTGGCAAATCTATCACAAAATCCTCACATAAAGCATCTGCCCTGTATAGACATACCCTCACATAACTGTTGCACCGCACATGTGCTGCCTGCGTCTTATTTTCATGATCATATTTAATTTATTAATACAGATTATACACGCACTACAAAAATGGAATGAAATCCATTACATTTCTTCATATATTGATTCTGTAAGTAGGATATCTGTAGCCAGAGAAAATAATGTCTATGTAATCTGTTCTCCTAGTTAGAAAACTCAGAACTCCTGTAAGTTTCGAGTTACATCATTAAAGCGAACCCGTCACCCCCAAAATCGATGGGGAGGTAAGCTCACCGGCATCAGGGGCTTATCTACAGCATTCTGTAATGCTGTAGATAAGCCGCCGAAGTTACCTGAAAGAGGAGAAAAAGACGTTAGATTATACTCACCCAGGGGCGGTCCCGCTCCGATGGGCGTCTCAGGTCCAGTACAGCACCTCCCATCTTCATTTTATGACGTCCTCTTCTGGTCTTCATGCCACTGCTCCGGCGCAGGCGTACTTTGTCTGCCCTGTTGAGGGCAGAGCAAAGTACTGCAGTGTGCAGGCGCCGGTAAGGTCAGAGAGGCCCGGCGCCTGCGCACTGCAGTACTTCCCTCTGCCCTCAACAGGGCAGATAAAGTACGCCTGCTCTGGAGCCGCGGCTCGGATCCAAGAAGAGGAAGTCATGGAATGATGATAGGAGGCGCCGGAGTGGACCTGAGACACCCATTTGACTGGACCGCAGCGGGACCGCCCCTTGGTGAGTATATTATAACCTCTTTTTCTCCTCTTTCAGGTAACATCGGGGCTTATCTACAGCATTACAGAATGCTGTAGATAAACCCCCTGATGACGGTGAGCTTACCTCACCATCGATTTTGGGGGTGACAGGTTCCCTTTAAGTCACGGATGGAAAGATTCAGAACTATGGAGCTGCCGATTATGCAAATACAAAGTTATCAGGACTCCCCATTTGTGAATGCAGCTTGCAGGTTACAATAGACAGGATAAGTGTACAAAAAAAAAAAACTATTGACAGTATCAAGCCAATTGATATAGAATGTTTTGGTAGAAATAATTGCATTATGTCCTCATGACCTCTCTCCCGATTTTCCCCTACACAAGAGCGAGCGCTTAGCTCGTTCTAATGCTCCTGTCTTCGCTATCAATGATCTGGCAGTGACTTGTCTTCGAATTGAACAAAAGAATCGGCTGCTGGAATCCATCCGGCTGCATCCTTCTCTTTTCTGACATCATCTGGTCAGATGGTTAGCCGATCCTACCAAAGTTCAACAGCCCTTTATCTAATGTTTATGGGGGGCTTTAACAGCCTAGCTGATTTCCTGTATTGTAGACTCCATCAGGTTACCATACACTGTCTGGTATGAAGACTACACTTCTCAGAAGGCATATCACAAGAACTAGCTCTTCCCAGACAGAGGCAACAAGGAACAATAGGAAAATTGTAATTGCATTTCTGAACTATTACACCAGCTTTAACTTAGAATCAGTGAAGGGAAGTAATGCAGTGTGTTTGCAAAGTGAGGTCAGCTTAAAATGTCCGATATTCATGGTCTGTTTGCGAACTGTAATATATGAACCGGCCACGGGTGTCCTGACCTGAACGCAACAGACTTGTAGGCATGTATGAGAATGCTGAGTTTTGGCTGCGGCGAGTCCAGACATAGTGGTCCATACTCAGGAAATGAATATCGTATGTGTAAAGCCGGCCTCACTAAGGCTACTTCCACATTAGCGTCGTGCACTGCACGTCGCAATGCGACGTTGCGGCGCACCGACGCATAATGTGGAAGCACCGCACAACGGGGGCAGCAGATGCTGTTTTTCAACGCATCCGCTGCCCCATTGTGAGGTGCGGGGAGGAGGGGGCGGAGTTCCGGCCGCGCATGCGCGGTCGGAAAAGATGTGCACGACGCACTAAAAAACGTTACAAGCAACGTTTTTTGGTGGCGATGGTCCGACGCAACCGTCGCACGACGGTTGCGACGTGTGGCAATGCGTCACACTGCGTCGCTAATGCAAATCAATGGAGAAAAAACGCATCCTGCAAGCACTTTTGCAGGATGCGTTTTTCTACAAAACAACGCATAGCGATGTGCAGTGCACGACGCTAGTGTGAAAGTAGCCTTAGATGCAAGTGGTAAAATGCTATACAAAGTTAAGGAGGGCTTACACTGCTAGACTGCCAGTGTTAAACAACCACCAATCTACAACATGTTTGCTTATTGGCAGTCGTTTAATATGTGTGTGTGTGTTTAATAGCCTGATACGATCAGTAGTAGATCATTCTGTGCATACAGGCTGTCATTGCTCTCGGCAGCTTTTTACACTGAGTGATGTGCTTTTTACACTGAGTGATGTGCTGCCCAGAACGGTAATATTTTTAGCGAAACACTTGCTGCTGTCACCTTCACAGTTTTAGGTTTTCGAGGAAGCTAGCTGGTTACTAGCTATTATTAGTCATCTTATCATAAGGTCATTCTCAGAAATGAATCCACATTTCTAATTTCTTTGCAAGAATTTTAGGTGTGGTCAAATCACTCTAGTTCTCCAATTTCAAGCTGAATTTGAGAAGGTTAAGCAGTGATATTTTACCATAATATTCTCATTCTCTATTGTTACAAACTGGCAGATTATTTTATTTTATGTTTTTTTTAGTTGTAAAGGACAACATTTGTTCTGTTGGATCTCCACCCATCTGATATCGATTATGTATGCTAGTGCTATGCCGTTGGTGACTGTCCTGAGACCGGATCATAATGTTAACTAAAGTTAGACAAACGAAAAAACTATTTGGTACTAACTTAGCATAGGGGTACTACACGCATTAGGAGTACGTGCTGAAAAAAAATGCAGTTTAGTGGAATCTGATAATAGTATATTATTTGAGAAATCTTATGGTATTTTTAATACTTTTGGTCATTATATCTATACATTTAGGAGAATTAATATGTTGAGTCGACTTATGATATTGAAATATTTAGTAAATTCCATGTAATGTATCGACTTGACGTACCACATTATTATACCTTATGGTGATATTCCCAGCCTATAGTATGGGGAACTATGACAATGTCGTATGTTTAATAGTTTACAGCAGGCGTCTCCAGACTATGGATTTCTGGCTGTTGCAGAATTACAACCACCATCGTGCTTCACGAGCTGGCACCCATCAGGGTAGAGTGGGATTTGCAGTTTAGTAACAGCTGGGGAGCTACAAGTTGGATTCCTCTGGTTTACAGCCAAATGGCTTGATAATCACCTACCAGGTCCTCAAGGGAAATGGTTCCTTGACACCCACGTGCCTCCTTTTTATACATTTAAAGTCGTATTTAACATTGTATTTATGTTTGAAATGCTGAACTTGTAAGCGAACCATAAAGTCCTACCCCCTATTTTTATATACTGACACTGCATTGTGCTTAAAAATGACTTGTAGCATGATTAACCATTGTATAATAGTGTGAAATATGGGAAGCCTTTCATTGCAAAATAAGGGTGGAGTAGCATGGTTGTTATAAATTTCCCTTTTTTCTTTTCTATTTCTGTCCTGCTCAGAGTTTGTGTGTATTATATATATATATATATATATATATATATATATATATATATATATATATATATTTAGTATATACATACACACGTATCTGTACTTCTTATGTGCATGTATAATGTATATTCTCATTTCTGTTTCTTGATTATAGTTTTTGTTTTTTCTTTAATACAATTCAATTTTTTGTGACACTGTGCATTGATAAGCTTGCACTGCCAGACATACACTTGGTTAAAGGGTTTCTCTAAAAATCATATGAATTGTGAAAAAATGTATTTTTTTCTCAAAAATTATGTTCCATGACATTAAAGAATGAGTTGATTGTGTTTTACATGTAAAAAATAAAGGTACTTTTTTTTTTGTAATATATATTAAAGACTACAGGTGCAGCCCACATTGCTGAGTTGGCCAATAAAGAATGTTAGGATCATAGCAGTAAGACCTCTTTCACACTTCACTAGAAAATAGTGATACAACGGAGGGAACGCATGCAGTGTTATGACGGATGCGTCGGCTGAGGTTTTCCGGTGTAAATATGGAACTTGGTATTCCGGGGACGAGAGAGAATATTTTCCTTGCCTTGAAAATCCTTCCGGCATGCTCAGAGGGAAAAAATGTGATACGTCGCTGGATTCCTGTGTGTGACGGACCGCTATTTTCCGACGGATCCAGTGCACGACAGATGAAACGGATGGCCATCCGTCACAATCCGTCGCTAATACAAGTCTATGGGAAAAAACAGTATCCTGCAGAAAAATTTGCAGGATCCTGTTTTTTCAAAACTCAACGGATTTCGTCGTGAGACAAAAGACAGAAGTGTGAAGGCCTAAGGCTAAGTTCACATTAGCATTCGGGGGCTTTACGGAGAGCTGCGTTCCTCCTCCGCTAAGCCTGTCTACTTCCGCATACTTCTGCATGCGTTCTGCGTACCTAGCTTTAACATTGGGTACACAGGACATGCGGATGCGTTGTTTTGACGTGCCCGCCGACCGCACGGGAATGCAACAAGTTGCGGTTTTTGCTGACAGCGGGCGCGTCAAAACAACTCACCCGCATACATCTGCATGTCGTGCGTACCCAATGTTAAAGATAGGTACGCAGGATACATGCAGAAGTAGGCGGGGCTTAGCGGAGGACGTACGCAGCCCTCTGTAAAGCCCCTGAACGCTAATGTGAACCCGGTCTAAATGATTCATGCAAGTAAGTAGCCTGTGGCTACATGGTGACTTTGGCTATGACAGAGATATAGTTCTCTGTATGGTGCTGTTACATGGCAGCACAGTGCAAGTGAATTGGGTTGAATTTGAACCCAAAAGGTACTGTGCCAAGCAAAAAGTTGGATATGTTGTGACTTGCTTGTCACCTTGCCGGTAACAATGGGACTTCGTTCACTTGCATTAAGCTATGATGTAGCAGTGGCCCCAACAGTCTTTGAGCATGCAACCTGTGTTACAGGTAAAGTCGTATTGTAACTCTAGTCTTGATGGGTCATCAGATCTAACCATTATCTGAACTGCAGAGATATATTTCCTGATCTGATTACTGGACTTTCCATGATGGTATTTTTAGCCCCCATAGTCTGGAATCTAATATAAGACAAAATTTGAAAAATATCTTTGTGTGTAAATGCTGACATCCGAAAAAAGATGCGAGCAGAAATAATGTAATAGATAAGACAAGTGACGTGAAGCAAAACTATCATTATGCGAGAGGGATAAACAGTTGTGTCCCTAACTATTGGAACAGTTCATAGATAAGGAGTGCGAAAGTTTTATTGTCCTCTATTGACATCCCAATAGATATCTACATGTCTGTCTGATTGTTGACCGAGGTTTATACATTACCAATTCCTGTACAATCTTTCTGTCCTTTCCAATGCAACAAGGGCAGGACACTGAAATAGTACAGTGCCCATATATATGAGTTAGCGGTTACCCGAATTTTACTGCTTTCTCTCCTGACTTTTCCTTAGAGATGCATATTCAGCTCCACCAAGCTTTCGTGCATATTTATTGGGGAGAGCAGAGTATGCCTATAGCAGATACTTGGGGTCAGCTTATCTCCTCTGAGAACAAAATGATCAGGCATGTAAATGAAAACTGTATGATTCTTCTCTAACCCAACAATCTGTGAAAAACGAGTTGTGAGGCACACTTCCCCTCCACATCAGGCTTGTTTGTCTGACTGTATTCTAATGTACATGGACCCACCATAATCTGGACTCTGTAGCTGATATGATTGAATGTTTGCAGATTGTCCTTGAACATGAGACTATGCCCATTGATTATAGTGGACTTTTATATTGTGTTGCATTGACTTTGCATATGTAAATCTCGTTACACAAGACAAAATTGCTGTATTTTTCGTAAACTTAATGTTCAAACCTGAAGAACCCCTTTAATGCGATTTCTCCAAATTTCACTTGTACGCTGATAACTGTTTTGTCCAAGTATTGTTATCCAATGGAAATGCATGTTATTGAAATCTTGTATGATTACTGATACCCCAGTGCAGCCTCCAAACCAATGTTCATCATTACAACACTAGATGCAGCCATCCTGAGAGCAAGGGAATATTAACTTTTCCTTACCAAACTCTTGGTCTCATGGATGCCTCAGTGATGGCTGCTGCTGAATCGACAGTCTTAATATTGCTTTGTGCAGAGAACACTGATCAGTGTCAGAACTGCTTAAACTTTATGCAAGGAATTTAATGAGAATGTATCAATAAAAGCTTGTGTGAACTAAAAATAAAAACTGGGTCCAGGATGTGTCATTCATACTAATATAATTTATTCTTCTAGTTTATGATCTGCCAAGTACTATATCTTGGTGATGATGGAAAAAAGAAAGACCCTGCACCACAAGGACTTAACGCAAGTGTAAAAATCAATGTGAGTTGTTAAGGATGGGATGCAAGTGTTTGTGGATGCTGGGCAATACAGCAAAGTTATGGTTTGCAAACCATTTGCGTTTTAAGGTTCCATTCACATCTCTTTTTCCAGCAAGTTGAGGAAAGACACTTGGGAGTCTTTTCCCACATGTTATCCTGCAGGCCTACAGTACATGCACCCAGATCATTTCTCAAGGGACTCCTTTTCGCATATGCTGATATGGTGTGCATCACCATACTTTTTTTTCACCACTGTATAAAAATGTGGTGGTGTTTGTGCAAATATATGTGTGTGTGTGTATACACACACATATTTTTTTTTATAGATGAGTTATCATTTGCTACTGTAGGTGAAGTGTTAATGCTTTGGTTAAAGAAGACCTGTCACTTGCTAAAAATAAATGATTTAAATACCTTGTAAAAATCTCTGAACTCCCATGACACTATTACTCCTTTTTGTTTTGCACTGTTTTTCTCCATTGCAGAGATATTCACATTTGTTTCTTCTGGAGAGCAGTATGTGAAATCTCTACTTGTAGTACAAATGGGCATCTCTTCGGCGTCTTCTATGGGGGCATGCACCTTCACTCCTCCCTTCCTCACATACAGTGCCAATTTTTACTCGTAGACCTGAGACGGGGGCATCCTCTACATCTGGAGGAAAGAAGGTTTAGTCATAATAACAGTCACGGATTCTTTATTGTAAGAGCAGTGAGAGAAACTATCTGCTGTATGATGTTGTAATCAGTGATTCATTACTAAAGTTTAATTAGGGACTGGATGCCTTTCTTGAAAAGTATAATGTTACAGGTTATATATACTAGATTCCTTGATAGGGCGTTGATCCAGGGAACTAGTCTGATTGCTGTATGTGAAGTCGGGAAGGAATTTTTTTCCCCAATGTGGAGCTTACTCTTTGCCACGTGGGCAAAAAACTATGTTACTATGTAATCAAAGCTATTCAATTAAACTAGCAGTCTTAGGTGATGTTCTGACGTTCAGTATTTAGTCAGGATTTTACATCCGTATTATTTGTAAGCCAAAACCAGGAGAGGAACCATCAGTGGAAAAGTATAATAGAAACACATCACCACTTCTGCATTTATCACCCACTCCTGGTTTTGTCTGACAAAGACTGAGGTAAAATACTGACCAAATGCTGAAAGTGGCCTTGGACACTGCTGAGGCATAAATAGCAGTGTCTAGGAGGGAGGGGTGAAAGCACATGCCCCCAGAGAAGACTGAAGAAATGTTCAGTTGCGCTCCAAGCAGAGATTTCACATACTGCGCTCCATAATAAACAAATGTAAATTTTAGAAATGGACTAGTATGACAATGCAAACAGAATCCGCATCAAGTCCCTGCAATGGGCGCTAAAGTGAGGAAATATGGTGAAGCAGCAAAGAGTAAATAGTGTGCGTGCTGTAATGCCCTGCAGAACGCTAGACCATAGCATATGGGCTACAGCTTACCCCGTGCCGTACATGGGAGAAGGGACGGGCACAAAACACAGAACACAAATAGTGCCGCACCGGGCAGAGACTCACCGAGGTGGAAGAACAGCGCTGAGTAGCGTGGTGAGATCTGTCCGGTTCTGCGGTGGAAGATCTGGCGCGTAGGGGTGCAGGCAGGAGAGTGGGCAGGCATGAATAATAAGCCACGGCACAGCAGCACAATGAGGAGGCTGCGTAGAGCCAGGGGAAGCCCCAGCCGGTGGCGTCCCTGGATACGAGTGGGGAAAAAAGAGGGGGAGGGAGTAGCTGGCGCGAAGCACAGCATGTGACGAACACAAATGCTACGGGGCGGCAAAGACCAGAAAGGAGACCGACGCGTTTCGAAGGAGTTGCGTCCTTCATCAGGGTTACCGGTCTCTAAGTGCGCCCAAACATTTAAGCTCATGGCTTGTCAATCAAATTGAAACAGCACCGCTTGCCCATTTAACTCATTGCTGCAGTGCCTACTGTGATGATAATGGGCTCAAAACCAAATGGGCCCGGACCCAAACACCGTGGATTACAACGGGAAAGTGTAAATCATGACACATGAAGTAGAATATATTGAATGAAGGGGTATGACAACATTGCGCTAAAGTGTGTAAAAATGTAGATCTGTACTCTGCTCGTTAGACTTGCAAAAATAAAGCAGAAGGGCTGCCTTTCAATAAAATAATTAAAAACTAACCTTTAATAAATAGTAAGTTAAAAACTTTGACTAAATATGCGCCTAGAACATGTACTGCATAAGGATAAAAATAAAAAAATGGAAACACTGGTGAAGAGGACCGCACCAATAAAATTATATACCTCTATAAAATTGTACATGAACATATAAAGGTAACATAGTGGCAGACCCACGTAAGGGGTCTGTACATGATCCGGAAAGGGAACCCAGGTCATAACAAATAAGATTAGATAAAACCACGGGGCCGAAGTAGTAGCACCATGGAGATAAAAGACGGAAGAATAGAAGAAATAAAATGAGAATAAAAGTAGACTCATGGACCCTCCCTAGTGGCCTAAAAAGGTATACAAGGGGGGGGGGGTTTGGAGGTGGACACGCAGACCGAGTGGGGGAGACAACACGGAAAAATAGAAACCAGTGCTGGAAAGGTATAGAAACAAATTACTAGCTAGAAGGCATATAATTATAACCCGTGATTGAGGCCTTTCGGGGCAAGGCTGTCGAGTGAAAAAAACACTGGGATTCGGCCCTGGACATAGCTTGTATTAAATTGCCCCCACTTAAATTTTGTCTAATTCTCTGGATGCCCAAAAAAAGGGCACCCTTAGTTGATTTATTGTGTCTCTCACTGAAATGGCGTGAAAGTGGATGACCCATGAAGCCTTCCTGGATGTTGGTAAAATGCTCCTTAACTCGAACCATGAGGAGCCTCTTAGTGCAGCCTACATATAGTTTCTTACATGAACATTCAACTAGATAAATGACTTTTGTAGTAGAGCTTGTGATATTGTCCCTGATACTAATTTCATTCATGGTGTCGGAGTCAGTGAACGTGGAACGGCATGTTTTTTTGAAAGATGTATGCCGGCACCCAAAACAGTACCCACAGGGTGTGAACCCTGGCCTAGTTGTACCAAGGGCACCAGCTTGATGTTTATGGTTAGAGGCCAATTTTGTGGTGGGGGCTATAATGCTACCCAGAGATTTGGCCTTCCTAAATACAAATCTAGGTGCGGCCGGCAAATACTCTCCTATGGTTTTATCCCTTTGGAGCACAGACCAATGCTTTTGGATAATGGACCTAAACTTGGTGTACCCTGCATGAAATTGTGTGATCTCCTACCAATTGCGGACTTACATTATCTTGGCCGCATGAAGAGACCCATATAGATGTATTAAAAGTCAATTCTTTATTTAACATCAAAAAATAAAAACTTTTTGTTATATATACAAGACGAAACATAAATAAACAAAGTGTCCAAGGAATGGATAGGAAAGGCACAACCCTATATATAGTATTAATATCTAGTCCAAATTGGATCCATATAAATATCACTGCCCAATGTGGTATAAATTAATAATGTCCCTTATCAATCGTGATAAATTGCACATATCTTAGAGGACAATGTTTTCCCCCTAGAATATCACAATATAGCAATATCTATCGCACATACCTCAACTAGATATTCATAACATTGTATTAATCAAACACTGTCCAAAACATGTAACTGGAATGTTAGGTCCACCAAAGTAATGTGCAGCCATAAAATTGCAAAATCCATAAAGTTACTTACAAAATAAATGCACCCACAAGAGGCAGCGATATAGGGTAAGAGCCCACCGATCCTTCCACGTGCGCCCCGACGCGCGTTTCGCCCGTAAGCTTCTTCCGGGGGCGTAACCCAGTGAGACAAGTGATGGTTTTTTATGTGGCCTGCCACCAACCACATAGCGGTACGTCATAAGGGGAGGTATTACGGCTGATGTCAATCAAGCTCCACGGCGCATGACACTTCCACCTCATTCCTGGATGAATAGGTGCTTCAGAGTCTGCACTCCTTGGAACGCTGCGTGACACGCAAGCGTAACCAATGATGAGCGCACTCTGAAGCGCCAGGACTTGAGATGTACTGCGCATGCGCTCCGCAAGATAGGCATTAGAGGTAAGATCTTTAAGTGCGAGAATATCCAGTGCAGCTACCAGAGTTTCAAAGTGCAATATTAGCAATCTTTTGTGTGCGGAAATATACGGTGCAGCTGACCGAAATATCAAGGTGCGATAGTGACTAAGTAGATTTAACCAAAACGTGACTGACCATAAATAAGTGTCTTTATTTAATAATAATTGTGAACAAATATAAGATACTTTAAAAAAAGTTCAATAGACTTATATAAAGTGCTAGAGTGCCCATTCACTGTTAAAATATATTCTACAGTAAAGTGTCAAGTGCTCAAATGCTGAAAGTGCTAATTTACTGTATATTATTACATAAGTGTAAATCAATATAGACCTAAAAAAATTATGTAAACATAACAATATACCTAGTGATTATATAAAATCCCAAACAATACCTAATATTTTACAGTACAACCTATCTTACAACCAAAAATCCAAGAAATAGTACAAAATTTCCACAATTTCAAATAAATCATACAAATAAACATTGTATCTAAATAAGCTTATTAGCCACTATATTGACATGATGTTTTTCGTAAACCTAAAAACTAAGCAGCCCTAATTGATTACTGTCCATTATATATAATTATAATGATAATAGTAATAACATTCTTATTTTTCTTTATCCCTTTGTTGGTTCTTGTTTTGTCCTTATTCTTTATATCATTTTCTTCTGCAACGAAATTGCTCACCAGAAGCCGGAATCTTTTAATAACATATTCAAAAGCCAGATTTTGTTGATGCATGTGGAAATGGGAGCAAGCCACCATAGTTGACCCCAGTACCATAACCCATAAGAAACCATCTAATGAAAAAATTAAAACAAGTTAGTAAATACATAATTATGCAATTTAAAACTATGAAATAAGATGAAATTAATCCTCTCACTTTTAAAATGCCCATTTTTTCACGTTTAAAGAAATGCTGCAAATCCTAAATTTTCGTTAAGTCCCTGTGGACTCATAGCTCCCAACCGAAAAATCCACTTACTCTCTAGTTGTGCCAGAGCTCGACCCAAATCCCCCCCTCTAATCCCAAGCTCTATCTGATCAATGGCTCTAATGGTAAGATCGTTACTAGAACACCCATGATGTTTTTTAAAATGTCTTGGGAGAGACTTGAGGGTATTGATGTCATCAGTGGTTTTTGCTTTTTGTATGTCCCTGACATGTTCACGGGTTCTTATTTTTAACTCCCTAGTTGTTAGACCTACGTAGATTTTCCCACAGGTACATTTAGCCTGATAAATGACTCCTTTAGACGTGCAGTCTAAGTATCTCCGTATATCATAATTACGGGTACCATCATGATTTGAAAAAGTGGAAGTCTTCACATGATTAAGACATCCCTTGCATAGACCACAAGGTAAAAAGCCGACCCGATTTCTTTTTTTTATCTTGTTGACATTTCTCATTGGATCGTAGTGGCTATGCACCAAAATATCCTTGAGATTAGCCGCTCTTTTGGCTACAAAAGAAGGTTTTGGAGGTAGAATTATTTTCGAACTGGGGTCACTCATCAGTACACCCCAATGTTTGAGAATAATCTGGGTAAGGTCTTGCCATTTGTTATTATATGTTGATATAAAACGTACCTGATCTATATTTCCTTTCTGCTCCAAACGATTTGGGAACCCATACAATAGCTGATTCCGTGGGGTCTTTTTGGCTCTCAATTATCCTCTTTTTATGAGTCTCTTGCTGTAACCCCTTTGGGTGAATCTTACTGCCAGATCTGCTGATTGTTTCTCAAAGCTCTGTTCATTAGAGCAGATTCTTTTTGACCTTAGAAATTGTCCAATTGGAATCCCCTGTATTGTGGATCTTGGATGTGAAGAATCTGCCATGAGTAGGGAATTTGTAGCTGTTGGCTTTCTGTAAATATCCGTTTGAATATCTTCTTTCCAGGCGGAATTAATTGATATCATGGAGAATGCATTTGATCAGAACATCATATCAAAAGCTTTTTTGGACAATATTAAAAAATTCAAACCGAAACTTCCCACTTTTTATCGGATACCAAAACTTCTAAGGGCAAAAAGAATCTGCTCTAATGAACAGAGCTTTGAGAAACAATCAGCAGATCTGGCAGTAAGATTCACCCAAAGGGGTTACA
Source organism: Ranitomeya variabilis (assembly GCF_051348905.1). Lineage (NCBI taxonomy): Eukaryota > Metazoa > Chordata > Amphibia > Anura > Dendrobatidae > Ranitomeya > Ranitomeya variabilis. Next base: position 221,852,011 of record NC_135233.1, read on the forward strand.
GCAAGAGACTGATAAAAAGAGGATATTTGAGAGCCAAAAAGACCCCACGGAATCAGCTATTGTATGGGTTCCCAAATCGTTTGGAGCAGAAAGGAAATATAGATCAGGTACGTTTTATATCAGCATATAATAACAAATGGCAAGACCTTACCTAGATTATTCTCAAACATTGGGGTGTACTGATGAGTGACCCTAGTTCGAAAAGAATTCTACCTCCAAAACCTTCTTTTGTAGCCAAAAGAGCGGCTAATCTCAAGGATATTTTGGTGCATAGCCACTACGATCCAATGAGAAATGTCAACAAGATAAAAAAAGAAAGAAATCGGGTCGGCTTTTTACCTTGTGGTCTATGCAAGGGATGTCTTAATCATGTGAAGACTTCCACTTTTTCAAATCATGATGGTACCCGTAATTATGATATACGGAGATACTTAGACTGCACGTCTAAAGGAGTCATTTATCAGGCTAAATGTACCCGTGGGAAAATCTACGTAGGTCTAACAACTAGGGAGTTAAAAATAAGAACCCGTGAACATGTCAGGGACATACAAAAAGCAAAAACCACTGATGACATCAATACCCTCAAGTCTCTCCCAAGACATTTTAAAAAACATCATGGGTGTTCTAGTAACGATCTTACCATTAGAGCCATTGATCAGATAGAGCTTGGGATTAGAGGGGGGGATTTGGGTCGAGCTCTGGCACAACAAGAGAGTAAGTGGATTTTTCGGTTGGGAGCTATGAGTCCACAGGGACTTAACGAAAATTTAGGATTTGCAGCATTTCTTTAAACGTGAAAAAATGGGCATTTTTTAAAAGTGAGAGGATTAATTTCATCTTATTTTATAGTTTTAAATTGCATAATTATGTATTTACTAACTTGTTTTAATTTTTTCATTAGATGGTTTCTTATGGGTTATGGTACTGGGGTCAACTATGGTGGCTTGCTCCCATTTCCGCATGCATCAACAAAATCTGGCTTTTGAATATGTTATTAAAAGATTCCGGCTTCTGGTGAGCAATTTCGTTGCAGAAGAAAATGATATAAAGAATAAGGACAAAACAAGAACCAACAAAGGGATGAAGAAAAATAAGAATGTTATTACTATTATCATTATAATTATATATAATGGACAGTAATCAATTAGGGCTGCTTAGTTTTTAGGTTTACGAAAAACATCGTCAATATAGTGGCTAATAAGCTTATTTAGATACAATGTTTATTTGTATGATTTATTTGAAATTGTGGAAATTTTGTACTATTTCTTGGATTTTTGGTTGTAAGATAGGTTGTACTGTAAAATATTAGGTATTGTTTGGGATTTTATATAATCACTAGGTATATTGTTATGTTTACATAATTTTTTTGGTCTATATTGATTTACACTTATGTAATAATATACAGTAAATTAGCACTTTCAGCATTTGAGCACTTGACACTTTACTGTAGAATATATTTTAACAGTGAATGGGCACTCTAGCACTTTATATAAGTCTATTGAACTTTTTTTAAAGTATCTTATATTTGTTCACAATTATTATTAAATAAAGACACTTATTTATGGTCAGTCACGTTTTGGTTTAATCTACTTAGTCACTATCGCACCTTGATATTTCGGTCAGCTGCACCATATACACTCACTGGCCACTTTATTAGGTACACCTGTCCAACTTCTTGTTAACACTTAATTTCTAATCAGCCAATCACATGGCGGCAACTCAGTGCATTTAGGCATGTAGACATGGTCAAGACAATCTCCTGCAGTTCAAACCGAGCATCAGTATGGGGAAGAAAGGTTATTTGAGTGCCTTTGAACGTGGCATGGTTGTTGGTGCCAGAAGGGCTGGTCTGAGTATTTCAGAAACTGCTGATCTACTGGGATTTTCACGCACAACCATCTCTAGGGTTTACAGAGAATGGTCCGAAAAAGAAAAAAAATCCAGTGAGCGGCAGTTCTGTGGGCGGAAATGCCTTGTTGATGCCAGAGGTCAGAGGAGAATGGGCAGACTGGTTCGAGCTGATAGAAAGGCAACAGTGACTCAAATCGCCACCCGTTACAACCAAGGTAGGCCTAAGAGCATCTCTGAACGCACAGTGCGTCGAACTTTGAGGCAGATGGGCTACAGCAGCAGAAGACCACACCAGGTACCACTCCTTTCAGCTAAGAACAGGAAACTGAGGCTACAATTTGTACAAGCTCATCGAAATTGGACAGTAGAAGATTGGAAAAACGTTGCTTGGTCTGATGAGTCTCGATTTCTGCTGCGACATTCGGATGGTAGGGTCAGAATTTGGCGTAAACAACATGAAAGCATGGATCCATCCTGCCTTGTATGGAGCATCTTTGGGATGTGCAGCCGACAAATCTGCGGCAACTGTGTGATGCCATCATGTCAATATGGACCAAAATCTCTGAGGAATGCTTCCAGCACCTTGTTGAATCTATGCCACGAAGAATTGAGGCAGTTCTGAAGGCAAAAGGGGGTCCAACCCGTTACTAGCATGGTGTACCTAATAAAGTGGCCGGTGGGTGTATTTCCGCACACAAAAGATTGCTAATATTGCACTTTGAAACTCGGGTAGCTGCACTGGATATTCTCGCACTTAAAGATCTTACCTCTAATGCCTATCTTGCGGAGCGCATGCGCAGTACATCTCAAGTCCTGGCGCTTCAGAGTGCGCTCATCATTGGTTAAGTTTGCGTGTCACGCAGCGTTCCAAGGAGCGCAGACTCTGAAGCACCTATTCATCCAGGAATGAGGTGGAAGTGTCATGCGCCGTGGAGCTTGATTGACATCAGCCGTAATACCTCCCCTTATGACGTACCGCTATGTGGTTGGTGGCAGGCCACATAAAAAAACATCACTTGTCTCACTGGGTTACGCCCCCGGAAGAAGCTTACGGGCGAAACGCGCGTCGGGGCGCACGTGGAAGGATCGGTGGGCTCTTACCCTATATCGCTGCCTCTTGTGGGTGCATTTATTTTGTAAGTAACTTTATGGATTTTGCAATTTTATGGCTGCACATTACTTTGCTGGACCTAACATTCCAGTTACATGTTTTGGACAGTGTTTGATTAATACAATGTTATGGATATCTAGTTGAGGTATGTGCGGTAGATATTGCTATATTGTGATATTCTAGGGGGAAAACATTGTCCTCTAAGATATGTGCAATTTATCACGATTGATAAGGGACATTATTAATTTATACCACATTGGGCAGTGATATTTATATGGATCCAATTTGGACTAGATATTAATACTATATATAGGGTTGTGCCTTTCCTATCCATTCCTTGGACACTTTATTTATGTTTGGTCTTGTATATATAAAAAAAAGTTTTTATTTTTTGATGTTAAATAAAGAATTGACTTTTAATACATCTATATGGGTCTCTTCATGCGGCCAAGATAATGTAAGTCCGCAATTGGTAGGATATTATTTGGAAGTGCCATAATTGGAGATTGGTGAGGACTATTGGATAGCATGAAATTGTGTGATGAACGGTAGCTGGCGAATTTGATCGTGAATATTAATGTGTCCTGAGTTTTGTGCCCGTCCCTTCTCCCATGTACTGCACGGGGTAAGCTGCAGCCCATATGCTATGGTCTCGCGTTCTGCAGGGCATTACAGCACGCACACTATTTACTCTTTGCGGCTTCACCATATTTCCTCACTTTAGCGCCCATTGCAGGGACTTGATGGGGATTTTGTTTGCATTGTCATACTATTCCATTTCTCATTCTTTCTGCACTTTGTTACCCCTTTAGCGCGGATTCAGTTGTATCTGTACTTATTGGTTATTATTTATTTGACAGTGGCGGCACCTACCTGTCCTGTTTCCTGCAGCTGAGGGATTAATTTATCTTTTGTGAGGTAGCGCGTGTGTGTCCTCTTGTACTACAAATGTAGATATTAGTGATGAGCGAATATACTCGTTACTCGAGATTTCTCTAGCATGCTCGGGGGTCCTCCGAGTATTTTTTAGTGCTCGGAGATTTAGGTTTTCTTGCCGCAGCTGAATGATTTACATCTGATAGCCAGCATAAGTACCTGTGGGGATTCCCTAGCAACCAGGCAACCCCCACATGTACTTATGCTGGCTATCAGATGTAAATCATTCAGCTGTGGCAAGAAAAACAATCTCCGAGCACTAAAAAATACTCGGAGGACCCCCGAGCATGCTCGAGAAATCTCGAGTAACGAGTATATTCGCTCATCACTAGTAAATATCTCTGCAATGGAGCGACACAGAGCAAAACAGCAGTAGTCACTGAGCATGCTCTGACTCTCCGCCTGACGCGCTGAACTTGACAGCATGGGGAAATGTTCAGAAACTTTCCCACTATAATGAGTTCATGTCCGGTCAGGTGGGGAGGCTGCGCAGGCAGTTTTTCATTCATTCCTCCGTGGTTTACAGCCCCAGCCGGTAGCATTAGCACCGCTCTGGGTTGTAAACTAATTAACCCCTTGAGATGGATTTACAGCGTGGGACTTGACTGTACGGCGGACAGGTATGGGATATTGTTGCTTTTTTATTTAGTTTTTTTTTATACAGAAGTATGAGGGCTTCGCTTGGATTGCAATTACTATGCTAAACTAGTGTGTTTCATTATTTAATTAAAAGACTTTATTATAGTGCTTTGGAACAAAGCACTATATTGTAATCCGAACGTGGTTAACTTATTATAGTGCTTTGGAACAAAGCACTATACTGTTATTCCATCGTGGATAACTTCTTATTATAGTGCTTTGGAACAAAGCACTATACTGTTATTCCATCGTGGATAACTTCTTATTATAGTGCTTTGGAACAAAGCACTATACTGTTATTCCACCGTGGTAAACTTCTTCTTATTATTATTTTTCTTATTATTAGGCTTTTTTTCGCAGTTAATGCGGCCCGAACCGCTGAACGCACAGACTCCAGTGAGGGGTCATTTCGAAGCCAGCGTCCACGAGAGGTGTGCTAAGTTATTTTCATGTCGATCGGATTTGTAGTTTTGGCGCAATTTGCATTTGAAAATTGTTTCCCCCTCATTGGAAAGCATTGTTTCAATGCATTTCAATAGGGAAATTTTGCTATACGTTTAAAATGGGCTGGTTTCTGAGGCAATTTCTAAAAATAACTTAACTGCCAAATGCCACCTGGCTGATTAGCTCATTGATATGCGCAGTCAGACACAGTTACTATACCAACGCCAACCAACTCCACCAGGTCACCATTTTGTCAGATAATATCAGCTCTTAAAGTGACAGCACAGCACAATTCAAAAGGACTATCTGTAGTCTTATTATTACAGTATAAAGCGCAGAGCCCCGCAGCATACAGCGCAGAGCCCCGCAGAGCCCCGCAGTATACAGCGCAGAGCTCCGCATTATACAGCGCGGAGCCGCGCAGCATACAGCGCGGAGCCGCGCAGCATACAGCGCGGAGCCGCGCAGCATACAGCGCGGAGCCGCGCAGCATACAGCGCGGAGCCCCGCAGTATACAGCGCGGAGCTGCGCATTATACAGCGCAGAGCCCCGCAGCATAAAGCGCAGAGCTCCGCAGTATACAGCGCGGAGCCGCGCAGCTACAGCGCGGAGCCGCGCAGCTACAGCGCGGAGCCGCGCAGCATACAGCGCGGAGCCGCGCAGCATACAGCGCGGAGCCCCGCAGCATACAGCGCGGAGCCCCGCAGCATACAGCGCGGAGCCCCGCAGCATACAGCGCGGAGCCACGTATTATACAGCGCGGAGCCGTGCATTATACAGCGCGGAGCCGCGCAGCATACAGCGCGGAGCCGCGCAGCATACAGCGCAGAGCCGCGCAGCATACAGCGCAGAGCCCCGCAACATACAGCGCGGAGCCCCGCAGCATACAGCGCGGAGCCGCGCATTATACAGCGCGGAGCCGCGCAGCATACAGCGCGGAGCCGCGCAGCATACAGCGCGGAGCCGCGCAGCATACAGCGCGGAGCCGCGCAGCATACAGCGCGGAGCCGCGCAGCATACAGCGCAGAGCCGCGCAGTATACAGCGCCCACCAAATCGGACCCAGAGTGGCTACAACTACCAAACCAGCGCCTGAGGGGCACCCAAGTGTGAAAGTCTTGCTGGGGCAACCCGGGCACCATTCCAAAGCACTATCTGTAGTTCCTTCAGGAAATACCCATCTTTTTCTCTCTGTTATCAGCCATTCCCCGTACTGCTGTCAGTCTATTTCTCTCTGTTATCAGCCATTCCCCTGTCCTGCTGTCAGTCTATTTCTTTCTGTTATCAGCCATTCCCCTGTCCTGCTGTCAGTCTATTTCTCTCTGTTATCAGCCATTCCGCGTCCTGCTGTCAGTCTATTTCTCTCTGTTATCAGCCATTCCCCGTCCTGCTGTCAGTCTATTTCTCTCTGTTATCAGCCATTCCCCTGTCCTGCTGTCAGTCTATTCTCTCTGTTATCAGCCATTCCCTTGTCCTGCTGTCAGTCTATTCTCTGTTATCAGCCATTCCCTTATCCTGCTGTCAGTCAGAGTGACCCGGCCCACCAAATCGGACCCAGAGTGACCCGGCCCACCAAATCAGACCCAGAGTGACCCGGCCCACCAAATCGGACCCAGAGTGACCCGGGCCACCAAATCGGACCCAGAGTGACCCGGGCCACCAAATCGGACCCAGAGTGACCCGAGCCACCAAATCGGACCCAGAGTGACCCGGGCCACCAAATCGGACCCAGAGTGACCCGGGCCGCCAAATCGGACCCAGAGTGGCACCGCCAGCCAAATCGGACCCGGGGTGGCGCCGCCCGCCAAATCGGACCCGGGGTGGCGCCGCCCGCCAAATCGGACCCGGGGTGGCGCCGCCCGCCAAATCGGACCCGGGGTGGCGCCGCCCGCCAAATCGGACCCGGAGTGGCGCCGCCCGCCAAATCGGACCCGGAGTGGCGCTGCCCGCCAAATCGGACCCGGGGTGGCGCCGCCCGCCAAATCGGACCCGGGGTGGCGCCGCCCGCCAAATCGGACCCGGAGTGGCCCGCCCACCAAATCGGACCCGGAGTGGCGCCGCCCGCCAAATCGGACCCGGAGTAACTCCGCCCGCCAAATCGGACCCGGAGTGGCGCCGCCCGCCAAATCGGACCCGGAGTGACGCCGCCCGCCAAATCGGACCCGGGGTGGCGCCGCCCGCCAAATCGGACCCGGGGTGGCGCCGCCCGCCAAATCGGACCCGGGGTGGCGCCACCCGCCAAATCGCACTTGGAGTGGCGCCGCCCGCCAAATCGGACCCGGAGTGGCGCCGCCCGCCAAATCGGACCCGGAGTGGCCCGCCCACCAAATCGGACCCGGAGTGGCGCCGCCCGCCAAATCGGACCCGGAGTAACTCCGCCCGCCAAATCGGACCCGGAGTGGCGCCGCCCGCCAAATCGGACCCGGAGTGACGCCGCCCGCCAAATCGGACCCGGGGTGGCGCCGCCCGCCAAATCGGACCCGGGGTGGCGCCGCCCGCCAAATCGGACCCGGGGTGGCGCCGCCCGCCAAATCGGACCCGGGGTGGCGCCGCCCGCCAAATCGGACCCGGGGTGGCGCCGCCCGCCAAATCGGACCCGGGGTGGCGCCGCCCGCCAAATCGGACCCGGGGTGGCGCCGCCCGCCAAATCGGACCCGGGGTGGCGCCGCCCGCCAAATCGGACCCGGGGTGGCGCCGCCCGCCAAATCGGACCCGGAGTGGCGCCGCCCACCAAATCGGACCCGGAGTGGCACCGCCCGCCAAATCGGACCCGGAGTGGCGCCGCCCGCCAAATCGGACCCGGAGTGGCGCCACCCGCCAAATCGCACTTGGAGTGGCGCCGCCCGCCAAATCGGACCCGGAGTGGCGCCGCCCGCCAAATCGGACCCGGAGTGGCCCGCCCACCAAATCGGACCCGGAGTGGCGCCGCCCGCCAAATCGGACCCGGAGTAACTCCGCCCGCCAAATCGGACCCGGAGTGGCGCCGCCCGCCAAATCGGACCCGGAGTGACGCCGCCCGCCAAATCGGACCCGGGGTGGCGCCGCCCGCCAAATCGGACCCGGGGTGGCGCCGCCCGCCAAATCGGACCCGGGGTGGCGCCGCCCGCCAAATCGGACCCGGGGTGGCGCCGCCCGCCAAATCGGACCCGGGGTGGCGCCGCCCGCCAAATCGGACCCGGAGTGGCGCCGCCCGCCAAATCGGACCCGGAGTGGCGCCGCCCGCCAAATCGGACCCGGAGTGGCGCCGCCCGCCAAATCGGACCCGGAGTGGCGCCGCCCGCCAAATCGGACCCGGAGTGGCGCCGCCCGCCAAATCGGACCCGGAGTGGCGCCGCCCGCCAAATCGGACCCGGAGTGGCGCCGCCCGCCAAATCGGACCCGGAGTGGCGCCACCCGCCAAATCGGACCCGGAGTGGCGCCGCCTGCCAAATCGGACCCGGAGTGGCGCCGCCCGCCAAATCGGACCCGGAGTGGCGCCGCCCGCCAAATCGGACCCGGAGTGGCCCGCCCACCAAATCGGACCCGGAGTGGCGCCGCCCGCCAAATCGGACCCAGAGTAACTCCGCCCGCCAAATCGGACCCGGAGTGGCGCCGCCCGCCAAATCGGACCCGGAATGACGCCGCCCGCCAAATCGGACCCGGGGTGGCGCCGCCCGCCAAATCGGACCCGGGGTGGCGCCGCCCGCCAAATCGGACCCGGGGTGGCGCCGCCCGCCAAATCGGACCCGGAGTGGCGCCGCCTGCCAAATCGGACCCGGAGTGGCGCCGCCCGCCAAATCGGACCCGGAGTGGCGCCGCCCGCCAAATCGGACCCGGAGTGGCCCGCCCACCAAATCGGACCCGGAGTGGCGCCGCCCGCCAAATCGGACCCAGAGTAACTCCGCCCGCCAAATCGGACCCGGAGTGGCGCCGCCCGCCAAATCGGACCCGGAATGACGCCGCCCGCCAAATCGGACCCGGGGTGGCGCCGCCCGCCAAATCGGACCCGGGGTGGCGCCGCCCGCCAAATCGGACCCGGGGTGGCGCCGCCCGCCAAATCGGACCCGGAGTGGCGCCGCCCACCAAATCGGACCCGGAGTGGCACCGCCCGCCAAATCGGACCCGGAGTGGCGCCGCCCGCCAAATCGGACCCGGAGTGGCGCCACCCGCCAAATCGCACTTGGAGTGGCGCCGCCCGCCAAATCGGACCCGGAGTGGCGCCGCCCGCCAAATCGGACCCGGAGTGGCCCGCCCACCAAATCGGACCCGGAGTGGCGCCGCCCGCCAAATCGGACCCGGAGTAACTCCGCCCGCCAAATCGGACCCGGAGTGGCGCCGCCCGCCAAATCGGACCCGGAGTGACGCCGCCCGCCAAATCGGACCCGGGGTGGCGCCGCCCGCCAAATCGGACCCGGGGTGGCGCCGCCCGCCAAATCGGACCCGGGGTGGCGCCGCCCGCCAAATCGGACCCGGAGTGGCCCGCCCACCAAATCGGACCCGGAGTGGCGCCGCCCGCCAAATCGGACCCGGAGTAACTCCGCCCGCCAAATCGGACCCGGAGTGGCGCCGCCCGCCAAATCGGACCCGGAGTGACGCCGCCCGCCAAATCGGACCCGGGGTGGCGCCGCCCGCCAAATCGGACCCGGGGTGGCGCCGCCCGCCAAATCGGACCCGGGGTGGCGCCGCCCGCCAAATCGGACCCGGGGTGGCGCCGCCCGCCAAATCGGACCCGGGGTGGCGCCGCCCGCCAAATCGGACCCGGAGTGGCGCCGCCCACCAAATCGGACCCGGAGTGGCACCGCCCGCCAAATCGGACCCGGAGTGGCGCCGCCCGCCAAATCGGACCCGGAGTGGCGCCACCCGCCAAATCGCACTTGGAGTGGCGCCGCCCGCCAAATCGGACCCGGAGTGGCGCCGCCCGCCAAATCGGACCCGGAGTGGCCCGCCCACCAAATCGGACCCGGAGTGGCGCCGCCCGCCAAATCGGACCCGGAGTAACTCCGCCCGCCAAATCGGACCCGGAGTGGCGCCGCCCGCCAAATCGGACCCGGAGTGACGCCGCCCGCCAAATCGGACCCGGGGTGGCGCCGCCCGCCAAATCGGACCCGGGGTGGCGCCGCCCGCCAAATCGGACCCGGGGTGGCGCCGCCCGCCAAATCGGACCCGGGGTGGCGCCGCCCGCCAAATCGGACCCGGGGTGGCGCCGCCCGCCAAATCGGACCCGGAGTGGCGCCGCCCGCCAAATCGGACCCGGAGTGGCGCCGCCCGCCAAATCGGACCCGGAGTGGCGCCGCCCGCCAAATCGGACCCGGAGTGGCGCCGCCCGCCAAATCGGACCCGGAGTGGCGCCGCCCGCCAAATCGGACCCGGAGTGGCGCCGCCCGCCAAATCGGACCCGGAGTGGCGCCACCCGCCAAATCGGACCCGGAGTGGCGCCGCCTGCCAAATCGGACCCGGAGTGGCGCCGCCCGCCAAATCGGACCCGGAGTGGCGCCGCCCGCCAAATCGGACCCGGAGTGGCCCGCCCACCAAATCGGACCCGGAGTGGCGCCGCCCGCCAAATCGGACCCAGAGTAACTCCGCCCGCCAAATCGGACCCGGAGTGGCGCCGCCCGCCAAATCGGACCCGGAATGACGCCGCCCGCCAAATCGGACCCGGGGTGGCGCCGCCCGCCAAATCGGACCCGGGGTGGCGCCGCCCGCCAAATCGGACCCGGGGTGGCGCCGCCCGCCAAATCGGACCCGGAGTGGCGCCGCCCACCAAATCGGACCCGGAGTGGCACCGCCCGCCAAATCGGACCCGGAGTGGCGCCGCCCGCCAAATCGGACCCGGAGTGGCGCCGCCCGCCAAATCGCACTTGGAGTGGCGCCGCCCGCCAAATCGGACCCGGAGTGGCGCCGCCCGCTAAATCGGACCCGGAGTGGCGCCGCCCGCCAAATCGGACCCGGAGTGGCGCCGCCCGCCAAATCGGACCCGGAGTGGCGCCGCCCACCAAATCGGTTCCAGAGTGGCCCCACCCACCAAATCGGACCCAGAGTGGCCCCACCCACCAAATCGGTTCCAGAGTGGCCCCACCCACCAAATCGGTTCCAGAGTGGCCCCACCCACCAAATCAGCACCTGAGTAATGCAAACACCTCAGAATATCTCAAAACCTGAGGTAAAATACTGAGTGATGCGAACACTTCAGAATATCTCACGCCCTGAGTTGTCTACTTGTCCATAGGATTTTTGAGAATCGTGAAGTAAACCTCTGGGAGAGGTGAGCACCTCATAACTGGTTATGTTATGTTATGTACAGTAGATCTTTGGATGAGGCAAATGCCTCAGAGTGGGCCATATTGTGAGGTAACGCTCTGGGAGAGGAAAACGCCTCAGAGCTGCTAGTACCGTGAGGTAATTGTCTAGTTATTATAGTGCTTTGAAAAGCACTATCTTGTAATCTGAACGCTGCTAATTTATTATAGTGCTTTGAAAAAAACACTATTTTGATAATTCCTTGCTCTCAGTTCTACTGTATCTAATTGAGGGGGAAAAGCCTATTGTGTATGTTTTGGCTTTCTAATAGTTATGGATTCGAGCTGAAGGCACATCTTCAAACAGAAAACTTAAATTACACAAAAAATTGATAATATGCTTATTTTTTTGTCAATCAGCTGTGTGGTCAGCTGAAGTTGATTGCTGTGATGCAACCTAGGATTTTTACTTTCACTTTACCTCAGCCTGTGTGAGAGAGCACTTCAACATCTATTCAATTGTCATATTACACTGAACAGGTTAGAAAAATTATATGTAATTAATATATTAGTGATCATACATTTACTTATTGGCTCTTGTTATTGTCTGGTGCATTTTTTTTAACATTTGTTGGTAACTTATGGGACAGACACATTTTGGAGTCGCCAGTTGTTTTATGACAGGATTTTTCCATTACTCTGTTATTTGGTAGGATTGTTCTGAGAGGATTTTTCTATTTTGCTATATTCCCACTACTGTTATAGGTTTCCTATCACAGAAAAAGCTGAACGGGAGCATTTTTACCTTCAACTTTGCTACAGCCTGTGTAACCGAACACATCATCATCAATTCAATTAGCATATTACAGTGAACAGGTTAGAGACATTTTATGTAATTAATATATTGGAGATGATACATTTACTTACTGGCTTTTGTTATTGTCTGGTGCATTCTTTTTGGGGTTTTTTCTGTTAACCTATGGTGACAGATCCATTTCTGACCCACCATCTGTTTTATAGAATTTTTAGATTAGGTCTTATTCACACAGGAAATTAGTGCTAGCAAAATTGCTTTGAACAGAGGTGATTTTTTTTCTATGGGCTCCTATGGTAGAATAATTGCTAGCAATTTAAAATTTAAAAATTTAGGGCAGTGCTTTCCTGTCATAGGACACCATAGTAAAAATATAGTCTCTGTTCAAAGTGATTGTTCACTAGAAAAATCGCTAGCAATAATTGCTAGGGAAAATCGCCTGAGTGAATAAGGTCTTAGGCTTCATGCACATGGCCACTTTTGCCCAGTGCTGCTGGTAATTATCATTTTGATTTTCTCCACCATTACCATTATAGGTCAGTGACCTACTGTATAATCAGCAATTACCACTGATCTTTTTGCTGGCCCCATTGAAATAATTAGGGCGCAGTCCTACTATGAATTTTCGGTGGTGATAATCGCAGCCAGAAAAAGCACTTGTGTGAATAGGCTCTTAAGGCCCCATCACACAGTACGAGATTTGTCATAACGATTTGACAATCTGTGATGTAGCAGGCTTGTAACTCTGACTTCATACTGTGTGAAATACTGTACATGGTTGGGCCCCTGCTCTTCTTTGTATAAGGTGAAAGTTCAGCCCTTTCTTTGCTCCTAGGAATCCTGCTGTGACCGCGCTATCGCTACATGTGACAGCGGGATATGACATTGTATACATATGTCGCAGAATCACAATTGCAGAGGTTATCTGCCAGTGTGACAGGGCCCTTACTCTGTTATTTTAGAGGATTTTTCTATTAAGCTACATTTTCAGTATTGTTACAGGTTTTTGGTCACCTGCTCTGTCATAGAAACAACTGAACGAAAGGCAAGAGGAGAAAAATGTATTAATTTTTGTTCTTTTTGATAATGGGAATGGAATGGATTAATTTGGCCTCTGTGGTATGCTTTCCGTTTTTAAAAATACAAAAGCAAAGGTTGCAACCCTTTTGTTTCTGTTTAAAAAAACTGAAAAGAATGCAAATGAATATAAAATGAATCATATAATTTCCCATTGCCTTCAATGAGAACAAAAACGAATCAATTTTTCTCCATTTTCTTCAATTCATGGATGGAGTAACTTGTAGAGAAAGGGAGTCAGAACAGTAGAAGTCAGCATTTAGGGCTAAAACACACGGCCAAAAAAAGCATCTGAATTCAGATGCTTTTTTTGGGCGTGTGTGAAGCTCTGGCCGCGAGTAAGCAGTGCAGAACTCTGAGGCTCAGGTGAGCCTCCGAGTACAGGCCAGACCGACCATGGCACTCAGAGACTGAACTCTGAGCACTGAGCAATTGTCGGGTGCTCAGAGTTCAGTCCCTGAGTGCCGTGTTCAGGCCGGGCTGTGCTCTGGGGCTCACCTGAGCTGCAGAGTTCAGTTCTGCAGACCAGGCATCCAGGGTGGATATCCCTGTCCAAATTTAGATGGGAATATTCACCCGTGTGTCTTTGCCCTTACTTTGACAGGATTTTTCAGACAGAATTTATCTATTAGGTTGTGTTCACACATTCATTTTTTTCAGTTATGCTGATCAGTTTTTTTTTCATTTGGCTGCACCAAAAAAAAAAAACATCTGTTTGCTTCAGATCCATTTTTATTTCAGTTTTTGAGTAACACAACAGCACAGGCTGCAGCAGAGATGTTTAAGTGTATAAAGCTAAAACAAAATGGATCTAAAGCAAACTGAAGCCATTCCGTTTTTTCAAGCTTCATTGAAATCAATAGCAGAAAAATGATTTTGTTACATGCTAAAACATATGTACGAGCACAATTATTGCGTGACTATATAGTGTGGCATCACACAACCCTGTTGCACAAAAATGCTATTTATATTTGCTATTCTGAGGTGATTCTTACTGTTGAAAACAATGCGTTCAGACTTTTGCCATGATTCTCTGGTGCAAGATTTCTGGCAAACACTTGCCCGTGTTTTTTAGCCGCTATACATCTGTCTTTTAGTTTAGTTGCTCCAAAAAACAGATCAGTATGAGAACCCCTTTACACTCTTCAATCATTGTTCATCAATTGTTCGGCAGATCTGTGGTTGCAGTGAAATTGTGGACAATCAAGGCCAGATTTGTGGCCATGTGCAAATGGAATATGTCCCCAATTTAACAGCAAGCACTGATGTGATGAACCATCAATAAACAATCATTGAAGTGTATAAATGGGTCCTCAGGGTTCATTGACATCTACATTTTGACAGATCCACCCTACTCTGCTTTTCAGCAGCAAGATGAATTGGTAACACACATAGAAACTATTACTAAAGGGGGTCTAATACTGTGATGTTGCTATAAGCGATTGTTGACAAGCATCGCTCATGGCTATATGCTGGTATGTTGGTCGCTTTGGTTAGACCCAGTGATACTCACTAGTAATCATAGCAACTTATTGAACAATTAGCCATGGTTGCAATTCTTCTAAAATATGGCAATATAAATACATTGCTGTGGTTTTAGCAGTATTGCTAGAATTGCATTTAAATGCAGTATTTGCCTGTCGCTAGTGACAGGTGAATGACTTGCCATCTCCCAGGCATAAGCAGTTAAGTATGATTTATTGCTCAGTACCCAGTTTGTGGCTGCATTCAAAGCTAGTAATATTGCTTGTTAGATGGCTGATGCCAGCCAATATCATTGATACTGATGTTCATTGTGTAAACCTCCCCTAACACTGACAAGAGGAGACCATGTACTAAAATTGCGTTAATTTGCTTGTGCTTTTTATAAGTGGAAAGACAACTCATGTATGCAGTATTTTTATCCTTGTTTATAAAAAGTGCTAGCAGATTAACATTATTTTAGTCTATGGTTCCTCTTTTTAGTGTTATGGGGGGTCACATGCACAGATATCTCTAGAAATATTGTTTGTTAGAGGCTGGCACCAGCGATCTAACGAACAATATCACTATATTAGAAGTGGGCTGCAATTCTGGCATCCAGTTATGAATTAATTGCTTGATGTGTAGCAGATTGTGGTCCATTCTGATGTTCACTATAGCTAATTGATAGTGCCATTTGAAAGCAGCTCTAGTAATATCACTAGACCTGAGCAATGTATTTTTATTGCCGTGGGTGTAGTGGAATCACAAACTATGATTTCTCTCTCTGATTAGCAGCCTTGACTGTTAGTGGCTGCCAGGGATCATTCACAGTGATATTCTCATGTGTAAACCTCCACTTAGTGCACGATGTTACAATGCGTTTTACTGAACTATGCAATAATGTAGATGTAAATGTAGCCATAGGACTAAAACACACGGGCAAGACTTTCGCATAACTGTTGTGTGATAAAATCTTCCTAGCAGTTGCAGCTCATAGTTTTTAATGGGCTTAAACAGATGGATGTTTTTCTTGCCACAATGGCGGCAAGTAAAAAAAGTGCTAATGTGTTATTCTGCTGTGGGTATCGCAGCACAGTAGAACAATGTAATATAATAGTCAAGCGACAAGGTCGTGTGATGTTACAACAGTGCCGCATGACTATCACACAAGCCCATGGGGGTTCACTCTTAGGGGAGCTTTACACACTATAATATATTTGGTAGTGATTGCTAGTAATTGTCGCTAGTGTGATTGCATGACCCAACGTTTGTTGCATTCAATCTTAGAGATGATCACTAGCGTTAAAAACAGCTTGTCTGGTTGGTCGTTTCAACTGCTGCAATGCAAAATCAATTCTATTACATTCCAATACAATTCACTCCATTTGAGATAATGAAAGTTACTGCGATCTAAAATCTGCTGAGCATCTGCAATCAATTAGTGATGGATTGCTCTGTCAGGTTTGTGGCTGCATTCAAATGGAAAAATATCGGCCACATACAGCTGGCACTAGCGATCACCTGCACAATATCATGAGCAATACATTGTGTAAAGCTCTCCTTTGGGTGTGTTTACACGATACAATCATTGTATGTCTGGTTGTTGACGGAAGCAAATTTGTGCAGATACAATATAATATCTTTCCTTTTGTACACAGCCACATATCTGGCAGTGCGCAATTAATTGCTCAAAAGTCATAGGTCATTTGCAGTCTGCTTTTCAGTGATATTTGCACAACTGTTGCAATGAATTTGTAGTGTAGCCAATGAGGCAAATTTTCACTGACGCAAATGTTTTAGTGAACGACTATTAGAAGTAGGATACACTGTCCTATTTGAGATTGGACATCCAATGTCAGATCCTATTGAGCTCTATGGGTCCATTGCTTACTAAGGCCAGTTTCACACGTCAGTGGCTCTGGTACGTGAGGTGACAGTTTCCTCACGTACCGGAGACACTGACACACGTAGACTCATAAAAATCAATGCATCTGTTCAGATGTCATTGATTTTTTGCGGACCGTGTCTCCGTGTGCCAAACACGGAGACATGTCAGTGTTCGTGGGAGCGCACGTATTACACGGACCCATTAAAGTCAATGGGTCCGTGTAAAACACGGACCTCATACGGACATTCTCCGTCTGGGGTCCGTGTGCGTGCAGGAGACAGTGCTACAGTAAGCGCTGTCCCCCCACATGGTGCTGAAGCCGCGATTCATATGTTCCCTGCAGCAGCGTTTGCTGCAGAGAAAATATGAATAATAGTGTTCAAAATAAAGATCTATGTGTCCGCCGCCCTCCCACCCCCTGTGCGCCCCCCCCGCTGTTCAGAAAATACTCACCCGCTCCCACGTTGGCTGTCACTCCTTCCTCTCTGCCCCGCGCCTTCTACTGTATGCGGTCACGTGGGGCCACTCATTTACAATCATGAATAGTCGGCTCCGCCCCTATGGGAGGTGGAGCCACATATTCATGACTGTAAATGATCAGCCCCACGTGACCGCATACAGGAGAAGATGGGGCCAGACCAGGAAGGAGCGACAGCCAACGAGGGAGTGGGTGAGTATTTTCTGAACAGCGGGGGGGGGGGGCGCACAGGGGGTGGGGGGGCGGCAGACACATAGATCTTTATTTTAAACACTATTATTCATATTTTCTCTGCAGCAAACGCTGCTGCAGGGAACATATGAATCGCGGCTTCAGCACGATGCAGGGTACCACACGCGTGGGTACCACACGTTCCGTGTGGTACCCACTCGCCATACGGGCAGCACACGTGTGCCGCACGTATGGCCTACGTGAGTTCCCAGGCACACGGACACGGATAACTCCGGTAACGATTTATTCCGGTACCGGAATTATCTGGACGTGTGGGACAGCCCTAAATTAGCATCCAATTCAACTATCTGACAGTCTGATCTGATTTTTAAAGATCAGACCTGTCGGACTTTAATGTGAGATTGAATGTTGATCCATAGGAATCAATGGCTCCAACATCAAAATTGGATAGGGTACAATTAGATGCCATCAGTAGCATCTGACATTGGATCTGACTTTGGATGTTGGATCTCATGTCAGACAGTGTGTGCTAGGTCTTATTTGGCTGCTAGTGATTGTCGCAGCGCTAAAACTGAACTATTGGTTGTGTAGTCACAACAGCCACTATAGCTAGTGATGGATTTGTCTAAGGTCATGTTCACACTTGTCGGATTACAGACTGATTCTTCTGTCAGAATTTTCAGTAGGATTTTTCAGTTCCGTAGGCTTAATCTGAATTAACCCATAGGCAGCAATGTAAAACAGTCAAATCCCTGTGCACACTTGCTAGGGGAATTTTCTGACCGGATTCGTCCGGATTTTTCACTCCGCTGCATGTTGTTGTTCTCGTCGGATCCATGTCGGAGCTCCGATGGGGGCAATGCATTGTAAAAAAACCCGCTCCTAAATTCCGCCGGTAAATCCGATGCCAAAAGCAGTGGATCGGATTTATCGGCAGAATTTCAGCGCCCAATCCGACGGAAGAATCAGTCTGTAATCCGACAAGTGTGAACATAGCCTAATAACATAGTGTCTAAACCCATCTGTAGGCTGGGCTTACATGCCTAAATAATTGTGCTATCATTATAATGATTAAATAATTATTAATTCAGAGCTATGATTGCAGTGAAATCTTGTACATATTGTTCAATTTGTACATGGCCACAAACCTGGCACTGAACAATTTTTCACTGAAAATCGTGTGTTGTCCTGCAGTCTATGCATGACTAACAACTTTTGGAGATAAATCGTTCAATGCCAGGTTTGTGGCCATGTACAAATGGAACAATATGTCCCCGATCTAATGAACAATGATTGCACAATCATTGAAGAGTGTAAACCTTATGTCTGTTATTTGACAGCATTTTGTTTCTGAAAACATGTTGCTAAAGGGATGCATTATCATTATTACTGTACAGAATGCCACGCAAAGGGAAACGATCTGAAGCTCAAAAAAAACGCTTGCAAAGAATCAATATTTCTGCTTGTGAAAAGTCTGGTAAGCTGCCACTTGGTCATAGCATAGAAGAGAAGAAGCAGTTAGAAATTGTGTGTGATGCTGCTGAATTACAAAAAGAACAGGTCAAAAGCGTTACTTCTGTACAAGCGTCTCATAGTCAGGGCGATTACAGGTATACAGAATTTTCCAGAAACAAACAGTGCACATGTAATTCCCTAATTTTTCTCATTGCCCTTAATGAGAACTCAAAGTTATCAAGTAATGATCTTGATTATATTTTGAAAGAGGGTGACTTGTTGTATACAAGCACAAAGCAAAAGCTAATTACTGAAGGCAAGTTTGTGCATGACTTTTTAGCTCATGATGAGCTTCCAGACACTGTTGTGTACAATATGCATACATACAGTGTTATTAAATTTCCCTCACAGTATGGATATTTAAGGAAGCGGGGACCTGATGGTGCGCCAGACTTTTTGGAACTTTCTGAAAGATTACAGTGTCTGTCTTCAGATATAAAATATGCACTACTCACAATGAGCAGTCTGACTATTGCTGTGTTCTGCAATAGTTTAGGCCACTTTGGTTTTTTCGATCCTCACTGTAGGTCTCCTGAAGGATTGTTCTCTGACACAGGTACTGCTGTAATGGTGACTTTTGAATATCTGAATGACATGATTGAAAGACTGCTTTTATTTCATGCATTGCTACCAACACCTGATGACTGCATTTATGAGTTTATGCCAGTTATGTTTATCTGTACAATGGACAGTCAGCAGGCAAACAGTTCTTCTAATATACAATCTGCAGTGAGCGAAAAGAATGCACCAGTCGACGAATGTGGTACTTCAAATTTAAACACATTAAACATGCTAAAGCGTAACAAAAATAGAAGACGCAGAATAGTAATAGCAAATAAACAAAAGAAAATGTACCATAAAGAGGTCATCAAATTGAGAAATCATATTTATTATGAAAAAAATAAGACAAACATGTTAAAGAACCAAAAAGACAAGTATTTAAATTATTCTCATTTTAGAATGAAACAAAAAGCATTTATTACAGATCGATATTCCCGTGATGCGCACTACAGGATGAAGCAACAATTATATGTCAAGTTGCATTATTCTAGGGATGCAGATTACAGACTGAGGAAAAAATCATGTGCAAATGTACGTTATGCTCATGATCCAGAGTACAGACTGAGGCAAAAATCATATGTAAATGTACGTTATGCCCATGATCCAGATTACAGACTGAGGAAAAAATCATATGTAAATGTACGTTATGCCTGTGATGCAGACTACAGATTTAAACGGATAGCATACATGAAGAAACGTTATCTCAATTACCCTGAATTTCAAAGAAAACGGAAAAACTACATGCGACAGTATGCATCAGACCTTCAAAACAAACAGAATAGGAAGCAACGTTTTGTAGAAAAATACAAAAATGAAACTTATTTCAGAATGTTTCATAAAATGTTATGTGCTTTCAGGATACAACAAAAATATAAGCAGTCTAAACTTCAACTAATTCGACAAAAAATGAAAGCAGTTAAATCAAATTCTGATGACAGGGTTAGTGCTATAATGCAACAAGCCATTGACGCCTTTCATATGGAAATACAGAGTGGACCAACTCACATCTGCACAAGCTGTCACAGAGCCCTGTTCCCCAAACAGGTGAAAGTGTGTAAACGTGAGAAATATAAAAAAAACACAGCCATGGTATCACATTGTCTTACAGGGAAATATGTTCATGTTTGTAGTGATGGCTGTCAACATGTAGAACTATGTGCAGTACCTGAAAGGATGACAGAGTGGATTTGCCACAGCTGCCACGAAAACCTAATGACAGGAAATGTTCCTCCAATTGCAGTTTTTAATAAGTTAGAACTGGCGCCAATTCCAGCTGAACTTGCTGACTTAAACATACTCGAAAGACACATAATAGCACTATATATACCATTTGCAAAAATAATCACTCTCCCTAAAGGGCAACAGAGAGCGATCCATGGTTCTGTTGTGTGTGTTCCATCAGAAGTGGAGACAACAGTCAATGCTTTACCGAGACCCATTAGTCAGTCTCAGTTGTTAAAAGTAAAACTAAAAAGACGACTTAATTACAAAGGACACTACCAATTCCAAACGTTAAATATGTGCAAAATACTAACTGCACTGCTTAAACTGAAAGAAGTACATTCAGAATACAAAAATATAGATATCATTCATGATAGCTGTCACTTTGATCAGCTATGTCATGACTTAACAAATGAAGATGATATAATAGAAAACATATCTGAAATTAGAGATGATATTCAACAAGCAATTGATTTAATGGAAACAGACAATTGGGATAACATTACAGTAAACGAAGAAGCAAGACCCAATAGCCAACTCCCAGAACCCTCAGAAGAAAACATTGATCAGGAGGACTTGCATGCTTCGGATCAAGAAACTAATGAACAGAATGGCGCTTGCTACTTTGATAGTTGTTTACAGCCATCTGATATTGCCCAAGAGCTTATAGCATTTGGTGAGGGTATCTTTTGTGTTGCACCATCAGAAGGAAAAAAGCCAGTGAGTTTTTTTAGAGTACCAAAACTAGAGGCTATGGCTTTTCCAGTTCAGTTCCCGACTGGTATTAACACCTTAGATCAAATGAACAGAATTAGGAATTTGACTCCGAGCAGGTACTTTAATGTATGTCTCCTTTCTGTCGACAATCGTTTTGCTATTGATTCAAATTATATTTTCTTTGCACAGTTTGTCACTGAAATGCATTTAGCAACATCCAGTATGTCCATTCAGCTCCGGAAAGGAAAACCTGTGACCAGAGATGGACGTAAAATCACAGTTCAAATGCTGAAAGATAAGAATGAAGTTGAAAGACTAGTAAGGAATAAAGATGCAACTAGATTTATGCAGCCATTGAGAGGCACTCCAGCTTATTGGGAGAAAACCTTGAGAGATCTTTTTGCTATGCTTCGTCAGTTGGGAACTCCAACTTTCTTCTGCACATTTAGTGCTGCAGAAATGAGATGGCCAGAAGTCATTCAAATAATAAAGGCGCAGCAAAATGAGCAAGTTAATTTTTCTGAGATGGACTGGGCCTCAAAATGTGAAGTTTTACATAGTAACCCTGTAACAACTATGCGTATTTTTGAAAAAAGAGTAGAAGCACTACTAAGACATCTACTCTTGTCACCCGCACAGCCTATTGGAGAGGTCATTGACTACTTTTATCGAGTGGAATACCAAGCTAGAGGATCTCCACATATACATCTTTTGGCTTGGTGTAAAGATGCACCTGAATTTGAGAAAGATCCCGATAAAAAAGTGTGTGAGTTCGTGGATAGATATATAACATGTCAGCTACCGGATCCTAATGCAGACCCAGATCTTTACAAAATTGTAACTGAAGTACAAACTCACAGCAAAACACATTCAAAGTCATGTAAGAAAGGAAAAAAACATTGTAGATTCGGATTTCCAAAGCCACCAGTAGAACATACTTATATAACGAGACCTGTTCCAGCACAGACCAGTGAAGAACAAGCAGCTGATTCAGACAGTGATCCATCTGTCATGTCCCTTGAAAAAGCAAAAAGGAGACTTAAACCCCTTTGGGATTTACTGCATAAACCTGAGGCTTCATCTGCAAGCATATCCCAACTACTTGCACAATGCAAATTAAGTCATGAGGAATACAAGTGTTGTATAAGTTTCCTAAACAGTTCTAGTGCGCTAATGATGAAACGACAGCCAAAGGATGCCTGGGTAAATAATTATAACAAGCATTTGTTAAGAGCATGGAATGCAAATATCGATATTCAGTATATATTAAATCCACACTCTTGTATAATGTATATTTTATCATACATTTCAAAAGGTGAACATGAGATGAGTCATTACCTTAAAAGAATTGTTGCCGACACAAGACAAGCTAACATATCTGATCGTGATGAAATGAAACAGATTATGCAGGCCTATTCTAAAAATCGAGAGGTCAGTATTCAAGAAGCCGTTGCCCGTGTATGCAGTCTGAAACTTAAATCCTGTTCTCGTCTTGTTGTATTCATACCCACTGATGACAATGCCTTAAAAATGAGTTTGCCTTTGAGGTCCTTAAATGATAAAAGTCCAGAATCAGAAAATGTTTGGATGTCAGGAATAACAGAAAAATATCAAAACAGGCCAGACACACCAGAGTTTGAAAACATGTGCATGGCAGAATTCGCTTCCACTTATAGAGTAGTCTATGGTAGGCAGAGAAAAAGCAGAAATGTCCTGTCCCTTCTAAATGGTATTGGATCCATTCAAAAACGAACACAAGGAAAACCTGCTGTCATTAGATATGCTCGATTTTCCCAGAAAAATTCTCCTGAGAAATTCTATGCCACAGTACTAAAACTATACCTACCCTACCGCTCACCTACACAGCTCAAACCAAAAGATTTCCCATCATACGAATCTTTCTTAGCTTGTGGAACTGTACAGCTTCCTGGAAGTAACTGTGTTCAGACCGTGTTTTCAATTGTCAAAAAAAATAGGGCACCGTACGAAAAATACAGTAAAACAGTCGAAAAGGCCATTGAAGAGCTTGAAAAAAATGGACCGATGGAGGATGCATGGGCGACACTTGCTCCAGAGTCTGAGCTTATTAGACTGGAGTGTATTTCAGAGCGTGAGGAGATAAACCCTGAGGAACTGAACGAATTAGATGATGTTCCTGAATACAGTAAAAGTCCCAAAAAGAAATGTACCACAGCAGCAACATTTGAAGGACCTGTTGCAAACCCTGCTGTGATGAAACAGATGTATCAGAATCTGAATCAAAGTCAGGCATCCATTTTCTATACAATACGTAAATGGTGCGTAAGACGTGTGTGCGGAGAAAATCCAGAACAGTTTTTTCTATTTGTGACTGGTGGAGCTGGTACTGGTAAATCACACCTCATTAAATGTATCTATTTAGAGGCATCAAAGATACTTCAGAGGCTTCCCAGGATTTCTGAGGAAACTGATATTTCCATGCCTACTGTCCTACTCTCAGCCTTCACTGGCACAGCAGCCTTTAACATTTCAGGCAAAACTTTACATTCCATTTTGAAATTACCAAGAAGTCTTAAACCACCATACCAGGGGTTGGGAAATTGTCTTGATGAACTGAGAGTAGCGCTGTCAAATGCTGAAATTATTATTATTGATGAGGTGTCCATGGTCTCCAAACCACTGTTTGCTTACATCAATTGGAGGCTACAAGACATTAAAGGTATCAAAAAACCTTTTGGAGGCATGTCTGTTCTAGCAGTGGGAGACTTCTACCAGTTGCCACCTCCAGGTAAAGCGAAACCTCTCTGTGTTTTTGAAGACCACATGCTTGATTTCTGGCAGGACCTCTTTCAGGTAGTTACCCTCACGGAAATAATGCGCCAAAAAGAGGATGTAGCGTTTGCCGAACTATTAAACAGAATTAGATTAAAAGGCAAGGAAGAGGCAATATCTGAAGTAGATAGAGCCTTACTTTCTCAGCAGTTTGTGACTCAAATTGAAGATTGTCCAAAGGACGTCCTTCATGTGTTTGCCAGAAATAAAGATGTAGATGAGCATAACGCAGCCATTATATCTGCTTTGCATTCTGTAGTGATAAACATCGATGCACATGACTATAAAAAAGATCTTAAAACAGGGCGGATGGAAAAGCAGAAAATACCTTTTGCAAGTCAAAAAGGGGATCTGCCAGACAGGCTACAAGTTGCTGAGGGTGCACGTGTGATGCTGATTAGAAACATAGATGTGGAGGATGGACTAGTAAATGGTTCATTTGGAAAAATTGCTGCTATTGTTTCCCAATTAGAAGATGATAAAATAGTTGTAATGAAGCTTGGTGTTGAATTAGATAATCCAAATGCCGGACAGAAGAATCACAACAGGACATGCACACCAACAGGTAACTTGGTGTATATAGAGAGAATAGAAGAGCCCCTGAGCAAAAAAGGAGTTGTTCGTCACCAGTTTCCTATTAAACTTGCTTTTGCCTGCACAGTACATAAGGTGCAAGGCATGACTACAACTTCTGCAGTAGTTTCATTAAAGCATATTTTTGAACCAGGCATGGCATATGTTGCTCTCAGTAGAACAACTTCCCTTTCTGGACTACACATTTTTGACTTCAATGAAAATCAAATCTATGCTGATCCACAAATCACAAGATCTTTGGAAAACATGAAAATAGCAACAGTCAATAATGCTATGCCTTTACTCAATAGTCTTCAATGGCCAAGTTCTCCTTTTCTAACATTTATTCACCACAACGTGGAAGGACTGTCAGTCCACATTGATGATGTGAGAAGTCATCATGAAATGTGTCGTGCAGACATTTTATGTTTCACCGAAACTCATCTTTCAGGCCAATTTGTCAGTAATGACATAGAATTACAAAACTATCAAATGTTTAAAAGAAACAGGCAGGTTTCATATTCAACCTATTCTAATCTGTCTAATAAGAATGGCGGTGGAGTAGCCATCTATGTGAAAAATGACATTCAAGCAAGTCCAATGCAATATATGCAGAGCGTGACTGACCTTGAGTTCCTGGTTTTGAGAGTTGAGGCACCAATTCCATCTCTAATTTCAGTAATTTACAGGCCTCCAGATTACAGCACTAATCTGTTTTTGCCACAACTCTCTAACTTGTTGAATTCTTTAGAAATTATTCAACATGGTCCACTAATTATTTGTGGTGACTTCAATGAGGATCTATTGTCAGATAGAAAGAAGCCCATATTTGAAATGCTGCAGTCCAGAGGCTACAAACAGCTAATTACAGCAGCTACTACAGAGAAGAATACACTTCTAGATCATTTGTATATTTTCAGCCAGGAGTATTGTGCCGAATCTGGTGTACTCCAGACATATTACAGTTATCATAATCCTGTTTATTGTATTTTAACCTAATTTGCACTCCTGTAATCAATTGATCTCCTGCAGTACTGCTAGACATGTGGTTCTCCTCCCATTCCTTTCCCTGTGGAGGGTTAAATGGCAGGAGCTAAACTCAGGACAGGATGCAGGCAAGCACCTGATGTGTTGTGGATCTTTTCTCTTTTATGAGGGAAGCGCAGAGACTGGGAGTAAAAGTATGATTACAGTTTACTAACTAGTTGGCTGGGTTTTGACTTAATCTCCTCTCTATTCCACATGCACTCTAGCAATGTTATCTTTACTGAACTCAGGGCCAGGATGCAGACAAACACCTGTGCTGTGGATCTTTTCTCTTTTATGAGGGAATAGCAGAGACTGGGAGTGCAAGTATGATTACAGTTTACTAACTAGTTGGCTGGGTTTTGCCTTAAGGTACCGTCACACTAGGCGATATCGCCAGCGATCTGTGACGTTGCAGCGTCCTGTATAGCGATATCGCTATGTTTGGCACGCAGCAGCGATCTGGATCCTGCTGGGATATCGCTGGTTGCAGGGAGAGTGGACGAACTTTCTTTCGTCGCAACTCTCCCGCTGACACCGCTGGATCGCCGTGTGTGACGCCGATCCAGCGATGTCTTCACTGGTATCCATGGTAAACATCGGGTTACTAAGCGCAGGGCCGCGCTTAGAAACCCGATATTTACCATGGATACCATGGTAAAAGTAAAAAAAAAAAACACTACATACTCACCGTCTGTTGTCCGTCACGTCCCCTGGAGCTTGCCGTACTGACTGTCTCAGCGCCGTCCGGCCGTAAAGCAGAGCCCAGCGGTGAACCTGCAGTAACAGCGGTTCACCGCTGGGCACCGCTGTTACGGCCGGCCGGCGCTGAGACACAGTCAGTGCGGCAAGCGCCGAGGGACATGAAGGACGACAGAAGGTGCGTATGTAGTGTTTTTTTTTTTTTTACATGGGGACTTCGGCATCGCTGAAGACAGTTTCAGCGATGCCGAAGTCGCTTGGTCGCTGGAGAGAGCTGTCTGTGTGACAGCTCCCCAGCGACCACACAGCAACTTACCAGCGATCACGTCGCTGGTCGCGATCGCTGGTAAGTTGCTCAGTGTAACGGCACCTTTAATCTCCTCTCTATTCCACATGCCCTCTAGCAATCTTATCTGTACTGAACTCAGGGCCAGGATGCAGACAAACACCTGTGCTGTGGATCTTTTCTTTTATGAGGGAAGAGCAGAGACTGGGAGTACAAGTATGATTACAGCTTACTAACTAGTTGACTGGGTTTTGGCTTAATCTCCTCTCTATTCCACATGCCCTCTAGCAATCTTATCTTTACTGAACTCAGGGCCAGGATGCAGACAAACACCTGTGTTGTGGATCTTTTCTCTTTTATGAGGGAAGCACAGAGACTGGGAGTAAAGCCCCCATTACACATAATGAGATCGTTAGCAAGATCGCTGCTAAGTCACCAGTTTTGTGATGCTACAGCGACCTCGGCAGCGATCTTGCTGTGTTTGACACCTAGTAGCGACCAGACCCCCGCTGTGAGATCGCTGATCGTGACGTAACGGCCTGGACCATTTTCTGATCATTCCTCTCCCGCAGGGCGGCATGCATCAGCGTGTTTGACGCCTAAGCAACGACCTCCACAGCGATTTCCTGGTGCGTGGCTCGTCTAACAGGTCGGCGTATGGGTCGTTACAACGACCCATATCGTTGCTGTGTCGCTGTGGACGTAGTTGTTTTTGACATCTCACCAGTGATCCCAATGATCATTTCGCGACGTTCCAGCGATCCTGGCCAGGTCAGATCGTTGTTGGGATCGCTGGAGAGTCGCTTAGTGTGATGGGACCTTTTAAAGTATGATTACAGCTTACTAACTAGTTGGCTGGGTTTTGGCTTAATCTCCTCTCTATTCCACATGCCCTCTAGCAATCTTATCTTTGCTGAACTCAGGGCCAGGATGTAGACAAACACCTGATGTGTTGTGATCCATGTCATGTCAAATCCATCACGGATCACCTTCTGATGGAGAGGGGCGCAAGTGGAAACGAAGCCTAACCCTGTACTGCTGAGTGGGGTATCTTGCCTCAGCAGTCCTTTTACGTTTACTTATACTGTTGTAGTTTATTTTGTCTTTACTAGTTCTGTATTTACCTGAGACTATATCAGGTATACAGCAGTCCTTTTAAGTTTATTTATACTGCTGTAGTTTATTTTGTCTTTAATAGTTCTCTATTTACCTGAGACTATATCAGGTATACAGAAGTCCTTTTAAGTTTACTTATACTGCTGTAGTTTATTTTGTCTTTACTAGTTCTCTATTTACCTGAGACTATATCAGGTATACAGCAGTCCTTTTAAGTTTACTTATACTGCTGTAGTTTATTTTGTCTTTACTAGTTCTCTATTTACCTGAGACTATATCAGGTATACAGCAGTCCTTTTTTCGTGTATTTGACTCAGGACCCAGTGGAATATGGGTTTTATTATTATTTTTTTTAGTTTTACAAGTAAGGTATGGATTCTTTTCTGTGAGTAACAATATTATGTTATAAATAACTACATTTTACAGAATAGTTGTTGATCCAGGGATTTAATCTGACTGCCATATTTGGAGTCGGGAAGGAATTTTTTCCCTATGTGGAAAATTGGCTGCTACCTCATGGGGTTTTTTGCCTTCCTTTGGATCAACACTGCAGGATAGGTACACTAAAATAGGCTGAACTGGATGGACACAGGGCGTTCTTCAGCATAAGGGGTCAAAATAAGAGTGTGTGCAAATTTGTAGGTAAAAATCGAATGCGGGGAGGCAATCTGTGGGGACCTAGCCAAGATTGGGAGAAGATTTATCCCCGGTATGTGACATCTAGGGAGACGCGGTATCCCTGGTATGGAACATATAATATACATATGTATGAAGCTGAGTTATGGCTCCTACACACGTGTTTTATTAGTGCGAATTTGCACTAAAAAAATGCACCCCATTGATTTCAATGGGTTTACACACACTAGAGATGGGGGGGGGGGGCTAGAGAGGAAACAGAGCAGACATATTTTGGTCAGTCAAGTGGGGAACATGTTAACAATCTTTCACCCATCTCTATTACACGTCTATCACCCAAATTTATTATACATGTCATTGCCCACCTGTCACACATATCTCTCAAGTCTTCTCGTGTCAATTGTTTGCATGCCTGAAGAAATGCTTCACACTTCTATCAGACACATATCGCAAGCACGCATCGCAGGCGTGCATCACAAGCATGCACACGATATATGCAGCGCAAGCATGCTCAGGATATATGCAGAGCAAACATGTACTGAAGGCATGGGGTGCAAGTGTTTGGACAGAAGGCAGGAAAGTCCGAGCACCCTCACATTAAGTGTATACCGCGACATGCACAGAATCTCCCCTGTATAGCCATTATTATTCCCTTCCTTGCACTTGGTTTTATTGTTATCAATAAAGTATATATTTTTGTATCATACTTTGTTAGACCATGTATCATCCTTTGTTCGGCGTTAGTGACATGCACAGAAGGCAGGAAAGTGCAAGTTGCGTGCACCCCATACACCTTATGTGTGAAGCACAAACATGCACTTGCATGCAAGCACAAGCATGTATCTAATGCATGTAATCGCGGCACCTATATCGTGCATATATCACACTGTACTTCTATGATGTAGTGGCATTTACTGAAGGCATGCATGCCACTTGCATGAGATAGTTTTATTGCAAGCGGACGGCTTGCATCTCCACTAGTTGGGTTCTCTGGCTAGCATGGGGAACTGACTCTTCTTTCAAAGAACCTGCACCTATCATCACCACACTTGGGGAAGGGGTTATAACTGATTTGCTTTGCAGGATCACGTGTGGCATATGTGGGCATGCATCACCACTAGTCGTGTTCTCTGGCTAGCATGGGCTACTACTGACGCTTCTTTCATAAAGTTTTCGATTCTGTCGGCTCCATTTCGGGGTCCGTCTCTTTGCAGTTTTCTGTATAGAAGACGGACACCCAAGAGGACAACCGAGATGGCGCCTACACATGGCGGAAGACAAAACGTGTAAGAACCTGAACTGATCATCACTTTAGATTGTAAGCTTTTAGGAGCGGGGTTAGCGCTAGGTAGGAGGATAGATATGATGCAGGGTGATGAAGGCTCCATTATGCTTCGTTTTTCTGTTAGCTTCGTCTCAATATTCGCCTCTTTGTAGTTTCCTGTAGCTGGACACCCACAGGGCAGAAAAACGAAACATGACAGACCCTGAACCGACCGCCATATTTGGGGTCAGGAAGGAATTTTCTTTCCCCCCTGAGACTCGGATCTCCGGGGGTTTTCTTCGCCTTTCTCTGTATCATCGAGTTGTGTCTCTTCTGTCTTACAATAGGAGGACGATTTGTCTCCCGGAGCTCAGGCTCCACAGGGGTCCTGATACTAGAGACGCAGCTCCTGTCCTATAATACACGCCATTATTAATGGCTCCTCTGCTAAATGCAAATAAAAGGAGTAAAATGTAAAAAAAAAAAAAAAAAAGAATTTTTTGCAATCAAACTTTTTTTTTTTATTCGCAAAGCCAAATGTACATTGGCTACTCTAAATTTTGACCACCCTAGCTTAGATAGTCTCCCCTTTTATTTTTTTTAGTTAGTTAGGACTCGCAAGAAGATGAGGAGCCTTGACGTGGCTTGCGAGCTTACGTATTGCTGCACAAATTTTCAGCTACTTTTTTTTTTTTAAGAGTTGCATTTTGCATAAATTACGTTTTTAAAAACTGAAATTTGGGCAGAATACTAACCAAGACCTCATATACAATCATTGTGGTACAAAAAAGTAGACAAACAAATGAATGTGAGAATTTTGCATGGTGGGCTTTACACAATACAATATTGGTTGCAATATCATCTGCTAGCAGATAGAGATGAGCAAATGATTGCTTGGTGCCCGGTTCTCGACCAAGTTTAAGCTTAGAGAAATCTGATTGCTAGATCTTTGGTAGCCGCTTTTGGCAGACGATATTGCTAGTGATCTTGACTAGGGATGAGCCGAAACCGTCTTTTTGCCGTTAGTTGGAACCATTTCCAAATACTAAATTTTTTTTGTACGAATCTGAATACTAATACACACGAATACGAACATACGCAATAGGGGAAAAAGTGCGTATATACTGTACGTATGCATATTCGCTAATATGCGTACATATATTCGCTAATATGCGTACACATATTCTCTCATATACGTACGCATATTGTCTTATGTGTACGCATATGCATATGCATAGCGGCATAGGCGGTGGAGTCAATGGGTTACGAGCAGGGACTCCAGAGCTCCGGAAGAGTCCCTGCTCTTAACCCATTGACTCCACTGATGCCGGGACCTGCTCTTTCGCTGTCATCTCACATGCTGCTGATGCCGGGACCTGCTACTCCGATGCTGTGGGACCTGCCGATGATGATGATGCTGTGACCTGCCGATGGTGATGATGCTGTGACCTGCCGATGGTGCTGATGCCGGGACCTGCCGATGGTGCTGATGCCGAGACCTTCCCGATGGTGCTGATGTTGGGACATGCCGATGATGCTGGGACCTGCCGATGGTGATGAGGCCAGGACCTGCCGATGGTGATGATGCCGGGAGCTGCTGATGGTGCTGATGCCGGGACCTGTGAATGGTGCTGATCCTGGAAACCTGCTCTGCTGACCCCACGCCGCCGACAGGTAAGATGACAGAAAAAAAAAAAATTGGGGGGAACGAACTTTCAGCGTGTGTTCGTATACACCAAAAGTGAATACAAACACACAAGATTCGCTACTAATAACGAACCTCAGGGAACGGTTCAGCTCAACCCTAATCTTGACACATTTAAACTTCACCTTATATGTTCTGGGGATCTTCCACATGTTGGCCGATGTCAGATCTGCAATTTCCATTTTTAATTTGCTCTTACATTTTCTGAAGATCAAAAAATGGGCCCTAGGAGGCGCAAGTGGCCTCAGCAGGTCCCCAGGGGTTAAGCTCAACCCTGAGGGGCTACAACTACCAAACCAGCGCCTGAGGGGCACCCAAGTGTGAAAGTCTTGCAGGGGCAGCCCGGGCACCATTCCAAAGCACTATCTGTAGTTCCTTCAGGAAATACCCATCTAGTTCTTATTATTATTATTCAGTCCGCACGTAATGGGGCCCGAACCGCTTCACTCACAGACTCCAGTGAGGTGTCATTTCGAAGCCAGCGTCCCCAAGAGGTGTGCTAAGTATTTTTCGTATCGATCGGATTTGTAGTTTTGGCGCAATTTGCGTTTGAAAATGTTTTTTCCCCTCATTGTAATGCATTTCAATAGGGAAATTTTCCCATAGGTTATAATAGCCGGGTTTCTGAGGCAATTTGAAATGTACCTGCCACCTGCCACCTGGCTGATTAGCTCATTGATATGCGCAGTCAGGCCCAGTTACTATGCCAACGCCTGCGAACTGTACATGACCACACCAGAGTGGCGCCGCCCGCCAAATCGGACCCAGAGTGGCGCCGCCCGCCAAATCGGACCCAGATTGGCGCCGCCCGCCAAATCGGACCCAGAGTGGCGCCGCCCGCCAAATCGGACCCGGAGAGGCGCCGCCCGCCAAATCGGACCCAGAGTGGTGCTGCCCACCAAATCGGACCCAGAGTGGCGCCGCCCGCCAAATCAGACCCAGAGTGGCGCCGCCCGCCAAATCGGACCCAGAGTGGCGCCGCCCGCCAAATCGGACCCAGAGTGGCGCCGCCCGCCAAATCGGACCCGGAGTGGTGCCGCCCGCCAAATCGGACCAGGAGTGGTGCCGCCCGCCAAATCGGACCCGGAGTGGTGCCGCCCGCCAAATCGGACCGGGAGTGGCGCCGCCCGCCAAATCGGACCCGGAGTGGCGCCGCCCGCCAAATCGGACCCGGAGTGGCGCCGCCCGCCAGAGTGGCGCCGACCGCCAAATCGGACCCAGAGTGGCGCCGCCCGCCAAATCGGACCCGGAGTGGCGCCGCCCGCCAAATCTGACCCGGAGTGGCGCCGCTCACCAGATCGGACCCGGAGTGGCGCCGCCCGCCAAATCGGACCCAGAGTGGCGCCGCCCGCCAAATCGGACCCAGAGTGGCGCCGCCCGCCAAATCGGACCCAGAGTGGCGCCGCCCGCCAACTCGGACCCAGAGTGACCCGGGCCACCAAATCGGACCCAGAGTGACCCGGGCCACCAAATCGGACCCAGAGTGACCCGGGCCACCAAATCGGACCCAGAGTGACCCGGGCCACCAAATCGGACCCAGAGTGACCCGGGCCACCAAATCGGACCCAGAGTGACCCGGGCCACCAAATCGGACCCAGAGTGACCCGGCCCACCAAATCGGACCCAGAGTGACCCGGCCCACCAAATCGGACCCAGAGTGACCCGGGCCACCAAATCGGACCCAGAGTGACCCGGGCCACCAAATCGGACCCAGAGTGACCCGGGCCACCAAATCGGACCCAGAGTGACCCGGGCCACCAAATCGGACCCAGAGTGACCCGGGCCACCAAATCGGACCCAGAGTGACCCGGCCCACCAAATCGGACCCAGAGTGACCCGGTCCACCAAATCAGACCCAGAGTGACCCGGCCCACCAAATCGGACCCAGAGTGACCCGGCCCACCAAATCGGACCCAGAGTGACCCGGGCCACCAAATCGGACCCAGAGTGACCCGGGCCACCAAATCGGACCCAGAGTGACCCGGGCCACCAAATCGGACCCAGAGTGACCGGGGCCACCAAATCGGACCCAGAGTGACCCGGGCCACCAAATCGGACCCAGAGTGACCCGGGCCTCCAAATCGGACCCAGAGTGACCCGGCCCACCAAATCGGACCCAGAGTGACCCGGCCCACCAAATCGGACCCAGAGTGACCCGGCCCACCAAATCGGACCCAGAGTGACCCGGCCCACTAAATCGGACCCAGAGTGACCCGGGCCACCAAATCGGACCCAGAGTGACCCGGGCCACCAAATCGGACCCAGAGTGACCCGGGCCACCAAATCGGACCCAGAGTGACCCGAGCCACCAAATCGGACCCAGAGTGACCCGGGCCACCAAATCGGACCCAGAGTGACCCGGGCCTCCAAATCGGACCCAGGCCACCAAATCGGACCCAGAGTGACCCGGGCCACCAAATCGGACCCAGAGTGACCCGGGCCACCAAATCGGACCCAGAGTGACCCGGGCCACCAAATCGGACCCAGAGTGACCCGGGCCACCAAATCGGACCCAGAGTGACCCGGGCCACCAAATCGGACCCAGAGTGACCCGGGCCACCAAATCGGACCCAGAGTGACCCGGGCCACCAAATCGGACCCAGAGTGACCCGGGCCACCAAATCAGACCCAGAGTGACCCGGGCCTCCAAATCGGACCCAGGCCACCAAATCGGACCCAGAGTGACCCGGGCCACCAAATCGGACCCAGAGTGACCCGGGCCACCAAATCGGACCCAGAGTGACCCGGGCCACCAAATCGGACCCAGAGTGACCCGGGCCACCAAATCGGACCCAGAGTGACCCGGGCCACCAAATCGGACCCAGAGTGACCCGGGCCACCAAATCGGACCCAGAGTGACCCGGGCCACCAAATCGGACCCAGAGTGACCCGGGCCACCAAATCGGACCCAGAGTGACCCGGGCCTCCAAATCGGACCCAGAGTGACCCGGCCCACCAAATCGGACCCAGAGTGACCCGGCCCACCAAATCGGACCCAGAGTGACACGGCCCACCAAATCGGACCCAGAGTGACCCGGCCCACCAAATCGGACCCAGAGTGACCCGGGCCACCAAATCGGACCCAGAGTGACCCGGGCCACCAAATCGGACCCAGAGTGACCCGGCCCACCAAATCGGACCCAGAGTGACCCGGGCCACCAAATCGGACCCAGAGTGACCCGGGCCACCAAATCGGACCCAGAGTGACCCGGGCCACCAAATCGGACCCAGAGTGACCCGGGCCACCAAATCGGACCCAGAGTGACCGGGGCCACCAAATCGGACCCAGAGTGACCCGGGCCACCAAATCGGACCCAGAGTGACCCGGGCCACCAAATCGGACCCAGAGTGACCCGGGCCACCAAATCGGACCCAGAGTGACCCGGGCCACCAAATCGGACCCAGAGTGCCCCGGGCCACCAAATCGGGCCCAGAGTGCCCCGGGCCTCCAAATCGGACCCAGAGTGCCCCGGGCCACCAAATCGGACCCAGAGTGACCCGGGCCACCAAATCGGACCCAGAGTGCCCCGGGCCACCAAATCGGACCCAGAGTGACCCGGGCCACCAAATCGGACCCAGAGTGACCCGGGCCACCAAATCGGACCCAGAGTGCCCCGGGCCACCAAATCGGACCCAGAGTGACCCGGGCCACCAAATCGGACCCAGAGTGACCCGGGCCACCAAATCGGACCCAGAGTGACCCGGGCCACCAAATCGGACCCAGGCCACCAAATCGGACCCAGAGTGACCCGGGCCACCAAATCGGACCCAGAGTGACCCGGGCCACCAAATCGGACCCAGAGTGACCCGGGCCACCAAATCGGACCCAGAGTGACCCGGCCCACCAAATCGGACCCAGAGTGACCCGGTCCACCAAATCGGACCCAGAGTGACCCGGCCCACCAAATCGGACCCAGAGTGACCCGGCCCACCAAATCGGACCCAGAGTGACCCGGGCCACCAAATCGGACCCAGA
Source organism: Ranitomeya variabilis (assembly GCF_051348905.1). Classification (NCBI taxonomy): domain Eukaryota; kingdom Metazoa; phylum Chordata; class Amphibia; order Anura; family Dendrobatidae; genus Ranitomeya; species Ranitomeya variabilis. Next base: position 221,887,229 of record NC_135233.1, read on the forward strand.
GTGACCCGGGCCACCAAATCGGACCCAGAGTGACCCGGGCCACCAAATCGGAACCAGAGTGACCCGGGCCACCAAATCGGACCCAGAGTGACCCGGGCCACCAAATCGGACCCAGAGTGACCCGGGCCTCCAAATCGGACCCAGAGTGACCCGGCCCACCAAATCGGACCCAGAGTGACCCGGCCCACCAAATCGGACCCAGAGTGACCCGGCCCACCAAATCGGACCCAGAGTGACCCGGCCCACTAAATCGGACCCAGAGTGACCCGGGCCACCAAATCGGACCCAGAGTGACCCGGGCCACCAAATCGGACCCAGAGTGACCCGGGCCACCAAATCGGACCCAGAGTGACCCGAGCCACCAAATCGGACCCAGAGTGACCCGGGCCACCAAATCGGACCCAGAGTGACCCGGGCCTCCAAATCGGACCCAGGCCACCAAATCGGACCCAGAGTGACCCGGGCCACCAAATCGGACCCAGAGTGACCCGGGCCACCAAATCGGACCCAGAGTGACCCGGCCCACCAAATCGGACCCAGAGTGACCCGGTCCACCAAATCGGACCCAGAGTGACCCGGCCCACCAAATCGGACCCAGAGTGACCCGGCCCACCAAATCGGACCCAGAGTGACCCGGGCCACCAAATCGGACCCAGAGTGACCCGGGCCACCAAATCGGACCCAGAGTGACCCGGGCCACCAAATCGGACCCAGAGTGACCCGGGCCACCAAATCGGACCCAGAGTGACCCGGGCCACCAAATCGGACCCAGAGTGACCCGGGCCTCCAAATCGGACCCAGAGTGACCCGGCCCACCAAATCGGACCCAGAGTGACCCGGCCCACCAAATCGGACCCAGAGTGACCCGGCCCACCAAATCGGACCCAGAGTGACCCGGCCCACTAAATCGGACCCAGAGTGACCCGGGCCACCAAATCGGACCCAGAGTGACCCGGGCCACCAAATCGGACCCAGAGTGACCCGGGCCACCAAATCGGACCCAGAGTGACCCGGGCCACCAAATCGGACCCAGAGTGACCCGAGCCACCAAATCGGACCCAGAGTGACCCGGGCCACCAAATCGGACCCAGAGTGACCCGGGCCTCCAAATCGGACCCAGGCCACCAAATCGGACCCAGAGTGACCCGGGCCACCAAATCGGACCCAGAGTGACCCGGGCCACCAAATCGGACCCAGAGTGACCCGGGCCACCAAATCGGACCCAGAGTGACCCGGGCCACCAAATCGGACCCAGAGTGACCCGGGCCACCAAATCGGACCCAGAGTGACCCGGGCCACCAAATCGGACCCAGAGTGACCCGGGCCACCAAATCGGACCCAGAGTGACCCGGGCCACCAAATCGGACCCAGAGTGACCCGGGCCTCCAAATCGGACCCAGAGTGACCCGGGCCACCAAATCGGACCCAGAGTGACCCGGGCCACCAAATCGGACCCAGAGTGACCCGGGCCACCAAATCGGACCCAGAGTGACCCGGGCCACCAAATCGGACCCAGAGTGACCCGGGCCACCAAATCGGACCCAGAGTGACCCGGGCCACCAAATCGGACCCAGAGTGACCCGGGCCACCAAATCGGACCCAGAGTGACCCGGGCCACCAAATCGGACCCAGAGTGACCCGGGCCACCAAATCGGACCCAGAGTGACCCGGGCCACCAAATCGGACCCAGAGTGACCCGGGCCACCAAATCGGACCCAGAGTGCCCCGGGCCACCAAATCGGGCCCAGAGTGCCCCGGGCCTCCAAATCGGACCCAGAGTGCCCCGGGCCACCAAATCGGACCCAGAGTGCCCCGGGCCACCAAATCGGACCCAGAGTGCCCCGGGCCACCAAATCGGACCCAGAGTGCCCCGGGCCACCAAATCGGACCCAGAGTGCCCCGGGCCACCAAATCGGACCCAGAGTGCCCCGGGCCACCAAATCGGACCCAGAGTGCCCCGGGCCACCAAATCGGACCCAGAGTGCCCCGGGCCACCAAATCGGACCCAGAGTGACCCGGGCCACCAAATCGGACCCAGAGTGACCCGGGCCACCAAATCGGACCCAGAGTGACCCGGGCCACCAAATCGGACCCAGAGTGACCCGGGCCTCCAAATCGGACCCAGAGTGACCCGGCCCACCAAATCGGACCCAGAGTGACCCGGCCCACCAAATCGGACCCAGAGTGACCCGGCCCACCAAATCGGACCCAGAGTGACCCGGGCCACCAAATCGGACCCAGAGTGACCCGGGCCACCAAATCGGACCCAGAGTGACCCGGGCCACCAAATCGGACCCAGAGTGACCCGGGCCACCAAATCGGACCCAGAGTGACCCGAGCCACCAAATCGGACCCAGAGTGACCCGAGCCACCAAATCGGACCCAGAGTGACCCGGGCCACCAAATCGGACCCAGAGTGACCCGGGCCTCCAAATCGGACCCAGGCCACCAAATCGGACCCAGAGTGACCCGGGCCACCAAATCGGACCCAGAGTGACCCGGGCCACCAAATCGGACCCAGAGTGACCCGGGCCACCAAATCGGACCCAGAGTGACCCGGGCCACCAAATCGGACCCAGAGTGACCCGGGCCACCAAATCGGACCCAGAGTGACCCGGGCCACCAAATCGGACCCAGAGTGACCCGGGCCACCAAATCGGACCCAGAGTGACCCGGGCCACCAAATCGGACCCAGAGTGACCCGGGCCTCCAAATCGGACCCAGAGTGACCCGGCCCACCAAATCGGACCCAGAGTGACCCGGCCCACCAAATCGGACCCAGAGTGACCCGGCCCACCAAATCGGACCCAGAGTGACCCGGCCCACCAAATCGGACCCAGAGTGACCCGGGCCACCAAATCGGACCCAGAGTGACCCGGGCCACCAAATCGGACCCAGAGTGACCCGGGCCACCAAATCGGACCCAGAGTGACCCGGGCCACCAAATCGGACCCAGAGTGACCCGGGCCACCAAATCGGACCCAGAGTGACCCGGGCCACCAAATCGGACCCAGAGTGACCCGAGCCACCAAATCGGACCCAGAGTGACCCGGGCCACCAAATCGGACCCAGAGTGACCCGGGCCTCCAAATCGGACCCAGAGTGACCCGGGCCACCAAATCGGACCCAGAGTGACCCGGGCCACCAAATCGGACCCAGAGTGACCCGGGCCACCAAATCGGACCCAGAGTGACCCGGGCCACCAAATCGGACCCAGAGTGACCCGGGCCACCAAATCGGACCCAGAGTGACCCGGGCCACCAAATCGGACCCAGAGTGACCCGGGCCACCAAATCGGACCCAGAGTGACCCGGGCCACCAAATCGGACCCAGAGTGACCCGGGCCACCAAATCGGACCCAGAGTGACCCGGGCCACCAAATCGGACCCAGAGTGACCCGGGCCACCAAATCGGACCCAGAGTGACCCGGGCCACCAAATCGGACCCAGAGTGACCCGGGCCACCAAATCGGACCCAGAGTGACCCGGGCCACCAAATCGGACCCAGAGTGACCCGGGCCACCAAATCGGACCCAGAGTGACCCGGGCCACCAAATCGGACCCAGAGTGACCCGGGCCACCAAATCGGACCCAGAGTGACCCGGGCCACCAAATCGGACCCAGAGTGACCGGGGCCACCAAATCGGACCCAGAGTGACCGGGGCCACCAAATCGGACCCAGAGTGACCCGGGCCACCAAATCGGACCCAGAGTGACCCGGGCCACCAAATCGGACCCAGAGTGACCCGGGCCACCAAATCGGACCCAGAGTGCCCCGGGCCACCAAATCGGGCCCAGAGTGCCCCGGGCCTCCAAATCGGACCCAGAGTGACCCGGGCCACCAAATCGGACCCAGAGTGACCCGGGCCACCAAATCGGACCCAGAGTGCCCCGGGCCACCAAATCGGACCCAGAGTGCCCCGGGCCACCAAATCGGACCCAGAGTGCCCCGGGCCACCAAATCGGACCCAGAGTGCCCCGGGCCACCAAATCGGACCCAGAGTGCCCCGGGCCACCAAATCGGACCCAGAGTGCCCCGGGCCACCAAATCGGACCCAGAGTGACCCGGGCCACCAAATCGGACCCAGAGTGACCCGGGCCACCAAATCGGACCCAGGCCACCAAATCGGACCCAGAGTGACCCGGGCCACCAAATCGGACCCAGAGTGACCCGGGCCACCAAATCGGACCCAGAGTGACCCGGGCCACCAAATCGGACCCAGGCCACCAAATCGGACCCAGAGTGACCCGGGCCACCAAATCGGACCCAGAGTGACCCGGGCCACCAAATTGGACCCAGAGTGGCCCCGCCCACCAAATCCTCAACTACCAAACCAGCATCTGAGGGGCACCCAAGTGTGAAAGTCTTGCAGGGGCAGCCCGGGCACCATTCCAAGCACTATCTGTAGTTCCTTCAGGAAATACCCATCTAGTTATAGTGCTTTGGAACAAAGCACTATACTGTTATTCCACCGTGGTAAACTTCTTCTTATTATTATTTTTCTTATTATTAGGCTTTTTTCGCAGTTAATGCGGCCCGAACCGCTGAACGCACAGACTCCAGTGAGGTGTCATTTCGAAGCCAGCGTCCACGAGAGGTGTGCTAAGTTATTTTCATGTCGATCGGATTTGTAGTTTTGGCGCAATTTGCATTTGAAAATTGTTTCCCCCTCATTGGAAAGCATTGTTTCAATGCATTTCAATAGGGAAATTTTGCTATACGTTTAAAATGGGCTGGTTTCTGAGGCAATTTCTAAAAATAACTTAACTGCCAAATGCCACCTGGCTGATTAGCTCATTGATATGCGCAGTCAGACACAGTTACTATGCCAACGCCAACCAACTCCACCAGGTCACCATTTTGTCAGATAATATCAGCTCTTAAAGTGACAGCACAGCACAATTCAAAAGGACTATCTGTAGTCTTATTATTACAGTATAAAGCGCAGAGCCCCGCAGCATACAGCGCAGAGCCGCGCAGCATATAGCGCAGAGCCCCGCAGTATACAGCGCAGAGCTCCGCATTATACAGCGCGGAGCCGCGCAGCATACAGCGCGGAGCCGCGCAGCATACAGCGCGGAGCCGCGCAGCATACAGCGCGGAGCCGCGCAGCATACAGCGCGGAGCCCCGCAGCATACAGCGCGGAGCCGCGCATTATACAGCGCAGAGCCCCGCAGCATAAAGCGCAGAGCTCCGCAGCATACAGCGCGGAGCCGCGCAGCATACAGCGCGGAGCCGCGCAGCATACAGCGCGGAGCCGCGCAGCATACAGCGCTGAGCCCCGCAGCATACAGCGCGGAGCCCCGCAGCATACAGCGCGGAGCCGCGCATTATACAGCGCGGAGCCGCGCAGCATACAGCGCGGAGCCGCGCAGCATACAGCGCGGAGCCGCGCAGCATACAGCGCGGAGCCGCGCAGCATACAGTGCGGAGCCCCGCAACATACAGCGCGGAGCCCCGCAGCATACAGCGCGGAGCCGCGCATTATACAGCGCGGAGCCGCGCAGCATACAGCGCGGAGCCGCGCAGCATACAGCGCGGAGCCGCGCAGCATACAGCGCGGAGCCGCGCAGCATACAGCGCGGAGCCGCGCAGCATACAGCGCGGAGCCGCGCAGCATACAGCGCGGAGCCGCGCAGCATACAGCGCAGAGCCGCGCAGTATACAGCGCCCACCAAATCGGACCCAGAGTGGCTACAACTACCAAACCAGCGCCTGAGGGGCACCCAAGTGTGAAAGTCTTGCTGGGGCAACCCGGGCACCATTCCAAAGCACTATCTGTAGTTCCTTCAGGAAATACTCATCTTTTTCTCTCTGTTATCAGCCATTCCCCGTACTGCTGTCAGTCTATTTCTCTCTGTTATCAGCCATTCCCCTGTCCTGCTGTCAGTCTATTTCTTTCTGTTATCAGCCATTCCCCTGTCCTGCTGTCAGTCTATTTCTCTCTGTTATCAGCCATTCCGCGTCCTGCTGTCAGTCTATTTCTCTCTGTTATCAGCCATTCCCCGTCCTGCTGTCAGTCTATTTCTCTCTGTTATCAGCCATTCCCCTGTCCTGCTGTCAGTCTATTCTCTCTGTTATCAGCCATTCCCTTGTCCTGCTGTCAGTCTATTCTCTGTTATCAGCCATTCCCTTATCCTGCTGTCAGTCAGAGTGACCCGGCCCACCAAATCGGACCCAGAGTGACCCGGCCCACCAAATCGGACCCAGAGTGACCCGGCCCACCAAATCGGACCCAGAGTGACCCGGGCCACCAAATCGGACCCAGAGTGACCCGGCCCACCAAATCGGACCCAGAGTGACCCGGGCCACCAAATCGGACCCAGAGTGACCCGGGCCACCAAATCGGACCCAGAGTGACCCTGGCCACCAAATCGGACCCAGAGTGACCCGGGCCACCAAATCGGACCCAGAGTGACCCGGGCCACCAAATCGGACCCAGAGTGACCCGGGCCACCAAATCGGACCCAGAGTGGCCCGGGCCACCAAATCGGACCCAGAGTGGCCCGGGCCACCAAATCGGACCCAGAGTGGCCCGGGCCACCAAATCGGACCCAGAGTGGCCCGGGCCACCAAATCGGACCCAGAGTGGCCCGGGCCACCAAATCGGACCCAGAGTGGCCCGGGCCACCAAATCGGACCCAGAGTGGCCCGGGCCACCAAATCGGACCCAGAGTGGCCCGGGCCACCAAATCGGACCCAGAGTGGCCCGGGCCACCAAATCGGACCCAGAGTGGCCCGGCCCACCAAATCGGACCCAGAGTGACCCAGCCCACCAAATCGGACCCAGAGTGGCCCCGCCCACCAAATCCTCAACCCTAAGGAGCTACAACTACCAAACCAGCATCTGAGGGGCACCCAAGTGTGAAAGTCTTGCAGGGGCAGCCCGGGCACCATTCCAAAGCACTATCTGTAGTTCCTTCAGGAAATACCCATCTAGTTATTATTATTATGGTGCTTGAACCTCCTAGGTTCAAGCAACATATTGTAATCCGATTTCTTATATTTTATTATTATTATGGTGCTTGAACCTCCTAGGTTCAAGCAACATATTGTAATCCGATTTCTTATATTTTCTTATTATTATTATTATTATTATTATTCTTCTCCGCGTTTTCCGCAATTAATGCGGCCCGAACCGCTCGGCGCAGAGACCCCGTTCAGGCGGCGTTTCGAAGCCCTCGGTGGGGACAGGTGTGCTATGACTTTTATAGTCGATCCGATATGTAGATTTTATTTAAATCGCATTTAAAAAAAAAAAATTCCCATAGGAAATAATGGCGAACTTTCCATTACCCCAAACTTGACCTTCCAAAGATGGCAGCTATGCAAATGTACGGTATCCATTTTAGGACATGATCATTTATCACACGGCCCCGTGTGCAAAAGTAAGTGCGCCCCGGGCCCGTGTGCAAAAGTAAGTGCGCCCCCGGCCCCGTGTGCAAAAGTAAGTGCGCCCCCGGCCCCGTGTGCAAAAGTAAGTGCGCCCCCGGCCCCGTGTGCAAAAGTAAGTGCGCCCCCGGCCCCGTGTGCAAAAGTAATGGCGCCCCCGGCCCCGTGTGCAAAAGTAATGGCGCCCCCGGCCCCGTGTGCAAAAGTAATGGCGCCCCCGGCCCCGTGTGCAAAAGTAATGGCGCCCCCGGCCCCGTGTGCAAAAGTAATGGCGCCCCCGGCCCCGTGTGCAAAAGTAATGGCGCCCCCGGCCCCGTGTGCAAAAGTAATGGCGCCCCCGGCCCCGTGTGCAAAAGTAATGGCGCCCCCGGCCCCGTGTGCAAAAGTAATGGCGCCCCCGGCCCCGTGTGCAAAAGTAATGGCGCCCCCGGCCCCGTGTGCAAAAGTAATGGCGCCCCCGGCCCCGTGTGCAAAAGTAATGGCGCCCCCGGCCCCGTGTGCAAAAGTAATGGCGCCCCCGGCCCCGTGTGCAAAAGTAAGTGCGCCCCCGGCCCCGTGTGCAAAAGTAAGTGCGCCCCCGGCCCCGTGTGCAAAAGTAATGGCGCCCCCGGCCCCGTGTGCAAAAGTAATGGCGCCCCCGGCCCCGTGTGCAAAAGTAATGGCGCCCCCGGCCCCGTGTGCAAAAGTAATGGCGCCCCCGGCCCCGTGTGCAAAAGTAATGGCGCCCCCGGCCCCGTGTGCAAAAGTAATGGCGCCCCCGGCCCCGTGTGCAAAAGTAATGGCGCCCCCGGCCCCGTGTGCAAAAGTAATGGCGCCCCCGGCCCCGTGTGCAAAAGTAATGGCGCCCCCGGCCCCGTGTGCAAAAGTAATGGCGCCCCCGGCCCCGTGTGCAAAAGTAATGGCGCCCCCGGCCCCGTGTGCAAAAGTAATGGCGCCCCCGGCCCCGTGTGCAAAAGGAAGCGCGCCCCCGGCCCCGTGTGCAAAAGTAAGCGCGCCCCCGGCCCCGTGTGCAAAAGTAATGGTGACCCCGGCCCCGTGTGCAAAAGTAATGGCGCCCCCGGCCCCGTGTGCAAAAGTAATGGCGGCCCCGTGTGCAAAAGTAATGGCGCCCTTGGCCCCGTGTGCAAAAGTAAGCGCGCCCCCGGCCCCGTGTGCAAAAGTAAGCGCGCCCCCGGCCCCGTGTGCAAAAGTAAGTGCGCCCCGGTCCCGGGTGTGCAAAAGTAAGTGCTCCCCTGGTGTGTGAAGTGCTGCTGTAAAGCTGGCAGCGCTGTTCAAGCACCATGTATTTCCTTCAGGAAATGCCCATCTAGTTATGGTGCTTGAACCTCCTAGGTTCAAGCAACATATTGTAATCCGATTTCTTATATTTTATTCTTCTTCTTCTCCGCGTTTTCCGCAATTAATGCGGCCCGAACCGCTCGGCGCAGAGACCCCGTTCAGGCGGCGTTTCGAAGCCCTCGGTGGGGACAGGTGTGCTATGACTTTTATAGTCGATCCGATATGTAGATTTTATTTAAATCGCATTTAAAAAAAAAAATTTCCCATAGGAAATAATGGCGAACTTTCCATTACCCCAAACTTGACCTTCCAAAGATGGCAGCTATGCAAATGTACGGTATCCATTTTAGGACATGATCATTTATCACACGGCCCCGTGTGCAAAAGTAAGTGCGCCCCCGGCCCCGTGTGCAAAAGTAAGTGCGCCCCCGGCCCCGGGTGCAAAAGTAAGTGCGCCCCCGGCCCCGTGTGCAAAAGTAAGTGCGCCCCCGGCCCCGGGTGCAAAAGTAAGTGCGCCCCCGGCCCCGTGTGCAAAAGTAAGTGCGCCCCCGGCCCCGTGTGCAAAAGTAAGTGCGCCCCCGGCCCCGTGTGCAAAAATAAGTGCGCCCCCGGCCCCGTGTGCAAAAGTAAGTGCGCCTCCGGCCCTGGGTGCAAAAGTAAGTGCGCCCCCGGCCCCGTGTGCAAAACTAAGTGCGCCCCCGGCCCCGTGTGCAAAAGTAAGTGCGCCCCCGGCCCCGTGTGCAAAAGTAAGTGCGCCCCCGGCCCCGTGTGCAAAAGTAAGTGCGCCCCCGGCCCCGTGTGCAAAAGTAAGTGCGCCCCCGGCCCCGTGTGCAAAAGTAAGTGCGCCCCCGGCCCCGTGTGCAAAAGTAAGTGCGCCCCCGGCCCCGTGTGCAAAAGTAAGTGCGCCCCCGGCCCCGTGTGCAAAAGTAAGTGCGCCCCCGGCCCCGTGTGCAAAAGTAAGTGCGCCCCCGGCCCCGTGTGCAAAAGTAAGTGCGCCCCCGGCCCCGTGTGCAAAAGTAAGTGCGCCCCCGGCCCCGTGTGCAAAAGTAAGTGCGCCCCCGGCCCCGTGTGCAAAAGTAAGGGCGCCCCCGGCCTCGTGTGCAGAAGTAAGTGCGCCCCCGGCCCCGTGTGCAAAAGTAAGTGCGCCCCCGGCCCCGTGTGCAAAAGTAAGTGCGCCCCCGGCCCCCTGTGCAAAAGTAAGTGCGCCCCCGGACCCGTGTGCAAAAGTAAGTGCGCCCCCGGACCCGTGTGCAAAAGTAAGTGCACCCCCGGCCCCGTGTGCAAAAGTAAGTGCGCCCCCGGCCCCGTGTGCAAAAGTAAGTGCGCCCCCGGCCCCGTGTGCAAAAGTAAGTGCGCCCCCGGCCCCGTGTGCAAAAGTAAGTGCGCCCCCGGCCCCGTGTGCAAAAGTAAGTGCGCCCCCGGCCCCGTGTGTGAAAAGTAAGTGCCCCCGTGTGTGAAAAGTAAGTGCCCCCCGGCCCCGTGTGTGAAAAGTAAGTGCCCCCCGGCCCCGTGTGTGAAAAGTAAGTGCCCCCCCGGCCCCGTGTGTGAAAAGTAAGTGACCCACAACTCTGACCTGTATATAGGAGTCTGTATATAGGGGGATGTCTGTATATAGGAGTGGTGTCTGTATTTAGAGGGATGTCTGTATATAGGAGTGGTGTCTGTATATAGGGGGATGTCTGTATATAGGAGTGGTGTCTGTATATAGGGGATTGTCTGTATATAGGAGTGGTGTCTGTATATAGAGGGATGTCTGTATATAGGAGTGGTGTCTGTATATAGAGGGATGTCTGTATATAGGAGTGATGTCTGTATATAGGGGGATGTCTGTATATAGGAGTGGTGTCTGTATATAGAGGGATGTCTGTATATAAGAGTGGTGTCTGTATATAGAGGGATGTCTATATATAGGAGTGGTGTCTGTATATAGAGGGATGTCTGTATATAGGAGTGGTGTCTGTATATAGAGGGATGTCTGTATATAAGAGTGGTGTCTGTACATAGGGGGATGTCTGTATATAGGAGTGGTGTCTGTATATAGAGGGATATCTGTATACAGGAGAGATGTCTGTATATAGAGGGATGTCTGTATATAGGAGTGGTGTCTGTACATAGAGGGATGTCTGTATATAGGAGTGGTGTCTGTATATAGAGGGATGTCTGTATATAGGAGTGGTGTCTGTATACAGAGGGATGTCTGTATATAGGAGTGGTGTCTGTATACAGAGGGATGTCTGTATATAAGAGTGGTGTCTGTATATAGGGGGATGTCTGTATATAGGAGTGGTGTCTGTATATAGAGGGATGTCTGCATATAGGAGTGGTGTCTGTATATAGGGGGATGTCTGTATATAGGAGTGGTGTCTGTATATAGGGGGATGTCTGTATATAGGAGTGGTGTCAGTATATAGGGGGATGTCTGTATATAGGAGTAGTGTCTGTATATAGGGGGATGTCTGTATATAGGAGTGGTGTCTGTATATAGGGGGATATCTGTATATAGGAGTGGTGTCTGTATATAGAGGGATGTCTCTATATAGGAGAGATGTCTGTATATACAGGGATGTCTGTATATAGGAGTGGTGTCTGTATATAGAGGGATGTCTGTATATTGGAGTGGTGTCTGTATATAGAGGGATGTCTGTATATAGGAGTGGTGTCTGTATACAGAGGGATGTCTGTATATCGGAGTGGTGTCTGTATATAGAGGGATGTCTGTATATAGGAGTGGTGTCTGTATATAGGGGGATGTCTGTATATAGGAGTGGTGTCTGTATATAAGGGGATATCTGTATATAGGAGTGGTGTCTGTATATAGAGGGATGTCTGTATATAGGAGTGGTGTCTGTATACAGAGGGATGTCTGTATATAGGAGTGGTGTCTGTATACAGGGGGATGTCTGTATATAGGAGTGGTGTCTGTATATAGGGGGATGTCTGTATATAGGAGTGGTGTCTGTATATAGAGGGATGTCTCTATGTAGGAGAGATGTCTGTATATACAGGGATGTCTGTATATAGGAGTGGTGTCTGTATATAGAGGGATGTCTGTATATAGGAGTGGTGTCTGTATATAGAGGGATGTCTGTATATAGGAGTGGTGTCTGTATATAGAGGGATGTCTGTATATAGGAGTGGTGTCTGTATACAGGGGGATGTCTGTATATAGGAGTGGTGTCTGTATATAGAGGGATGTCTGTATATAGGAGTGGTGTCTGTATATAGAGGGATGTCTGTATGTAGGAGTGGTGTCTGTATACAGAGGGATGTCTGTATATAGGAGTGGTGTCTGTATATAGGGGGATGTCTGTATATAGGAGTGGTGTCTGTATATAGGGGGATATCTGTATATAGGAGTGGTGTCTGTATATAGAGGGATGTCTGTATATAGGAGTGGTGTCTGTATATAGAGGGATGTCTGTATATAGGAGTGGTGTCTGTATATAGAGGGATGTCTGTATATAGGAGTGGTGTCTGTATATAGAGGGATGTCTGTATATAGGAGTGGTGTCTGTATATAGAGGGATGTCTGTATATAGGAGTGGTGTCTGTATATAGAGGGATGTCTGTATATAGGAGTGGTGTCTGTATATAGGGGGATGTCTGTATATAGGAGTGGTGTCTGTATATAGAGGGATGTCTGTATATAGGAGAGATGTCTGTATATAGAGGGATGTCTGTATATAGGAGTGGTGTCTGTATATAGAGGGATGTCTGTATATAGGAGTGGTGTCTGTATATAGAGGTATGTCTGTATATAGGAGAGATGTCTGTATATAGAGAGATGTCTGTATATAGGAGTTCTGTCTGTATACAGAGGGATGTCTGTATATAGGAGTGGTGTCTCTATATAGGGGGATGTCTGAATATAGGAGATATGTCTGTATATAGAGTGATGTCTGTATATAGGAGTGGTGTCTGTATATAGAGGGATGTCTGTATATAGGAGTGGTGTCTGTATATAGAGGGATGTCTGTATATAGAAGTGGTGTCTGTATACAGAGGGATGTCTGTATATAGGAGTGGTGTCTGTATATAGGGGGATGTCTGTATATAGGAGTGGTGTCTGTATATAGGGGGATGTCTGTATATAGGAGTGGTGTCTGTATATAGAGGGATGTCTGTATATAGGAGTGGTGTCTGTATATAGAGGGATGTCTGTATATAAGAGTGTTGTCTGTATATAGAGGGATGTCTGTTTATAGGAGTGGTGTATGTATATAGAGGGATGTCTGTATATAGGAGTGGTGTCTGTATATAGAGGGATGTCTGTATATAGGAGTGGTGTCTGTATATAGGGGAATGTCTGTATATAGGAGAGATGTCTGTATATAGAGGGATGTCTGTATATAGGAGTGGTGTCTGTATATAGAGGGATGTCTGTATATAGGAGTGGTGTCTGTATATAGGGGGATGTCTGTATATAGGAGTGGTGTCTGTATATAGAGGGATGTCTGTATATAGGAGTGGTGTCTGTATATAGAGGGATGTCTGTATATAGGAGTGGTGTCTGTATATAGGGGAATGTCTGTATATAGGAGAGATGTCTGTATATAGAGGGATGTCTGTATATAGGAGTGGTGTCTGTATATAGAGGGATGTCTGTATATAGGAGTGGTGTCTGTATATAGGGGGATGTCTGTATATAGGAGTGGTGTCTGTATATAGAGGGATGTCTGTATATAGGAGTGGTGTCTGTATATAGGGGGATGTCTGTATATAGGAGTGGTGTCTGTATATAGAGGGATGTCTGTATATAGGAGAGATGTCTGTATATAGAGGGATGTCTGTATATAGGAGTGGTGTCTGTATATAGAGGGATGTCTGTAAATAGGAGAGATGTCTGTATATAGAGGGATGTCTGTATATAGGAGTGGTGTCTGTATATAGAGGGATGTCTGTATATAAGAGTGGTGTCTGTATATAGGGGGATGTCTGTATATAGGAGTGGTGTCTGTATATAGAGGGATGTCTGTATATAGGAGAGGTGCCTGCATATAGGAGTGGTGTCTGTATATAGGAGTGGTGTCTGTATACAGAGGGATGTCTGTATATAGGATTGGTGTCTGTATATAGGGGGATGTCTGTATATTGTAGTGCTGTCTGTATATAGGGGTATGTCTGTATAAAGGAGTGGTATCTGTATATAGAGGGATCTCTGTATATGGTAGTGGTGTCTGTATATAGAGGGATGTCTGTATGTAGGAGTTGTGTCTGTATATAGGAGTGGTGTCTGTATATAGGAGTAATGTCTGTATATAAGAGGATGTGGCCAAAGTGGCTACCAAGGATTCCTGCATGCCAAAATGGCTACCAAGGGGCCAATGTTGCTAACAAGGGCCCCCGCACATCAAAGTGGCTACCAAGGGGCCAAATTGGATACCCAGGGGCAGGGCCCTGCATGCCAGACTTGCTCCTGAGGTTCATTGGCAGCTGGCAGCGCTGTTCAAGCACCATGTATTTCCTTCAGGAAATGCCCATCTAGTTATTATTATTATTCTTCTCCGCGTTTTCCGCAATTAATGCGGCCCGAACCGCTCGGCGCAGAGACCCCGTTCAGGCGGCGTTTCGAAGGCCTCGGTGGGGACAGGTGTGCTATGACTTTTATAGTCGATCCGATATGTAGATTTTATTTAAATCGCATTTAAAAAAAAAAATTTCCCATAGGAAATAATGGCGAACTTTCCATTACCCCCAGCTTGACCTTCCAAAGATGGCAGCTATGCAAATGTACGGTGTCCATTTTAGGACATGATCATTTATCACAGTCAAACATCAGAATAAAGTGAATATGACACTCTCTCGTCCCGTGTGTGAAAAGTAAGTGCCCCCCCCCCCGGCCCCGTGTGTGAAAAGTAAGTGCCCCCCGGCCCCGTGTGTCAAAAGTAAGTGCCCCCCGGCCCCGTGTGTGAAAAGTAAGTGCCCCCCCGGTCCCGTGTGTGAAAAGTAAGTGCCCCCCCGGCCCCGTGTGTGAAAAGTAAGTGCCCCCCGGCCCCGTGTGTGAAAAGTAAGTGCCCCCCCGGCCCCGTGTGTGAAAAGTAAGTGCCCCCCCGGCCCCGTGTGTGAAATCGGAGGCCGAGGGTCCCCGGCCTCCAAATCGGAGGCCGAGGGTCCCCGGCCTCCAAATCGGAGGCCGAGGGTCCCCGGCCTCCAAATCGGAGGCCGAGGGTCCCCGGCCTCCAAATCGGAGGCCGAGGGTCCCCGGCCTCCAAATCGGAGGCCGAGGGTCCCCGGCCACCAAATCGGAGGCCGAGGGTCCCCGGCCTCCAAATCGGAGGCCGAGGGTCCCCGGCCTCCAAATCGGAGGCCGAGGGTCCGCGGCCTCCAAATCGGAGGCCGAGGGTCCGCGGCCTCCAAATCGGAGGCCGAGGGTCCCCGGCCTCCAAATCGGAGGCCGAGGGTCCCCGGCCTCCAAATCGGAGGCCGAGGGTCCCCGGCCTCCAAATCGGAGGCCGAGGGTCCCCGGCCTCCAAATCGGAGGCCGAGGGTCCCCGGCCACCAAATCGGAGGCCGAGGGTCCCCGGCCTCCAAATCGGAGGCCGAGGGTCCCCGGCCTCCAAATCGGAGGCCGAGGGTCCCCGGCCTCCAAATCGGAGGCCGAGGGTCCCCGGCCTCCAAATCGGAGGCCGAGGGTCCCCGGCCTCCAAATCGGAGGCCGAGGGTCCCCGGCCTCCAAATCGGAGGCCGAGGGTCCCCGGCCACCAAATCGGAGGCCGAGGGTCCCCGGCCTCCAAATCGGAGGCCGAGGGTCCCCGGCCACCAAATCGGAGGCCGAGGGTCCCCGGCCTCCAAATCGGAGGCCGAGGGTCCCCGGCCTCCAAATCGGAGGCCGAGGGTCCCCGGCCTCCAAATCGGAGGCCGAGGGTCCCCGGCCTCCAAATCGGAGGCCGAGGGTCCCCGGCCTCCAAATCGGAGGCCGAGGGTCCCCGGCCTCCAAATCGGAGGCCGAGGGTCCCCGGCCTCCAAATCGGAGGCCGAGGGTCCCCGGCCACCAAATCGGAGGCCGAGGGTCCCCGGCCTCCAAATCGATTAAAATGGCTACTGAGGATTCCTGCATGCCAAAATGGCTACCAAGGGGCCAAAGTTGCTAACAAGGGGCCCCACACATCAAAGTTTCTACCAAGGGGCCAAAGTTGCTAACAAGGGGCCCCGCACATCAAAGTGGCTACCAAGGGGCCAAATTGGACACCCAGGGGCAGGGCCCTGCATGCCAGACTTGCTCCTGAGGTTCATTGGCAGCTGGCAGTGCTGTTCAAGCACCATGTATTTCCTTCAGGAAATGCCCATCTAGTTATTATTATTAGGCTTTTTTCCGCAATTAATGCGGCCCGAACCGCTAAACGCACAGACTCCAGTGAGGTGTCATTTCGAAGCCAGCGTCCACGAGAGGTGTGCTAAGTATTTTTTGTGTCGATCGGATTTGTAGTTTTGGCGCAATTTGCGTTTGAAAATTGTTTTCCCCCCATTGGAAAGCATTGCTCAATGCATTTCAATAGGGAAATTTCCTCATTTGGTATAATGGCCTGATTTCTGAGGCAATTTCAAAACTGCCACCTGGCTGATTAGCTCATTCATATGCGCAGTCAGACGCAGTTACTATGCCAACGCCTACGAGCCCACTAGGAAACAGGTTTTGTCAGTCAGATAATATCAGCTCCTCTCTGTTATCAGCCATTCCCCTGTCCTCCTGTCAGTCTATTTATTCTTATTAGGCTTTTTTCCCGCAATTATTCTCTCTGTTATCAGCCATTCCCCGTACTGCTGTCAGTCTATTTCTCTCAGTTATCAGCCATTCCCCTGTCCTGCTGTCAGTCTATTCTCTCTGTTATCAGCCATTCCCCGTCCTGCTGTCAGTCTATTCTCTCTGTTATCAGCCATTCCCCCATCCTGCTGTCAGTCTATTTCTCTGTTATCAGCCATTCCCCTGTCCTGCTGTCAGTCTATTTCTCTCTGTTATCAGCCAATCCCCGTCCTGCTGTCAGTCTATTTCTCTCTGTTATCAGCCATTCCCTTGTCCTGCTGTCAGTCAGAGTGACCCGGGCCACCAAATCGGACCCAGAGTGACCCGGGCCACCAAATCGGACCCAGAGTGACCCGGGCCACCAAATCGGACCCAGAGTGACCCGGCCCACCAAATCGGACCCAGAGTGACCCGGCCCACCAAATCGGACCCAGAGTGACCCGGCCCACCAAATCGGACCCAGAGTGACCCGGCCCACCAAATCGGACCCAGAGTGACCCGGCCCACCAAATCGGACCCAGAGTGACCCGGGCCACCAAATCGGACCCAGAGTGACCCGGGCCACCAAATCGGACCCAGAGTGACCCGGGCCACCAAATCGGACCCAGAGTGACCCGGGCCACCAAATCGGACCCAGAGTGACCCGGGCCACCAAATCGGACCCAGAGTGACCCGGGCCACCAAATCGGACCCAGAGTGACCCGGGCCACCAAATCGGACCCAGAGTGACCCGGCCCACCAAATCGGACCCAGAGTGACCCGGCCCACCAAATCGGACCCAGAGTGACCCGGCCCACCAAATCGGACCCAGAGTGACCCGGCCCACCAAATCGGACCCAGAGTGACCCGGGCCACCAAATCGGACCCAGAGTGACCCGGGCCACCAAATCGGACCCAGAGTGACCCGGGCCACCAAATCGGACCCAGAGTGACCCGGGCCACCAAATCGGACCCAGAGTGACCCGGGCCACCAAATCGGACCCAGAGTGACCCGGGCCACCAAATCGGACCCAGAGTGACCCGGGCCGCCAAATCGGACCCAGAGTGACCCGGGCCGCCAAATCGGACCCAGAGTGACCCGGGCCGCCAAATCGGACCCAGAGTGGCACCGCCAGCCAAATCGGACCCAAAGTGGCGCCACCCACCAAATCGGACCCAGATTGGCGCCGCCCGCCAAATCGGACCCAGAGTGGCGCCGCCCGCCAAATCGGACCCAGAGTGGCGCCGCCCGCCAAATCGGACCCAGAGTGGTGCCGCCCGCCAAATCGGACCCAGAGTGGCGCCGCCCGCCAAATCGGTCCCAGAGTGACCCCGCCCACCAAATTGGTCCCAGAGTGACCCCGCCCACCAAATCGGACCCAGAGTGGCCTCACCCCTTTAGGGGCTACAACTACCAAGCCAGCGCCTGAGGGGCACCCAAGTGTGAAAGTCTTGCAGGGGCAGCCCGGGCACCATTCCAAAGCACTATCTGTAGTTCCTTCAGGAAATACCCATCTAGTTCTTAATGTGTGTGTGTTTTTTTTTAACCTTGTCATACTATTGGATTAGTAATGGATAGGTGTCTTGACACCTCTCCATTATTAACCAGGCTTAATGTCACCTTACAATATCAAGGTGGTATTAACCCCTTATTACCCCATACTAGAAACCTGCCTCCAATTAAGAGCAATCATACATCTTGCAGCCGTGAGAATGTGACGTAACAGTTTTGCTGCCCTTTTCCCCATCCCCCTAGGGGTAAGATTCTACAGATATATAGTCTGATGTAATCCAACTTCAGCATAAAGCACCTTGGAAATCAATGAACCCACCACCCTCCAGAAATTCTGAAGTTCCGAACTAGTCCAGAAGATATGATACGGTGTACCCACACCTAGGCCGCAACGCCATTCAGAAGATCAGGAGTATGGTACCAAAACATTAATATCTTAGGCTAGTTTCACACTAGCGTTCGGCAGGACTGCGGATGGTAGCCTACTTCCTCCCTGAAACCCTGCCTACACTCCGCCTACTTCTCCTTGCGTCATGCGGTGCCCTGCGTACCTATCTTTATCATTGGGTACGCAGGGACGTGCACTGTTTGTGGATGCCTCCGCATGCGCCACTTGGAAGCTGTGCCGACCGCAACACAATGGAACAAGTCACGGGGTCATCAGCTGACTGCCGTCTGTCGTAACCCATCGGCTACCTGTGATCACATCACGGGTGCCCTGATGGCCGTAAGTGAAGATGTGCACTCATCGGCGGTCCTGGCTCTAATACTCAGTCACAGCCTGCCGGGTATGGGGTGGACTCGCTGCATGAGCTCGCTCCATACACCCGCTTCCGACTTGCACCATGTATATACGGCGGCTCATGTCATGAAAGTGTTAAGAATATGACTTTGGTTTTGCCAGATTGGCTCTAGTTTCTGAAATATATAATAATTACAGTAGAATTCTGGCTTCAAAAAGTCGCTTTTCTAGCACTATAAGCCTACAAATTGAAATGCTTAAAATAATTATATGGGGTATTTTATTACCAAAGTCAAAATACCCTAAATCCATTAAAAAAAAAAAAAAAAAGTTTAACAATTGCCTACTTTTTTGGGAAATGAGACCACAACTGTATTAGATATTTACCAGGGGCTGCTAATAAGTTCATTTGCAAACATTTTGGTTTGGAAAGTTTAAATTACAGGAAATCTTACTGGAGTTTGCTGGTGTGCAAAACCATGAGGTGTCTATGTTCTCCATGGCACTGGCTTCCCAAACAAATATTTATCCTGAAAATGGCATGTTTCTCCTCTGTTGCTGAGGCTAGGATCGGTTCTGCAATCAGTCATCCACATTTCTTCTCATTGTAATGGAATGAGTGAGTACGCCGCCATCAGAACTTTAATAATGTCATCCCATGTGATAAAAATGCTATTTAATTTGATGTGTCTACAATGTAATAATAACTCATACAGGGCTGAGGTAATCTTTAATTTGTTGACAGTTTCAGCGACTTTGCTGTGGGGCAAAGCCTCTAATTAGAGGATATCCTCCCACTACTACATTCTCCTTTCTAAATATGGAGTCTCAGAACAGTGGAGTTTCCCTGTCATTCTTTGCTGCAGTTATTATGCAAGTTTACTACATGTCCTTAATAATGCCAGTAAGACACAACAGAGATTTACTAAGTAATGTTTACATTAAGGCAACGCTAAGAAGCTTATAGAAGCTCAGCTTATTAAAAATCTACTAGAATCGTTCTCACCTACGGTATGTATAGAAATTAATTTCATAAAGTTCCCAGTATTGTAGATATGCTATTAAAAAGTAGGTGCCACATTTTTCACCAGTATTGAACCTCTTTCACTCTGTAAAGCAGATAATGTTACTTCATGAGGCTATTCACATGCGCAAATAAAATCTGTGCATCTGTAAAGGAAGGGTTGAAACAGCATATCCGGAAGTAATACAATCTTCAAACTTGAAAAATTAAAATATCTTCATGTTGGCAGATAAAACACACTGACGCGTTTCTTGCACTGACAGTGCTCTTAGTCACCATACAATACACCATACAAATGTTCTGCTACTCTCATGCTATCCCTAAATTTGTACAAAAATCGGACGAATAACATCTCTTGGCTATCATTGAAGGGGTTTTTTTTCCAAATGCTCTGAAAATAATGTAATATGTGTCATTTTGTTTTTTTAAATAAGAAAAAAGCACACAAAAATATATGAATATTTGTGTATAGATTTTTTTCATCAGTTGTGACCAATCATGTAAAATATTGCATTGAATGCAGTGTTTGCAAATTGAAACATTGGTTGTACTCGTCATAAACTAAAGAGAGTAGCAGAATATATATCTGATATTACTGTGAAGGATGGGGAGATTTCATGGCAGCTTATAATCCTCCTCCGCCGGTGGCACCGCCTTCTCCGCTTCAAAGAAGGAATTTACACCTTCTCGCCTGCTAGCTAGTAACCAAACTCCTATCCAAAGTCCTCCTGCAAAGCCCATACTTTGTAACTGCTGTGTTCGACATCTAGGATTTCATAAGGAGAATATGGAGTTATCGTACGTCCTAGCCACACGTCGGTTTCATTTTGGAGATCTCTGGAACTGGCCAAATGCCGTCTGTGGTCTTAATCCGTTCTAGCAAACCAAGGTGAGGAGTTACAAAGAATGGCTAATGGGAGCAAGGTAGCAAAGTTGTGTTTGGTCTCAATGCGTAGCAGGGGCCCGGTCGGATCCAAACATGCCAAAATCACCTCCTTAAGACCATCCATTAACCCTTTCACCTCCCCAAAGCTATTTGCACCTTCATGACAGGCCAAATTTTACAATTCTGACCAGTGTCACTTTTTGTGGCAATAACTCGAACGCTTCAACAGATCACACGGATTCTCTTTTTTCGTGACATATTGTACTTCATGATAGTCTTAAAAATTATTCAATATGACTTGCATTTATTCATGAAAAAAAATGGAACTGTGGTGAAAATTTTGATAATTTTTCAATTTACAAACTTTTAATTTGTATGCCCGTATATTAGAGTTATGTCACACAAAATACAGAAACATTTTTTGTTAGGAAGTTAAAAGGATTAAAAATTGAAGTTAAAAGGGTTACAAGTTGAATTTTTAATTTTTTCAACTAAATTTGCAAAATCATTTTTTTAAGGACCACATTACATCTGAAGTGACTTTAATGGGTCTATATGATAGAAAATACAAAAATGTGACACCATTCTACAAACTGCACCCCTCAATGTGCTCAAAACCAAATTACACCAAAATTTGTCCCACAATTTCTGCTTAATGTGGAAGTGGCTACCACTCTTGTGGCATGCACAGAGAGGAGGTAATGACAAGCTTAGTAAGATGTCAGTCCATTGAGATATGAGGCCAGTTGACCGAAGGGTCACAACTTGGCTTCTCCAAACATCTTCATGGAGCCAGGCCATTCCTGGCCCCCACAAACGTATCCATGGGGCTCAGGCGACCAGTGGGTCCAAATCCTGACTACCCAAAATGTATCCATGGATTTGTGATGGTCAATGGAGCAGTTATGTATTTTTCCAAGAGGGGACGTGGTCTGGCAATCCTGTTGAATGACAAATCTGTGTACCTCATGATGGAGCCATGAGGTCTTGGCTGCTGTCTTGTTGAGTGTCTGGTTCTTTTGGTTGTCTGGCTGTCTAGGCCAAATCTGTCTCTTTCTGTATCTGGAGTTCTCTCCTTTTTATAGTTAACAAATGTCCTTCAAACCAGCATTCTCAGGTAAAGGGGCAGAATGGTGATCTATTTGCATAGTTTTTCCTACTCTGTTTTGCAAGTCAACAAGCTATCTGGCCTGGACAATATGTAATTAGCATATCCGCAAACATCATTGTTTAATGACCCCGCATGAAAGAAGAATCAACATTTCAGACTCTTGACCAACTGAAGAAAAAAGCAATTAAAAAGTAAAAAATATATATAGATAAGTCTATTCTTCCTGGCTTGCTGAAAATAGACATCTGGTTAATTAAGATACAATGCTATGTCCTCACATCCCCATATGTGGCTGTACAGTACTGCTTAGCCACACAGCGAGACTCGGGAGGGACAGAGCGCTATTTGCCTCCTGGAGTGCAGGTTTTCATAGAATAGTTTGTGGACTCCATATACAGAGCCCCTAAGTGCTAGAAGTGCAGAATACCCTTAAGTGACCCCATTTTAGAAATTACACCCTTTTGGGAATTTTTCTGCAGGTGTAGTGACTGTTTTGACTCCATGGATGTTTTCCAGAAACAAGCAGTAGTGGATGTTGCTGAGTGAAAATTGCTAACTGTCGTTGAAGTGACCAGTACATTGTGCCCATCTCATGCTTCTGGAGATATACACCCATAAATTAGGTGGGCTTTCATCACTACAGAAATGACAAACATGTGGATGTTAAATGTGGTTTAGGTACACTG
Organism: Ranitomeya variabilis; assembly: GCF_051348905.1. Taxonomy (NCBI): domain Eukaryota; kingdom Metazoa; phylum Chordata; class Amphibia; order Anura; family Dendrobatidae; genus Ranitomeya; species Ranitomeya variabilis. The sequence goes on from NC_135233.1 coordinate 221,909,582, forward strand.
CAGTGCTCAGAAGGGAGAAGAGCATTTGGATTTGGGAGCGCAGAATTCACTGAATTTCTTTTGGGGTGTGAGGAGCCATTTTGCTTTTTCAGAGTCCTTGTACAACTAGTAACATGGAAGCCCCGTATATTTCCAATCACAAGTAATAATCTTTATTTTTATATAGCGCCAACATATTCCGCAGCGCTTTACAGTTTGCACACATTATCATCACTGGGACTCACAATCTAAATTCCCTATCAGTATGTTTTTGTATGTGGGAGGAAACCGGAGAACTTGGAGGAAACCCACGTAAACACAGGGAGAACATACAAACTCCTTGCAGATGTTGTCCTTGGTAGGATTTGAACCCAGGACTCCAGCGCTGCAAAGCTGCCGTGCTAACCACTAAGCCACCGTGCTGCCCAACTGACAAACCTGAGTGAGGACTTGCTTTTTTGTGGAATGATTTGAAGCTTTTATTGGGAACATTTTGCAGAACATTTAAGATCACATATATCTGGTGCTCTACGCTGAGCACTTGCTTTGGAGTTCCCATTGAAATCTCCAAGTGACGTGATTCAGATGAAACCCCCGAGGGATTCATTCACTATAATGAGGCAGCGGAGTTACTCTAGACTTCACCTGGCCTCTGTTCAGGGATGTCTTTCTTTTCAGAAGTGCACAAAACTGTGGCCGATGGCGCTTTCCTGTATGCCTAAAAAGACGGGCACCATCGGATCACAAGCCAGATGGCATCCACAGTGTCTCCATCTGCTTCATTATAGGGAAACTTCCGCCAGGGGCTCCGTCTGAGTCACGTATTTCAGAGATTTACACAGAAACCCAGGTGTAAGCGATCAAAGTAGAGCTCAGGATAAATGTGCGACGAGCCTTACTTCAATGTTTTGGAGGCATAATGAACAAATCAGCAGCAAGTGAAGAATTGGTTTTATTTATTTTTTACGTCATTTCTTGTGCGGTATAGGCAACTTTAATCTTTGAGTCGGTTCAATTACAGCGAAACCAGATTTATATTGAGTTTTTATGTTTGGCTGCTGGGGGGGGGATCATTTAAACTTGGGTTGCTCTTTTATCTCGATCCACTAATCCACTCATCCGTTTTTTAGTTTAACTTCCCATTCTACTGGGGTTTTGTTTCTGGCCCAATATAATCCCGTTAGTGGACCGGGCTTGTATCTAAAAAGGAGCTTGTGGCAGTCCTACGGGGCTGTCTAGGTGCTGTTTCACTAGTGCTAGTGAAAAGGCCCTGTCAGGGTTGTGAGGGAGTATGTGCCACGTCAGTGACTGTGTTGGCCATATTCTCTAATTCCTCGTACCTTCCTGGACCTGTATGAACTGGGGATGTCTGGGTAAAACTGTGCCAAGCTGACCTTATTTGTCCCAGGGGGTGTGGAACGTCACATTGGTGCAAGTGAGGAGAGCGTACCACGTCATCCCTCGGACATACTTGTGACTTCAGGCGAGGTGTGGGTTCTTCACGTGTGGTGGCAGTGCTGGGACTCTGCGTGATTTCTCTGGTGCCATCCCCCACAATTCACATAGAAAAATAGAACATACTCTGGCAGCTAAACATTTCTTGGATAGACATGATGGTGATGTGGATATCTTCAGATTTTGGGGGATTTAAATGGGTGATACCAACTGTAAGAGGCCGCAGTTGGCAAAAGAAACTTATCTTCTGAGGGATGCTTTCTGGATCATTAAATTAAGAAAACTATTCCAATTACACATGTTTTGTTATACACATGTTTATTTCCTGTGTTAGAATAAGACGGAAAAAAAACAAAAATTGGACATAGCTTCAAGAAAATAAAACGGGCCGGACAAAATTGTTGGTACCCTCAACTAAATATTTAGTTGCACACCCTTTGGAATAAATAACTGCAATGAATTGCTTCCCATAACCATAAGCAAGCTTCTTACACCTCTCAACTGGAATTTTGGACAACTCTTCTTTTGCAAACTGCTCCCGGTCTCTCATATTTGAAGGGCACCTTCTCCCTACAGCAATTTTAAATCTCTCCACAGGTGATCAATTAGATTTAGATCCCGACTCATTGTTGTTTTCTTCAGAACTCTCCAGCGCTTTGTTTTCATCCATTTCTGGGTGCTTCTTGAAGTATGTTTGGGTTCGTTTCATTGTCCTGCTGGAAGACCCATAACCTAGGACGCAAACCCAGCTTTCTGACAATGGGCACTACATTACGACCTAAAATCCTTTGGTAATCTTCAGATTTCATAATATTTTGCACACAGTCAAGGCACCCAGAGCCAGCGGTAGAAAAATAGCCCCAAAACGTCTTTGCATCTCCATCTTATTTGACTTTATGTACTGTGTTCTTTTCTTTGTAGGCCTCATTCGGTTTTCCATAAACAGTATAATGATGTACTTTACCAAAAACTTCTATCTTGGTCTCATCTGTCCACAAGATTCTTTCCCAGAAGGATTTTGGCTTACTCACGTACAGTTTGACAAACTGCAGTCTAGCTTTTTTGTGCGTCTGTGTCAGCTGTGTGGTCCTCCTGGGTCTCCTGCCATAGCCTTTAATTTCATTCAAATGTTGACAGATAGTTGGTGCTGACACTGATGCACCCTGAGCCTGCAGGATAGCTTGAATTTATTTGGAACTTGATTGGGCTGCTTAGCCACCATATGGACTAACCTCTCATTAATTTTTCTCTGCCATCCACATCCAAGAAGATTAGCTGTATTGCCATGGCTTGCAAACCTCTTCATTATGTTGTGCACCGTGGACAATAGAACATCAGTATCTCTGGAGATGGACTTGTAACCTTGAGATTGTTGATATTTTTCAACAAATTTGGTTCTCAAGTCCTCACCCAGTTCTCTTCTTTTTCTGTATTCTATGGTTAGTGTGGCACACACAGACACGAAATACAAAGATTGAGTTAACTTCTCTCTTTTTTGTCTGGTTTCAGGTAATTTTCATATTGCCACACCTGTTACTTGCCACACCTGTTACTTGCCACAGGTGAGTTTGAACAAGCATCACGTGCTTGAAGCAGAGTTGTTTATCCACAACTTTGGAAATGTGCCAACGATTTTGTCTTGACCATTTTGGGGGTTTTGTGTGAAATTATGTCCAATTTGCATTTTTTCTGTTTTTTTGTTTTGTTGTTTCAATACACAAAATAAATTAAACGTGTATAACAAAACATGTGCAATTGCAATAATTTTCTGGGAGAATTACTTTATTTTCTGGAACAATTGCAAGGATGCCAACACTTTCGGCCACAGCTGTATACTATTAACCCCTTCACTACATATTTTGTATAGGTACATCATATGTCATATATCCCCCTGTGATGCGGGCTCTGGCGCTGAGCCCGCATCTTTTCCCAGACATGACAGGTGATTTGATCAGCTGTCATGTGCCCCTAACAGTCACGGGTGGAATCGTGATCCACCCGTGTCTGTTAACATGTTAAATGCCGCTATCAATCTCTGACAGCAGCATTCAACATGCTTGCGCCGGAAGTGTGTCGCTAACCACACCCATTGGCGCCCCTGTCACATGATCGCAGGACACCGATGGATTGGCATGACAATCGGAGGGTCTACAGAAGACCCCATGTGCTTGTTATTGTCAATCTGCTATGAGCGCCACCCAGTGACCGGTGTTGATAGCAGATGAGCATTTCTATGTGTAACACAAGTGATCAGAAGATCGCAGCTTCAAGTCTCCTAGGGAGACAATTGAAACCAGTAATCGCCCCCCTTTTGTCCCATTCAAATTAAAACAATAAAATAAATAAAAAATACACATATTTGGTATCACTGCATTCAAAAGCACCCTATCAAACAAAATATAAAAATAATTACTCTGATTGTTAAACGGCATAATGAGAAAATAATTAAAAACGCAACAATTACGGTTCTCTGGTCGCCGCAATATTGCAATAAAATGCAATAGCAGGCGATCAAAACATGGTATCTACCAAAAATAGTATACTATTTACACTATATGGTAAAAACAATTATATCATTCAAAACTTCAACTCATCCCGCATAAAACAATCCCTCACACGGCCATATTGTTGAAAAAAAAAAAAAAAATTATGGCTCTGGAAAGAGAGGGCTCAAAAATAGGAAAATGGCCTGGGGTGAAGGGGTTAATTTAATAATTCTGAAAGCTGCGGCCTTACAGACATGGCAATGCCAAATATGTTTATCAATTTAATTTTTCCTAGATTTAACACGGGGGCAATTTGAATTTGTAGATTATTTTTCAGATTTTTAAAAGATTTTTTTATTTTTAGTTTAATTTTAAGTCTTATATTTAACAAAAAAAAAACTTAACTTTAGTTTGCTTTTTTAATATTTTTTACATCTTTTTTTTATATATTGTTTTTGACTCTGATTTATAGTCCCCTTAGAAGATTTACGATAATTCGATGTGTACAGCACCATGGAATCAATGGTGCTATATAAATAAATAAATAATAATAATAATAATTCGATCACATGTTATATATACGGTGTATACTTGTGCTGCAGTATATACGGTAGTCAAAATAAAATTCTCCTATAAAGCCCAGCCCATGGCGGAGATAGCAGCCAATAGAGGCCTTCAGCAGGACCCTGGTTGCCATGACTACTAATCGCCCCTCCCCTTCCAATTTCATAATTTTAATGCATTCAAATGGTTAAACACAAGCCCTGGTCACTACTGTTCATAGGCAGATGCTGGCTGTATAACACAGCCAGCATTTTCCAGTTATGCTGTGAGCTCTGCTCCTGAGCCTGCTCCATACATTTGAAAACAAAGTGGAACGTTCTATTACATTTTATATCCTTAAGAGATTAAAATAGATATGCATTCATATGTTATGTAAATGTCATGCCTATTGAATCAGTATAGTATTGCATCTTCCTTTAAAAAAGGCCATCTTATGAACGTCAGTTAACTTCCTTGAAGATCGCACATCAGTATCATGGATAACATATTGATGCAATATAATATGTAATACATCAGTATTTCTTATCCATATTCAGATAATTTACTAATGGTATGAAACTGGCTAATGTCCCATTTAAGAACACTAATGCCAGCTTTAAATACCTAAAAAGTAACAAAAGATTTAATTCGTCTGCGTAGCGAATGTCAATAGGATTTATAGATGACTTATTTTTTTGTTCCTTTAAGACCAAATACTGTTTGAGATTACTCTCTAAAATAAGATATTTGTGTTTAGACATGAAAGAACAAGTTGGTGTTCGGCATCTTCATTAAAAACATAGAACTTTTAAATAGCACAGATTTAAAGTTTGAACAATATAATACATGTAAGCAGAAAACCAAGAACTATGTGCAGTCATACCCTATATGTAATTTCTGTGATGTTTGTAGTGAAACATTGTAACACATCACTTCTCCATACAGGCTAGGAAACAGGACACACTTGTCAGGATGAGACAAGACTTTAGCAACTTGTCAAATCTACCACAAATATTTCAGCGAAATAACTCCTTTCAAAGATGTTTTTGCATCTGATTCATGCCCTTTACTACTACCTATTAGGGCATATGCAAATAGCCTCTTCAGAGAGGAAGAGGAATTGAACTATAGCACCTATTGAGTGTAGCAATCCTAAAATTTAATATCTTCCCTTTAGCTAGCTTAGCCATAAGACTTGGGATAAGAAGCCAAACCAGAAATTCCATTTGGAGACACGTGTTTCATGGCGATTGCCTCTCCTCAGTGCAAAGCAGGAGATCTGATTTGGCTTGGTGTGAGACTAGAGGTCTAAAGGGTAACGTTTCTTCTTGTGGAGAGTGCCAGACCAGCATAAGGTGCCTTATAGGTTATGCAATGCACTCTTCACAAAGTGAAACATTCCCCCTTAGCCTCTTAGTCAAAGACCTCTCACCTAGTCAAACCAGATCTCTTGCTTTGCACTGAGGAGGGGTAAACACAACATGTGTCTGCAAATGGAGTTTCTGGTTTAACTTCTTATCTTAAGTCATATGGCAAGTCTCGTGTAAGGGTCAATACTACAATACTGACTTTTAGGATTGCTACTTCCAATAGGTGGCGCTAGGTTTCAAGACCTCTTCCTCTCTGAAGAGGCTTTTGGCATAATTAAATTAGCAGAATAGCATTGTATGGCCTATAAGTCTCCTTTCCCAAGCTTGGTATTCTCCACAAGGTGAAACAAGAAACATTGCCTATAAGGACATATGGACATTATAAAGAGTGTTCTATCACTAAGCACATTTCCTCTAGGGACAAAAACAGAATGGCTGCCTTTCTCCTGTTGCAGCTGCAACTTGTCACAGGAATAACAGCTGATCATTAAAGGTTTTAGATGGTGGATTAATGTCAATCATCTGATCTCCAGCCTTCATTTCTAGAAGCAGGTACCTGCAATATAACAAAGGATCTGTCCATATTAGTCACATCAAACACTGGACATATTGTAGAAATTCTGCTTAAGAGCTGCTGAATTTTACTTTAGATTGTTGTCATGTTGTATGGGCCATTGTAGTATTTATTATACTGCCATTAATTTCATCATCTTCTCTGTCCCCATTGGGTCTCACAATCTAAATTCCCTTTCAGTATGTGTTTGGAGTGTGGGAGGAAATCCACACAAACATGGAGAGAACATACGAACTCCTTGGAGATGTTGTCCATGGTGGGATTTGAATGTAATCGATGGCTCTATACTGTATCTGTTTCCCACTGATTTCATAAGGAAAAAAAAAAACTCCAAGAATTTAGCAAGTTCTATCAGATGTTGTATTGTGGAGGTAACCTGATTTCTGAATCCTAATTGATCAGACTGTATACAACATAGACTGAAAGATGAGATTAGTGATTTATGTAATTACAGGGATTCTCTCTTCACATATCATTCCTTTCATAGTCTCAGGGACAAAAAGAAGCAGACAAAAAAAAAAGCTCTTATCCTCACATGTCCAGCGCTACCTCTCTCCACTGCTTTTGTCTTTATTGATCACCTGCAGCAGTACCATCAGGTAAACTACGCTGCAGCCAATTATTGAACTCAATGGCTCGCTCAGTCTACATCAGCAATAGACTTCAGCAGTCAATCTTCAGCGCTCGTGACTTAGTGCCAACTATGCAGCCCATCAACAAAGTCGGGAGCAGTGGCATGAAGCAGCATAGGACCCCAGGAAGATAAGCAAAGATCAGTTTGTTTGTTTTTTGTATTTTTCTGTGCCTATGGGGGAATAATCTTTGAAAAGGAACAACTTCTTTAATATTAACATACAACACAAGATTAAATAATGTTAAGGTTATTTTTTGTGCAGTTAATGGCACAGTTCATGAAAAGAGCTTGTCAACTTTGGACTGCACCTACTAGTTAACAGGTTGATTCAGCAATTGATTTGGCACAGATTATCCTCCCACCCGCTGGGAGTCTCAGCGGTCATCTGTAATCTGTGCAAAAACAAATGTTGAATTTTGCAGCAGTCCCACAAAAAGACATATACAAAGTGTCCATTATGTGACAAGACAGGTACTCGAAAACGAGAGACGCCCTTTATTACTGCTCTCCATTGTGACCAAGTAATGCGAGTGGCTGAGCAGATGCTCGCTTTATAGTAATTCTAGGATGTAGAAACTTTTTTTTTTTTTTTTTATTAGACAATCCTGTTAAAGGGTTTTCTCCATTTTAAAACTATATTTTTACAAAGCGTTCCAACCCTATAAAAAAAAAATAAAAATGGAGCTGTTACGTACTCTACCCGGGTTTAGCACTGCCTCCCTGCCACTTCTCTGGTCATTTGTTCATCGGCTGCAGCGGAGACGTCACGTTTTCAGAGCAAGTGACCACTGCAGCCAATCACAGAGCTTGCCAATGTAGATGGCGTGAACTTCTGTGCCCAGTGATTGATTTCAATGTCCTAGTCATGACGTTGCCGCTGCAGCCTCTGAACAAAGAGCAGAGGTGGGGGAGGCAATGTTGGACCCAGATATGGTGAGTAACAGCTCTGTTTGTTGTTTTGTAGGTCTTCACTAGGGATGATCGAATCCAAACTTTAAAGTTTGGGTTTCATCCTGAAAAGTTAGTGTCCGTGCTGAACTCCGAACACGAACTTCTCCCAGAAGTCCGTTTTAATGTTCGAAGTTCCAGGAGAAGTTAGGGAGAAAAGAGAGGGAATTTTCCAGGTCCAAAGTTCTGATCCTCATAGATTTCACTAAGGTTTGAATTCAAGTTTGGGTAAAGTTTTGGTAGCCGAACCAAACTTTTAGATAAACCTCTAAAGATCTTCCTTAGATTTATCTTCTCATTACGCATTTGCATTATTTCTTAGTTACAGTAAATGATTGAGGGCTGCTATGGCTTATTAAAGGGGTTTTGCAAACATGACACAAATTCATGATGAGAAGTGAGTAACTGCTGGGACTTGGCTCATTTAATGCACCTCTAATACCACACATTTAACACCCATTTGCAAATGCAGAGAAAATAAATTACAAGCTACTAATGTTCTTTCTATCAAAGGTGCTGCAATTTCCAGATATCAGTGCAGCTCCTGGCAGTTCAACTTCTGGCTTGTGTTAGGCATTTGTGTCGACATTTAATCAGTGCTGTGAATGAGGGTACTGACTGCCCATAAAAATTTCAGTAGCTAAGCAAGCGCTCTTCTCTTTCTTGGCATTGGCCGTGGCAGAGAAGGAGACTGGCTTAGCTATTATTGCGAATCTATCAGCAGGTTTTTACTATTTAATCTGAGGGCAGGATAATGTAGGGGCATAGAGCCTGATTCCAGGGATGTCTTACTTGCTCAGCAGCTTGCTGTAGTTTCAATACATTCTTTGTTTTATGATCAGACGATTATCACTAGATTACTAGGTGTCATATGTCAAGAAGATAATCTGTTTAACTCCACCCCCACCACTGATTAACAGCTTACTGACATACACCAGAAGCTGCCAATCAGGGGTGTGGGCGGGGTTATATACAGCTCTGCATTCTCATGAGCACTGCTACATCAACAGTAGAGAAAACAGGGATGCTATCAAAACTGCACCAAGCAGCTCAGTAAGTGACACATCGCTGGAATAAGGCTCTCTGCCTCTACATCATGCTGCTCTCAGATTCCATAGCAAAAAAAAAACTGCTGATTCCCTTTACAATGAAACAAGTAGCCAGCCCTCTTCAAGCACATCTCTCATGACATGTTATTTTACAGTCCCATAGACGTATTTCCTGGGCTGTTGTTTTTCCCAGCTTTCCATATTTTTTTTTTTTTTGCTGATTAACCCACATCCTCATCTGATAGTTGGATTCAGATGGGTGAAATTCAGTATATGGATATGCATCTGTTTCACTTGTAGAAATATAATCCTATATATTAAAAAGTTTTTACTAAATTTTGACTACTGTCCAGATTCTATATTTGCCCCGGTTACTGCTGTGTCAGGCTATACTGCAGTTAATTCAGTCGACTTCTCTATCTCCCTGGACAAGTTCTCACAAGCTTCAAAATTCAAGATTAATATTGTCACAAGTTCCTGCCAAATAAAACTGGAACAACAACTTTTTTTGCAGTTTTTATTTTTTTTCTGAAACTGTGAGTAACTTTATTGGAGAGCTCAAAATACTACTCCAAGTTAATACATAGTCATAGCAAATGTAAACCATGTTCTGCTTGTTTTTTTTTGCTGCTGAAAAGTTGTAGGAAGTGAATGACTTTTTATACACATTGTAAAACTGTCACCGATACCTCCCAACCTGACTTGTCTTCATACTCTGCTACTGACCTTTTCTCATTTTCCTATGTAGTGAATATTTTATAATGTGTTCTCTAGTAAAAATGGGATTAGCACAGTCTTGTTCATTTGACAAAGTATGTTTCCTACATTTTTTTTTCATAAAAAAATAAATTGGTCTTGCAAACCTCTGAAATCATTGAAAGTTAAAGCAGTTGACCACTTCTAAAAATTACTTTCAAATGTGGTAATTTTATTTTTATAAAATAAATATATATAGTATACTTTAGTTTTTAAAAAATACCCCCATCTTCCTTAATGTTTCGGCCCCAAGTTCAGTAGCACCACTTCTGACGTGTACTCAACACAGGACAGCATTTTCTATACCATTACATGTCTGTGTGGGGTGTATGAAGGGGATTTGCTTGCTACTTATTTTAATAGCGAAGCCAGCCTCCCTTTGTCATGGCCAGTGCATAGGTATAGAAGGGAGCTGGTTTAGCTATTGGACTGAGCAGTTAGCCAGCCTCTTTACATATAGCTCTGATGGTGTCAACACAGAAAATGTTTTTTTCTTGTGTCCATTACAAGAATAGGCTCCCATACACATAATAAAGTTGCCTCCTCCCATACATAGAGAAATCCAACAGGCTAGATCCTTCTCTCCCCCGACATCACCTGTTGTAGAGTCAGGAGGCCCCCAGACCCCCACTTTAGTTTGTTGGCAAGTTCAGACAACTTTTAGTTTAATATGTATGGGGGCATAAAGAAAAGATCGAAAAATTTACTTGCTCTAAATAACCAAACTCTTATTCTTGCTGATTCATTCTTGACTTTATTACAACAGCTCTCTACTAAACAGTCTTCTCACTAAAATCTCCCTTCCTATCTGTCCTGAATGCAGCAGCCAGGCTCACATTTCTGTCCAGCTATTACACCATTGCCCTCACCCTGTTGCAATCATTGCACTAGTTGCCCATCCGCTGTAGACTACAATATAAGCTTGTCACTGTAACCCACTTGTCAAAATTCTGTTGTCTGAATACACGGGGCCAAAGGGTCTTTCCCTGTCTCTAATGCTAGAGGCGCCCTAACTATCCATGTTGCCCAGATTACTTCTGATGGTGAAGATGCCGAGGCCACGTACCTTGCTGAATGTCTGTGTCAGGACTCTTAATATTTTTTTACCTTTTGTGCATTACTGCCCTTTTCCAAGATGGCGTCTTTGGTCTCATGTGCACTGTGTCTTCCTGCTATAAAACTCCACCCCAACCTTCAGTCTGTGCTAGAGTATCCTGCCTTGCATCCAGCTCCTGACCTCTGATTATTCCCTGGCTATACACCTGCTCCTGTGAACCTGTGTGGTGATCCTGCTACTCAGCTCTGAGTTCCTGCTGCATACACAAGTTTCCAGTATCCTCCTTCATCTGCTGCTCGTGTTTACTTCCATCTGCATTTGCTGGACATGTAAGCTGTTTCTGCTTTGCAATAACCTGAGACTATTAACCAGGCCTCCCTGGTTGAGCTAAGATATGATTTGAACTGCCTAATAAGCATATTTATCTGTGCCTGGACTAAGACAAGGATTTATTTGTGTCAAGTATCCTCAAGAATAACTGTGCTTCATAGACTTTCTGCTTGATTGCATTTTCCTCTGAAGTTTCCTATAGACTGCTAAGCTGCGTTTATTATTTGCACCAAGTGTTGTGGACTTGAGTTTCTCTCTGAACCTGTTTGAATCACTGTGTGATAATATAGACTTTACCACTTATAAAACTGTCCTGTAGTTGTCTTGTTCCACGCAAAGAGTCTCCTGAGTTATCCCCTATAATTATTACAGTCTGAATCAGCCCTATATCTGTCTCCCTCCCACACCCAGGGAAGTGGGGAGTAATAGTGTATGTATATACACAAACCAGACTAGGGAGTACTTACAGGGATAAATGAAATGTAAATCATACAAATATGCACTCACAGACAACAGAGAGGTACACCGGGTAGAAAAGAAAAGAAAACCAAATATGAGAGGATTAGGATTTGCACACAGTCGAAACCCCAAGCAACAGGCACAAATCAACACCCCAAACACCTCTACGGACTCCTCAAATCCACACCAGGCAGTATAAGACCAAGATTGGCAATCCAGATTGCCAGAGGTGACTATATGTAGGAGAGAGGAGTGGCCAACACTGAACAGCTTAGATTGTCCAAGCAGGAAAGCTTCAGAGACTCTATGCTGAATGTGTTAACCTGCACTGCTAACAGAAACCTGCACTCTTTAAAATGAAGAAGTGCTTCTAATCAGTGCAGGAGTATGTGAAATCAGACGCTGTGGTCTTCTGACATTGAACTCATACCTAAAATTTGGGATGAACATAGCTATGGGATGTCAATATAGTGTCTCAACAGTGGTGCAATATCATAAGATCTCGATATTTTACATGTTATTTTGCTGGAGGTGTTTAGAGAAACAGTTTCAGGAAGATGTAGCACCCTCTAAAATAAAATAGCTAAGTATGTTTGGTGTTACATAGTTGCATAGATTGAAAAAAGGCCTAGGTCCACCAAGTTCAACCTTTCTCCACCAACTGTACATCTTGTCACTAATTTAACTGTAACCCACAATGTGTTTTATGGTTGAAAAAAATATATATTTTGATTCACATTACAGATGGCAAACCTGCTACTATAGCGGTATGGATGAGGATCTGTGTATTCTCAAAGAGTTTTATGTTGCACAGTAACATTTCTATTTAAACAAAAAACTTTTATTCTGCAGTTTTGCATGTGCTAATAGGGCAGAACAAGCCCACAGGCCATTAATTCCATCAGACTAGTTTTCTTTGGAACCTCTAATTATGTCCATCCTGGACGTGATTGACAATCTGCATGCAATATACATTACGGTAGTAGAACCGTTGGAAATGTCTCATGTGCACACGAGTGTTGGTGGTCACTCCTAGGACCCGAAAACTGATTGTTACATAGGACAAACTAAAATTTGTCACAGAATACATTTTGAATGAATGGTTTCTACTTGCTTTAAAAAATGCAGGAAAATATTGTTTGTAAAAGGGCCCCCAATTCATTATGTTGTGGTATGTTCATATGCAGAAGAATATTTGTAGAGATGTTGCAAAAAAATTGATGCCATCCATTTAAATAGGTTTAGTCATTTTAGGGTAGAGTTGGATGGCCGTATAACTTGACAGCGGCATAAAAATACGTGTTGTAATGCTTGGATTGGGAGAGGCAACGGCTTGTCCGTGCATTGCATTGCAATCCTTGTCCAATTTATATGGCTGTCTGACTCATCCCTAAGCTTAATGGGATAGCGTCTGATTTTTCCTACTCCTGCCTGATTAGAAGCACTTCACCTTCATATTATTTATATGTAAATTTCTTTTAGCAATGTAGTGGTTAATCTGCTCAGTTGAGAGCTCCGGAAAGCTTTCCTGCATTAAAGGGAATCTGTTACCCCCCGGGACAAATATGATCTATTAATATGGGCATACAGGTAATAGAAATGTTGCACTAGTTCTACCTGTGTGCCTCATATTAATGGTATTGTTGCTGATAAATATTATATTCTTTATGTTAATGATTTCTTCCAGGCTCTGGGGCGTGCGGTGCCTGGAAGAAATTACCTGCCTCCACTGTAATACTTCCCTCCAATCAGCATCACTTACGGCCCCGGAATCCTGCACTGGATCCTTCCTTCTATGGGCACTGCATTCAGCGATCTTCTGCGCAGGTGCCATCAACTTCTGCTTCAGTTACCTCCTTTGTGCGCGCCGATAAGGTGCTCTCCTCACTTTCTCCCTGCATAGTCATCGCCATGTACACATGGTTCTTAGCGATGACTCTGCAGGGAAGAGGGGAGAGCATATTATCGGTGCACACAGGAGAGGTCGCAGTGACTCGTTGGCACCTTTGCAGAAGATCCCTGAATGCAGTGCCCACAGAAGGAAGGATGAGGTATGTATTTCCGAGGGAGTGCAGGGCACAGGATTCTGGGGCCTGAACTGATGCTGATGGGAGGGGGTAAGTATTACAATGAAGACATGAGGCTTCCAGGATTTCTTCCAGGTATCGCATCTCTGGAGCCTAGAAGAAATCGTTAACATAAAGAATATAACATTTCTCAGCAACAAGACCATTAATATGAGGCATACAGGTAGGACTAGTGTAACATTTCTATTACCTGTATGCCCATATTAATAGGTCATATACGTCCCGGGGGGTGACAGATTTCCTTTAACCCCTTCACCCCCAAGGGTGGTTTGCACGTTAATGACCGGGCCAATTTTTACAATTCTGACCACTGTCCCTTTATGAGGTTATAACTCTGGAACGCTTCAACGGATCTTGGCGATTCTGACATTGTTTTCTCATGACATATTGTACTTCATGATAGTGGTAAAATTTCTTTGATATTACCTGCGTTTATTTGCAAAAAAATGGAAATTTGGCGAAAATTTTGAAAATTTTGCAATTTTCCAACTTTGAATTTTTATGCCCTTAAATCACAGAGATATGTCACACAAAATACTTAATAAGTAACATTTCCCACATGTCTACTTTACATCAGCACAATTTTGGAACCAAAATTTTTTTTTGTTAGGGAGTTATAAGGGTTAAAAGTTGACCAGCAATTTCTCATTTTTACAACACCATTTTTTTTTAGGGACCACATCTCATTTGAAGTCATTTTGAGGGGTCTATATGATAGAAAATACCCATGTGTGACACCATTCTAAAAACTGCACCCCTCAAGGTGCTCAAAACCATATTCAAGAAGTTTATTAACCCTTCTGGTGCTTCACAGGAATTTTTGGAATGTTTAAATAAAAATGAACATTTAACTTTTTTTCACAAAAAATTTACTTCAGCTCCAATTTGTTTTATTTTACCAAGGGTAACAGGAGAAAATGGACCCCAAAAGTTGTTGTACAATTTGTCCTGAGTACGCCGATACCCCATATGTGGGGGTAAACCACTGTTTGGGCGCATGACAGAGCTCGGAAGCGAAGGAGCGCCATTTGACTTTTCAATGCAAAATTGACTGGAATTGAGATGGGACGCCATGTTGCGTTTGGGGAGCTCCTGATGTGCCTAAACATTGAAACCCCCCACAAGTGACACCATTTTGGAAAGTAGACCCCCTAAGGAACTTATCTAGAGGTGTGGTGAGCACTTTGACCCACCAAGTACTTCACAGAAGTTTATAATGCAGAACCGTAAAAATAAAAAATCATATTTTTTAACAAAAATTATTTTTCGCCCCCAATTTTTTATTTTCCCAAGGGTAAGAGAAGAAATTGGACACCAAAAATTGTTGTACAATTTGTCCTGAGTACGCTGATACCCCATATGTGGCGATAAACCACTGTTTGGGCGCATGGGAGAGCTCGGAAGGGAAGTAGCACCGTTTGACTTTTCAATGCAAAATTGACAGGAATTGAGATGGGACGCCATGTTGCGTTTGGAGAGCCACTGATGTGCCTAAACATTGAAACCCCCCACAAGTGACACCATTTTGGAAAGTAGACCCCCTAAGGAACTTATCTAGATGTGTTTTGAGCGCTTTGACCCACCAAGGGCTTCACAGAAGTTAATAATGCAGAGCCGTAAAAATAAAACAAAAATTTTTTCCCACAAAAATTATTTTTTTAGCCCCCAATTTTGTATTTTCCCGAGGGTAGCAGGAGAAATTGGACCCCAAAATCTGTTGTCCAAGTTGTCCTGAGTGCGATGATATACCATATGTGGGGAGAACCACTGTTTGGGCGCATGGGAGGGCTCGGAAAGGAAGGAGCGCCATTTGGAATGCAGACTTAGATGGAATGGTCTGCAGGCGTCACATTGCGTTTGCAGAGCCCCTAATGTACCTAAACAGTAGAAACCCCCCACAAGTGACACCATGTTGGAAAGTAGACCCCCTAAGGAACTTATCTAGATGTGTGGTGAGCGCTTTGACCCACCAAGGGCTTCACAGAAGTTTATAATGCAGAGCCGTAAAAATAAAACAAATATTTTTTCCCACAAAAATTATTTTTCAGCCCCCAGTTTTGTATTTTCCCGAGGGTAACAGGAGAAATTGGACCCCAAAAGTTGTTGTCCAATTTGTCCTGAGTGCGCTGATACCCCATATGTGGGGGGAAACCACCGTTTGGACGCATGGAAGGGCTCGGAAGTGAAGGAGCGCCATTTGGAATGCAGACTTAGATGGAATGGTCTGCAGGCGTCACATTGCGTTTGCAGAGCCCCTAATGTACCTAAACAGTAGAAGCCCCGCACAAGTGACCCCATTTTGGAAACTAGACCCCCCAAGGAACTTATCTAGATGTGTTGTAAGAACTTTGAACCCCCAAGTGTTTCACTACAGTTTATAACGCAGAGCCGTGAAAATAAAAAATCCTTTTTTTCCCACAAAAATTATTTTTTAGCCCCCAGTTTTGTATTTTCCCAGGGGTAACAGGAGAAATTGGACCCCAAAGGTTGTTGTCCTATTTGTCCTGAGTACGCTGATACCCCATATGTTGGGGTAAACCCCTGTTTGGGCACACGGGAGAGCTCGGAAGGGAAGGAGCACTGTTTTACTTTTTCAACGCAGAATTGGCTGGAATTGAGATCGGACGCCATGTCGCGTTTGGAGAGCCCCTGATGTGCCTAAACAGTGGAAACCCCCCAATTATAACTGAAACCCTAATCCAAACACACCCCTAACCCTAATCCCAACAGTAACCCTAACCACACCTCTAACCCTGACACACCCCTAACCCTAATCCCAACCCTATTCCCAACCGTAAATGTAATCTAAACCCTAACCGTAACTTTAGCCCCAACCCTAACCCTAACTTTAGCCCCAACCCTAACTGTAGCCTTAACCCTAGCCCCAACCCTAGCCCTAACCCTAGCCCTAATGGGAAAATGGAAATAAATACATTTTTTTTATTTTTCCCTAACTAAGGGGGTGATGAAGGGGGGTTTGATTTACTTTTATAGCGGGTTATTTAGCGGATTTTTATGATTGGCAGACGTCACACACTGAAAGACGCTTTTTATTGCAAAAAATATTTTTTGCGTTACCACATTTTGAGAGCTATAAATTTTCCATATTTTGGTCCACAGAGTCATGTGAGGTCTTGTTTTTTGCGGGACGAGTTGACGTTTTTATTGGTAACATTTTTGGGCACGTCACATTTTTTGATCGCTTTTTATTCCGATTTTTGTGAGGCAGAATGACCAAAAACCAGCTATTCATGAATTTCTTTTGGGGGAGGCGTTTATACCGTTCCGCGTTTGGTAAAATTGATAAAGCAGTTTTATTCTTCGGGTCAGTACGATTACAGCGATACCTCATTTATATTATTTTTTTATGTTTTGGCGCTTTTATACGATAAAAACTATTTTATGGAAAAAATAATTATTTTTGCATCGCTTTATTCTCAGGACTATAACTTTTTTATTTTTTTGCTGATGATGCTGTATGGTGGCTCGTTATTTGCGGGACAAGATGACGCTTTCAGCGGTACCATGGTTATTTATATCTGTCTTTTTGATCGCGTGTTATTCCACTTTTTGTTCGGCGGTATGATAATAAAGCGTTGTTTTTTGCCTCGTTTTTTTTTTTTTTCTTACGGTGTTAACTGATGGGGTTAACTAGTGGGCCAGTTTTATAGGTCGGGTCGTTATGGACGCGGCGATACTAAATATGTGTACTTTTATTGTTTTTTTTATTTAGGTAAAGAAATGTATTTATGGGAATAATTATTTTTTTTTTTTCATTATTTTGGAATATTTTTTTTTATTTTTTCTTACACATTTGGAAATTTTTTTTTTAACTTTTTTACTTTGCCCCAGGGGGGGACAATACAGATCGGTGATCTGCCAGTTTGCATAGCACTCTGACAGATCACCGATCTGAGAGAAGTGCAGGCTGCTTCACAGTGCCTGCTCTGAGCAGGCTTCTGTGAAGCCACCTCCCTCCCTGCAGGACCCGGATCCGCGGCCATCTTGGATCCGGGTCTGGAGCAGGCAGGGAGGGAGGTAAGACCCTCGCAGCAACGCGATCAGATCGCGTTGCTGCGGGGGGCTCAGGGAAGCCCGCAGGGAGCCCCCTCCCTGCGCGATGCTTCCCTGCACTGCCGGCACATCGCGATCATGTTTGATCGCGGTGTGCCGGGGGTTAATGTGCCGGGAGCGGTCCGTGACCGCTCCTGGCACATAGTGCCGGATGTCAGCTGCGATAGGCAGCTGACACCCGGCCGCGATCGGCCGCGCTCCCCCCCGTGAGCACCGCCAATCGCGCTGGACGTACTATCCCGTCGGTGGTCATACGGGCCCACCCCACCTCGACGGGATAGTACGTCCGATGTCAGGAAGGGGTTAAGGCTCAGCTGCTCACTGTTAGCCACTCCCATCTCCTATATAAACTGGTTCCTGGCTAACATTGTCAGATATATTTTATGCTGCATGGCTGGAGGTTGTAGGTGGTTGGTAATGGAAAAGGCATTTGGATTTATCTGTGACTGTTGCTTGAATTGAGGGTGTGATGATTCCCTTTCTTCTACTACTTTGGTTTAACCCCATTCTCCACTCCCCAGTGTTTACTTCTGTTGTATGTGTGTATATTTGTATGATTGGTATTTTCCTTTATCTCTATTCGTACAGCCTTGTTAGTCTGGTTGGTGTATTACAGTACACTACTACTCTCCTCTACCCTGGGTGGGGGAAGGGTACAGACTGAGGGTGGATTCGGGAGCTTAGGCAAGGTACGTGGCCCCGATGTCTTCACCATCAGAAGTAATCCAGGGAACAGAGCGAGCTAGGGTGCCCCAAGCGTTAGGGAGAGGAAAGGAGCCCCCGGTCCTGAGACACTCGACAACAGAGTCGTGACATTGCCATAATAGCTAGGATTACACTAAGTTGAGTAGAGAAGGCTACACTAAGCAAGAAACAGATCAGTTGAAGGTACCGAAATTGTTAATTTCATAGAATTGGTAATATTTGTCAATTTAAAAAAAAACTGCACATTAAATTTTGCAATACATTTCTGTCTAATGTGACACAAAAATTCATTGTTGTGTGCAATCTGATTTATTTCAAGGAATTCTGGAATGTTTACAGTACAAAGAATGCATCTACCAGATGATTTTTTGCATACAGATGGATATCCAGAATTGTAATATTGATACTTTTAAAGTACTTTAGAGACTCATGGGTTACCATTGTTACACTATAGCCCTGGTGTAAAATCCACTGGGTTGAACATTTGCATCGGTTTTCTTTTTACATTTTTCTATTCCTCTTGGTACCCTTGCTTAGGACTGAACAAGCAGTGACAGGTTCCCTTTCCGTTCCTTTTGGCAGAGCTCTCTCCTACAGTTGCAGCTATTTTTGTAGCTGTGAAACCAAGGCAAGAAACAAAACACTTGCACCGCTGCGATTCGTTAGACCCTAATATCGCCAACCCTTCTTTGCTGTTTTAGATGTAATAACATTCCCCCATATACAACTTGGGTGCTGCATCCAAAAAAGAAATCCACAACAGTACGTAGAAAAAGCAAAAAAAGTGGAGCGCACTCACCAGAGTAGAAATGTCATACTTTTATTCGGACATGTAACAATGCAGCAGGGAGGGATGTGGAGACAAACGGACGATGGCCGTTTCGTGCACACAGCATTTCAACGGGTCACCGTATTTTTGTAGCTGTGTTTGTATATTTTATTGATGCATTTAGTAATCCATTTTCTTTTAAATCACATTGCACTTGCGCTACATGAATTAAAGGGAACCTGACATCACCAAAAATGTTATTTACCTGCAGATATGAATTAAAGGGATTGTCCAGGTTTTTCACAGAAGTCTGCATTCACCTGTGAATCCTCACATTGTGTGGAGCGCAAGCTGTGAGGATGCTCTGGTGTCGGCAGTGAGACCCAGTGGTTATGTCAGGGGAGTGATATACTCAGTATACTGGGAGCTCGGCTGTAATTACGCCCTGCCACTTTGAGTGACAGCTCTCTCTGCACACATGCTACAGGGAGCTGTCACTCAAAGTGCCAGAGAGTGATTACAGCAGTGCTGCTAGAATATTGAGTGGTGACATAATCACTCCTCTGCAACATTCAGGTGACTCGGAGAGAGCCATTACCCAGAGATTATACTGATTGAAACTTAATTTTCTCTGTGTAGCTGCACTCCGAGTCAGCCTGCTACACAGGGGTTTAATGCTATTTACCTGCATATTAACCTTATATTTACAGGTAAATAGTATTTCTGGGCATGTCAGATCCCCCCTAATAATACTACTACTACTTGTTTTTTTACACCATGCCATAAAATGGTCCTAATAAGAGCAGTCATTTTATGGAAAGAAATGTAAAGCAAAGTTGGTGTTTTATTTAATTAGGAGAAAAAAAAGCTACATGTACCACATCTTGAACTAGTGTGTTTCTGTGTAGGAACACCGATTCCTGAGTAAACATTGTTAGGGGTCGAGATCCCGCCTCTGCACGGGGGGAATCTCGGGCCATCTCCGCTGCGGTCTCCCATCCTTCTCCAGCCGCAGTGGAGCCTGCTCAGTGGAGACGTCGGTCCCAGCGTCTTGCTCAGTCTGACTCTGTCCAAAGGGTTACTGCTGCTTTTCCAGCTTCTGCCATTAAAGCCAGTACTGGGCAGGTGCGAGCAGACGCTTCTGGGACTAAGTCCTGCTTTTCTCATTCTGAGCATGCCCAGAGTACGATCTCTCAGTGGAGATCGAGGGTCACATGTTCAGATACTGCAGCCAAATCTATTGGTCCTTCTAGGAAGGTCCTGTAGGTGCGCAGGCTCTGTAGCAGCCTCTCATTGGTCCTTCTAGGAAGGTCCTGTACGTGCTGCAGCTATTTAAGGCTCGCATGGCCGCACGGCCATGCGCTAGTATTGAATCAGTTTTGTGCATGCGCCAGTGTGGTCACATTTATGTGTGTGTGTTCAGGGATTCGGCTGAAATAAGCCCCTAGAATGCCGGCACCTCCGGCGAGAAGATTGTGTGTGTGGATCTAGGGCCCTGGCTGAAATAAGCCCCTAGAATACCGGCTTCTCCGGTGAGGAGATTGTATGTGTGTGTGACCACAGACTGCCTTCAGCTCGGCAGTTAGCTGTGAACTGTGGGGTTAACAGGGCACAGCGTCTTGTTTCCGTGCGACTCTGTGAAGTAACAGAGATCGCTTAAACCGCCATATAGTGCCGTCATTTGCTAGCAGCAGGTTCCTCCTGCACGGTGGACCCCGGGCTACGAACGCACCAATAATAACATCTATATTTACTCGGTGCGTTCCGCTAGCCCTAACAAACATACTGGTAAATACCCAATGTTCATCGCTTTCGATGAATTTAAAACAGAATGAAAAAAATCATTATTACTGGATGCACATCTCCCCTTACAAAGAGGGGATGTGTTGCTAACAAGATGACATTCTGTTTGCAGAAAACTATCATATTTATGATTGTTCTGTGTGTGAAGAATGCTCGCCGGCCATCTTACCAGGTCAGTAACTGTCTGCTGATTGTAAGATGGACGTCGGACGAGTCCTTGTGGGGAGATATGTGTCATTGAGGCTGTTAGCTGCGGTGACGTGAGCTCGGAAGCATGCTCCAGCACCCATATTGCTGAGAGAGTTATTTGTTCATTCCAGGGACGGGTTTTACGAGCGGTCATAAGAGATGGGTGGGAATGACCGCTCACATATCCCAACCCCAGGGTCATGGTTTGGCAGATAAAATGAAGGCCGAGTCTCTCATTCAGTGTCTGTGGCTGGAGGTGTGGAGACCTCCAGAGTGTGTTGTCAAAGACACTGACCTGAGTTTGCGAACCCACAGGGCGATATGGACTATTTACTTGCAGTTTGTGTTCACCTTCAGTGTGTGTTGTGAATTCTGCTCTTGGGTTCCCTCCGGTGGTTGTTGGTGGTAGTGCAGTTGCCTCTGGGTTGCAATCCTGGGCAGGTGTTTCCGCTGATTGCAGCTCTGACTGGGCTATTTAGGTGTGCAGGATCCATTAGCCCTTGCCAGTTGACCATTGTTCTTGGAGGTGTTACATCTCTGTCTGGTTCCTCCTGCTCTGCTGCCAATTCAGCTAAGATAAGTTTCTGTTTTTTGTCTCTGCAGCACACATGCTGTGTGCTTTACAATTCAGTGCAATTCATTGTGTTTATTTGTCCACCTTAGACTGTGTTTGGATTTTTCAGTCATGTTGGATTCTCAGGAGATGCAGATATACATTCCATGTCTTTAGTTAGATGTGGTATTTTTGTATTATCTGCTGTGGATATTTTTAGGATTTTAATACTGACCGCTTAGTACTCTGTCCTATCCTTTTCTATTTAGCTAGAGGTGCCTCTTTTGCTAAATCCCGTTTTCTGCCTGTGTGTGTCTTTACTCTTATATTCACAGTCAATATTTGTGGAGGGCTGCCTATCCTTTGGGGTTCTGCTCTGAGGCAAGATAGAATTCCCATTTCCATCTATAGGGGTATTTAGTCCTCCGGCTGTGTCGAGGTGTCTAGGATGTGTTAGGTACACCCCACGGCTACTTCTAGTTGCTGTGACAGTTTAGGGTTTGCGGTCAGTACAGGTACCACCTACTCCAGAGAAAGTCTCATGCGGCTCCAAGGTCACCAGATCATAACAGTGTGTGTTGCTAAAGGCACTGACCTGAGCGGGCGAACCCGCAATGCCATATGGACTAAGTTTTTCCTGTTTGTTTTCACTTTGTGCCAGAAAAGGCTGTTCGTTTGTTTTTCTATCCAGAGCAGTTTATGCAGTTTTAATAAACTTGCTTGGACATTTCAATTATACTGCTTCTTGTGCCTACCTCCACCGCAGCCGAGTGAGTACAGATCTCTACATGATATGTAGAGATACAAATATCAAAGTGTAGTAGCAATTAATGCAGATGAAGTAATTAACTGCTGCCATATTATTTTTATAATGTGCTTAACGTACGGGTGCATGCCTCCAGAAACACAGGCTGGGCATAATGTACTGGTGACTGCAACGTACTGGTCACTACAGCGTACTGGTCACTACAATGTCAGTTTGCAACTTTCACTCGGGCACATTCATTGCTGCTTGTTTCTGGAAAATACCCATGGAGTCAAAATCGTCACTACACCTGTAGATAATTCCCCAAGAGGTATAGTTTCCAAAATAGGGTCATTTGAGAGGGGATTCTGCTGCTCTTCAAGCAGTTAGTAACTCTGTATATGGAGTCTGCAAACTGTTCTAGGAAAATCTGCGCTCCAGAAGGCAAATAGCGCTTCGTTCCTCACGAGTCTCTCTGTATGGCTAAGCAGTACTGTACAGCCACATTTGGGGTATTGCCACGTTTAGTAGAAATTGTGGGACAAATTTTGGTGACACTTTTACCCACTTCTTGTGTGAAAATGTAAAATCTGGGGCTAAAAAAAATTTTGGTGGTAAAAATTTAGTTACAGTGCCTACAAGTAGTATTCAACCCCCTGCAGATTTAGCAGGTTTAATAAGATGCAAATAAGTTAGAGCCTTCAAACTTCAAACAAGAGCAGGATGTATTAACAGATGCATAAATCTTACAAACCAAAAAGTTTTGTTGCTCAGTTAAATTTTTTTAAATTTTAAACATAAAAGTGTGGGTCAATTATTATTCAACCCCTAGGTTTAATATTTTGTGGAATAACCTTTGTTTGCAATTACAGCTAATAATCGTCTTTTATAAGACCTGATCAGCCCGGCACAGGTCTCTGGAGTTATCTTGGCCCACTCCTCCATGCAGATCTTCTCCAAGTTATCTAGGTTCTTTGGGTGTCTCATGTGGACTTTAATCTTGAGCTCCTTCCACAAGTTTTCAATTGGGTTAAGGTCAGGAGACTGACTAGGCCACTGCAACACCTTGACTTTTTGCCTCTTGAACCAGGCCTTGGTTTTCTTGGCTGTGTGCTTTGGGTCGTTGTCTTGTTGGAAGATGAAATGACGACCCATCTTAAGATCCTTGATGGAGGAGCGGAGGTTCTTGGCCAAAATCTCCAGGTAGGCCGTGCTATCCATCTTCCCATGGATGCGGACCAGATGGCCAGGCCCCTTGGCTGAGAAACAGCCCCACAGCATGATGCTGCCACCACCATGCTTGACTGTAGGGATGGTATTCTTGGCGTCGTATGCAGTGCCATCCAGTCTCCAAACGTCACGTGTGTGGTTGGCACCAAAGATCTCGATCTTGGTCTCATCAGACCAGAGAACCTTGAACCAGTCAGTCTCAGAGTCCTCCAAGTGATCATGAGCAAACTGTAGACGAGCCTTGACATGACGCTTTGAAAGTAAAGGTACCTTACGGGCTCGTCTAGAACGGAGACCATTGCGGTGGAGTACGTTACTTATGGTATTGACTGAAACCAATGTCCCCACTGCCATGAGATCTTGCCGGAGCTCCTTCCTTGTTGTCCTTGGGTTAGCCTTGACTCTTCGGACAAGCCTGGCCTCGGCACGGGAGGAAACTTTCAAAGGCTGTCCAGGCCGTGGAAGGCTAACAGTAGTTCCATAAGCCTTCCACTTCCGGATGATGCTCCCAACAGTGGAGACAGGTAGGCCCAACTCCTTGGAAAGGGTTTTGTACCCCTTGCCAGCCTTGTGACCCTCCACGATCTTGTCTCTGATGGCCTTGGAATGCTCCTTTGTCTTTCCCATGTTGACCATGTATGAGTGCTGTTCACAAGTTTGGGGAGGGTCTTAAATAGTCAGAAAAGGCTGGAAAAAGAGATAATTAATCCAAACATGTGAAGCTCATTGTTCTTTGTGCCTGAACTACTTCTTAATACTTTAGGGGAACCAAACAGAATTCTGGTGGGTTGAGGGGTTGAATAATAAATGACCCTCTGAAAAGACTTTTCACAATTAAAAAAAAAAATAAACAAAGAAATAACATTCTTTTTTGCTGCAGTGCATTTCACACTTCCAGGCTGATCTACAGTCCAAATTTCACAATGCCAAGTTAATTCCAAATGTGTAAACCTGCTAAATCTGCAGGGGGTTGAATACTACTTGTAGGCACTGTATTTTGTCTTCACTTCCCAATGGTATAAAATTCTATGACACACCCATGGTGTCAATATGATCAATGCACCCCTAGATGAATTCATTGAGAGGTGTAGTTCGTAAAATGGGGTGACTTATGGGGGGTTCTGCTGTTCTGGCACCTCATGGGCTCTCCCAGTGTGTCATGGCACCTGCAAACCATAACAGTAAAATCTAGCACTCCTTGCCTTCTGAGCTTTGCACTGTGCCTGAAAAATATTTCCTAATTACATGTAGTGTGTTAGCGCACACAGAAAAAAATGGACCTCAGTTTGTTGTAAAAAAAAAATTCCTATTAGCCCTTTGAAAAATGAAAAACTTGGGGCTAAAACAACATTTTAGTGGTAAAAATGTAATTTATTCTCTCTTTACCGCTCAGTGGTATAAAATTCTGTGAGCCACATGTGGTGTCAATATGATCACCGCACCACTAGATGAATTCATTGGGGAGTGTAGTTTGTAAAATGGGTGCACATATAGGGGGTTTCTATTCTGGCACCTCAGGGGCTCTGCCAATGTGACTTGGCACCCTCAAACCATTCCAGCAGAATCTGAACTCCAATATGGCGCCTCTTCCCTTCTGAGCTTTGCACTGTGCCTCAAAAGTAGTATTCCCCTACATATAGGGTATCTGCATACTCAGGAGAAATTGCACAACAAATTTTATGGTGCAATTTATCTTGATGCCCTTACAAAAATGCAAAATTTGGGGCTAAAATATTATTTTTGTGAGGAAAATGTGACTTTATTATTTTCACGGCTCAACGTTATAAACTTCTGTGAAGCACCTGGGGGTTCAAGGTGCTCACCACACATCTAAATACATTCCTTGATGTGTCTAGTTTCCAATATGGGGTCACTTGTAGGGGGTTTCCACTGTTTAGGCACATCAGGGGCTCCCCAAATGGTATATGATGTTCGCTAATGATTCCAGGAAATTTTACCTTCAAAAGGCCCAATGACGCTCCTTCCCTTCTGAGCTCTGCCATGTGCCTAAACAGTAGTGTTCTGCCTTATATGGGGTATTGGTGTACTCAGGAGAAATTGCACTATAAATTGTATGATGCAATTTCTCCTGTTACCCTTATGAAAAAGCAATATTTTGTGCTAAAAACATATTTGTGGGTAAAATTTATATTTTTTTATGTTTACAGATCAAAGTTAAAACAGATAAACTTCTATGAAGCATTTGAGGGTTCAATGTGCTCACCACACAACTAGATCTGTTCCCTGAGGGGTCTATTTTCCAAAATTGTGTCACTTGTGGGGTATTTTCACTGTTTAGGCACATCAGAGGCTCTCCAAGCGTGACATGGCATCTGCCAATTGTTCCAGCAAATTTTGCATTCATAAAGTCAAACTCCTTCCCTTCCGAGCTCTGCAGTGCGCCCAAACAGTGGTTTTCTACCTCATATGGAATATCGGCATGCTCAGGAGAAATTGCACAACAAATTTTGGGGTCCATTTTTTCATGTTACCCTTGTCAAAATAAAAAAAATTTGGATCTGAAGTGTAT
This sequence comes from Ranitomeya variabilis, assembly GCF_051348905.1. Taxonomy (NCBI): domain Eukaryota; kingdom Metazoa; phylum Chordata; class Amphibia; order Anura; family Dendrobatidae; genus Ranitomeya; species Ranitomeya variabilis. The sequence goes on from NC_135233.1 coordinate 221,935,907, forward strand.
TTTTTTGTGAAGAAAAGTTAAATGTTAGGAATGTTTTGAAAAAAATAAAAAATACATTGTGAAACACCTGAAGGGTTGATACATTTCTTGTATGTGTTTTTTTAGCACCTTGAGGGGTGCAGTTTTTTGATTGGTGTCACTTTTGGGCATCTTCTTTCATATAGACCCCTCAAAGTGACTTCAAATGTGATTTGGTCCCTAAAAAGTTTTTTTGTAAATTCTGCTGGAAAATTGAAAAATCGCTGGTCAACTTTTAACCCTTATAATTTGCTAAAATAAAAATGTTGGTTTCAAAATTGTGCTGATGTAAAGTAGACATGTGAGAAATGTTATTTATTAGCTAGTTTGTGTGACATATCTCTGTGATTTGAGGGCATGAAAATTCAAATTTGGAAAATTGCAAAATTTTCCCAAATTTTGCAAAATTTCTTTTTTTCACAAGTAAACGCAAGTCATACCGAAGAAATTTTACCACTGACATGAAGTACAATATATCACAAGAAAACAGTGTCACATTTACCAGGATCCGTTGAAGCGTTCCAGAGTTATAACCTCATAAAGGGACAGTGGTCAGAATTGTAAAAATTGGCCCGGTCATTAACGTGCAAACCACCCTCGGGGTTAAGGGGGTTGAGATGAAAGTAAGATGCTTATCACTGGGTCACAGGTATGAAAGTGTGAATAGTCAGTGTTTTCAGGTTTAGCCCATTGATAAGGGGGGGCTGAATTAATTGTGTTACTCTTTGTAGTTTCTTAAGTAGCTGATCGTGAATGGATAATATACAGTATATACACTATTATAAACAGGTATTCGTCACTCATGTCCAACAATAGCTAATGTTATTTTTTGTACCGGCCACCCTAAAAGTTAGCATTAAAACAGCAATAACTGAGAAAACTTCATCATGTCAAAGCACCACCATATGAGCCTGTGTTGATCCATTTTTATGATGGATGCTCAAATAGGGCGTTCACAAAAAAAAAACACTATTCTCTATCCAGCACACTAATCTATCTGTGTATCATCCGTTTTACTGATGGAGGTTTCATAATGTTCTTCTAGCAACCAGTCAGTGAAAAATAGACAGTGCATAGATGCAACATGCAACTCAGATGGCATCTGTAAGCTGTTGTTGTTTTTTTTCTGATCAATTCACTTAAATGTAAAAGTTTGATCTATAAATCGAGCCAACGTAGGATATGTCTCCATTTCTTTGTGTGGAACGTAGCTATGTAGAAAATGTGTCAGTGATTAAAAAAAAAATGACAGCACACGGACTACATGACAAACACTATGAATGAAGCCTAGCTAGGTTGGTACCATGCCAGGTCATTTGCTAAACCAAGGGCACACAGACTTTTTGTTGTGACATTTTACAGTTTTAATCTTTGTTTAGTCTTGTTATAATTAAGACCACATTGTTTCTCTGGATCAGCTGCATAACAGACACCAACGACAAGTGGTGGACCCAGGATCTGCTGAGGTGCTTGTCCTTGGTAAAGGAAAAATGTCGCTGCTTGCAGCAAGAGCTTTTACCGCAGATGTGGACAGAGCCTTAATAAGCAACTGACAGCAGTATTTTGGACAATCTCATTAAAAAGTGTTTGTGTTGCCTCAGCTTAAAAAGAATCTATCACAATTTTTTTTGTAGTGTAATTTGAGAGAGGCATGACATAGGGACAGAGACCCTGGTTCCCAGTGTTGTGTCACTTACTGGTCTGCTTGCTGTCATTTAGATGCAATCACAGTTTTCTCTGCTGCAGATCTAATAGAGCTTGAATGCTGAGCCATACCTCCCAACTTTTGAAAACGGGAAAGAGGCACAAAGCTTGCAGCGCGCTGCGGCAAATTTTAGGCCACGCTTCTGACCACATCCATTCATAACTAGTCACACCCATATCCACGTCCCAACCACTCCCATTTAGCACTGCTGATCACACTGTTTCATATACAATAATTATAAACAAAAAAATATGGCCACACAGTTCTCCATACTGTATAATGGCCACACATGATGCTCCATACTGTATAATGAACACACGATGCTTCATACTGTATAATGACCGCACATGATGCTCCATACTGTATAATGGCCACACATGATGCTCCATACTGTACGATGACCACACATGATGCTCCATACTGTATAATGACCACACATGACGATCCATACTGTATAATGACCGCACATGATGCTGCATACTGTATATTGGCCGCACATGATGTTCCATACTGTATAATGACCGCACATGATGCTCCATACTGTATAATGGCCACACAGTGCTCCATACGGTATAAGGGCCACACAGTGCTCCATACTGTATAATGGCCACACAGTGCTCCATACTGTATAATGACAGGCACATGCACAGCCCCACTGTATAATGACAGGCACACGCTCAGCCCCACTGTATAATGACACATACGCACAGCCCTACTGTATGGCGCACACACACGCACAGCGCCACTGTAAAATGACACACATGTACAGCCCCACTGTATAATGACACACACACAACCCCACTGTATAATGACATACAGGCACACAGCTCACACACACGCACGCAGCTCACACACGCACACAGCTCACACACACACGCACACAGCTCACACACACGTAGCACACACGCAGCCATCACACACACGCAGCCATCACATACACACCAGATACCTCATACACACATGACACACATGCAGCATCTCACACACACACATCACACAATCTCCTCTGTGGTGCAGGGGCGGCAGATGCCCATGTGCAGCTCTTCAGTTTCTCCTGCTCACAGCTCTGCACTGTCCCGGCACCTCCCCCGTCTCTCCTTCTCTGCCGGGATACCAGATAAGAGCAGAAGCCGGAGCTCCGTGCACACACAGGAGGTATGCTGAGTCGCTGACCTTTCATCTTGTTCGCTGCTGGCTCTCTCCCTCAGCGTGGCAGCGCCGCACAGGGGGCGGGGGGGCGGGGGTCGCTCGGGAGATGACCCAGCTTTTATTAAAAAAAAAAAACACAAACCTTGCTCAAGTGCCGCCCCCTGCATTGTCCCCGCCCTAGGCACGTAGTGCGGGACAACTAATGTCCCTCCCGGGATCGCGGGGCTGACTGTCAAAATCAGGATCCGGGACGGTTGGGAGGTATGGCTGAGCTGTGTGTAAGGGTAGTTGCACACGATCTGGAGTTGCTGCAGGTTTGACACTGCGTATTTATACAGCGTCAAACCCTCAGCGGCCAGAAGTTACAGCATAGTGGATGGGATTTCAAGAAATCCCATGTCCACTATGCGTCCACAGATACCTGCGGAGATGGACATGCGGCACATCTTTCCAGGTCGCTGCATGTCAATTTCACCAATAGAATGTATTGAACGTGGTGAACACATGCGGATTCACCTGCGTTCAATAGATGGCAGCACTTTGGATGCAGCGAACATGCACCGCATCCAAAGCGCTGCTACTTTTGTATCGTGTGCATCCGGCCTTACCCTGCCCTCACCACTGATTGGCTGCTTTCTGTATACATTGTATGTTGACTGGTGGGGCTGGTTTGGACCAGGAGGCATGAGACACCTAGTCCTGTAATGATAATCTGCTGATAAAACACTGATTTTATTGAAACAGCAACACACAGTCTAGTAAGTGATATATCACTGGAATAAAGGTATCTGTCATTACATCGTGCTGATCTCGGATTACACAGCTGACAGGTTCCCTTTAAAGTGAGTATGTTAGCATTAAATTACTGTGCAAACAAATCACAGGTGCATAGCCAAGCATTTCCATGCACCTTCCCATCTAATTATTTGTCCTCTATTTTCACCCGCTTCATCCTTGATTGACAGGTCTGACTTTACAGGAGCCAGAAGAAGGCAGAGATGGAAGGTGCACTGGACTATTTGGTCACACTAAGCATGCACTGAGTGCCTGTTCTTGGTTTGAACAGTCATTCTGTGCTGAGACTCCATTTAATGCTGCAATTTGCTTGTTAGTATCTTGTATGTGTGCACAGACATTTTCACCGTCACCTGTCTGTACTATTTGCCATACAACGGAATACATATTTCCCCTTTAATGATTTATTCACCATAATGAAGGATTACTGAAGTAAGAGCTAGGACACAATCAGAAGCCACTCCACTGAATGTTGAGTTCATGCATATTTGTGGATAACCATTGTAAATGATGTTTGATTGTGAAACAATATACATGGAAGACCTGGAAAGACTTTTGCCTATTGTTATTTGGTTATATATCTAACACCTGTAATCTTGATACATCTATAATGATGGGCCTATTGTGTACATTATAGGTACACAATTTTGATATTGTGAATTGTGGGTACATAATGATGTGTGGTAGGGTGTTTATATTGTCTATATAGCCATATGGTTGTCTAACTAGAATTATTGGTAGTCACATATTATTGTGATACTTGTAACCATAATACTCTAGATGTACCCCTTTTGGAGATATTGCTTGTATATGTGTTTATTGCTTATATCCATGAATATGCTCCGCAATATGTGATATGCTTTTTATATATATATATATATATATATATATATATATATATATATATATATATATATATGCATATGTATATTTATATGTGCTATGTCGTGGTCTTTTGTATATCTATATGGTTCCCTTGTAATTAATTGTTTACTATATTGTATTATTTTTGCTTGTTCTGTAATCTTGTGTTCATATACTGGGATAATTGTTTAGTACTCTGTGATAAGATCTATACATATCTGAGTATTGGCCTGTATTATTGCCATTCTGCTTTACGACAATACTGTCGTGGTGTACACTATTTAAGGCATAGCCAGGTGTATATATCTATTTCCATACCGTTAGTCTTCAATAGCATGGCGGCGCGACAGTATGCAATTTGGCTACAATAAAATGGCCGCAGAGGATTTTCTACGCATGCCGGTACTCTAGTGTTTGTTTTGCTATACCCTCCATGACCATTTCCGGTTTCGGCTATTGCGGTGTCGTCTCCACTGGATTACATGGGCCCATGTACTTCCGGCGCTGCGCGACCGCATACACAGCTGACGGCGGTTTTGGATACATTGGAGGGTATGTGCAATTATCTTCTGGCCCCACCTGTATATATAGTTTGACCCGGGATCACATCTCCACACCCCTTGAGGAAGGCAATAGCCGAAACGCGCGTCGGGGTTGGACGGAGGCGTGGCATCTGTACACTGGTATATATTGTTCTTGGTATGTATATCTTCTATACCTGTATTGTTTATGATGATATGACCAGGTTGACTAAATAGTAAATGATGATACTTACCTACTGATGTGCACTTTATATGGTCTCTGGTTATATACGTACTTGTTTGTCATCTGATATGCATACTGTTATTCGCCTCCGTCCTAGGCTTATGTGCTGAGGGTGACATGGGGAACATCCCTATTTGCTGTTTTTTTACCTGATATGTTTAATAAAGATTTTTTGTAATTTATATATACTTGGACGTATGACTGCGTTTTTCTAAGTGGGCTGTTCTCTATGAGTATGCAGTTCTGTCCATGATGGTCTTATCCAGTCCCTATATTTCCTTTATATACTAAGTGAATAAATCCCTATTGGGAATAATAATAATATTACCCTTCTAGTGACTGGTATGTATTCCATGAAGCTTTTTTGGCTAATGATGCTCCATACTGTATAATGACCGCACATGATGCTCCATACTGTATAATGACCGCACATGATGCTCCATACTGTATAATGGCCACACAGTGCTCCATACTGTATAAGGGCCACACAGTGCTCCATACTGTATAAGGGCCACACAGTGCTCCATACTGTATAATGGCCACACAGTGCTCCATACTGTATAATGACAGGCACATGCACAGCCCCACTGTATAATGACAGGCACACGCTCAGCCCCACTGTATAATGACACATACGCACAGCCCTACTGTATGGCACACACACACAGCGCCACTGTAAAATGACACACATGTACAGCCCCACTGTATAATGACACACACAACCCCACTGTATAATGACATACAGGCACACAGCTCACACGCACGCAGCTCACACACGCACACAGCTCACACACACACGCACACAGCTCACACACACGTAGCGCACACGCAGCTCACACACGCATGCAGCGATGCAGCTCACACACATGCAGCTCACACACACGCAGAATCACACACACACAGCATCACAAACGCAGCTCACAAACACATGCAGCTTTGACACAAATGCATCACACACGCAGCCATCACACACACACACGCAGCCATCACACACACACACGCAGCCATCACACACACACACACGCAGCCATCACACACACACACGCAGCCATCACACACACGCAGCCATCACACACGCAGCCATCACACACGCAGCCATCACACACACGCAGCCATCACATACACACCAGATACCTCATACACACATGACACACATGCAGCATCTCACACACACACACATGCAGCATCTCACACACACACATCACACAATCTCCTCTGTGGTGCAGGGGCGGCTGATGCCCATGTGCAGCTCTTCAGTTTCTCCTGCTCACAGCTCTGCACTGTCCCGGCACCTCCCCCGTCTCTCCTTCTCTGCCGGGATACCAGATAAGAGCAGAAGCCGGAGCTCCGTGCACACACAGGAGGTATGCTGAGTCGCTGACCTTTCATCTTGTTCGCTGCTGGCTCTCTCCCTTAGCGTGGCAGCGCCGCACAGGGGGCGGGGGGGGGGGGGGCGGGGGTCGCTCGGGAGATGACCCAGCTTTTATAAAAAAAAAAAAAAAAAAAAAACCCACAAACCTTGCTCAAGTGCCGCCCCCTGCATTGTCCCCGCCCTAGGCACGTAGTGCGGGACAACTAATGTCCCTCCCGGGATCGCGGGGCTGACTGTCAAAATCAGGATCCGGGACGGTTGGGAGGTATGGCTGAGCTGTGTATAAGGGTAGTTGCACACGATCTGGAGTTGCTGCAGGTTTGACACTGCGTACTTATACAGCGTCAAACCCTCAGCGGCCAGAAGTTACAGCATAGTGGATGGGATTTCAAGAAATCCCATGTCCACTATGCGTCCACAGATACCTGCGGAGATGGACATGCGGCACATCTTTCCAGGTCGCTGCATGTCAATTTCACCAATAGAATGTATTGAACGTGGTGAACACATGCGGATTCACCTGCGTTCAATAGATGGCAGCACTTTGGATGCAGCGAACATGCACCGCGTCCAAAGCGCTGCTACTTTTGTATCGTGTGCATCCGGCCTTACCCTGCCCTCACCACTGATTGGCTGCTTTCTGTATACATTGTATGTTGACTGGTGGGGCTGGGTTGGACCAGGAGGCATGAGACACCTAGTCCTGTAATGATAATCTGCTGATAAAACACTGATTTTATTGAAACAGCAACACACAGTCTAGTAAGTGATATATCACTGGAATAAAGGTATCTGTCATTACATCGTGCTGATCTCGGATTACACAGCTGACAGGTTCCCTTTAAAGTGAGTATGTTAGCATTAAATTACTGTGCAAACAAATCACAGGTGCATAGCCAAGCATTTCCATGCACCTTCCCATCTAATTATTTGTCCTCTATTTTCACCCGCTTCATCCTTGATTGACAGGTCTGACTTTACAGGAGCCAGAAGAAGGCAGAGATGGAAGGTGCACTGGACTATTTGGTCACACTAAGCATGCACTGAGTGCCTGTTCTTGGTTTGAACAGTCATTCTGTGCTGAGACTCCATTTAATGCTGCAATTTGCTTGTTAGTATCTTGTATGTGTGCACAGACATTTTCACCGTCACCTGTCTGTTCTATTTGCCATACAACGGAATACATATTTCCCCTTTAATGATTTATTCACCATAATGAAGGATTACTGAAGTAAGAGCTAGGACACAATCAGAAGCCACTCCACTGAATGTTGAGTTCATGCATATTTGTGGATAACCATTGTAAATGATGTTTGATTGTGAAACAATATACATGGAAGACCTGGAAAGACTTTTGCTTAGTGGTCGCCCAAGTGTGTGCTGCAATGTTTTAGGAGATGGTGATATAAAAGTTTGAAGTGAGAAATATTGAAGTCTGTAAAACACATGGCTCATTAACATATACAGTTAGGTCCATATATATTTGGACAGAGACAACATTATTCTAATTTTGGTTATAGACATTACCACAATGAATTTTAAACAAAACAATTCAGATGCAGTTGAAGTTCAGACTTTCAGCTTTCATTTAAGGGTATCCACATTAAAATTGGATGAAGGGTTTAGAAGTTTCAGCTTCTTAACATGTGCCACCCTGTTTTTAAAGGGACCAAAAGTAATTGGACAGATTCAATAATTTTAAATAAAATGTTTATTTTTAGTGCTTGGTTGAAAACCCTTTGTTGGCAATGCCTGCCTGAAATCTTGAACTCATGGACATCACCAGACCCTGTGTATCCTCCTTTTTGATGCTCTGCCAGGCCTTCACTGCGGTGGTTTTCAGTTGCTGTTTGTTTGTGGGCCTTTCTGTCTGAAGTTTAGTCTTTAACAAGTGAAATGCTGCTCAATTGGGTTGAGATCAGGTGACTGACTTGGCCATTCAGGAATATTCCACTTCTTTGCTTTAATAAACTCCTGGGTTTCTTTGGCTTCATGTTTTGGGTCATTGTCCATCTGTAGTATGAAATGACGACCAATCAGTTTGGCTGCATTTGGCTGGATCTGAGCACACAGTATGGCTCTGAATACCTCAGAATTCATTCGGCTGCTTTTGTCCTGTGTCACATCATCAATAAACACTAGTGACCCAGTGCCACTGTGTTGTGAATTTATCTTTTTGGCTCCCTCTAGTGGTTACTAGTGATTTGACTCTGGGAATGCCTGCCATCCCTTGTATACTCACCTGGCTCGTTAGGTCAGGGGTGTTGCTATGTAAGCTCCCTGGACCTTCAGTTCAATGCCTGGCAACGTTGTAATCAGAGCTAATCTGTTGTGCTCTTGTCTACTGATCCTGGTTCCTGCTGAATTAAGCTAAGTCTGCTTTCTTGCTTTTTGCTATTTGTTTTTGTTTGCATTTTGTCCAGCTTGTACATAATCTGTATCCTAACCTTGATGGAAGCTCTAGGGAGGCTGGAGTTCTCCCCCCGGGCCGTTAGACGGTTCGGGGGTTCTTGAATCTCCAGTGTGGATTTTTGTTAGGGTTTTCGTTGACCATATAAGTTATCTTACTACATTCTGCTATTAGTAAGTGGGCCTCTCTTTGCTAAACCTAGTTCATCTCTGTGTTTGTCATTTCCTCTTACCTCACCGTTATTATTTGTGGGGGGCTTGTATCATACTTTTGGGGTCTATTCTCTGGAGGCAAGAGAGGTCTTTGTTTTCCTCTTCTAGGGGTAGTTAGTCCTCCGGCTGGCGCGAGACATCTAGCGACCAACGTAGGCATGTTCCCCGGCTACTTCTAGTGTTGGCGTTAGGAGTAGATGTATGGTCAACCCAGTTACCACTGCCCTATGAGCTGGATTTTTGTACGTCGCAGACTTACTTGTTCCTCTGAGACCCTCGCCATTGGGGTCATAACAGTTTGCCAGGCCAGTATTAAATGTTAAATGCATTGCAGAAGCGGGATGATAAGAAAGAAAGTTCTGAGTTTTTTTTTCTCTCTCTCATTTTTTTTTCTTTTCCCCTTTACCTCTGAGTGGCTTATGTTTGCTGCAGACATGAATGTCCAGACCTTGATTACAAGTGTGGACCAGCTTGCTGCTCGTGTGCAGGGCATACAAGATATTGTTATCAGAAATCCTATGTCAGAACCTAAGATACCGATTCCGGAACCGTTTTCCGGAGACCGATTTAAATTTAGAAATTTCAGGAATAATTGTAAATTGTTTTTGTCCCTGAGACCCTGTTCATCTGGAGACTCCGCTCAGCAAGTAAAAATTGTTATTTCTTTTTTACGGGGCGACCCTCAGGATTGGGCCTTCTCGCTGGCGCCAGGAGATCCGGCATTGGCTGACATTGATGCGTTTTTTCTGGCGCTCGGTTTGCTTTATGAGGAACCCAATCTTGAGATTCAGGCAGAAAAAGCCTTGCTGGCGATGTCTCAGGGCCAGGACGAGGCTGAAGTGTATTGCCAAAAATTTCGGAAATGGTCCGTGCTGACTCAGTGGAACAAGTGTGCATTGGCTGCAAATTTTAGAAATGGCCTTTCTGAAGCCATTAAGAATGTGATGGTGGGTTTTCCCATTCCCACAGGTCTGAATGATTCTATGGCCCTGGCTATTCAAATCGACCGGCGGTTGCGGGAGCGCAAAACCGCAAATTCCCTCATGGTGTTGTCTGAACAGGCACCTGATTTAATGCAATGTGATAGAATCTTGACTAGAAATGAGCGGAAAATTCATAGACGCCAGAATGGCTTGTGTTACTACTGTGGTGATTCTACACATGTTATCTCAGCATGCTCTAAACGTCTTACTAAGGTTGTTAGTCCGGTCGCCATTGGTAATTTGCAACCTAAATTTATTCTATCTGTAACTTTGATTTGCTCACTGTCATCGTATCCTGTCATGGCGTTTGTGGACTCAGGTGCTGCCCTGAGCCTTATGGATCTGTCATTTGCCAAGCGCTGCGGATTTGTTCTTGAGCCATTGGAAAATCCTATCCCCCTTAGGGGTATTGATTCTACGCCATTGGCAAAAAATAAACCGCAGTTTTGGACACAGGTTACCATGTGCATGACTCCCGAACATCGGGAGGTAATACGTTTTCTTGTTCTGCATAAAATGCATGATTTGGTTGTTTTGGGTTTGCCATGGTTACAGACCCATAATCCAGTCTTGGACTGGAAGGCTATGTCAGTGTCAAGTTGGGGCTGCCATGGAATTCATGGAGATTCCCTGCCCTTGTCTATTGCTTCTTCTACGCCTTCGGAAGTTCCGGCGTATTTGTCTGATTATCAGGATGTCTTCAGCGAGTCTAAGTCCAGTGCACTGCCTCCTCATAGGGAATGTGACTGTGCAATAGATTTGATTCCTGGCAGTAAGTTTCCTAAGGGGAGACTGTTTAATCTGTCGGTACCTGAACATACCGCGATGCGTTCATATATCAAGGAGTCTCTTGAGAAGGGGCATATCCGTCCTTCTTCTTCCCCTCTTGGTGCGGGATTCTTTTTTGTGGCCAAAAAGGACGGATCTTTGAGGCCTTGTATTGACTATCGGCTTTTAAATAAGATCACTGTCAAATTTCAGCATCCTTTGCCGCTGTTGTCAGATTTGTTTGCCCGGATTAAAGGTGCCAAGTGGTTCACCAAGATAGACCTTCGTGGTGCGTACAACCTTGTGCGCATTAGGCAGGGCGATGAATGGAAAACCGCATTCAATACGCCCGAAGGTCATTTTGAGTACTTGGTGATGCCATTTGGGCTCTCTAATACACCTTCAGTTTTTCAGTCCTTCATGCATGACATTTTCCGGAAGTATCTGGATAAATTTTTGATTGTTTATCTGGATGATATTCTGTTTTTTTCTGATGATTGGGACTCGCATGTGGAGCAGGTCAGGATGGTTTTTGAGATTCTGCGTGAAAATTCTTTGTTTGTAAAAGGCTCAAAGTGTCTCTTTGGTGTACAGAAGGTTCCCTTTTTGGGGTTAATTTTTTCCCCTTCTGCTGTGGAGATGGATCCAGTCAAGGTCCGAGCTATTCATGATTGGACTCAACCCTCGTCAGTTAAGAGTCTTCAGAAGTTCTTGGGTTTTGCTAACTTCTACCGTCGTTTTATCGCAAATTTCTCTAGCGTTGTTAAACCGCTGACGGATATGACCAAGAAAGGCTCTGATGTGGCTAACTGGGCTCCTGCTGCCGTGGAGGCTTTCCAGGAGTTGAAACGCCGGTTTACTTCGGCGCCTGTTTTGTGCCAGCCTGACGTCTCACTTCCCTTTCAGGTTGAGGTGGATGCTTCGGAGATTGGGGCAGGGGCCGTTTTGTCGCAGAGAGGCCCTGGTTGCTCTACTATGAGACCTTGTGCCTTTTTCTCTAGGAAGTTTTCGCCGGCAGAGCGAAATTATGATGTGGGCAATCGGGAGTTGTTGGCCATGAAGTGGGCATTTGAGGAGTGGCGTCATTGGCTCGAGGGTGCTAAGCATCGTGTGGTGGTCTTGACTGATCACAAAAATCTGATGTATCTCGAGTCTGCTAAACGCCTGAATCCTAGACAGGCCCGCTGGTCATTGTTTTTCTCCCGTTTTGACTTTGTGGTCTCGTATTTACCAGGTTCTAAGAATGTGAAGGCCGATGCTCTGTCTAGGAGCTTTGTGCCTGATGCTCCTGGAGTCGCTGAGCCTGTGGGTATTCTTAAGGAAGGAGTTATCGTATCTGCTATTTCTCCAGATCTGCGACGTGTGTTGCAGAGATTTCAGGCTGGTAGGCCTGACTCTTGTCCACCTGACAGATTGTTTGTGCCTGCTAGATGGACCAGCAGAGTCATTTCCGAGGTTCATTCCTCGGTGTTGGCAGGGCACCCGGGAATTTTTGGCACCAGAGATCTGGTGGCCAGGTCCTTTTGGTGGCCTTCCTTGTCAAGGGATGTGCGGTTATTTGTGCAGTCCTGTGGTACTTGTGCTCGAGCTAAGCCTTGCTGCTCTTGTGCCAGCGGGTTGCTCTTGCCCTTGCCTGTCCCAAAGAGACCTTGGACACACATCTCTATGGATTTCATTTCTGATCTTCCGGTGTCTCAGGGCATGTCTGTCATCTGGGTGATATGTGATCGTTTCTCCAAGATGGTCCATTTGGTTCCTTTGCCTAAGCTGCCCTCCTCTTCTGATCTGGTTCCTGTGTTCTTCCAGAACGTGGTTCGTTTGCACGGCATTCCTGAGAATATTGTGTCGGACAGAGGATCCCAGTTTGTTTCCAGGTTCTGGCGATCCTTTTGTGGTAGGATGGGCATTGAGTTGTCGTTTTCATCCGCTTTCCATCCCCAGACTAACGGACAAACGGAGCGAACTAATCAGACTCTGGAGGCTTATTTGAGGTGTTTTGTCTCTTCTGATCAGGATGATTGGGTGACCTTCTTGCCGTTGGCTGAATTTGCCCTTAATAATCGGGCTAGTTCCGCCACCTTGGTTTCGCCATTTTTCTGCAACTCTGGTTTCCATCCTCGTTTTTCCTCGGGACATGTGGAGCCTTCTGACTGTCCTGGGGTGGATTCCGTGGTGGATAGGTTGCAGCGGATCTGGAGTCATGTGGTGGACAACTTGAAGTTGTCACAGGAGAAGGCTCAGCGTTTTGCCAACCGCCGCCGCGGTGTGGGTCCCCGACTTCGCGTTGGGGATTTGGTGTGGCTGTCTTCTCGATTTGTTCCTATGAAGGTCTCCTCTCCCAAATTTAAGCCTCGCTTCATTGGTCCTTACAAGATATTGGAAATCATTAATCCTGTATCCTTTCGCCTGGATCTTCCGGTGTCGTTTGCCATCCACAACGTATTTCATAGGTCCTTGTTGCGGCGGTACGTTGTGCCTGTGGTTCCTTCTGCTGAGCCTCCTGCTCCGGTGTTGGTTGAGGGCGAGTTGGAGTACGTGGTGGAGAAGATCTTAGATTCTCGTCTCTCCAGGCGGAGGCTTCAGTATCTGGTCAAGTGGAAGGGCTATGGTCAGGAGGATAATTCCTGGGTGGTCGCCTCTGATGTGCATGCGGCCGATTTGGTTCGTGCCTTTCACACCGCTCATCCTGATCGCCCTGGTGGTCTTGGTGAGGGTTCGGTGACCCCTCACTAAGGGGGGGGTACTGTTGTGAATTTATCTTTTTGGCTCCCTCTAGTGGTTACTAGTGATTTGACTCTGGGAATGCCTGCCATCCCTTGTATGCTCACCTGGCTCGTTAGGTCAGGGGTGTTGCTATATAAGCTCCCTGGACCTTCAGTTCAATGCCTGGCAATGTTGTAATCAGAGCTAATCTGTTGTGCTCTTGTCTACTGATCCTGGTTCCTGCTGAATTAAGCTAAGTCTGCTTTCTTGCTTTTTGCTATTTGTTTTTGTTTGCATTTTGTCCAGCTTGTACATAATCTGTATCCTAACCTTGCTGGAAGCTCTAGGGAGGCTGGAGTTCTCCCCCCGGGCCGTTAGACGGTTCGGGGGTTCTTGAATCTCCAGCGTGGATTTTTGTTAGGGTTTTCGTTGACCATATAAGTTATCTTACTACATTCTGCTATTAGTAAGTGGGCCTCTCTTTGCTAAACCTAGTTCATCTCTGTGTTTGTCATTTCCTCTTACCTCACCGTTATTATTTGTGGGGGGCTTGTATCATACTTTTGGGGTCTATTCTCTGGAGGCAAGAGAGGTCTTTGTTTTCCTCTTCTAGGGGTAGTTAGTCCTCCGGCTGGCGCGAGACATCTAGCGACCAACGTAGGCATGTTCCCCGGCTACTTCTAGTGTTGGCGTTAGGAGTAGATATATGGTCAACCCAGTTACCACTGCCCTATGAGCTGGATTTTTGTACGTCGCAGACTTACTTGTTCCTCTGAGACCCTCGCCATTGGGGTCATAACACACTGGCAGCCATGCATGCCCAAGCCATCACACTGCCTCCGCCGTGTTTTACAGATGATGTGATATGCTTTGGATCATGAGCTGTACCACGCCTTCGCCATACTTTTCTCTTTCCATCATTCTGGTAGAGGTTGATCTTGGTTTCATCTGTCCAAAGAATGTTCTTCCTGAACTGTGCTGGCTTTTTTAGATGTTTTTTAGCAAATTCCAGTCTAGCCTTTTTATTCTTGATGCTTATGAGTGGCTTGCACCGTGCAGTGAACCCTCTGTATTTACTTTCATGCAGTCTTCTCTTTATGGTAGATTTGGATATTGATACGCCTACCTCCTGGAGAGTGTTGTTCACTTGGTTGGCTGTTGTGAAGGGGTTTCTCTTCACCATGGAGATTATTCTGCAGTCATCCACCACTGTTGTCTTCCGTGGGCGCCCAGGTCTTTTTGCATTGATGAGTTCACCAGTGCTTTCTTTCTTTCTCAGGATGTACCAAACTGTATATTTTGCCACTCCTAATATTGTAGCAATTTCTCGGATGGGTTTTTTCTGTTTTCGCAGCTTAAGGATGGCTTGTTTCACCTGCATGGAGAGCTCCTTTGACCGCATGTTTACTTCACAGCAAAACCTTCCAAATGCAAGCACCACACTTCAAATCAACTCCAGACCTTTTATCTGCTTAATTGAGAATGACATAACGAAGGGATTACCCACACCTGTCCATGAAATAGCCGTGGAGTCAATTGTCCAATTACTTTTGGTCCCTTTAAAAACAGGGTGGCACATGTTAAGGAGCTGCAACTCCTAAACCCTTCATCCAATTTTAATGTGGATACCCTCAAATAAAAGCTGAAAGTCTGAACTTCAACTGCATCTGAATTGTTTTGTTTAAAATTCATTGTGGTAATGTCCATAACCAAAATAAGAAAAATGTTGTCTCTGTCCAAATATATATGGACCTAACTGTATAAACACTTTGCGAGCCAAAAGATTTGATTCATGGGATTTGGACTAAAAATGTGAAATATTACAGCCTTCATTAAAACAAAAGTCATTGAAAAAATAATACAAGGAAATTATTGAATTTTCAGTGTCTATCATACCTGTCATTTTGTTTATTAGTTGTTTTTTTAAACTATTTATGGTGTGGTGCGTATCTGTATTTAGGCATGCAGACTTTGACCCTGACATGGCCAAATCTGCTGTGTGTGCCCAGCCTAAGTTTAACAATGTGATCTGCACCCTAACGGGATTTTCCTGTGTGACTGACCCCATTTTACTTTGAAACCCCTGTTTCAAACTCAGTTTATATTTAAAACATTACCATTGTGAAGAATAGGGGGGATTTAATGGTTGCTTACAATCATCCTTCAATATGTGTAACTGCAACAGGACACCTGGCTCAACAGGTGGTCCAGCCATACCAGCTAGTATCCAAGCTCATACAGAATGACCTCCTTGTGAGCCCATGCTGTGTAACTGATTTGTCCCGTCAGATTTTCATAAAGAGAGTTAAGGAGAATCCTAGCCGCATTCCATTCTTGACCTGTTCTAGCACCCCAGGGTGGGGAGATACACAGAACGGCTAGTAAAAGCCAGGTAGCAAAGCCATGTTTGGTCTCCAAGCATAACGGGGGCTTGGTCGGATTCGATGGTACCGGAACCGCCACCCTATGACCATCGGTTTGGGAGTCATGATCCTTCATAGGTTTTGGGAGTTTTAGCTTCAAACACCCAGGGGAGGGGGATAAGGTCCATCCTGGTGGTGGAATAAATGCTTGTGCAAGGCCATGTGCTCTCTCTCTCTCTTTGTCATGCTTGCTGCTCACTTCTAAAGGGGGGGGAATGTCGTGTATCATGCTGGAAGGAAAGGGAATCAGCTAGCAGCCCATGCCCCCATGTGGCTGAGCACACATGGTCAAACATCAAACCGGTAGTTGACATGATCCAGATGCTTATATCTTTTGTACTTCATCCATATTTGCAGATCTGACAATTGTGTATGTGTTACCATTGTGTATATAGTGTATTGTTTAGTTTGCCCTTGAGTCGATTAAATATATATGCAGCGCCCCCACTGTGGCAGGGCCGAGGGGTACCCGGTACCGGGCCTCTGAGTCTCTGTTCTGGGGTTGTCTCGGTGGCTAGACCCGGTCCGTGACCCTGCTGAGGGGCGCCCAAATAATAGGTGTGGATGGTGATGGTGGTGGTAGTGCGGTGCAGTGCCGGTCGCAGTAAATAACGAGGACACCAGGTTGCAGTCTCTTTACCTCTTTACTGAAGGCTTTCAGGGTCCTCAGTCCAGAATACGGTTAACCAGGCTGCCCAAGTCCGGCCGGTCCGATGGCACCTCCAGAGTTCCCTTTGCAGGTGGAAATCTGTGCCTACCTTCTAGCGCTTGTGTGTTGCGGTCCTCCCCTGCTGTGCTTACGGGATAGTCCCCACAACTGTTGTGTCTGTTTCTCGTGTTCCCTCACAACTGTATTATGATGTTCTTCTTCGTCCCCCAGATGATATGGCTAGGACGCACCCGTATGACGGGTAGGCTCGGAGCTCTTCCTGGACCCTAGTGTCGCCCTTCTCCTAGTATGCCCCCCATGTCTTCATAGGTGATTGGTGTGAGACAGCCCGCCTATAGCTGACTGTCCTGCCGTAGGTTTGAAGTATTGCTTAGAGCCTGATACTTCCTCGGCGTTCCGGCCACCGGCTACGCGCCTCAGTAGGATGTTGCCTCGATCTTACAGCACGACTCCTACTGGTATTTCTCCTTGTTGCGTTGATCTCGTTTCTCACTCAGCACAATATACCTCGCTTCTTGTCCTTTCTTAGGGTACCGCCGCGATCAAGTGCAGGCGCGGCCCGTAACGTTCTCTCTGGTTGCTAGGCCTCTGTCAGGATCCCACCCCTGACAGGGACCCCTCTGAATCTTCCCCCTACAACACCCTCTGCCACAAGGTGTTGCCTGGTTCCAACCCAGTCAGCTTTCTCTCTAACTTCCTGCCTAACCCCCAGTTTTACCAGATTGTGAGGAGTGGCCTAATACATAGAACCCTTAGCTCCCCCTGGAGGCCAGACTGTGAAGTGTATTGGTGTCTGTGATACCTGGTCAGATGAACTCCTTCAGTGCCATCAGACGTACCATAGCCCCCCTTAGCGGCGGAGCATCAGTACTGCAACGACCAGGACTCTGGGGCGCTGCACTCCCCCCCGGTTAAATCCAGTACTCCTGGACTGGGAAGAAAACAACAATACATGTCAGCAAAAAGACATACAATTTTGAAAATGCAAGTACAAGTAAACTTTTTAAACAGAGCTTCCCTTTATGGGAGGTGAGGACACTTGAACGTTACAAACATGGTTAAACACTTTAAATAACATACTATAAATAACTTTTCTTACCCAACCGGGTATTCTACTAGGTGCAAAATTTTTGAACAATAATTTAACATTGCCTTTAAGGACGTACTCGCTGAATCCACTAAAGACCTTCTTATAAAACATTATAAGGCTAATCAACTTTTCTGCATTCTCCTTCTTTACATCTGCAGGACCGCCTGTCCTATCTGCTCCAGGCCTACTGCCTCTCCTTTCTGTTACAGGACCGCCCCTTTCTGCCCGGGCCTACTGCCTTTCTACTACTATACACGGTATAGAACTTATCATCCATCTTTCAGTTCAGGATTTCTGAGCCATCTCTGTATGGCTCCTAGGAGGACTCACTGACTAACCCCGTACGGGTTCACTTTCTGTCCTCATTCTTTTATCAACATCATTAAACATTTCTCACAATCAACTAGTTAGCTACATATAACTTTTACATATCAGCATTATCAGTACTTTCTTTCAAAACATCATCATTCTTTAAGTGCTTTTGATGAACATCCCCTTTAAGAAGGGACTAAGTCTCTAAGAGGTAGTGCAACTTCTCAAGCTGCAAGTCTGTTCGCAGCAAGGACTCCGGTGCTGGTTCCAAGACCAGTGTCTTCGCAAAGAGTCCTTTCCTTGTGTAAAACCAGTAGAGGGCACCTTTAAAAAAGGTGCAAACTATGTACAAGAAGTTTGTAATCATGCATTGTTCATGATTCAGCAGTTCTTTCAATGATGAATAAACAGGAAACAAAACAAAAAAGCAGAAGAAGGGATCCCGGGTAAACAAAGGGATCCCTTTAAGAGTTAACCCTGGACGGGTTTAAAGCAGCAAAAAGCAGGGAAACAAACAGTTAACTATTTACATATCCATGGCATCGAGGTTTACTCTCGCTCTGGCGGCCGTAGCTCCGCATAGACCTCGCTCGGCAAGGTGATCGGTGAGATCGGGGCCTTTAAGAAGTGCTCCATACCCGTGGCCCGATCCCAGGGTGTAGGGCGCCAGAGTCTAAAGGTCCCAGGGAGAGGGGGTACCGCGACGGGGCCTATCAGCAAGTCCTCCGCGGGCGGGGCAGGGTCGTTCTTCATACCTGCTTCAGATGCGGTCCCTCCGGTGCCGATTTGCTGCGTCTCCGCTGGGATCTGGAACGCGGGTTGCAGGGCCTTGCGCTGCGGCGTTGTCATCTCCGTTTGCAGCATCTCGCTTTCCGGCAGAGCCTTGCTTTCTGGCTTCGGAGCGCTGGTACTTCTTTCTTGCTCCGGACCAGACGAGGCTGCCGACAGACGTCTGGTGAGGCTTCCGATGAAGGTCTTCTTCCACCCGGCTTCAGTGCTCAGCTGCGTCCACAGGAGTTGGTCGCTGAGCTCATCCACTCCGACCGGCAGGAAGTCAGTATCAGCGGTGGAGGCCTGGTCACGGTGTCCCTCCGGGTAGCTGGGGGAGTCCTCTGCTCCGGCTCCGGGCAGCTCGCCATGGCGTCCTCCACGTGGTTCGCTTCTTCTTCCTCGTCCTTTTCCCGCTCTCTCCTTCGTGGGCGGTTTAGTTTTCTCTCTCTCCGCCCACCATTGAGAATCAGGAGGCGGATCTCGGCTGCTGACGGACACGTCATCACGGTGCAGAAATATTTAGACTGGGCGGCCATTGTCTTTCGCGCTCTTCTGCTTGTTTACGCCCACTTCCACGCCCCTCTTCTTCTCCTGCGCTCTCCTCAGCGCTGTAATGGCGGCTGGTTTTGGCGGCAAATGACAATCCACAGTCTTTGCAATAAGTCACAGTCCAAGTATAATAAATCACAGTTCCAAGGCACACATGACCTGATTCTTCAGGCTTAAGTAGATCCTGTTCGTGATGCCAAGTTTTGCAGCGCCCCCACTGTCGCAGGGCTGAGGGGTACCCGGTACCGGGCCTCTGAGTCTCTGTTCTGGGGTTGTCACGGTGGCTAGACCCGGTCCGTGACCCTGCTGAGGGGCGCCCAAATAATAGGTGTGGATGGTGGTGGTAGTGCGGTGCAGTGCCGGTCGCAGTAAATAACGAGGACACCAGGTTGCAGTCTCTTTACCTCTTTACTGAAGGCTTTCAGGGTCCTCAGTCTGGAATACGGTTAACCAGGCTGCGCAAGTCCGGCCGGTCCGATGGCACCTCCAGAGTTCCCTTTGCAGGTGGAAATCTGTGCCTACCTTCTAGCGCTTGTGTGTTGCGGTCCTCCCCTGCTGTGCTTACGGGATAGTCCCCACAACTGTTGTGTCTGTTTCTCGTGTTCCCTCACAACTGTATTATGATGTTCTTCTTCGTCCCCCAGATGATATGGCTAGGACGCACCCGTATGACGGGTAGGCTCGGAGCTCTTCCTGGACCCTAGTGTCGCCCTTCTCCTAGTATGCCCCCCATGTCTTCATAGGTGATTGGTGTGAGACAGCCCGCCTATAGCTGATTGTCCTGCTGTAGGTTTGAAGTATTGCTTGGAGCCTGATACTTCCTCGGCGTTCCGGCCACTGGCTACGCGCCTCAGTAGGATGTTGCCTCGATCTTACAGCACGACTCCTACTGGTATTTCTCCTTGTTGCGTTGATCTCGTTTCTCACTCAGCACAATATACCTCGCTTCTTGTCCTTTCTTAGGGTACCGCCGCGATCAAGTGCAGGCGCGGCCCCGTAACGTTCTCTCTGGTTGCTAGGCCTCTGTCAGGATCCCACCCCTGACAGGGACCCCTCTGAATCTTCCCCCTACAACACCCTCTGCCACAAGGTGTTGCCTGGTTCCAACCCAGTCAGCTTTCTCTCTAACTTCCTGCCTAACCCCCAGTTTTACCAGATTGTGAGGAGTGGCCTAATACATAGAACCCTTAGCTCCCCCTGGAGGCCAGACTGTGAAGTGTATTGGTGTCTGTGATACCTGGTCAGATGAACTCCTTCAGTGCCATCAGACGTACCATAGCCCCCCTTAGCGGCGGAGCATCAGTACTGCAACGACCAGGACTCTGGGGCGCTGCATATAATTTAACCTTGGGCTCCTCTTATATCTCTAACCACATGTCTGTGTTCTTGGTTTTGACTTTCCATGCTACCGGGGCTGGTTTCTGGTGCGGAGGAGAGGAGACCATACCACGTGATCCCTCTAATGTAATAGTGAGGTCAGGCGAGGTGCGGGTTTATCACAGCCATCACCAACACGTTTTTCATTTCTGTTTGGCTCCTGCTTGAAACTTGGTTTCAATGTTCTGTTTAGCCTGTTCACTTGTGAATGAACCCTTGCAAACACAAGGAAGCAAAGGAGACTTTTTAGTTTGTGTTTATAGTAATATCTAGCAGTAGTCCTTCCTTCACTTGAGCCATCTCATGAAGCACACAATTTCCCACATGTCTATAGGCACAAAGCAGGATTTTTATCAAGGTAGTCCAACCAGATTTCTAAAATTATCACACAGAAAAAAAATGGTGTTCTGCATGAAATACATATCAATCAATCAATCTTCCCCATCAATTTTTCGACAAATCAGGATGAGATTCACTTTCAAAACGGGATATATTGTAAATTCTCCTTTTTGTTAAGTGTTGTTGACCTAGATCAGATATTCCCACCATTCCTGCCTGCTACATAATGTTGACATAATGGAGAATATAATTTATCCAACAAGAGTACTTCACTATGTCATGTAACTGGAGGTGGAGTCCAACCTTTCGAAGCAAATTAGCTGGTATGACTAGAAGCTGATGGCAGCATGTAAGTATTTCGTAGTCATATGGAGAAATCAGAAAATGAAAGCAAAGGCCAGATTCAAAAATGCATTTTCCTGCATAAAACTCCTTGAAATGTCACAAAAATTTTGGGCAACTCGAAGTTGCGCAAAACTTTTGTGACTTTTGGCATCTTTGACAGTCCTGATCTGCTGCGGCATTGTGGCAAAGCCTGCCCATCAAATTCATCATAATACGGGCCACTAAAGTGGCATAAATTATAGAAGAAATGTTTTTGTAATTTGTGCCTCTTAATCAATTTGGCCCATCTGAGGCCAGTGCATCTTTCATTAAAGGGAACCTGTCACCCCGTTTTTTGAAGATGAGCTAAAAATAGCGTTAAATAGGGGCAGAGCTGGGCGTTACATTAGTGTCTTTGTGTGCCAGTGCAGCGCCCCAGAGTCCTGGTCGTTGCAGTACTGTGGCTCCGCCGCTAAGGGGGGCTATGGTACGTCTGATGGCACTGAAGGAGTTCATCTGACCAGGTATCACAGACACCAATACGTTTCACAGTCTGGCCTCCAGGGGGAGCTAAGGGTGCTATTCATTAGGCCACTCCTCACAGTCTGGTAAAACTGGGGGTTAGGCAGGAAGTTAGTGAGAACGCTGACTGGGTTGGAACCAGGCAACACCTTGTGGCAGAGGGTGTTGTAGGGGAAGATTCGGTAGGGTCCCTGTCAGGGGTGGGATCCTGACAGAGGCCTGGCAAACAGAGAGAAAGCTACGGGACCATGCCTGCACTTCATAGCGGCGGTGCCCTAAGAAAGGACAAGAAGCGAGATTTATTGTGCTGAGTGAGAAATGAGATCAGCGCAACAGGGAGAAATACCAGTAGGAGTCCGTGCTGTTAGACCGAGGCAACATCCTACTGAGGCGTAACTAACCGGTGGCCGGAACGCCGAGGAAGTACAGAGCTCTAAGCATTACTTCAAACCAACGGCAGGACAGAGAGCTATAGGCTGGCTGTCTCACTTACATCACCTACGCAGACATAGGGGGCAACTTGTGGAGAGGGGCGACTCTAGGGTCCCGGAAGAGCTCCGAGCCTTCCCGTCATACGGGTGCGTCCTACCATAAGATCTGGGGGACGAGATTAAGAAGAACATCAGGATCGAGTTGTTGTGAGGGAACACGAGAAACAGACACAACAGTTGTGGGGTACTATCCCGTAAGCACAGCAGGGGAGGACCACAACACACAAGCGCTAGAAGGAAGGCACAGATTTCCACCTGCAAAGGGAACTCTGGAGGTGCCATCGGACCGGCCGGACTTGCGCAGCCCGGCTAACCGTATTCCGGACTGAGGACCCAGAAGCCTTCAGTAAAGAGGTAAAGAGACTGCAACCTGGTGTCCTCGTTATTAACTGCGACCGGCACTACACCGCACCACCACCATCTACATCTATTATTTGGGCGCCCCTCAGCAGGGTCACGGACCGGGTCTAGCCACCGTGACAACCCCAGAGCAGAGATTCAGAGGCCCGGTACCGGGTACCCCTCGGCCCTGCGGCAGTGGGGGCGCTGCAAAACTTGGCGTCACGAACAGGATCTACTTAAGCCTGAGGAATCGGGTCATGTGTGCCTTGGAACTGTGATTTATTGTGCTTGGACTGTGATTTATTGCAAAGACTGTGTGCTGCCATTTACCGCCAAAAGTTCCCGCCAAAAGTCGCCGCCATTGCAGCGCCACAGGGAGTGCAGAGGAAGAAGAAGGGCGTGCCATGGGAGGAGATTACCAAAGCGGCGCCAGAAGTAGCGACTGCCCCCTCCGACTCCTGCTGCGAGAGGACGACCTACCCAGCAGCAGAGGAGAACCGCCCCCTTATTTGCAACGGCGGGAACGAGGTGAAGAGGGAGCCCGACCTCAGAGAAATGGCGGAGCCAGGTGCATGCGTTGCCGCCGAATGCCAGACAGCGACGATGAGCAGCAAGTGCCCGAGCAACGACGAGGTGATCCCGGCTTGCCCTCACCCATCAGAGGCGAACTCGCGTCCACAGCCGGTGAAGGACCTGAACTCCTTGGAGCCGCCAGTGGAGGAGCCGAGC
Organism: Ranitomeya variabilis; assembly: GCF_051348905.1. Lineage (NCBI taxonomy): Eukaryota > Metazoa > Chordata > Amphibia > Anura > Dendrobatidae > Ranitomeya > Ranitomeya variabilis. The sequence goes on from NC_135233.1 coordinate 221,959,590, forward strand.
TTACCTATCCCAGCAACGGAGCCATGGAGGGCGGAGCCACATCAAGAGGCCACTCTGGGAGAGCCGCGGTCCGGGCTGCAGCCGACTCCAGTGTCCTCGTCAACGGAACAGATCGACATCGGTGGAATCACATCAGGCGCAGGTATGGACGGCACCCCTACTCCCCGGGCCGATTCTGCTCCCCCGACCGATCCGGCTCCCCTGACCGATCCCGCTCCTGTGACCGCTCCTCACCCCAGCAACAATAACCGTGCCTTTACGGTGGAACGGGTGGTCCTCACCCCCTGCCCTGATGGGGAAGCTGGTACCTCCCCTACCGACCAAGATGGGGGAACCCATAGAGGTGGGCCCAGATGGGGTGATCCTCCGGTGGGACACCCCCTGGAACGAGCCGTATGGAGCTCCGGGGGAGAGCCTCACCCTTGCTGTGCTCACTTGGGAACAGTATAAACAATGTCTGATCCAACACTGGAAAAACCGAGACGAAACAGAGCAATCTGATATGCCGAAGACGCAACGCAGGAAGCCTGCGCACAAGAGGAACGACGTGGTAAAGCGGGGGATTGTGCTAGCCTTCCACCCGAAGAGGGGTTGGGGCTCCATACAGGAACCGGGACTACCAACTGATGTCTTCGTTACTAGCTACAACGTAAAAACTCCCTGCTGCAGTCGAGATGGTGACCCATTGCAAAGGGGGGATCAGGTGACCTACACTCGCCGCCGGAATGCACAAGGATGGTGCGCTCGGAACGTCCACTGGTGTGAGCCTGAGGGAGCGTCACCTGTTGCAGTGACCCCGATTGATCCGGATTTGACAGATCTCGTTACTATCACCACCGTCCGCCTTGTAGCAGCCGCTGAGCTTGCAAGCAGGGTTAGGGTTAGCCTTCAGATCCAGACACCGGCTGATCTGGTGGCACCTGAGAGACCAACTACCAGCACAGGTGCTGCATCGGCCGGGGACAGAAGACCACCCCCTGCACAGCCACCATCAGAGTAAGCAAAAATGCTTTAATGAATGTACATAGTTAACTGTTTCTCTGTTATTTTGCTGCTAAAACCCGTTTAGGGTTACTCTTAAAGGGATCCCTTTGTTGACCCGGGATCCCTATTGTTTTTGTTTGTCTTCTACTTTTTTGCACAAGTTATCCAGAACTGCTGAATCATGAACAATGCATGATACAAACTACTTGTATATAGTTTGCACCTTCTTAAAGGTGCTCTCTACTGGTTTTACATAAAAGACGGACTCTTTGCGAAGATACGGTTTTTGGAACCTGCACTGGAGTCCTTGCTGCATACGGACTTGCAGCTTGAGAAGTTGCACTACCTCATAGAGACTTGGTCCCCTCTTAAAGGGGATGTTCACATTCTGCACTTATGAACAGTGTTGCCTTAAGAAGGTTGAATGGCAATAATGTCTTGAAAAGAAAGTATTGATGATGTTGATATGTGAAAGTTAAATGTAACCAACTAGTTGATTGTAAGAAATGTTCAATAATGTTAATAGAAGAATGAGGACAGGAAGTGAACCCGTAGGGGGTTAGTAGTGAGTCCTCCTAGGAGCCATATAGAGATGGCTCAGTGATCTTAAACTGAAAGAAAAATGATATGTTCTATACTGTGTATAGTAGTGGAAGGACAGTAGGCTCGGGCAGAAAGGAGCGGTCCTGTAACAGAAAGGAGAGGCAGTAGGTCTGGAGCAGTTAGGACAGGCGGTCCTGCAGATTTAAAGTAGGAGAATGCATAAAAGTTAATTAGCCTTATATGTGATATAAGAAGGTCTTTAGTGGATTTAGCGAGTACGTCCTTAAAGGCAATGTTAAATTATTGTTCAAAGATTTTGCACTCAGTAGAATACCCGGTTGGGTAAGAAAAGTTATTTATAGTCAAGTTATTTAAAAGTATTGTAACGTTCAAGTGTCCTCTCCTCCCATAAAGGGAAGCTCTGTTAAAAAGTTGACTTGTACTTGCATTTTCAAAATTGTATGTCTTTTTGCTGACATGTATTGTTGTTTTCTTCCCAGTCCAGGAGTACTGGATTTAACCGGGGGGGAGTGCAGCGCCCCAGAGTCCTGGTCGTTGCAGTACTGTGGCTCCGCCGCTAAGGGGGGCTATGGTACGTCTGATGGCACTGAAGGAGTTCATCTGACCAGGTATCACAGACACCAATACATTTCACAGTCTGGCCTCCAGGGGGAGCTAAGGGTGCTATTCATTAGGCCACTCCTCACAGTCTGGTAAAACTGGGGGTTAGGCAGGAAGTTAGTGAGAACGCTGACTGGGTTGGAACCAGGCAACACCTTGTGGCAGAGGGTGTTGTAGGGGAAGATTCGGTAGGGTCCCTGTCAGGGGTGGGATCCTGACAGAGGCCTGGCAAACAGAGAGAAAGCTACGGGACCGCGCCTGCACTTCATAGCGGCGGTGCCCTAAGAAAGGACAAGAAGCGAGATTTATTGTGCTGAGTGAGAAACGAGATCAACGCAACAGGGAGAAATACCAGTAGGAGTCGTGCTGTTAGACCGAGGCAACATCCTACTGAGGCGTAACTAACCGGTGGCCGGAACGCCGAGGAAGTACAGAGCTCTAAGCATTACTTCAAACCAATGGCAGGACAGAGAGCTATAGGCTGGCTGTCTCACCTAAATCACCTACGCAGACATAGGGGGCAACTTGTGGAGAGGGGCGACTCTAGGGTCCCGGAAGAGCTCTGAGCCTTCCCGTCATACGGGTGCGTCCTACCATAAGATCTGGGGGACGAGATTAAGAAGAACATCAGAATCGAGTTGTTGTGAGGGAACACGAGAAACAGACACAACAGTTGTGGGGTACTATCCCGTAAGCACAGCAGGGGAGGACCACAACACACAAGCGCTAGAAGGAAGGCACAGATTTCCACCTGCAAAGGGAACTCTGGAGGTGCCATCGGACCGGCCGGACTTGCGCAGCCCGGCTAACCGTATTCCGGACTGAGGACCCAGAAGCCTTCAGTAAAGAGGTAAAGAGACTGCAACCTGGTGTCCTCGTTATTAACTGCGACCGGCACTACACCGCACCACCACCACCATCTACATCTATTATTTGGGCGCCCCTCAGCAGGGTCACGGACCGGGTCTAGCCACCGTGACAACCCCAGAGCAGAGACTCAGAGGCCCGGTACCGGGTACCCCTCGGCCCTGCGGCAGTGGGGGCGCTGCACCTTTATTACCCACCTATGCTGCCGAAATACCTTTGTAAAGTCGCCATTTTGGGCTGTCACTCACGCTGGTCTGGTCCTATGGGCGTGGTGACAGCGCTGTTTCTCCCCCAGAATCCTGTTCATCATTCCGTTGGTGGCGTAGTGGTGTGCGCATGTCCAAAAGGCGAATCCACTGCCCAGGTAATGAAAAACAGCGCTATCTGCGCTATTCAGCCGTTTACGGGTGGGCGCGGCCATCTTCCTGCTGCCCGGGGCTTCAGGAAAATGGCCGCCGCGATCTCCATCTGCGCACGCGCGGAATCCCGCGGCCATTTTCCTGAAGCCCCGGGCAGCAGAGAGCTCCATCTGCGCACGCGCGGCCACAGGAAAGATGGCCGCGCCCACCGGTAATCGGCTGAATAGCGCAGATAGCGCTGTTTTTCATCACCTGGGCAGTGGATTCGCCTTTTGGACATGCGCACACCACTACGCCACCAACGGAATGATGAGCAGGATTCTGGGGGAGAAACAGCGCTGTCACCACGCCCATAGGACCAGACCAGCGTGAGTGACAGCAGAAAACGGCGACTTTATAAAGGTATTTCGGCAGCATAGGTGGGTAACAAAGGCACACAAAGACACTAATGTAACGCCCAGCTCTGCCCCTATTTAACGCTATTTTTAGCTCATCTTCAAAAAATGGGGTGACAGGTTCCCTTTAAGTCTGACATGCAAAACACCAGACACATGTGGAAGAGAAACCATGACAGATGTCTCCAAGGGACTGATGTATGGGATATTATAGGTCCAAATACCTACATAAAAAGGCAATTAATGAGAGCCAGTAAAATAAAATGCTCAACTATGAATTTAGATGGCTTGTCTTCACAAAGCGGATTTGCTCCAAACCTCTTTCTATATGTTTCCATTTTTCCACAGAGGTAGGTGAGCTTGCAAAATGCTTGGAAACAAAACTGCATTAAAACAGAAATGGGATGATCGCAAGTCGTCATTGTGAATTACATGATGGGACATGAAGTAGCCCTCCACCGTTAAGCACTTAGCAGCATGTTACTCAATACTGGGCAGCATTTGTAACCTACCATCTTCCTCTGTATTGATCAGATTTCTAAAAAAAACAAAATTTCGATGTAGATTACAGTTAATATTCTAAACACAGTGTACATATATTATATAGAGTGGTGTTGTCACGGCAATAAAGGGGCAGGACGGCGTACTGGGACCCGCACCTGTCCCTACCGCTAAAATGGGGCCCTGGCTTTCCCTTATCTCAGGGGTACCTATGATGGTTAGAAGGCCTGCGCCGCCAGTGTATCCCTGTCTCCTGTGCAGGCCCTATCAGTGGCCCCCTCTCCCCCCCAAGGGAGGTGGACTGCACCAATGTATAAATACAACAGTTAACAGGGTATACAGAAAAGGTAAAGGAAAACCACACTTAGCTTAATGCTGCAGGACACAGCACAGCAGGAAGAAACACCAGATTCACTGGACACAGCAATAGAACAACAGTTCCCAGCAAGCTCCTACTCCCAGCTTGGTCGCTGAAGAATGAACTATCACCGACAGTCCGCTGATGAACCAGGTGACCTCTTAAATGATGGAGGGAGTGGTCACCACAAACATCAGCTGACCCAGCAGCAATGCAATAACACCAGCGGCCACCGCGCGGGGGGGAAACTGCATTAACCCCCGATGGCCAAAAAGGAAAAAAGGTCTTAAACTGGGGCAAACCAGATCTGCCACAAATCCAAAATTGGATCATGACAGGTGTCAGTGTGACGATTCAAAGAGGGAAAACGGAAAGTGGACCCTCTAGACCACGATGATGAACCCCCCACGGAGGAGCTGACCAGATAGACCGCCCTCTATACAGGGAAAGTTAGGGGCAGACCCGTGAGGGACTATAGCCATGGAAGCTGGAATACCAGGACGGGAGAAGACCAAGAAGAGGCGGAGATAGTAGGAGCACATGATAGGAGGGTACTGCGGAGACACAGAACTGGCGGGTATAACGAGAACACTGCAGTAACACAGACCGTGCTGAAGCAATGCAGAGACACAGGGACTGACGGAGGTAAAGCAGCGGTACGGGGACTGACGGAGGTATAGCAGTGACACAGGGACTGATGGAGGTATAGCAGTGACACAGGGACTGACGGAGGAATCGCAGGGACACAGGGACTGGGGGAACGCAGAGAATGGCAGGGTACTGGAAAGACAGGATTAACCCTAAGTCAGAGCGAGAAGAACTCACAGAGACCAAGGGCGGCCAGGAGCACCTGAAGGTACAAATGATAACCAGGCACAGAGGGACGTCAGGAAGCAGTTTAAATACCTTAAAGCAGCACAGCACTTCTGGGTACCAGTCCTCTAGAACCATAGAGAGGACAATAAGGAGCGCCGACTTCCGGGTACTAGTCCTCCAGGACCATAGAGGAGATGAAGAGGAACGCCGACACTGAACCTGGTATGCGCATGAGAAGCAGAGGCCGGGAGCGAGCGCGGAGAGAAGGACGCTGCAGAAGGAGAGGTGCGCTGGGACGCCGAAGACAGGTAAGTATGACAGGGCAGAGGAGACGGCAGCAGCGGCATGATAGTCAGAAGGGCCTACAGCATAATAATTGTATTAATAGAATCAAAGGGTTAGATTATGTATCCATATTTAAAGAGTATACATTATGGAAGCTCCATCCTCATTAATTACTGGCTTTGGCAATTACATGTAAGTATTTGTTGGTACTTGCCCACTTTGTAGTTGTACTAACCAGCATAACTTACTGTAAGAGAAAGAGACGTGTCCTAATAACCTCTTTGATAGCTAGGTATAAAAAGCACATCTACTCTACCGTTTTATGTAAGATTTGCAGGCATGTTACAATGATGTTAACTATGGTTCACTGAACCAGATCAACCACACCTAAGCGGGTGCCCTTCCTCTGAATAGCTTTTGTTTCAGTCATTTATAAAGATGTGTCTACTTTTATGTAGGAATGCTTATACTTAGAGAGTTGACATTATTCAGAATCATACTGTAAAATGACTTGAGGCAATAGGATCGGATTAAAATCTAATTTTCCATATCCGGTGACCAAATTGGATGACTTACAACCATTGCTTAAAGCAACTCTCCACATTGATACTAAATAGTCCCTACAGAATTCTCAAGTATAGTCACCCTACCTTATTGCTACCTCCGCTCAGATTAGCTTTCCTTTCTGGCTTTTTTCAAGATGACCAACACAGCGGCATGGGGAGTGTAGTAGTAAGGATAAACCAGGCCTACTCTACCTTTCCTGGGCTATGTAGATTAGGAGAGTAAACTGTCAATCATTACATGTCTCATACAGGTAACTCTTCCTTTTATTTAAAATAATCTCTGGAGGCATATTGTCAGGGATATCAGTATCTGGCCCAGAGATTTTACCAGCTTATTTGCATGTTAATAAAAATGTGCATTACTCTGGAATAAGACATTGGATTTCAGATATCAAGGTATCATTTTATTCAGCTTCCTATGACCTACATGACCATATAGATGGCTTCGGAGGATGGATCCTACTGACAGATTTCCTTTAAGAGAATTTTCAGTATAAGTTTTCAAAGAATACGTGCTAGCTATTAGATAGGTTGTGATCTGACCGGGTGAGACACGGTCACCCCCCAATTGCTAGAACGAGGGACTTAGGTCCTTTGTTTGAATGGAGTGATAGGTATGCAGGGTGCTTGCTGCTTCATTTAATCTCTGTGTGACTGCCCCAGATAGCTGAGAGTTGTACTTGACTCTCTGTCAGTCCTATAGACCGCGGCATGATTCAAATGGGCCACACTGTTTACATGAGGGAATGTGCTGCTGACAATCTATAAGTTTTAGACTCACATAAAAGAAATGATCAGACAAGATGATTAAGTCGTTTGTCAGAAGATTACTGGCATGTCTATATGAGGAAATGATCAGGAACAAGCGTTTTTGTCTCCATATACAGGTGTTTTTCACCAAATTTGAATATCATCAAAAAGATAATTTCAGTTCTTCAATACTAAAAGTGAAACTTGTATATTATATAGAGTCATTACATAGTGATCTATTTCAAGTGTTTATTTGTTAATGTTGATGATTATGGCTTACAGCCAATTAAAACATAAAAGTCTTTATCTCAGTAAATTAGAATACTTTATAACACCAGCTTCGAAAATCATTTTAAAATCCGAAATATTAGCCTACAGAAATGTATGTTCAGTAAATGCACTCAATACTTGGTTGGAGCTCCTTTTGTATCAATTACTGCATCAATGCGGTGTGGCATGGAGACGATCAGCCTGTGACACTGCTGAGGTGTTATGGAAGCCCAGGTTGCTTTGATAGCATCCTTCAGCTCATCTGCATTGTTGGGTCTGGTGTCTCTCATCTTCCTCTTGACGATACCCCATAAATTCTCTATGTGGTTAAGGTTAGGCGAGTTTGCTGGCCAATCAAGCACAGTGATACTGTTGTTTGTAAACCAGGTATTGTGTCATGTTCCCAATGGCAGGGAATTTAACACATAACACGGGCAAAAACAGGACGAGCTCTAGGGTGATGGAACCTGAGCTGACCGCGATCCTGAACCTCAACACTCAACTAACAGTAGCCGGGGAGCGTTCCTGGGGGGACTCTAGACGCCTCGCGCCAGCCGGAGATCTAGCTTCCCCTATAGGAAGAATCACAGACCTATCTTGCCTCCAGAGAAATATTCCCACAGAAATAGCAGCCCCCCACATATAATGACGGTGAAATGAGAGGAAGGCACAAACGTAGTTATGAAAATAGATTCAGCAAAATGAGGCCCGCTTTAAGCTAGATAGCAGAGGATACAAAAGGTGCACTGCGCGGTCAGCTTAAAAACCCTTCAAAATACCATCCTGAAATTACTTGAACTCATGTGCCAACTCATGGTACATGAGTGGTAATTTCAGCCCACTAGAGCAACCAGCCGCAGAGAATTACATATCTGCAAGCTGGACTAAAAACATGAAAGCAAACATGAAACAGGGAAATGCAGACTTAGCTTGTCCTGAAGGCTTTAGGAGCAGGTAGCAAAGGTAACAGAGACACACTGATACATTGATAGCCGGCAAGGGAATGACAGGAAAGCCAGGTTAAATAGGAAACACCCAGCCTCTGATGGACAGGTGGAAACCAGAGACCGCAACCCACCAAAGTCACCCAGTACCAGTTGTAACCACCAGAGGGAGCCCAAAAACAGAATCCACAACAGTACCCCCCCCCTTGAGGAGGGGTCACCGAACCCTCACGAGAACCCCCAGGGCGATCAGGATGAGCTCTATGGAAGGCGCGGACCAAATCAGTCGCATGAACATCAGAGGCGACCACCCAGGAATTATCCTCCTGACCATAACCCTTCCACTTAACCAAATACTGGAGTTTACGTCTGGAAACATGAGAATCCAAGATCTTCTCAACAACATACTCCAATTCTCCCTCCACCAGCACCGGAGCAGGAGGCTCAACCGAAGGAACAACGGGCACCTCATACCTCCGCAATAACGACCGATGGAACACATTATGAATAGCAAACGATGCTGGGAGATCCAAACAAAAAGATACAGGGTTAAGAATCTCCAAGATCTTATAAGGACCGATGAACCGAGGCTTGAACTTAGGAGAAGAGACCTTCATAGGGACAAAACGAGAAGACAACCACACCAAGTCCCCAACACGAAGTCGGGGACCCACGCGGCGACGGCGATTAGCAAACTGCTGAGCCTTCTCCTGAGACAACTTCAAATTGTCCACCACCTGATTCCAAATCTGATGTAGCCTGTCAACCACCACGTCCACTCCAGGACAATCTGAAGGCTCCACCTGACCAGAGGAAAAACGAGGATGAAACCCCGAATTACAAAAGAAAGGAGAAACCAAAGTAGCAGAACTAGCCCGATTATTAAGGGCAAATTCGGCCAGTGGCAAAAAGGCAACCCAGTCATCTTGATCAGCAGAAACAAAACACCTTAAATAAGTTTCCAAGGTCTGATTAGTTAGCTCCGTCTGGCCATTCGTCTGAGGATGGAATGCAGACGAGAAAGACAAATTAATGCCCATCTTAGCACAAAACGTCCGCCAAAATCTAGACACAAACTGGGATCCCCTGTCAGAAACGATATTCTCTGGAATCCCATGCAAACGAACCACGTTCTGAAAAAACAAAGGAACCAACTCAGAGGAGGAAGGCAACTTAGGCAAGGGTACCAAATGAACCATCTTAGAAAAGCGGTCACACACAACCCAGATAACGGACATTTTCTGTGAGACAGGGAGATCTGAAATAAAATCCATGGAAATGTGCGTCCAAGGCCTCTTCGGGATAGGCAAGGGTAACAACAACCCACTGGCCCGAGAACAGCAAGGCTTAGCCCGAGCACACACTTCACAAGACTGCACAAAGGTGCGCACATCCCTTGACAAGGAAGGCCACCAAAAAGACCTGGCCACCAAATCTCTAGTACCAAATATTCCAGGATGACCAGCCAACACAGAAGAATGGACCTCGGAGATGACTCTACTGGTCCAATCATCCGGAACAAACAGTCTTTCTGGTGGACAACGATCAGGTTTATCCGCCTGAAACTCCTGCAATGCACGTCGCAAGTCTGGGGAGACGGCGGACAATATTACCCCATCCCTAAGGATACCAGTAGGCCCAGAGTCTCCAGGAGAGTCAGGCACAAAACTCCTGGAAAGAGCATCCGCCTTCAAATTCTTTGAACCTGGCAGGTATGAAACCACAAAATTGAAACGAGAAAAGAATAACGACCAACGAGCCTGTCTAGGATTCAGACGCCTGGCAGACTCAAGGTAAATCAGATTTTTGTGGTCAGTCAAGACCACCACACGATGTCTAGCACCCTCAAGCCAATGACGCCACTCCTCAAATGCCCACTTCATGGCCAAAAGCTCCCGATTACCCACATCATAATTGCGCTCGGCGGGCGAGAATTTTCTAGAAAAGAACGCACATGGCTTCATCACCGAGCCATCGGAACTTCTCTGTGACAAAACCGCCCCCGCTCCAATCTCGGAAGCATCAACCTCAACCTGAAAGGGAAGTGAAACATCTGGTTGACATAACACAGGAGCAGAAGAAAACCGGCGCTTAAGTTCCTGAAAGGCCTCCACAGCCGTAGGAGACCAATTAGCAACATCAGCACCCTTTTTAGTCAAATCAGTCAAAGGTTTAACAACACTGGAAAAATTAGTAATGAACCGACGATAAAAATTAGCAAAACCCAAAAACTTCTGAAGACTCTTAACAGATGTAGGTTGTGTCCAGTCACAAATCGCCTGCACCTTGACGGGATCCATCTCAATAGTAGAAGGAGAAAAATTGTACCCCAAAAAAGAAATCTTCTGGACTCCGAAGAGACATTTTGAGCCCTTCACAAACAGAGAATTGGCCCGCAGGACTTGAAACACCTTCCTGACCTGTAGAACATGAGACTCCCAGTCATCAGAAAACACCAAAATATCATCCAAATACACAATCATAAACTTATCCAGATATTCACGGAAAATATTGTGCATAAAGGACTGAAAGACTGAAGGAGCATTAGAAAGTCCAAAAGGCATTACCAAATACTCAAAATGGCCCTCAGGCGTATTAAATGCGGTTTTCCACTCATCACCCTGCTTCATCCGCACAAGATTATACGCACCGCGAAGATCTATCTTAGTGAACCACCTAGCCCCCTTAATGCGAGCAAACAAATCAGTCAATAATGGCAATGGATACTGATATTTGACTGTAATCTTATTCAGAAGGCGATAATCTATACAAGGCCTCAGGGAACCATCTTTTTTAGCCACGAAAAAAAAACCTGCTCCCAGAGGGGACGAAGATGGACGAATATGTCCCTTTTCCAAGGACTCCTTAATATAATTCCGAATAGCAGTATGCTCTGGCACTGACAGATTAAATAAACGACCCTTAGGGAACTTACTGCCAGGAATTAATTCTATAGCACAGTCACAATCCCTATGAGGAGGGAGCGAATTGAGCTTAGGCATACCTCCCAACCGTCCCGGATCCCGCGGGACTGTCCTGATTTTGACAGCCAGCCCCGGGATCCCGGGCGGGACACTAATGTCCCGTGCCTAGGGCAGGGACAATGCAGGGGGCGGCACCTGAGTAGCTTAGGTTTGTGGCTGTTTTTTTTTCTTATACATGCTGGGTCTCCTCCCGACCGATCCCGCCCCCCCCCCGCCGCCCCCGCCCCCTGTGTGTGCGGCGCTGCCACGCTGAGGAAGAGAGCCAGCAGCGATCAAGATGAGAGGTCAGCGACTCACTTCCCTCCTGTGTGTGCACGGAGCTCCGGCGTCTCCTGCTCTTAGCTGCTATCCCGGCAGAGAAGGAGAGACGGGGGAGGTGCCGGGACAGTGCAGAGCTGTGAGCAGCCGGAGAAACTGAAGAGCTGCAGTGCACATGGACAGATCAGCCGCCCCTGCACCACAGAGGAGATTGTGTGTGTGTGATGTGTGTGTGATGTGTGTGTGTGTGTGAGATGTGTGATGCTGCATTTGTGTGTGTGTCATGTGTGTATGAGGTATCTGGTGTGTGTGATGGCTGGGTGTGTGTGTGATGGCTGGGTGTGTGTGTGTGATGGCTGGGTGTGTGTGTGTGATGGCTGGGTGTGTGTGTGTGATGGCTGCGTGTGTGTGTGTGTGATGGCTGCGTGTGTGTGTGATGGCTGCATGTGTGTGATGGCTGCGTGTGTGTGTGATGGCTGCGTGTGTGTGTGTGATGGCTGCGTGTGTGTGTGTGATGGCTGCATGTGTGTGTGATGGCTGCATGTGTGTGTGTGATGGCTGCGTGTGTGTGTGTGATGGCTGCGTGTGTGTGTGATGGCTGCGTGTGTGATGACTGCGTGTGTGTGTGATGACTGCGTGTGTGTGTGATGACTGCGTGTGTGTGTGATGGCTGTGTGTGTGTGTGTGTGTGATGGCTGCGTGTGTGTGTGTGATGACTGCGTGTGTGTGTGATGGCTGTGTGTGTGTGATGGCTGCATGTGTGATGCATTTGTGTCAAAGCTGCATGTGTTTGTGAGCTGCGTTTGTGATGCTGCGTGTGTATGTGTGATACTGTGTGTGTGATGCTGCATGTGTGTGAGCTGCGTGCCTGTATGTCATTATACAGTATGGAGAACTGTGGCCATAATACAGTATGGAGCATCATGTGGGGTCATTATACAGTATGAAGCATCATGTGCAGTCATTATACAGTATGGAGCATCATGTGCGGTCATTATACAATATGGAGCATCATGTGCAGCCAGTATACAGTATGGAGCATCATGTGTGGTCATTATACAATATGGAGCATCATGTGCAGTCATTATACAGTATGGAGCATCATGTGCAGCCAGTATACAGTATGGAGCATCATGTGCGGTCATTATACAATATGGAGCATCATGTGCGGTCATTATACAGTATGGAGCATCATGTGCGGTCATTATACAGTATGGAGCATCATGTGCGGCCATTATACAGTATGGAACATCATGTGCAGTCATTATACAGTATGGAGCATCATGTGCGGTCATTATACAGTATAGAGCATCATGTGCGGCCAGTATACAGTATGGAGCATCATGTGCGGTCATTATACAGTATGGAGCATCATGTGCGGTCATTATACAATATGGAGCATCATGTGTGGCCATTATACAGTATGGAGCATCATGTGTGGTCATTATACAGTATGGAGCATCATGTGCAGCCAGTATACAGTATGGAGCATCATGTGCGGTCATTATACAATATGGAGCATCATGTGCAGTCATTATACAGTATGGAGCATCATGTGCAGCCAGTATACAGTATGGAGCATCATGTGCGGTCATTATACAATATGGAGCATCATGTGCGGTCATTATACAGTATGGAGCATCATGTGCGTTCATTATACAGTATGGAGCATCATGTGCGGCCATTATACAGTATGCATGCGGTCATTATACAGTATGGAGCATCATGTGCGGTCATTATACAGTATGGAGCATCATGTGCGTTCATTATACAGTATGGAGCATCATGTGCGGCCATTATACAGTATGCATGCGGTCATTATACAGTATGGAGCATCATGTGCGGTCATTATACAGTATGGAGCATCATGTGCGGCCATTATACAGTATGCATGCGGTCATTATACAGTATGGAGCGTCATGTGTGTTCATTATACAGTATGGAGCGTCATGTGTGGCCATTATACAGTATGGGGCATCATGTGTGGTCATTATACAGTATGGAGCACTGTGTGGCCATATTTTTTTGTTTATAACTATTGTATATGAAACAGTGTGATCAGCAGTGCTAAATGGGTGTGCTTGGGACGTAGATATGGGTGTGACTAATTATGAATGGGTGTGGTCAGAGGCGTGGCCTAAAACTTGCCGCGGCGCGAGAAGCGCGCCGCTAACTTTGTCCCTCTTTCCCATCTTCAAAAGTTGGGAGGTATGGCTTAGGCTCCTCAAAAACATCCCGATATTCAGACAAAAACGCAGGGACCTCAGAAGGAGTAGATGAAGCGATTGAAATCAGAGGTGCATCATCATGAACCCCCTGACATCCCCAGCTTAACACAGACATTGTTTTCCAATCCAGGACTGGATTATGAGTTTGTAACCATGGCAGACCAAGCACTAGTACATCATGTAAATTATACAGTACAAGGAAGCGAATCACCTCCTGATGAACGGGAGTCATGCGCATGGTCACTTGTGTCCAGTACTGCGGTTTATTCATAGCCAATGGTGTAGAGTCAATTCCCTTCAAAGGAATAGGAACTTCCAGAGGCTCCAGACTAAAACCGCAGCGTTTGGCAAATGACCAATCCATAAGACTCAGGGCAGCGCCCGAATCCACATAGGCATCGACGGAAATGGATGACAGTGAACAAATCAGAGTTACAGACAAAATGAACTTAGACTGCAGAGTACTAATGGCAAAAGATTTATCAACCTTTTTTGTGCGTTTAGAGCATGCTGATATAACATGAGCTGAATCACCACAATAAAACACACAATCCATTTTTCCGCCTATAGTTTTGCCGTTCACTTCTGGACTGAATTCTATCACATTGCATAGTCTCAGGTGCCTGTTCAGAAGACACCGCCAACTGGTGCACAGGTTTGCGCTCCCGTAAACGCCGATCAATCTGAATGGCCATAGCCATAGACTCATTCAGACCTGTAGGCGCAGGGAACCCCACCATAATATCCTTAATGGCCTCAGAAAGACCATCTCTGAAGTTTGCAGCCAGGGCGCACTCATTCCACTGAGTAAGCACCGACCATTTCCGAAATTTTTGACAATATACTTCCGCTTCATCTTGCCCCTGAGAGAGGGCTAATAAAGCCTTTTCAGCCTGAATCTCCAGATTAGGTTCCTCATAGAGCAATCCCAGTGCCAGAAAAAACGCATCCACACTGAGCAATGCAGGATCCCCTGGTGCCAATGCAAATGCCCAATTCTGAGGGTCGCCCCGCAGGAAAGATATTACAATCTTGACCTGCTGAGCAGGGTCTCCAGAGGAGCGAGATTTCAAAGAAAGAAACAATTTGCAATTGTTCCTGAAATTCAGGAAGGTAGATCTATCTCCAGAAAAAAACTCTGGAATAGGAATTCTAGGTTCAGACATAGGAGTGTGAACAACAAAATCCTGTATGTTTTGAACTTTTGCAGCAAGATTATTCAGGCTGGAAGCCAAACTCTGGACATCCATGTTAAACAGCTAAGGTCAGAGCCATTCAAGGGTTAAGAGGAGGTAAGAAGCAGCTAGACAGCAATTAAGGGCTAGGCAGCAAGACTCTGAGGGAAAAAAAAAAAAAAATTACCCTTCAACACTTCTTTTCCTCCTGCTTCAGCCCAAACAATTAACACTTTGTCGGCCGGCTATTCTGTCATGTTCCCAATGGCAGGGAATTTAACACATAACACGGGCAAAAACAGGACGAGCTCTAGGGTGATGGAACCTGAGCTGACCGCGATCCTGAACCTCAACACTCAACTAACAGTAGCCGGGGAGCGTTCCTGGGGGGACTCTAGACGCCTCGCGCCAGCCGGAGATCTAGCTTCCCCTATAGGAAGAATCACAGACCTATCTTGCCTCCAGAGAAATATTCCCACAGAAATAGCAGCCCCCCACATATAATGACGGTGAAATGAGAGAAAGGCACAAACGTAGTTATGAAAATAGATTCAGCAAAATGAGGCCCGCTTTAAGCTAGATAGCAGAGGATACAAAAGGTGCACTGCGCGGTCAGCTTAAAAACCCTTCAAAATACCATCCTGAAATTACTTGAACTCATGTGCCAACTCATGGTACATGAGTGGTAATTTCAGCCCACTAGAGCAACCAGCCGCAGAGAATTACATATCTGCAAGCTGGACTAAAAACATGAAAGCAAACATGAAACAGGGAAATGCAGACTTAGCTTGTCCTGAAGGCTTTAGGAGCAGGTAGCAAAGGTAACAGAGACACACTGATACATTGATAGCCGGCAAGGGAATGACAGGAAAGCCAGGTTAAATAGGAAACACCCAGCCTCTGATGGACAGGTGGAAACCAGAGACCGCAACCCACCAAAGTCACCCAGTACCAGTTGTAACCACCAGAGGGAGCCCAAAAACAGAATCCACAACAGTATTGGTACTTTTGGCAGTGTGGACAGGTGCCAAGTCCTGCTGGAAAATGAAATTTCCATCTCCTAAAAGCTTGTTGGCAGAGGGAAGCATGAAGTGCTCTAAAATTTCCTGGTAGACGACTGTGCTGACTTTGGTCTTAATAAAATACAGTGGACCTACACCAGCAGATGAGATGGCTCCCCAAACCATCACTTCAGACTAGACCTCAAGCAGCTTGGATTGTGGCCTCTCCACTCTTCCTCCAGACTCTGGGACCTTGATTTCCAAATGAAATGCAAAATTTACTTTCATCTGAAAACAACACATTGGACCACTGAGCAACAGTCCAGTTCTTTTTCTCCTTGGCCCAGGTAGCATGCATCTGGCATTGTCTATTGGTCCTGAGTGGCATGATACAAGGAATGTAGCCCATGTCCTGGATACGTCTGTGTGTGGTGGCTCTTGAAGCAATTACTCCAGCAGCAGTCCACTTCTTGTGAATCTCCCCCAAATTTTTGAATGGCCTTTTCTTAACAATCCTTTCAAGGCTGCGGTTAGCCCAGTTGCTTGTGCACCTTTTTCTACCACACCTTTTCTGTCCACTCAACTTTCCATTAATATGCTTGGATACAGCACTCTGTGAACAGCCAGCTTCTCTTGCAATGGCCTTTTAGTGGCTTACCCTCCTTGTAGAGTGTGTCAATGACTTCTGGGCACCTGTCAAGTCAGCAGTCTTCACCATGATTGTGGAGCTACTGAAACAGACTAAAGGACATTTTTAAACGCTTAGGAAGCCTTTGCACGTGTTGTTTGTTAGTTATTCTAATTTACTGAGATATCGTATATACTCTTGTATAAGCCGAGTTTTTCAGCACCTTTTTTTGCTGAAAAAGACCCCCCTCGGTTTATACACGAGTCACGGCCCTCTTACCTGTTCTCCGATGCAGCACAGAGGTCCCCAATGTCTCCGGATCATCTGTGCGCTCCCCTGCAGCCTCGGTAAGTATTCCAGTGGCTGCTAACAGGGCCGGCGGTCAGCGTTGGCACCGGGACAAGTGCCGGGGTCCTGAGCAGGCGGGGACACCGACGCGCTTCTGGGGGCCAGGTGCCTGTGCTGCCTCTTGCTCAGGCCCACGGCAATTGCGATATTCACCTGTCCCCATTCCACCGCTGTGCTGTGTCTTCCACGTCCTCCGGCTGTGACGTTCAGGTCAGAGGGCACGACGACATGAATAGTGTGTGCCCTCTGCCTGAACAGTCACATCAGAGAACCGGCGACGAGAGCAGAGTATGTCATTTTTTTTTTATTGCAGCAGCAATATAGGTTATATGATCAGCATAATCTGCATTATATGATCATCTTATTGGACCCATCATCAACTTTATGCAGCATTATATGGGGCATATTTTTGTATGGAGCATCTTATGGAGCCATCATCAACTTTGTGGAGCATTATATGGGGTGTATTTTGTATGGAGCATCTTATGGGGTCCATTTCTCAATGTAATTTTATTGGTATCTATTTTTATTTTTGACATTTACCAGTAGTTGCTGCATTTCCCACCCTAGGCTTATACTCGAGTCAATAAGTTTTTGTGGTAAAATTAGGTGCTTCGGCTTATACTCGGGTCGGCTTATACTCGAGTATATACGGTAATTACGTCTGGGTTTTCATTGGCTGTAAGCCATAATCATCAATATTAACAGAAATAAACACTTGAAATAGATCACTCTGTAATGACTCTATATAATAAGCTTCACTTTTTGTATTGAAAAACTGAAAAAAAATTAACTTTTTGACGATATTCTAATTTTGTGAGAAGCACCTTTAGTTTGCACATAAAGGATGATTGATGCATGTAAAATGTAGAGGAACGAGCTCCAATCACCTATTTCTGACTTCATTCACAGGCGGGTTATTTTATCCGCCCATGTTAAGGAACTTAATAACATTTCTAAGACTTTTGATGAATGTAGGTCTAGTAGTTCTAAATTGTATTTAGAGCGATTCTGTGTCACATTAATCCCCAGTGCATATGACTCCTGATTTATGAAGATAAGAAAAAAAAATTAAGGATCAACTGTTTAAAATATTATTCTTTGGCCATCTTGTGAGTTCATGAACATGCCCAAGTAAGGCTGGAAGGGTAAGCAGGAAGCTGCTGAACTGGAACTTGTTCAAATGGACACTCACTGCTGTCACCCCTGGTTTATGACAAATGTAGATAAGATCAGGCGCAAGTCAAATTAATGCAGGGAAACAGATTAAACACAGGTCACTTACCGTGGGTGCGGAAAGTATTCAGACCCCTTTAAATTTTTCCCTCTGTTTCATTGCAGCCATTTGGTAAATTAAAAAAAGTTTTTTTTCTCTCATTAATGCACACCCTGCACCCCATCTTGACTGACCCCCCCCCCCAGAAATGTAGATATTTTTGCAAATTTATTAAAAAAAGAAAAACTGAAATTATCATGGTCATAAGTATTCAGACCCTTTGCTCAGTATTGAGTAGAAGCACCATTGGAGTTAGTACAGCCTTGAGTCTTCTTGGGAATGATGCAACAAGTTTTTCACACCTGGATTTGGGGATCCTCTGCCATTCTTCCTTGCAAATCCTCTCCAGTTCCATCAGGTTGGATGGTGAACGTTGGTGGACAGACATTTTCATGTCTCTCCAGAGATGCTCAATTGGGTTTAGGTCAGGGCTCTGGCTGGGTCAGTGAAGAATGGTCACAGAGTTGTTCTGAAGCCACTCCTTTGTTATTTTAGCTGTGTGCTTAGGGTCATTGTCTTGTTGGAAGGTGAACCTTCGGCCAAGTCTGAGGTCCAGAGAACTCTGGAAGCGGTTTTCATCCAGGATATCTCTGTACTTGGCCGCATTCATGTTTCCTTCAATGGCAACCAGTCATCCTTTCCCTGCAGCTGAAAAACACCCCCATAGCCTGATGCTGCCACCACCATGTTTCACTGTTGGGATTGTATTGGGTAGGTGATGAGCAGTGCCTGGTTTTCTCCACACATACCGCTTAGAATTATCACCAAAAATGTCTATCTTCATCTCATCAGACCAGAGAATCTTGTTTCTCATAGTCTGGGAGTCCTTCATGTGTTTTTAGCAAACTCTATGTGGGCTTTCATATGTCTTGCACTGAGGAGAGGCTTTCGTCGGACCACTCTGCCATAAAGGACCGACTGGTGGAGAACTGCAGTGATAGTTGACTTTGTGGCACTTTCTCCCATCTCCCTTTTGCATCTCTGGAGCTCAGCCACTGTGATCTTGGCATTCATCTTTGGCCCATATGATGAGATCAGTAGTATTAAAGATCTTTTATAGTTGAGGGCCCTGTTGGAAATATTGCACTGGGGCCCACACACTGCAAGTTATGCCACTGTATGTAAGATTAAGTTCACTCGTGTTTTTGAAGTGTTTGGGGTTTTTTTGCTGCATTTTTTCTGCAGAAAAGAATCTGCAATTTATAGAAAAAGAATTGTAACCCTAGGCAGGGTAACTGTCCCACATGCACCAAATGAATGAGAACAAAAAAATTGTGCTGGGACAAAATTCAATACAAATAGCAGAAATCTTTA
Organism: Ranitomeya variabilis; assembly: GCF_051348905.1. Taxonomy (NCBI): domain Eukaryota; kingdom Metazoa; phylum Chordata; class Amphibia; order Anura; family Dendrobatidae; genus Ranitomeya; species Ranitomeya variabilis. The sequence goes on from NC_135233.1 coordinate 221,979,061, forward strand.
TTGATAAAATTGATTTTAAAAAAGGGGGTAAAAATCCAACATAACAAACACAGATATTCAAAATTGCGGGATGGAACCAGAAAAAAAATATTGTTGATAGTATTAACCGCTTCCCCCCCGAAGGTAGTTTGCATGTTAATGATACGTTAGTCGCCTGTAGGTCAGTTATATATTTGGTTGCTGGGCTAGGCGTTATATGTGTTTGTTGGTTCTTTACAATGTAATTTAATAAAAGGTATTTTTTTAATAGTCTTAGTTTTCTGTGAGCTTTTTTTGCACGTTAATGACCAGACCAAATTTTACAATTCTGACTACTGTCCCTTTATGAGGTAATAACTCTGGAACGCTTCAACAGATCCCGCTGATTCTGAGACTGTTTTTCGTGATGTATTGTACTTCATGAAAGTGGTCAAATTTATTTGATATGACTTGTGGTTATTTGTGAAATTGTATAAAAAAAACAGAAATTTGGTGAAAATTTTGAAAACTTCACAATTTTCCAACTTTGAATTTCCATGCCCTTAAATCACAGAGATATGTCACACAAAATACTTAATAAGTAACAATTGCCACATGTCTACTTTACATCAGCACAATTTTGGAATTCACTTTTTTTTGTTAGGAAGTTATAAGGGTTAAATTTAACCAGTGATTTCTAATTTTTACAACACAATTTACAAAATAATTTTTTTAGGGACCACATCTCATTTGAAGTCCCTTTGATGGGTCTATATGATAGAAGATACCCAAAAGTGACACCTTTCTAAAAACTGCACCCCTCTAGAAGTTTATTAACCCTTCAGGGGCTTCACAGGAATTTTTGGCATGCGGAAAGAAAGAGTTAACATTTACTTTTTTTTTTTTTCACAAAAAAAAATGTTTCAGATCCAATTTTTTTTATTTTGACAAGGGAAGCAGGAAAAATGGATGCCAAAATGTGTTGTGTAATTTCTCTTGAACATGCCGATATGCCATATGATGGAGAAAACCACTGTTTGGGCGCACGACATAGCTCGGAAGGGAAGGAGCGCCATTTGACTTTTTAAATGCAAAATTTTCTGGAACAATTGGCAGTCGCCATACCGCGTTTGGAGAGCCCCTGATGAGCCTAAACTGTGAAAATCCCTCACAAGTGACACCATTTTGGAAACTAGACCCCTCAGGGAACTGATCTAGATGTGTGGTGAGCACATGAACCCTCAGGTGCTTTACAGAAGTTTATAATGTTGAGCCTTTAAAAAAAATAAATAAAGCATTTTTCACACAAATATTTTTTTATCCCAAAATATTGCATTTTCATGAGGGTAATAGGATAAATTGCACCATACAATTTGTTATGCAATTTCTCCTGAGTACGCTGATACCCAATATGAGGTAGAAAACTACTCATATTGGAGAGCCCCTGATGTGCCTAAACAGTGGAAACCCCCCACAAGTGACCCTTTTTTGGAAACTAGACACCTCAAGGAATGTATTTAGATGTGTGGTGAGCACCTTGAGCCCCCCGGTGCTTCACAAAAGTTTATAGTGTTGAGCCGTGAAAATAATAAAATAATAATCTTTATTATTTTTATATAGCGCTAACATATTCCGCAGCGCTTTACAGGTTGCACTCATTATCGTTGCTGACCGCGTTGGGGCTCACAATCTAAATTCCCTATCAGTATGTCTTTGGAATGTGGGAGGAAACCGGAGGAAACCCACGCAAACACAGAGAGAACATACAAACTCTTTGCAGATGTTGTCCTTAGTGGGGCTTGAACCCAGGACTCCAGGGCTGCAAGGCTGCTGTGCTATCCACTGCACCACCGTGCTCACATTTTCCTCACAAAAAATGTTATTTTAGACCCAAATTCTGCATTTTCATAAGGGTAACAGGAACAATTGCATACAATTTGTTGTGAAATTTCTCCTGAGTACGCTGATACCCCATATGTGGGGGAATACTACTTTTGAGGCACAGTACAAAGCTCAGAAGGGAAATCTTACAAACTACACTCCCCAATGAATTCACCAAGTGGTGCGGTGATCATATTGACACCACACGTGCCTCACAGAATTTTATACCACTGAGTGGTGAAGAAAGAATAAATTAAATTTTTACCACTAAACTGTCTTTTTAGCCCCAAAATTTTCATTTTTCTTAGGGCTAATAGGAATTTCTTTTTTTTTTTTTTTTTTTTTTTACAACAAACTGAGGTCCATTTTTTCCTGAGTACACCAATACCCTACATGTAATCGGGAAATATTTTTCAGGCTCAGTGCAAAGCTCAGAAGCCAGGGAGCCCCGGATTTTACTGTTATGGTTTGCAGGTGCCATGACCCACTGGGAGAGCCAATGAGTTTATCTAGTAGTCCGATGATCATTTTGATATTACGGGTGAGTCACAGAATTTTATACCATTGAAGTGAAGAAAAAATAACTACATTTTTACCAACAGAATTTTGTTTTAGCCCCAGATTTTACATTTTCACACAAGATGTGGGTAAAAATGGCACCAACATTTGTCCTACAATTTCTACTGAACGTGGTAATACCCCATATGTAGCTGTAAAGTACTTCTTAGCCATAAGGAGAGACTTGGGAGGAATGGAGCACTATTTGCCTCCTGGAGTGCAGATTTTCCTAGAACAGTTTGCGGACTCCATATACAGAGACCCTAATTGCTAGAAGAGCAGGATCCCCCCTCAAGTGACCCCATTTTGGAAACTATACCCCTTGCGGAATTTTTGTGCAGCTGTAGTGACAATTTTGTCCATTGGTATTTTTCAGAAATAAGCAGCAATGAATGTTGCCGAGTGAAAATTGAAAACTGCCTTTGTAGTGACAAGTACGTTGCAGTCACCAGTACGTTATGCCCAGCCCGTTCTTCTGGAGACATCACCCGTAAGTTAGGTGGGCTCTCATTGCTTCAGAAATGCCAAACGTGGATGCAATATGTGGTTTAGGTACACTGTGGGGCTCAGAAGGGAGGGGGCATATGGATTTAAAAGTGGAGAATTTGCAGATTTTTTTTTGGGGGGTGAGGATAATTAAAAAAATAAAAAATCATTATTTTCTCACCTTCCGGCGCCTTTGCTGCTCCTCGCGACGCTCCGGTCCCAAGAATCCATTACGACAATGACCGGAGATGACGTAGCGGTCTCACGAGACCGCTACATCATCACGTGTTATTGCCGCAATGCATTACTGGGAACGGAGCGTCGCCACGAGCATCGCTAAAGGCCTGGGCTGGATCCGGGGGCCGCCGGAAGGTGAGTATATAACTATTTTTTATTTTAATTCTTTTTTTTAACAGGGATATGGTGCTCACATTGTTAGGTACTGCGTGGCCTGTGTTATATACTGCGTGGGCTGTGCTATATACTACGTGGCTGTGCAATATACTACGTGGCTATGTTATATACTACATGGGCGGTGCTATATACTATGTGGGCTGTGCTATATACTACATGTGCTGTGTTATATACTATGTGGGCTGTGTTATATACTACATGGGCTGTTATATACCACGTGGGCTGTGTTATATACTACATGGGCTGTTATATACTACGTCGGCTGTGTTATATACTGCATGGGCTGTGTTATATACTACGTGGCCTGTGTTATATACTGTGTGGCCTGTGTTATATACTGCATGAGCTGTGTTATATACTGCGTGGGCTGTGTTATATACTACGTCTCTGTGCTATATACTATGTGGGCTGTGCAATATACTATGTGGGCTGTGCTATATACTACATGTGCTGTGTTATATACTATGTGGGCTGTGTTATATACTACATGGGCTGTTATATACCACGTGGGCTGTGTTATATACTACATGGGCTGTTATATACTACGTCGGCTGTGTTATATACTGCATGGGCTGTGTTATATACTACGTGGCCTGTGTTATATACTGTGTGGCCTGTGTTATATACTGCATGAGCTGTGTTATATACTGCGTGGGCTGTGTTATATACTACGTCTCTGTGCTATATACTATGTGGGCTGTGCAATATACTATGTGCGCTGTGCAATATACTACGTGGCTGGGCAATATACTACGTGGCTGTGCTATAAACTACGTGTCTGTGTTATATACTATGTGGGCTGTGTTATATACTATGTGGGCTGTGTTATATACTACGTGGTCTGTGTTATATACTGCGTGAGCTGTGTTATATACTGCGTGGGCTTTGTTATATATTACGTCGCTGTGTTATATACTGCGTGGGCTGTGCTATATACTACTATACATATTCTAGAATACCCGATACGTTAGAATCGGGCCACCATCTAGTTCACTATAATAAGGCAGCAGAGTTACTCTGGACTCCATCTGGCCTCTGTTTAGCAGTGTCTTTCTTTCAGAAGTGCACAAAACTGTGGCCGATGGCACTTTTATGCAATCCTAAAAAGACGGACACTGCCGGATCACAGTAAGAAAAAACTTGGCACTGTGAATGAGTAATTTTCATATGCAAAAAAAGGTTTATTGATGTGCATCCATAAAGGCAAGTTGAACGTTTTCGGTCCACATCCGGACCTTCATCAGAATAAATATACTATCAAAACAAAATATATAACAGAGATATATATAAATATACTTCATAGTCAAGGTCTCTGTGAGGTTTTCTGTCAGGACTCTGAATATTTTTTATTACCTTTTTGTGCATTACTGCCCTTTTCCAAGATGGCGTCTTTGGTCTCACTGTGTCTTCCTGCTATAAAACTCCACCCCAGTCTGTACTAGAGTATTCTGTCTTGCATCCAGCTCCTGACCTCTGGTGACTCCCTGGCTATATAACTGCTCCTGTGAACCTGTGGGGTTATCCTGCTACTCTGCTCTGAGTTCCTGCTGCATACACCAGTTCCAGTAATCCTCCTTCATCTGCTGCTCGTGTTTACTTCCATCTGCATTTGCTCATTGTCACAATGAGTAAGGCGGCAAGACCGTTGAAACGCGTTTGATTTTAATGCACTTTAAGCCTGTGACTGTCACTGGTAGGAATCACCCGTTTTTGTGTCTATGGATATGAAGATGGACTTTGGATTTATGTGCTTTTAACAAAAATGGAATAAAAGGTATTTTTTATGGACATCACCCACGCTGGACTTCTGCTTTTCCATATCTATCTGTGTTTTGAACTAAGCAAGGACTTATTCGTGTCAAGTATCCTCAAGAATAATTGTGCTTCATAGACTTTCTGCGTGATTGCATTTTCCTCTGAAGTTTCCTATAGACTGCTGAGCTGCATTTGATATTTGCACCAAGTATTGTGGACTTGAGTTTCTCTCTGCACCTGTTTGAATCACCGTGTGATAATATAGACTTTACCACTTATAAACCTGTGTCCTGTAGTTGTCTTGTTCCACGCAAAGAGTCTCCTGAGTTATCCCCTATAATTATTACAGGATACTCTAGCTTAAAAAAAAAAAAGGAGACTGCTGGAACAATGACTGCAGAGAGCAGACTAGAGCAGGTGTTTTCCATAATTAGATCACTGCAGAAAGATGTGGAAGGTCTGCAAAAGAAGTTTGGAAGCTTTGAACACAATCAACAAGTGTTTGGACAAACTTTGCAGGACTTAAGCACCCGCATGGCAGCCCAGGAAAACAAACTTGCTGGCAAAGAGTCCCAGTATAGATGGGCTTTTCAGGACATAAGCACGCAAATAGCTGCACAGGCGACTTTACCCTCTGGGCAACCGCCACCAGCTAGCCCACCTAAGTTGCCCCCATTCAGATTTAATGGTGATCGCAACACATTTTGTGGCTTTGTGAATCAATGTATGCTATATTTTGATGTGCATGCTGACCGTTTTCCTAATGATAGATCAAAGTATTGTGTGTAATAATGCTGCTGACCGCACGAGCGCTCGCCTGGGCGAATCTGATGATTGAGTCTCGTGACCCACGGTTAAATAACTTGGATGATTTCTTGGCCGCTATGGCATTAATGTTTGATGATCCTAATCGCCGTGCAACCGCTGAATCTGCTTTATTGTCTTTACGCCAGGCAAAACGTTCTGTTATTGAGTATGCTACTGAATTCAGGAGATTAGTGGTAGATACCAATTGGGACAGTTATGCACAATTGCCTATTTTTAAAAGGGGTCTGTCTAGTATTGCAAAAGATTAACTAGCTCGCTCTGAGTCACCACAAGAGCTAGAGACATTTATACAGCATTGTGTGCGCATTGACATTCGCCTTACTGAGCGTAGGCAGGAGAAGTTTGCTGCATATAACCGTATTTCTAACTTTTCCCTTCCTTCCAAAGAGCCTGCAGGTAAAACATCTCAGGAGGTGGAGGAGGTGCCCATGCAAATTGATTCCGTTCAGAGGCGCAAGATCAATGAGCGCCGGGAGCATCGCCTTCGTGAAAGTCTATGTTTCTACTGCGGCCAGTCTGACCACTTCTTGATCATTGTCCTAAGTGTCCTAGACGGCCTAACAAGGTGCTAGCAGCAGTAGGGGAGTATGACAACTGTGATGATGAATCTGACATCTCTGAATGTAGCCTGCCTTTAAACGCTGTATTATAATAATAATAATAATAATCTTTATTTATATAGCGCCAACATATTCCGCAGCGCTTTACAGTTTAACAGTTTCAAACACAACATTCCATTCACTTTCTATGACTTCACCCCCAAGTAGCTTAAGGAAAAGAACTCTCACTGTTCTCTCCCTATTAAGATCCTGTGTTCAGGACAGTGGATTTCCAGTGCAGCTATAATTGACTCTGGTGCAGGTGGCAATTTCATGGATATCGCATTTGCCAAGGAACATGGTATTGAAATTCAGCAAAGAGCCTCTCCAATTACCATGGAAACAGTGGATGGGTCACCTTTAATCTCTGGGCCTGTGGATCAGGAGACCGTACCCCTTGAAATTTTGTTGGAGCCTAATCATCAGGAGCAACTTTCTTTCTTGCTAATTTCTTCTCATTTTCCTGTGATTTTAGGCATTCCTTGGTTGCGTTCTCAGAACCCAATTATCAACTGGGAGACCAAGGAGATTATCTTTCCAACAAGGAGCAACTCAGCGTTAACAGAAGCTGTCCCTGAGTCCACGGCTACGGAACCACATGTACAGGTATTTTCTTTACCTCCAGCATATAAAGAGTTCTCTGACATCTGTGACAAGAAGAATGCAGATCAGCTTCCTCCACACAGGCATTATGACTGTCCCATTGAGTTGCTTCCTGGGGCAGCTATTCCTTTTGGTAACGTATACCCTTTGGTGGCACCTGAGCTTCAAGCCTTAAAGGAGTATATTGATGAAAATCTGGCCAAAGGTGTCATACGTCCTTCTTCCTCACCAGCAGGGGCACCTATCTTTTTTGTAAAGAAGAAGGATGGGACCCTGAGACCCTGTGTTGACTATCGGGAACTCAATAAGGTAACCGAACGAAACCGTTACCCTTTGCCTCTGATTCCCGAATTACTGGAAAGAGTCCGCCATGCTAAGGTGTTCTCTAAACTAGATCTTCGTGGTGCTTATAATTTGGTGCGTGTTCGTCCAGGGGATGAGTGGAAGACAGCATTCAGATGCCGGTATGGACACTTTGAATCTCTTGTGATGCCCTTCTGGCTTTGTAACGCCCCTGCAATGTTTCAACACCTTGCTAATGACATTTTCAGAGATTTGTTGGACCAGTTTGTAGTGATCTATGTGGACGATATACTAATCTTTTCTGACTCTCTACAGGAACATGAAGAACATGTCAAAACTGTTTTACAACATCTGAAAGAGAACCATCTGTATATTAAGCCGGAGAAATGCGAGTTCCATCGTTCTGAGATACAGTTCTTAGGTTATATCATCTCTCCCCATGGGCTGAACATGGAATCTGGTAAGATTCAGGTTATCCTTGACTGGCCGGAACCAAAGAACGTTAAGGAGGTCCAAGTTTTATTGGTTTTGCAAATTTCTACAGACGCTTCATTCGAAATTCTTCTGATATTGTCCGTCCCATTACTTCCTTGACAAAGAAGGAAAAGTGTTGTGAATTCTGCTCTTGGGCTCCCTCCGGTGGTTATAAGTGGTAGCGCTGCTGTCTTTGGATCGCAGCAGTCATCAGGTGTGTCCACTTATTGCAACTCTGACTGGGCTATTTAGTCTTGCTTTACCCTTTAGTCAGTGCCAGTTGTCCATTGTTTCCTGGAGGATTCACTTCCCTGCCTGGTCTCTCTTGCTTTGCTGTTCCTTTCATCAAAGATAAGTTCTGGCTTTGTTTTTTGCAGTCCACATGCTGTGGGCCTGATCGTTCAGTGCTTTTCCATGTTTTGTCTTTCCAGCTTGGTCTGTATAAGGATTTGCTCAGCCAAGCTGGTATCTCTGGAGATGCAGATATACCCTTCATGACTTTAGTTAGATGTGGAGATTTTGTATTTTCTGTGGTGGATATTTTCTAGTGTTTTAATACTGACCGCATAGTACTCTGTCCTGTCCTTTCTATTCAGCTAGAGTGGCCTCCTTTGCGAAATCCTGTTTTCAGTCTGCGTATGTTATTTCCCTCTCCTCTCACAGTCAATATTTGTGGGGGGCTGTCTATCCTTTGGGGATTTTCTCTGAGGCAAGATAGTTTTCCCTTTTCTATCTTTAGGGATAATTAGTCCTCCGGCTGTGTCGAGATGTCTAGGGAGTGTTAGGTACATTCCACGGCTACTTCTAGTTGTGGTGTTAAGTTCAGGGTCTGCGGTCAGTACAGGTACCACCTTCTCCAGAGTACGTCTCATGCTTCTCCTAGGCCACCAGATCATAACAGAAAAGTCCTTTAAGTGGTCATCACAGGCTCAAGAAGCTTTTGATCGGCTTAAGACCTGTTTCACATCAGCACCGCTGTTGATACACCCAGATCCAACACTTTCTTTCATTGTGGAGGTGGACGCTTCTGATAATGCTTTGGGGGCTATTTTCTCCCAAAGAACTGGAGAGAAGGGTCTGCTACATCCTTGTGCTTTCTTTTCCCGTAGACTAACCTCAGCAGAGAAGAATTATGACGTGGGAGACAAGGAATTGCTGGCTATTATTGCGGCTTTCAAAGAATGGAGGCATCATCTGTAAGGAGCTGCACAACAGATCATAGTGCTAACTGGGCATTGCAATTTAGAGTTCCTTAGATCCGCTAGATGTCTTTCTCCTCATCAGGCTCATTGGAGCATATTTTTAAATTAATTTAACTTTGTTATCTCGTACCGTCCAGGTTCTCGTAATGGGAAGGCTGATGCTTTATCCCGAATCCATGCTGCGGATTCCGTACCTGGAGCCCCGTCCAAGACCATTATATCTGATGCCAATTTCATCGGAGTTATCCACGATCAGGACTTGTGGAAGGAGTGCAGGGAGGCCTATGACGGTGATGTATTTCTGGCCAACCCACCTGTGGATATTAATCTTGTCTTTAAGGGTGGCATGTGGTTCAGAGATCGCCGTATTTACGTCCCTGAGGTCGTCCGTCTGCAGATCCTCAAGTTGGTACATGACTCCAAGTTGGCTGGTCACTGGGGGGTACAGAAGACACAAGAGTTCCTGAGCTGATTCTTCTGGTGGCCAACTTGCCTGAAGGATACCAAGGACTATGTTCTCTCTTGCAAGGTATGTGCTCATTACAAGACTCCTCATGTGGCACCTACGGGTCTTCTACAACCATTACCTGTTCCGTCCCGCCCTTGGGGGTCTATTTCGATGGACTTTATTGTGGAGCTGCCTACATCGGGGGGCATAAATACAATCATGGTGGTAGTTGATCACCTGACTAAAGCTGCTCATTTTGTTCCGTGCACCGACCTCCCCTCAGCTAAAGATACAGTGAACTTGGTTATACAGAATGTCTTTCGGTTGCATGGCGTTCCGGATGAGATCATCTCTGACCGTGGAGTGCAGTTCACTTCAAGATTCTGGAAGGGGTTTTGCTCTGCACTCAATATTAATGTCTGTCTCTCTTCCGCTTACCATTTCCAGACAAATGGTCAGACTGAGCGTACCAACCAGATGCTGGAACAATATCTAAGATGCTATGTCAGCCATCTCCAGGATGATTGGTTGGAGTTGCTGCCGTTAGCCAAATTTTCATATAACAATTCTCAGAGCGCCTCCACTAAATTTACACCTTTCTTTGCCAATCTGTTTTATCATCCGTGTATCTTACCTAGGTCTCCAATTAATTCTCCGGTTCCGGCATTGGAGGAAAGGCTGACTGCGATGAGGCAAAATCTGGAGGTTCTGAAGGAATCCCTGACCACAGCTCAAGAACGTTATAAGAGATCGGCTGATAGATTCCGTAAACCTGCACCCATGTTCAAGGTAGGAGATTCCGTGTGGTTATCAACTAAGAATCTGAAGTTAAACGTTCCTTCACAAAAACTTGGACAGAATTTCATTGGCCTTTTCAAGATCAACGGTATTGTGAGCTCTGTGGCCTGCCGGCTGAAGCTGCCTAGGACTATGAAGGTACACCCAGTTTTTCATGTATCTTTACTAAAGCCTGTATCTCCTAATACCTTCCAGGGACGTGTTGTGCCACCTCCGCAGCCTGTGGTGATTGATGGGCAAGAACAATTTGTGGTAGAGGAAATTGTTGATTCCAGGATTCGCAGGAATCGGCTGCAATATCTGATAAGATGGCAGGGATATCCCCCTGAGGAAGACTCTTGGGAACCTGTGGAAAACATCAATGCCCAACAGAAGATTTCTCATTTTCATCAGAGATTCCCTGAGAAACCAGGTCCAGGATCGCCCTGAGGCCGCTTCTAATGAGGGAGTAATGTCAGGACTCTGAACATTTTTTATTACCTTTTTGTGCATTACTGCCCTTTTCCAAGATGGCGTCTTTGGTCTCACTGTGTCTTCCTGCTATAAAACTCCACCCCAGTCTGTGCTAGAGTATTCTGTCTTGCATCCAGCTCCTGACCTCTGGTGACTCCCTGGCTATATAACTGCTCCTGTGAACCTGTGGGGTTATCCTGCTACTCTGCTCTGAGTTCCTGCTGCATACACCAGTTCCAGTAATCCTCCTTCATCTGCTGCTCGTGTTTACTTCCATCTGCATTTGCTGGACATGTAAGCTGTTGGTGCTCTGCAAGAACCTGAGACTATTACCCAGACCTCCCTGGTTGAGCTAAGATATTATTTGAACTGCCTTACAAGCATATCTATCTGTGTTTTGGACTAAGCAAGGACTTATTCGTGTCAAGTATCCTCAAGAATAATTGTGCTTCATAGACTTTCTGCGTGATTGCATTTTCCTCTGAAGTTTCCTATAGACTGCTGAGCTGCATTTCATATTTGCACCAAGTGTTGTGGACTTGAGTTTCTCTCTGCACCTGTTTGAATCACCGTGTGATAATATAGACTTTACCACTTATAAAACTGTGTCCTGTAGTTGTCTTGTTCCACGCAAAGAGTCTCCTGAGTTATCCCCTGTAATTATTGCATTTTCTTTGTTATACATAACCGCACCTGTATCCTTTTTATCCTTTTTGCACACAAGCACTTATAGTACTTTAATAGCAAATATTATGGATTTGTTCCTTAGTTACTATATAGAGCCTTTGGTACACTATGTTTCTTCACAGCCTCCTCTGGACTCTCTTCCTCTTCAGGACTTGTATAATCAGCACTATTCAGAAGACATACAGTGTGTTTTGGACTTCTTTATTATACACTTTTCTTTTTTGATCTATATGTGCATATGAACTATTATGGTCTTAGACAATATCTACTTGACTATGAAGTATATTCTTATATATCGCTGTTATATATTTTGTTTTGATAGTATATTTGTTCTGATGAAGGTCCGGATGTGGACCGAAAACGTTCAACTTGCCTTTATGGATGCACATCAATAAACCTTTTTTTGCATATGAAAATTACTCAGAGTGCCTTTTTTCTTATTTGGATTCGTTGGGCTGGACACCCTACTTGAGCACCTACCCTATATGCTGTCATGAGTGCCATGTTGTTCTACTATTACACTGCCGGATCACAGGTCAGATGGCGTCCACAGTGGCTCCATCTGCCTCTTTACAGGGAATCTTCTGTCACAGGTTCCATCTGAATCACGTATTTCAAAGATTTACACAGAAACCCTGGTGCAAGCGCTCGTCGCATAGCGCAGGATAAATGTGCTCCGAGCCTTACGTTGATCTTAGGAAGGCTTGGTTTTATTTATTTTTTACTCCAATCCTCTTGTGGTATAGGAGACTTTATTCTTCGGGTCGGTGCCATTACAGCGATACCAGATTTACAAATATCTGGTTTTTATGTTTGGCTGTTGTCACACACTAACAGATGCTTTTTATTGCAAAAAATAGTTTTTGCATCACCATATTTTGAAAGCTATGATTTTTCCATATTTTGGCTCACAGAGTTATCTGAGGTCTTGTTTTTTTATGGGACAAGTTTACTTTTTATTGGTACCATTTTCGGTCACATGACATTTTTTGATCACTTTCTATTCCGATTTTTGGGAAGCAGAATGAACAAAAACCAGCAATTCCGGAATTTTTATTTTTTTTGTGGGGAGTGGGAGTTATGCCTTTCCACATGTGGTAAAATTGATAGGGCACTTTTAGCCTTCGGTTCAGTACGATTACAGTGACACCTCATTTCTGTAGTTTTTATGTTTTGCTGTTTTTACACTATAAAACTATTTTATAGAAAAAAAAATATTATTTTTGCATCGCTTTATTCTGAGAGCTATAACTTTTTTATTTTTCGCAGATGGAGATGTATGGTGGCTTTTTTTTTTGCGGGACAAGATGACTTTTTCAGCAGTACCATATTTATTTACCGTATATACTCGAGTATAAGCCGAGGCACCTTATTTTGCCATGGAAAACTGGGTAAGCTTATTGACTCTAGTATAAGCAGGATATGCCTTGTCCCCTCATCCCTGTCCTGCTATACATGGCTCCCCCGTCCTGTCCTGCTATGTATGGCTCCCCCTGTCGTGTCCTGGCATGTGTGGATCCCCCTGTTGTATACATGGCTCCCCCGGTCCCGCGTGGTTCACCCCCTCCTTTCCATTCGTTGTATGCATGGCTCACACAAACCCCCGTCCTCACCCTCCTCGCGCCGACGCTGCATCTCTGTACCGGTGCCGCAGCTCTCCTGTGCTAAACGGTCATTAAGGTAATGAATATGCGCTCAATGCATATGGGAGTGGAGACTCGTGCATATTCAGTACCTTAATGAGTGGTACTATGTGACCTCTCAGCACAGGAAGAGCTGCCGGCACCGGTACGGAGATGCAGCGACAGCGCATGGAGGGTGAGTATGTTATCTTCTGTTAGCCAGTTCCTACCGCTGCCCCTTCCCCCTCCATGTTCTGGACAATGACTCATGTATAAGCTGAAGGGGGTGTTTTCAGCACAAAAAAATGTGCTGAAAATCTCGGCTTATACACAAGTATATACGGTATATCCGTCTTTTTGATCGCATTTTATTCCACTTTTTGTTCGGCAGTATGATGATAAAGCATTGTTTTTTACCTTGTTTTTTATGGTGTTCACTTATGGGGTTAACTAGTGGGACAGTTTTATAGGTCAGGTCGTTGCAGACGCGGCAATACCAAATATGTGTACTTTTGTTTGATTTTTTTCATACAAATATTTTTTTATGGTTAAAATATATTTTTTTATGATTATTTTTGTTGTTTTTTAAAAAAAATATTTTTACAATTATTAAAAAAAAAATGTTTTATTGTCATAGTATGAGGGTGCAGCTGAATCCCTATGCTGTACAAACTGTCAGCTCTGCACTGACAGAGAAAGCTGCTGATCATGAACTCTACTCGATCAGCAACTTTCCTAGCTCTGGTGACCCGGATGTTGTGATCATGATGACATTGGATCACAATAGCAACGATCGTGACCCCATGTCACGCCGCACAGTCTCCGATCCAAAGGCAGAGGGGCTGTGATTAAAAAAGAGAAAACACAGTAGTTTGACAATAAATGGCTTTACCCAACCACTAACCATGAGTGGAGAAAAAGTTTTGGTGTTATCATTCATATTCTCTGAAAAAAGGTCAAGAAAGCAAAAATTCTGCCGGGGTATGTAAACTTTTGAGCACAACTGTAGCTGGATAGAAAGGAAAGAGACTGCATAAGACTGACTAAACATCGGAATGGGCATCTCAGCTTTTTGTCTATAGACTCTCATCCGATTACATTTAGTATAGTCTATTTTATTGCATTTATCAATATTTTTCTAAGACTGTCCTGCGTCCCTAGTTAGTGAGGTACCTTCTGTATTTTAGGATTTTATTATTTAAATGAAAATGAAGTATTATTCTTTGAGTCACTTCTTTTTTTTTGTACGGGGCACTACATACAGGTGTTTCTCACAAAATTATAATATCAAAAAGTTAATTTCAGTTCTTCAATACAAAAAGTGAAACTCATATTATATAGAGTCATTACAGAGTGATCTATTTCAAGTGTTTATTTTTGTTATCCCCTTTACCCCCAAGGGTGGTTTGCACGTTAATGACCACAATTCTGACCACTGTCTATTTATGAGATTATGACTCCGAAACGCTTCAACGGATCTTGGCAATTCTGAGATTGTTTTCTTGTGACATATTGTACTTCATGACAGTGGTAAAATTTCTTCGATATAACTTGCGTTTATTTGTGAAAAAAACGGAAATTTGGCGAAAATTGTGAAAATTTCACAATTTTCAAATTTTGAATTTTTATTCTCTTAAACCAGAGAGTTATGTGACACAAAATAGTTAATAAATAACATTGCCCACATGTCTACTTTACATCAGCACAATTTTGGAACCAAATTTTTTTTTGGGTAGGGAGTTATAAGGGTTAAAATTTGACCAGCAATTTCTAATTTTTACAACAAAATTTACAAAACCATTTTTTTAGGGACCACCTCACATTTGAAGTCACTTTGAGGGGTCTATATGGCAGAAAATACCCAAAAGTGACACCATTCTGAAAACTGCACCCCTCAAGGTGCTCAAAACCACATTCAAGAAGTTTATTAACCCTTCAGGTGTTTCACAGCAGCAGAAGCAACATGGAAGGAAAAAATTAAAATTTTACTGTTTCGTCACACAAATGATTTTTAAGCAATAATTTTTTTATTTTCCCAAGGGTAAAAAGAGAAAATGGACCTCAAAAGTTGTTGTCCAATTTGTCCTGAGTACGCTGATACCCCACATGTGAGGGGGAACCACTTTTTGAGCGCACGGCAGGGCTCAGAAGGAAAGGAGCGCCGTTTGACATTTTCAAGCTAAAATTGGCTGGAATTGAGATCGGACGCCATGTCGCGTTTGGCGAGCCCCTGATGTGCCTAAACAGTGGAAACCCCCCACAAGTGACCCCATTTTGTAAACTAGACCCCCTAAGGAACTTATCTAGGTGTGTGTTGAGCGCTTTGAACCCCCAAGTGCTTCACATAAGTTTATGACGCCCGGGCGTGAAAATAAACAATCCTATTTTTTCCACAAACATGATCGTTTAGTCCCCAATTTTTTATTTTCCCAAGGGTAACAGGAGAAATTGGACCCCAAAAGGTGTTGTCCAATTTGTTCTGAGTACGCTGATACTCCATATGTGGGGGGGAACCACTGTTTGGGTGCATGGCAGGGCTCAGAAGGAAAGGAGCACCGTTTGACATTTTCAAGCTAAAATTGGCTGGAATTGAGATCGGACGCCATGTCACGTTTGACGAGCCCCTGATGTGCCTAAACAGTGGAAACCCCCCACAAGTGACCCCATTTTGGAAACTAGACCCCCTAAGGAACTTATCTAGGTGTGCGTTGAGCACTTTGAACCCCCAAGTGCTTCACAGAAGTTTATAACGCCCGGGCGTGAAAATAAAAAATCCTATTTTTTCCACAAACATGATCGTTTAGTCCCCAATTTTTTATTTTCCCAAGGGTAACAGGAGAAATTGGACCTCAAAAGTTGTTGTGCAATTTGTCTTGAGTACGCTGATACCCGATATGTGGAGGGGAACCACTGTTTGGGCGCATGGCAGGGCTCAGAAGGAAAGGAGCGCCGTTTGACATTTTCAAGCTAAAATTGGCTGGAATTGAGATCGGACGCCATGTCGCATTTGGCGAGCCTCTGATGTGCCTAAACAGTGGAAACCCCCCATAAGTGACCCCATTTTGGAAAGTAGACCCCCTAAGAGTATGTGTCCACGTTCAGGACACGCTGCGTTTTTGACGCAGCGTTGTGCCGCAGCGTCAAAAACGCAGTGACCAGATGTTACAGCATAGTGGAGGGGATTTAATGAAATCCCATCTCCACTGTGCATTAAAAAACGCATGCGTTTTTCCCGCAAAAACGCACGTGCGTTGCATTTTTTCAGAACGCAGCATGTTGCTACAATGAGCAAAACACACAGGAACACCGCAGGTGACCTGCCAGTGACCTCAGGTGCATTTTTGGTCAGGATTTTACCTGCATAAAATCCTGACCAAAGCCTGAATGCAAACCTGAACGTGGACACATACCCTAAGGAGCTTATCTAGGTGTGTGTTGAGCACTTTGAACCCCCAAGTGCTTCACAGAAGTTTATAACGCCCGGGCGTGAAAATAAAAAATTATATTTTTTTCCCACAAAAATCATCTTTCAGTCTCCAATTTTTTATTTTCCCAAGGGTAACAGGAGAAAATGGACCCCAAAAGTTGTTGTCCAATTTGTCCTGGGTACGCTGGTACCCCATATGTGGGAGAAAACTACTGTTTGGGCACACTTCGGGGCTCGGAAGGGAAGTAGTGACATTTTGGAATGCAGACTTTGATGGAATGGTCTGCGGGAATCATGTTCCATTTGGTGAGCCCCTGATGTGCCTAAACAGTAGAAACTCCCCACAAGTGACCCCATTTTGGAAACTTGACCCCCTATGGAACTTATCTAGGTGTGTGGGGAGAATTTTGAACCCCCAAGTGCTTCACTAAAGTTTATGACGCCCGGCTTGAAAATAGAAAATTATATTTTTTCCCACAAAAATGATCTTTCAGTCCCCAATTTTTTATTTTCCCAAGGGTAACAAGAGAAATTGGACCCCAAAAGTTGCTGTCCAATTTGTTCTGAGTACGCTGGTACCCCATATGTGGGAAAAAAAACGTTTGGGCACTTCGGGATTCAGAAGGGAAGCAGTGACGATTTGGAATGCAGACTTTGATGGACTGGTCTGAGGGCGTCAAGTTCCGTTTGCAGAGCCCCTGATGTGCCTAAACAGTAAAAAAAAAACACAAGTGACATCATTTTGGAACCTAGACCCCCAAGGAACTTACTTAGATGTGCCCCCTCTTTGGAACTAATCTACTGGTTCCTGTTAAGTAAATTAGTAGTGCATGGAGGTGTGGTACAATTTGAAGCAATCCTTCATACACAGGCCAGGTTTGTCGGGGCAAGTGTCGCATTGATAGATGATGTCCTTGCGTATTCCTCTTTTGTAGCAAACTCGGCACCTTTTTTGCGGCTTACCTTTTCTATCAGTTGGCGGGACCACCCCCGGAAAATGCTGACCTGGTACGATACGAGCACCCTCAGTTCCGGAAGTACTGGGGCCCGCTCCTTCCCTCATGCCAAACATCAGGGCCTTAACCACTACCTCCTGGAACTGAAGGTACGACGTATCAGTGTGTCGTACACATCGTGACAGCAGGAAAGCATTGAGCATTGCCATTTGTACGATGTACACGGACAGCTTTTTGTACCACACCTTGGCCTTTCTCAAAGCACTGTACGGTTGGAGGAGTTGATCGGAGAGATCAACGCCCTCCATGTTTTTGTTGTACCCCAGTATACAGTCCGGTTTGCTGACCTGTGTAAAGGTACCCCCGTACACTGCTGAGGGCACTGCCATCACCGTGTATGGTGGTCAAGAGAAGGTCATCCCTCTTGTCCTTGTACTTGACCACCAGCAGGTGGTCGCTACATTGGGCTTTGCTATGACCTTTTCTGAGCATCTGCCCAAGTAGCGTCTTCGGGAGGCCTCTCTGATTTTTGCAGACAGTACCACAGGCTGCGGTACCTCGCGCAGAGAGGGATTTGTAGAGTGGGATGCTGGAATAAAAGTTATCGGTGTAGAGATAACCTTTATCCAGCAGTGGGTGCACCAAATCCCACACAATTTTCCCACTCACTCCCAGGATAGAAGGACACTCAGGCGGTACAATCCTGCTGTCCTTCCTTTCATACACTCTAAAGCTGTAGGTGTACCCTGAGGTACTCTCACACAGCTTGTAGAGTTTGATTCCGTACGTGGCCCTCTTGTTGACGGAATCTGAACCGCCCCTTAAAATGAACCAAGGACTCATCCACGCAGATGTCCCTTTGGGGCACGTACACTTCAGCAAACTTTTTGCTGAAGTGTTCGATGACCGGCCGAACTTTGAACAGACAGTCAAAATTCGGGTCATCTCGTTCGGGACACCGTGCATTATCGTTGTAATGCAGGAACTTATGGATGGCCTCAAAACGCGTCCGAACCATGACCATTCAGAACACTGGAGTGTTATATAAAATATCAACACTCCAATATTGATGAACCGGGGTTTTGCTCCAAAAATTGCCGAGCATACAAATTAGTTTGCTCCACCATGAGGTTAACAAAATCCTCAGAGAAAAAGACTTTGAAAAAGTCTATTTCTGTGAGGCCGGCGGTATCAAACTTGATTCCTGATTCTGCCACAAAATCATGAATCAGTGGCTCGTAATTTTTGGGGGGCGAGGTCCATATGGGGTCCGAAGAGGGGCGCGCTGGTTCATCTTCAGGAGTGGGCGCTGAGCTGCCTCATCTTCTGTCCTGGGGCGTCTGCGTGGCGGTTCCACAGGACCCGAGGAGGAAGATGAGGAAGAGGAGGAGGAAGAGGATGAAGAATCTGAAGAGTAAAGAAATGTGGGATCCTCTCCCTCGATATCAGTGTCGGAGGCAAGGAAAGAATATGCCTCCTCCGCTGAATAGTGCTGCTGGGACAAACGGGACATTTTTTTTTTTTAGTATGGTGCTTGGGTGTACTTTATTGGTAACTGTATATGTGTTGGGGGATAGTGTTTGGTGCAAACTATTCTGAAAAGAAAAAGCTAAAGGAAAAAAAGCAAATAGGGAGAAAAAAAATACCTGTGAAAGGAAAAGTCTAAAACAGCAGGCCCTAGCTCTGATAAGTGAACTGCGTCACTTATCAAAGTTCGGCGGCTGCTGGGTGTGTGAAAAAAAAAACGGCAGGCGCGAGGGCTATGATAAGTGAACCGCGTCACTTATCAAAGGTCGGCGGTGGCGGCTGGGTGTGCGCACGGGGATGTGAAGGAAAAAAGAAAAACGAAAGGCACGGGTTTAGACGCGGCGGCTGGGTGCGCTCAAGGGGATGTGGAAAAAAAAAGAAACAAAAGGCACGGGTTTAGATGCGGCGGCTGGGTGCGCGCAAGGGGATGTGGAAAAGAAAAGTGAGCGCGAGTGTTGATCGGTGAACTGCGTCACCAATCAACTCTCAGCGGCGCTAAGGGGGGTGAAAAAGAAAAGCGAGCACGAGTGTTGATCGGTGAACTGCGTCACCAATCAACGCTCGGCGGCTGCTAAATTTGGGCACGGACGGACGCGGCACAGAGTGGGGGTGGAGGGGGAAGGGGAAGGGGGGGAAGGGGGGATGGGGGGGGTGAAGAAAGATTGGTCTGGGATCGGGGATGAACACTTACGTTTGTAGTATCTCTTCTTTCTTCTGTCTTCTTTCTTCTGTCTTCTTTCTTTTTTCTTTAGCAAGAATTGTGGTGTCACAGGCTACTGTGGTACCACAAGTCTCAGCACAGGAGGGGATCTGTCAGCGTGATCGCTCTGCAGGAATCCTCACCAAGTGTAAGGATTCCTACAGAGCAGTCAGACAGGTCAGGGACAGGTGAGACAGGTCACAGAGCGGTCATACCGCTGCTGTGGCCTGTCATTGGTGGAATCGAATGATCACCTCGATCCCACCAATCAGAGGAGGCCCTGGTGATCGGTACTCGATCTTAGCCTGGGACCTCACTGTTTCAGCCAATCTGATTGGCTGAAACAATGAGAAAGGCTCTGATTGGCTGTTCAGAATTGAACAGCCAATCACAGCGATCGGGAGGCCGGGAGGGCGGCGCCATACCCCAAGATGCCGAGGCCATCTTCCGTAAGGTAAGATGGCGTCGGAATTTTAGTGCGATCACCGCGACTTGTCACGGTGTCGCATTAAAGGGCATGACGTACTATCATACGGGCCCACCCCACCTTGACGGGATGGTACGTCTAATGTCAGAAAGGGGTTAATGTTGATGATTATGGCTTACAGCTAATGAAAACATAAAAGTCTTTATCTCAGTAAATTATAAAATTAGAATACTTTATAACACCAGCTTGAAAAATCATTTTAAAATCCGAAATATTGGCCTACTGAAATGTATGTTCAGTAAATGCACTCAATACTTGGTCGGGACTCCTTTTGCATCAATTACTGCATCAATTCTGCGTGGCATGGAGCGATCAGTCTGTGGCACTGCTGAGGTGCTATGGAAGCCCAGGTTGCTTTGATAGCAGCCTTCAGCTCGTCTGCATTGTTGGGTCTGGTGTCTCTCATCTTCCTCTTGACAATACCCCATAGATTCTCTATGGGATTAAGGTCAGGCGAGTTTTCTGCCAATCAAGCACAGTGATACTGTTGTTTGTAAACCAGGTATTGGTACTTTTGGCAGTGTGGACAGGTGCCAAGTCCTGCTGGTGAATGCCATTTTCATCTCCAAAAAGCTTGTCGGCAGAGGGAAGCATGAACTGCTCTAAACTTTCCTGGTAGACGACTGCGCTGACTTTGGTCTTGATAAAACACAGTGGACCTACACCAGCAGATGACATGGCTCCCCAAACCATCACTGATTGTTGGGAATTCCATCAGATATCAAAATGATATTAATTAGATACCATTTTCCTATATCTCACACTCTCCTTGTGGAGTGTGTCAATGACTGCCTTCTGGACATCTGTCAGGTCAGCAGTCTTCCCCATGATTGTAGAGCCTACTGAAACAGACTGAGGGACCTTTTTTAAACGCTTAGGAAGCCTTTGCAGGTGTTTTTTTGTTCATCTAGTTTACTGAGATAATGACTTTTGGGTTTTCATTGGCTGTAAGCCATAATCATCTACATTAACAGAAATAAACACTTGAAATAGATGACTGTTTGTAATTACGTCATATAATATATGAGTTTCACTTTTTGTATTGAATAACTGAAATAAATTAACTTTTTGATGATATTCTAATTTTGTAAGAAGCACCTGTATACCCAGGCTTTGTGTTGTAGTTGTATTTTGCAGTGCTACCCTTGCGGCAGGGAAGGGATGGGTTGCATTATTAGGATTATCCTTATGTTAACCAATATTCAGGTCATATAAGGAGTGTGCATTGATGTTCATAGAGATTTGGAGAGATCTGACAAGCCTTATAGCCCTTTGATAGGAGCATTGTCATATGCTTTGTTTTACCATGCTTAAAGGAAACCTCAACTACGGTTTTACATATGGACGTACAAACATGGCTATATAGACACTTGTCACCCTAATAAAGATATATATTTTTTAGAAATCCAATATGCTAGTCATGAGAAATCTACCATATAAGTCATATGTAAATGAGACTGGATATGAAATGGAGGCGTGTCAAACTTGGAAGAAGCAGTCCAATTGCACTAACACAAACCAGTGCAGTGATTTAACTTTCTTGGATTACTTGTGGGTCTTCGGATTCCGTTCATTTGCACCATCATACTCCATCTACAGTCGAGTGCTAGCTCTTTGTTCATCCCACAAACCAGTGCACTTCCAGCAGGATTTGCATATGTCTGCTGTGCTAAATTTCGCAGGACTGATACATGAGATAAAACAAAAAAAAAAAAGTGTAATTTTTATTGGGGGACATATCACTACTTCCATATGCGAAATTATTCTCACAAGCTCCCTATAAAATCCTCATTCGATGCTATACATATGCAGGTGCATTTGGTGCCCTTTACCATAAAAATGGTGCTATAAAGATATTTTCTGAGATTGATCTGTAAATAGTTTGGGATTTCCGCTACAAGGTAGCGCCAGAGCTTAAAAGGGAATTCTAGTCAGTATAAGGGTCGTTCACACGTCCGATTTTCTTGTACGAGTATTATCCGCGCACTCGTAGCATATATAGCACTCGTTCCTATGATATTCTATGGGGCTGTTCACATGTCCAATTTTTTTCCTCAAACAGGTGGAACATTTTGGAGACATGTCGGATTTTTGACCAGAGTGCTGGATCAAAATAGACAATGCCAGTCTATGAAAACAATTCAGACCGCAGCCGGATGACACCTTAGGGTGGTCCAATTTTCACGGACTGACAGAATGAAGAAGCCGGTGAAACATTTTTTTCTCTCTCCACTTAGGAGAAAAACTGATGACAATCGGACCACAGTCTGATCAGCATAATCTGTTTTTCTCGTACGTGGAAAATACTGATGTCTGAACGAGCCCTTACATATAATATATAAAATGTTTATTAATTTAAAAATTGAAAACTGAATTAGACCTTTTTAAGAATTAATATAGATCTGTGATATGCGAGACCTGAATGTGTGAATGCTGGAAAGTTTGAAGAGGGTTATAGTTAGTAATTAGAAAGGCATGCTTCAGGATAACACATCCTATATTATTACCATTGATACATTTATGGCACTTTGTTAAAGAGATACGCTACATATCCCCCCCAAGTTTTTGTTTCCCAACACAAACAGTAGTTTGTGTAATAAAAAGGAATAGTAATTAAAAATGTACTCCAGGTAGAAAAAAAAACAACTAAAAAGTTATCAGCAAGCACTGAGTGGTCTGCTGTGGGCACAAACTGCTAGTAGGAGTATCTCCTGAACATGGTTACTGTCCCAGGAGATCAGTCAGGACACGGACCTGCTGCCCTGGCACTGACACTGGGTACACAGCTGCATTTTGGAGAAGCCACTTTGCACCCCACTTGCCCAATACTATATGCCCACTCCTCTTCAAGGGGTTAAATTCCTTAGGAGCAGGCATCCCATTTTTTTGCCTTGAGGCTGTGCAGAAATTCAGGCTTCTGAGAAAATGAAGGCTGACCTCATCCCAAAGCTCGGGGAGGCGGGGTTCTCTACTAAACTGCAGGCTGCCATAAACTCCCCCCTCTTCTTCACTTTGCTATTTTACCAATTAAGGCTTTCTCAATCTCGGAGGGAGAGAGAGAGAGGAGACATCAAGGGGGTGTAATTCAATTGTCAGGGGAGCTGTGAGAGGCATTATCCCCTGTACTGAGAGGAGTACTGAGAGGAGTACTGAGAGGAGCACACAGGGAAGCGCAGACGGAGCAGCCCGACCCCACCGCTTCATCTAGTTTGGAAGTTGCAGAAAGGTAAGAGAATTGTCCAGGACCCTGTATCATGCCTGGTGCCATCACTTCAGCCAACAGCAGACTCCTTGCTTGGCATTTCTTATACCCAGCCTTAGCCTTCAGTGACAGGTGTGGGCTGTGAGATGCGCTTTTGCCCAGCAATCCTTATGAAGGTGCGTTTTGACGCAGCGCCTTCTGTGCGCACGGAGGGGTCCCAGCTGTCACACTGCATTGGAAGCTACATACAAACCCAGAACCTGATCCCTGGCAGAAATGATCTGTTGAGTGTGACAACTAATGACTGATTTGGGTCACAGAGTGTCATTACAGAACAACATAGTCATTTTTATGACCCTCAGTAAGGTAATAAGAATAAGCTACTACTCAGATAAAGTACAATAAAAAATGTCTAATTGTATGGATAATCGCTGTGTGTCAATGAGCTAAATGAGTGTTTCTAACAACAGATTTGTAGAATCTTCCACGGTGATCCCACCATTTGTGCCCTGAAGACCCCCATAATGACCTATAGGTATATTTGGTACTCTTGAAATATGTATTGTGAATGCAGAGAACCTACAAATGTCCAGATGATGAATTTGGCAGTTTGTTGGGTCACCTTGTCATTTGTAAGCCCACCTTCTATTGGCAGGGGCAAGCTCTTCATTACGTTTAGCAGTGGAGACCCTTATGCACCTATGACATCCATAATAGGTAATCCAGGGAGACCTAACACTTCACTGCTTGGCTGGATTTCTTCTCTTTGACAAGTTTGGAAAGTT
Source organism: Ranitomeya variabilis (assembly GCF_051348905.1). Lineage (NCBI taxonomy): Eukaryota > Metazoa > Chordata > Amphibia > Anura > Dendrobatidae > Ranitomeya > Ranitomeya variabilis. The sequence goes on from NC_135233.1 coordinate 222,003,214, forward strand.
AACAGATTTAATGGTGTCGGTAATAGTACTCCAGTTCTGGAAGAAAAGATCGGTGGGTTTCCCAATAGTGAGCACACCCACAGCCCTATAAAAAAGAGACTAGTATGCATAGATAGATAGATAGATAGATAGATTATAACAGACCAGTTTCTTGTGCCTACTCCCTTAGCTCATAATATACTGGAGACTACTCCTAGTCCTAAGCAATGAAAGGCTACTTGTGAGTCTCACAGATAGGTGAAAACCTAAAAGGTACCCACAGAAATCTGGAACTGCCTTTCTTTCAAAGCCTTTATAGTCTTAGAAGAAATCACATGTAGCTGGTGTATATCCCATAAAAAGGAGGCATGCATGAATTTGTAGTTCCCCATTCGCCATAGACATGTATGGAAGATGCCTCTGATTTAGGGTGTGGAGTTACATGTTTGATCACAGGCTTTGTGATGTAATGCCGTGTATTTTACTATAGAATACATAAATGGATTGTAGAGGTGAGAACTTTATTAACATTACACAAAAAGGGTCCTCCGTGAAAAGTGTCGGAGTGGCTAGTGGTCGTTACCAAATGGCTGACGCTTAAACTTTTTGTTCATTTTGAGATTAAAACTATCATGTTAAGTTATTCCAGTGAGAAAAGAGAACAGGGAGTGGCAAATGTGCTGCCACAGTTTCAGAAAAGGGAAAAAAAAAGGTTTGTTTGCATCTGTTTTTAAATCCTAGATAAGCATTTATTTATTTTCCTTGAATTACATGGCGCCAACATATTCAATAGTTTATATACAATCTAGGGCTAGTGTCATAGGAAAATAGTTTGTATTGTGGGATGAAATCAACACAAATACAAGGGAGCATACAAACTCCAGGCAGATGTTGTCTTGATTGGTTATAAGCCCAGGACTCCAGAGCTGCAAGACACCAGGGATGACTGGCAGGCATTGAAGATGACAACTATATGTTTCTATTAACATTCCAATGTCATCATCCACTGAATCAGAAAGAAGTCCACACGTTACAGTACATGGAGTAGATGAACAGACAAGCAGGTCTTTATACTGCAAGACAAAGAAAACATGTTAATCCTGACTTGTCTTCTGTGACCTTTAAATCAAACACTTAAAAAACTTCATATACTCACAGGTGTTCATGTCGGACTCTTCCCATAAATCTCATTCCAATTTTTTTGTATGGCAAAGGAGCAAACCACTCAATGCCAGGGCATCTACCGTATGTACTGAAGGTCTTCTTTGCACAACCAGCTAATGTTGAAGGGTATTGTTGCAGGAAGGGAGGAATGAAGCCACATTCTTTTATCAGAAAAGGAAGCGCATGTAAAAGGCAATGTTTATTTTACTGGGTTATTGTGTAATCCTAGTGTTCAGTATAACTTTGTCATGACATCATGAGGAAAAGACTTACAAGCTGCAGAAGGGTTTAGCTGCTGGTCCTCCTCTCATCTTGTATGGTTAAAAGTGCTTGTAAAAAATGTATCTTATTAAAAATCCTCTCTGTTCTCAAAAGTGATGGGGCTTTTTAATGTTGCAGTTTATCTTCCACCTATGCAGTCCACATAGACTGCACAGGTGCAAGGTAACATATCAGAAGTGACCTGTCTCATAGGTAAGGAGTGCAGCACTTACAAGCGCTATGCTTTACAATAAAGTGTGAAATGGCTACTCTGAAAATGGCTGGTGTGCTGCACAGGAAAAGCGGAGGTTCTTACGATGCTGCCGAGGCAAAGCTGAGGCTCTTCCGATGGCACCGAGGCAAAGCTGAGGCTCTTCCGATGGCGCCGAGGCAAAGCTGAGGCTCTTCCGATGGCGCCGAGGTAAAGCTGATGCTCTTCTGATGGCGCCGAGGCAAAGCTGAGGCTCTTCCGATGGCGCCAAGGCAAAGCTGAGGCTCTTCCGATGGCGCCGAGGCAAAGCTGAGGCTCCCCCGATGCCGCAGAGGCAAAGCGCAGGCTCCTCCGATGCCGCAGAGCCAAAGCGCCGGGTCCTCCGATGCCGCAGAGCCAAAGCGCAGGCTCCCCCGATGCCGCAGAGCCTAAGCGCAGGCTCCCCCGATGCCGCAGAGCCAAAGCGCAGGCTCCTCCGATGCCGCAGAGCCAAAGGGCAGACTCCTCTGATGACGCAGAGCCAAAGCGCAGGCTCCTCCGATGACGCAGAGGTAAAGCGCAGGCTCCTCCGATTCTGCAGAGACAAAGCGCAGGCTCCTCCGACGCAGCAGAGGCAAAGCGCAGGCTCCTCCCATGCTGCAGAGGCAAAGCGCAGGCTCCTCTGATTCCGCAGAGATAAAGTGCAGGCTCCTCTGATTCCGCAGAGGCAAAGCGCAGGCTCCTCCCATGCTGCAGAGGCAAAGCGCAGGCTCCTCTGATTCCGCAGAGATAAAGCGCAGGCTCCTCCCATGCTGCAGAGGCAAAACGCAGGCTCCTCTGATACTGCAGAGGCAAAGCGCAGGCTCCTCTGATACTGCAGAGGCAAAGCGCAGGCTCCTCCGATACTGCAGAGGCAAAGCGCAGGCTCCTCCGATGCTCCAGAGGCAAAGCTGAGGCTCCTCAGCTGCACAGTTTGAACCAGTGGCTCAGGTGAACAAACCATCAATCAGGAGCACACCACCCCATGCGTGCAAGCAAACAGGTTAGCCATACGCTCCTGAAGATAGAAGATGAGAAAACAATTTGAAGATACATTTTGTCTCTTGTTTTCTTCGCACATGATGAATAAGATATTTAACACAATAACGTAATAATTTATATACTTGAATTAATATATACTGTATTTATTCTTGGACAATCAATCTCGTCTCAGTTTGATGCATTAAAATCTTTCAGGAATTTTAGTCTTAGGCAACTTTTGTCTTTTTTAAATGATGTCCCCCTTGATAACTATGACTATATTATAGGTATCATATCACTATTCAGTTCTGATGTCATATCCAAAGTGACCGTCCTCCTCAAGGACGACCCAACAACAAGAATAAAGACCCCCATACACATTAAAAGTCAGCCAATGTTAACATGATCAGCTGATCATGTAATGTGTAAGAGTACCTCCTGACTGTCCCCAACAGATAATGCCGTGACTCATGAGGATCGGTGGCTGGAATTTAGGCTCCCAATCCTTTAGTTCAGCAGGGAAATAAGTCACTAACCGATGATTCTGGTTGAGCCGAGCATTCCTGTACATGGGAAAGTTGGCAGAAGAGATAGCTGGCTAAATAATGGTTATAGCCAGGGCTGTGGAGTTGGTAGGCCAAACCTCCAACTCCTCAATTTCCATGACACCGACTCCACCAAAATGGGCTCCGACTCCAACTCCACAGCCCTGGTTATAACCATCTTATGTGTTTGACCAACTTAAAAATCTCTCTATAAGCAGCTCTTGATATATTTTGTGCAACAATAAATCTTTTACATAACCTGCATATTTTAAGATTATTCCCTCTCTTCCCCAATTTTTGGGGAAATACAACTTTTTATGTTCATGTCGGTTGAGTGGGTACAATCTCCCTATTGGTGTAAGAAATATGTGCCTTTCCCTGCTACTCCACATCGCCACTGATACTTCATCACTGGGAATCGGTAGCTGTGTCCCCCTTCATTTTTAATTTCTAGCTACTGTTTTGCTCAACTGTTTTTTTGTGATTGAGGAGATTTAAAAAAGTATACTACAGGCTTTTTTTTTTATCTAAGGACGTTTTAAAACAATTGTTTGGTAAAAGTTCTGCGCTTCTTGTATCGGTTACACCCCATGTGCTTTACATATGGGTGAACGTTTGCCATCACTTGCTTCTAATATTGTTTCTTGTAATATCACATACCACAGTCAGCATTTCATGCATTCTTTCCAATAGAGAGTATATGACATGGCTGATGCATTACTTATGCTAGTCATTTGTTCTGTACATTAGAGATCATGATTTCAGTGTTGGGGTGCCTGATGTATGTAAAGGATAAGACACAAGCAAATCATTAAACCATAACCCAGCCCTAATCCCACCAACACAAAAGCATAAGGGAATCTACTGTGAATGTAATTGTGTAACTTTTACTCTAACTAAAATAACTTGACCTGAAACCGATATCTTGTTTTTTTTCGGTTACGATACCACTTAATATATATTGCTAAAAAGTCTCATCTAATCATTCTTCATTTAAATGGAATCCGTCAGCAGTTTTTTGCTATCTTATTTGAGAGCCGCATGATTTAGAGGCTAAGACCCTGATTCCAGCGATGTGTCACTTACTGGGCTGCTATTCGTAGTTTAAATAAAATCAGTGTTTTATTAGCAGGATATTATCACTGGAGGACTAGGTGTCTCATGCCATGTAGTCCTCCTGCTCTGTATAGCCCCTCCCCCTCCACTGATTGGTAACTTGCTGACATCATACACAGGAAGCTGCCAATCAGTGGTGTGGGCGGGGTTATACACAGCTCAGCATTCTCAGCACTGTTAGATGTACAGCAGAGAAAACATGGATTTTGTCAAAACTGCACAGAGCACCCCAGTAAGTTATTCCTCTTTGGAATCAAGGTCTCCACCCCTAAAATCTGGTGATAGATTCTCTTTAATGGACTTTAACTTTCTGTAGCTGATTGTAGAAAATAAGTGACGATAAGGTGATGATTTACATCGTCATTGTGTTTTGCAAAACTTGTACTAATGTGGTGTTCTCTAACCTACACACACAAAAATCATGGAAACTGCAAGTTCCGTGGTGATGTTTCTCTTGGTCAAATCGAACCCAGGTCTCCGATGCTGCTGTAAAACAGTGCAAACCACTGATCCACCATGTTTCCTGCCTATAAAGCCCCCTATATTGAAAAAGTATAAGCGTCCAAGCTTTAAATAGCTGGATCTCTGGATGCAATGAGAACATTTCGGCGGTCTTGTTCCCTTTGAGTTTCCTCCCCTGAATTCCATGTTCGAGCTGCACCCTGCCCTGACCTCTTCTGGGTTCTGTCAGTGTGATGAGGTCAGCGTTTTCCTGGAGGAAATGTTGTGGTGCTCTAATAATATTCGACAATTAAGTTGAGGTCTCTGTATCGGGCACACCACATGAGGCTGTGTCTTACTAAGCTTTCATTCCATTTTCTTTGTTGTTTAGAAGGGAAATCTGTTTTATCAGGGTGAAGAAAAAAGTCTTCAATTATAATGTTGTCACAACGTTATATGAAAGAAGCAAAATTGAGACTGAAAGCAAGAATGTCACCCTAGTAAGCAGTTAATAAGCAGTGACTCGTACACAAACTGATGCAACGTCTTTCATTTTTGCATCTAAAAGGGGTTAAAAGCGCCAACCGGCATGACATCTTTTCAGATATGTGTGATTCAGCTACGTCCCTAACCAGCCCTATATAACATAATTCAGTTAAATAAATGCTTTAATAAAGCATTTATAACCTCCGCTTTTCCTATGCTAATCAGGGCTTTGACTAGTCGATTCGGCTTTTGTTGCCCCAGACCAGTGAGCCCCCTTTCCATGCTATCATGCCCCTGTGGGGTTGATAACATAATTTGCACAAGTGGCATCATCGTCAACTCGTACAAATCTATGAATGCACGCCGCTCATTCAGTCAGCGTCACTGTGTCTCTGAAGCCAGGTGTATGCTTCCCGGCTGCAGGGGCACCCACGACCCCTGACCAAAATCCATCTTCTGGACATGTGCAGTCTCTGAAGCCGGGAAGCGCACACCCGGCTTCACAGACTCAGTTATGCAATTGTAAGCAAATAAGGCCCCGTTGGTTATTATGGCATTCGTTCGGGTTCCGCTTTGTGCCAGTTTTCAGAACAGTAGAAAAGGTTCTGCATGCAGGACTTTTTTTAATTTTTAATTTTTAATAATGGACACACAATGGAACGAAATGCACTCCATATTAATCAGTGGCTTCCCCCCAATTTCCTTTACATTATTAATATAACGGATCCTTTTTGCACATAAATTCCATTTGTCTGCTCCTTTAAACTGGGAAAAAAATAATATTTGCCCCTCCTCCAGCCCAACAGCTCTCTACCCACATTTGTAATCATCTCTGTGTTCCAGCCCTGCAGACTGCCTGCATAGATTCCAGAGCTCTAAGGGGTATGGTTTCTCCTTGTGGAGAGTGACATACTGGCCCTGACATGCCAATCTATGAGGCTTATTCCCCCAGTGCAATGCTCCTTTGGGAAATTAAATATGTAAATTGCTTCTTCAGAGAGGAAGAGGACTAAAACATACCTCCCAACTTTTGAAGATGGGAAAGAGGGACAAAGTTTGCGGCACATTGGCCACGCCTCTGACCACACCCATTCATAATTACACACCCATATCCACGTCCCAACCACACCCATTTAGCACTGCTGATCACACTCTTTTATATACAATAATTATAAACAAAAAAATATATGGCCACACAGTGCTCCATACGGTATAATGACCCCACATGATGCTCCATACTGTATAATGGCCACACATGATGCTCAATACTGTATAATGGCCACACACAGTGCTCCATACTGTATAATGGCCACACATGATGCTCCATACTGTATAATGGCCACACAGTGCTCCATAGTGTATAATGGCCACACATGATGCTCAATACTGTATAATGGCCACACAGTTCTCCATACTGTATAATGATCCCACATGATCCCCCTCACTCCTGTATGCATGGCTCATATTCCCCCTCCTGTATGCATGGCTCATATTCCCCCCCCCCCCCGTATGCATGGCTCATATTCCCCCCTGTATGCATGGCTCATATTCCCCCCCCTGTATGCATGGCTCATATTCCCCCCCCTGTATGCATGGCTCATATTCCCCCCCCCCTGTATGCATGGCTCATATTCCCCCCCCCCTGTATGCATGGCTCATATTCCCCCGCGAATGCATGGCTCATATTCCCCCCCCTGAATGCATGGCTCATATTCCCCCCCCCCCCATATGCATGGCTCATATTCCCCCCCCCCCCGTATGCATGGCTCATATTCCCCCCCCCTGTATGCATGGCTCATATTCCCCCCCCCTGTATGCATGGCTCATATTCCCCCCCCCCTGTATGCATGGCTCATATTCCCCGCCCCTGTATGCATGGCTCATATTCCCCCCCTGAATGCATGGCTCATATTCCCCCCCCTGTATGCATGGCTCATATTCCCCCCTGAATGCATGGCTTATCTCTCCGCCCCCGCTCCTGCTCCCATCTTGCATGGCAGGCCGGCTTATGTCCTCCTTCATCCCCCCATCCCCTGTCCCTCATACTCACCTGTCTCACATCGCGTGACCGCGCCGACATCCCCCTCGCTCTGTCCCGACTCCCGGTGCAGCACCTTCTTCCTGCGTGAGCGGTCACGTGATACCGCTCATTAAGGTCATGAATATGCACATATTCATGACCTTAATGAGCAGTACCACGTGACCGCTCATTCAGGACGAGCTGTGTACGCCGAGACCAGGCATCGCTGGAGCAAGGTGAGGTGAGTATCGTCTTCAAGCAGGGAGGGCGGGCGGGGGGTGGGATCAGAGCGTCCCGTGCTGAACAGCGGGGCGAAGCAACAAAACCGGGACAGTCCCGCACAATGAGGGACGGTTGGGAGCTATGCTAAAACCACCTATTGGAAGCAACAATGCTACAAGTCACTATTGACAGGATAAAAGCCATATCAGAATCTCAATTTGCAGACACTTTGTTTTAGGGTATCGCCCCTCATCAGTGCAAGGTATGAGATCTGATTTGGCTAGGTGAAAGGCTATGGACTTTGGTTGCTTCCAATTAATATAATGAGGTGCCTCTTAATGAATTTGGTGCTTTGAACTCCAGAGCTTCCTTCATTAAAGGGAACCTATCACCCTGTTTTTTAAAGATTAGATAAAAATAGTGTGAAATAGGGGCAGAGCTGGGCTTTACATTAGTGCCTTTTTGGGGCCTTTACACCCCCGTTAGGCTGCCGAAATACCTTTGTGAAGTGGCCGTTTTCTGCTGTCACTCAAGTTGGTCAGGTCGGATGGGCGTGGTCACAGCGCTGTTTGTCCCCCAGGATCCTGCTCATCATTACGTTGGTGGCGTAGTGGTGTGCGCATGTCCAGCAGGCGAATCCACTGCCCAGGAGATGAATAACGGCGCGGTCTTCGCTATTCAGCCGTTTACCGGTGGGCGCGGCCATCTTTCCTGTGGCCGCGCCTACGCAGATGGAGCGCTCTGCTGCCCGGGGCTTCAGGAAAATGGCCGCGGTATTCCGCGCGTGCGCAGATGGAGATCGCGGCGGCCATTTTCCTGAAGCCCCGGGCAGCAGAGCGCTCCATCTGCGCAGGCGCGGCCACAGGAAAGATGGCCGCGCCCACCGGTAAACGGCTGAATAGCGAAGACCGCGCCGTTATTCATCTCCTGGGCAGTGGATTCGCCTGCTGGACATGCGCACACCACTACGCCACCAACGTAATGATGAGCAGGATCCTGGGGGACAAACAGCGCTGTGACCACGCCCATCCGACCTGACCAACTTGAGTGACAGCAGAAAACGGCCACTTCACAAAGGTATTTCGGCAGCCTAACGGGGGTGTAAAGGCACCAAAAAGGCAGTAATGTAAAGCCCAGCTCTGCCCCTATTTCACACTATTTTTATCTAATCTTTAAAAAACGGGGTGATAGGTTCCCTTTAAGACTAATGGTCAAAACGTGCCTTGGGCTCTTAGGCTGTATAGCTCTAAGTGAATATAGGCTGTCATATAGTAGATCTGTTGCTCGCTCGACGATAAACGCAGTACATTATTGTGGGCCTTTTTTGCGGCCGTATCGCCGCAATTTTCACGGTCTGTCGCAATAGCGGACCGCAAAAAACTTGCGGATTGCTGTTTTTCGGGTTCCCAATACTATAGCAAAAGTACTGGGGAAAAAAATGCGTTCCGCAAAACCGGAAGTCACGGTGCACCGCAAAAACAACAGAGATTTTCAATGGAGGCCGTGTCCGTAAGCCTTGAAAAAGATCGAGCAGGCTCGATCTTTTTTCACGGCCGTAAATACGGCCCTCACGACCATACGGCGCACCGTGAAATTATTGCGGCCCGTTTTTGTGGCGCCATAGAAATCTATTGGGGCCGCAAAACAACGGTATGTGTAAAAGAAGCCTTAGAATAATCATTATGATGAGTGGTTTGTCATCTTGGTCTCTGACAGAGCGCTTGTTGGACACCAGGCGCACACCTTGTGTTACTAGTAGAAGTTGCCAGTCACTCAGAGAAGATTCCTTAGGACTGGTCATGCCATCCTGGATCATATTGATGGAACCCCCCCCTCCCCCCCTAGAATATGAAGCAACCACCCAGGTGGTCACCCCACACCAGTAATCTCATAGATGGTCCACAACCAGTGGCCTAAGAGTCTCATTAGGCTCACAACCCCCAGTTGCAGTTCTGATTAAAAAGTGCAGAAGGTTGGGGACCTCTGCCATAGATTCAGAAATGTGAAGGGGTTGTTTATACCACGGGGCCAGCTGCAGCCAGCCATGCAGTCATATAAAATGATTGGCTGACCATAGATAGATGCATGGAATGTAAATAATTCAGAAAAAAAGTATGCAGCAGCTGGAATGAAAAGTCCTTTAATGACTTTCATCTTAGATGGTAAGGTACAGAGGGGCGCGGGGAGAGAGGACAACGGCCGTTTCGTGTTACCACTCTTCAACGGGTCCAGGTGAAATGATGCATGGAATGGAGAGGAGCGGTTTTCATTACGGTATATATTAATTTAAAGGGGTGCAAAGAGCATATCCACTGATGTTTTTGCCTCTACTAAGTATGGCTCAGAATCTAATTTTTCATATTTCGTGCAGACACAAACCATACCAGGGCACGTTTCAGAGGAAGTCTTTAACCCATCAGTATATGGGAGGAAACTGGTTATACTCGGAGGAAACCCACACAAGGCCAGGCAGAAAATACTATGACTTTCATACGCAATAAGCATATTGCAAGATTTTCTAATAAATGATCCCTAGAATGTGTTATCAGAGGGAGGATAGATTGTGAATTTTACAAGGAACTTGACTTAGATTAGATTAGAGAGAAGCTGATAAATTCATAGGACCGTGGCCCTGCTGCCACATCAGTAGTCTGTAAACTGCCTCCTACCTACTGGATTCTTTGGCTCCTATTCTGATTTGAAGCCTGGTGCAATGTCATTGTTGTGGCATGATGTACGCATGGTGTTGTGCGGGGCCTACAAATCAGACGAGGCAAGTGGGAGGCTTTTATCTGGCAGCGATGGACTACTGACATGGCCACTGGACAAACGTCCTAATGACAGACACACTCATGTGCACTAGGGATTTTGGGTAAGCAAGAGGAGTACCCCTCGGAGAAGGGTTTAGCTAGCTGAGTGAGATGGCCTTGACTTAAGGTACCTTCACACGAAGCGACGCTGCAGCGATAGCGACAACGATGCCGATCGCTGCAGCGTCGCTGTTTGATCGCTGGGGAGCTGTCACACAGTCAGCTCTCCAGCGACCAACGATGCCGAGGCCCCCGGGTAACCAGGGTAAACATCGGGTTGCAAAGCGCAGGGCCGCGCTTAGTAACCCGATGTTTACCCTGGTTACCAGCGTAAAAGTAAAAAAAACAAACAGTACATGCTCACCTGCGCGTCCCCCAGCGTCCACTTCCTGACACTGACTGAGCTCCGGCCCTAACAGCAGAGCGGTGACGTCACCGCTGTGCTTTCACTTTCACTTTAGGGCCGGCGCTCAGTAAGTGTCAGGAAGCAGACGCTGGGGGACGCGCAGGTGAGCATGTACTGTTTGTTTTTTTTACTTTTACGCTGGTAACCAGGGTAAACATCGGGTTACTAAGCGCGGCCCTGCGCTTGGTAACCCGATGTTTACCCTGGTTACCGGTGTAAAACATCGCTGGTATCGTTGCTTTTGCTTTCAAACACAACGATACACAGCGATCGGACGACCAAATAAAGTTCTGGACTTTATTCAGCGACCAGCGACATCACAGCAGGATCCTGATCGCTGCTGCGTGTCAAACGAAACGATATCGCTAGCGAGGACGCTGCAACGTCACGGATCGCTAGCGATGTCGTTTCGTGTGAAGGTACCTTTAGTTTTGGAAGTGGACAGGCTATGAAACTGCATCAAGGGCATCTCATCCAGCCAGACAGTGGAACAGCTGTCTGTAGATGGGCATCTAGCCTGGTAATGTCTCTAGTTATGTTGCAAAGATCATCAGGATAGCTTCGTCTACTAATGCAGCATTTCTATCCTATGGGGTAATGACATTTATACATAGCTATTATGTATAATATCTATGGAAATTGTCTGCAGATTTCTTTGTTCAGAAGCGCTCTTTTGACACATAATTGAATAATAATGAAAGTAACATTGAAAGTAGCAGGAAAAAAATGTTGTCTAAAACTGTGGACACCAAGCAAATAATATCTGAGAAATGGGTGCAACCTTGAGTAACCCTTTTCAAAACAGTTTTTAGTATGAGAAAGACTTCTGGTATGTTTTATTTCTTCTGTTTCTACCATACACATTTTTATTATTTCCTGTTGACCTTCAGCATTTCCAAGACTTTTCCAAACTCAGAGAAGTCATCATACACATTGCACAAGCAGAACTGTACAGAAATACATAGGTTGTGGTTCTGCAAATGTTACTGTTGATTCACATTGGCAATCAGTGGCAAACTGTTCTGTATGCTAAAATCGTATTGTTCTGCTTAAGGAACTGACATATGGTAGGTGTTACTGCCTGTTAAATGGCTTATATGGGAGTAGAAAAACATGATCGTTTTCTCCAGAGATAGTGCCACTCTTGTCTATGGGTTATGTCCAGTATTGCAGCTGAATGGGCTAGTCCAGGAACAGTCCAGACAGAGAATAATTCTACAAAATGTTCTTATAGGTAATCTGTCACAAGGTTTTTCTATGTTATCTGAGAGCACCATAATCTAAGAGCAGAGACCCTGATTCCAGTGATATATCACTTACTAGGCTGTGTTTTGCTGTTTCAATACAATCAGTGTTTTCTCAGCAGGAGATTATCACTACACGACTAGGTGTCTTGAGCCTTCTAGTCCAACCAGGCCATCAGCACCGATTAGTAGCTTTGTATCACTATACAGTGTACACAGAAAACTGTGGTGTGAGCGGGGTGATGCATATCTCAACAACTGAACTCTACTACATCTGCAGACGAGAAAACTGTGATTTTATCATAACTGCTGCACCCAGTAAACTAAATGAATCAGGGTCTCTGTTCTCACCATGCTGTTGTCAGATTCAGCGCTCACTCATTTGCGTGAAAAACAGACAAGTGCAATCTGATTTAAAAAAATTTATTTTCTGAGTCGTTGCTCATTTGTCATTTTCTTTCTCAATTCAGATCGGACTGGGAACAAAATCGCAGCATGCTGCAATTGTCCTCATATCTCGGACAGGACAATGCAAGTCAATGGGTGTGATAAAACAATCTCATGACCATGCGAGTGCCATCCAATTTTTACCCACCCATGTCCATGAAAACCCAATATTTCATCTGCCACTTACATTAAAATCGCAGCGTGACCCAACAAAATAGAATAGATAGATATAAAGATGTTGGTGACATATAATTATTACAGTGCATGTAGTTTACTGTACATGTTTTTAATTGAATAATTTTCTGACAAAAAAAAATAAAAAAAAATGGGGTGGGATCCCCCAAAATGTTATTAATCAGCAGAGGGAAAGAGGACAGCTGGGGGCAAATGTTTATAACTTGGGAAGGGGGGTAATACCCATGAAGATTCCCAGGCTATTAATATCAGCTCACAGCTGTATACTTAGCTTTTACTGGTAACTAATATGGGGGACCCCAGAAAAAAAAAAAATTATGTGGGGTCCCGTCTAAAATTAATAACTAGCAAAGGCTAAGCAGATAGCTGCGGACTGATATTCATAGGCTAGGAAGGGGCCATGGATATTCTCCCCCCCCACTTCACAGACTAAAAACATCAGCTATCAGCCGCTACAGAAAAGATGCATACATAAGATGTGCCAAATCTGGCACTTAACCTCGCTTTTCCCATTTGCCCTGGTGCGGTGGCAAGTGGGATAATAGCGTTGGGGTTGATGTCAGCTTTGTATTGGTAGCGGACATCAAGCCAAGGGGTTAGTAATGGAGTGGCGTATATAAGACACCCCCATCACTAACCCCATAGTTATAATGTAGATCAAAAACACCCTGAATGAAGTCCTTTATTTGAAATAATGACACAGACTCCTTTTTTAAATTAAAAAAAACATTTATACTCACCTTTACATTCAATCCATTGAAGCCCATGTCCCCTGTAAAAAAATAAAATTATAAAGCAGCATAATCCTTACCTGTCCCCGACATGAACATAATCCACTGATGCACATGTCCCCTGTTAGAGTTAAAAAAAAACAACCAAAAAACAACCATATTCCTCACCTTTCCGATGAGAAGATAATTTGTGCATAGACGACTCTAGATCTGCTATATCTACTTTGCACACTGAATGCTGGCAGGATGCAAGCATTCAGTCTGTCAGGCAGCAGAGACATTGAGCTGTGCGGAGACGGGAAAAAGGTGAGCTGAGTTCATATCCAATGAACTCTGCTCACCACAATGATGTCAGAGCGAGCACCATGGGAAAGTTCTCACAGCACTCGCTCTGACATTATTGAGCTGAAAGAAGTTCATTGGCTCTGAACTCCTATGACCTTTGTGATAGCACCGCAAGCATGAGAACTTGCTCACGCTCGCAGTGACGTCAATGAGGTGAAAGGAGTTCATTGGATATGAACGCCTCTCACTTTTTCTCGTCACTGTGAGGCAGAGTTGCGCAATCATGCAATTCAGTGTCTCTGCTGCCTGCCTGCTCACATCATGCCAGCGTTCAGCGTGCCAAATAGATGTAGCAGAGTTAGAGCTGTCTATGGACAAATGGATTATTTTCTCATCGGAGAAATGAGGAATATGGTTGGTTTTTTTTTGTTTCAACTCCTTTACAGGGGGCATGGTCATCAGAAAATTATCTTCACATTGGGGACAATTGTGGATTATAGTATGTTCCTTTTATTATTTTATTTTTTTTACAGGGGACATGGGCTTCAATGGATTGGGCATAAAGGTGAACATAAGTGTTTTTTTAAATTTTTAATTCAATAAAGGAATCTGTCATTATTTCAAATAAAGGACTTTATTCCGTTTTTTTTTTCTTTTTACAATTTAACTATGGGGTTAGTGATGGGGGTGTCTTATAGATGCCTCCCCATGACTAAACCCTGCGCTTGATGTCAGCTACCAATACAAAGCTGACATCAACCCCAACGCTATTACCCTTATTGCCTCTACACCAGGGCAAGTGTCAAGAGCTTTGCTAATTGACAGATTTTGAGCATCTTATGGATGCGCCATTTCTAGGGCTGCTGAGAGGTGATGTTTTTAGTCTGGCAGGGGGCCCAATATCCATGGCCCCTTCCTAGCCTATTAATATCAGCCCACAGCTGTCTGCCTAACCTTTGTTGGTTATTATAGGGAGGACCCCACTTCTTTTTTTTCGGGGGTCACCCATTTTAATAACCAGTAAAGGCTAGGTATACAGCTGTGAGCTAACTAATAGCCTGGGAAGCTACATGGGTATTGCTCCCTTCCCAGGCTATAAACATCTGCCCCCAACTTGTCCGATTTCCCTCTGCTGGTCAATAAAATGTCAGATCCCATGCCATTTGTTTTCAGAAATGTACGGTCAGTATTTATTACTAAATTACATGTACAGTAAGCTACATGCGCAAAGCACTGATATATAATAATAATTTTATTTCTATAGCGCCAACATATTTCACAGCACATATATACACTCACCGGCCACTTTATTAGGTACACCATGCTAGTAACGGGTTGGACCCCCTTTTACCTTCAGAACTGCCTCAATTCTTCGTGGCATAGATTCAACAAGGTGCTGGAAGCATTCCTCAGAGATTTTGGTCCATATTGACATGATGGCATCACACAGTTGCCGCAGATTTGTCAGCTGCACATCCCAAAGATGCTCCATACAAGGCAGGATGGATCCATGCTTTCATGTTGTTTACGCCAAATTCTGACCCTACCATCCGAATGTCGCAGCAGAAATCGAGACTCATCAGACCAAGCAACGTTTTTCCAATCTTCTACTGTCCAATTTCGATGAGCTTGTACAAATTGTAGCCTCAGTTTCCTGTTCTTAGCTGAAAGGAGTGGTACCCGGTGTGGTCTTCTGCTGCTGTAGCCCATCTGCCTCAAAGTTCGACGCACTGTGCGTTCAGAGATGCTCTTAGGCCTACCTTGGTTGTAACGGGTGGCGATTTGAGTCACTGTTGCCTTTCTATCAGCTCGAACCAGTCTGCCCATTCTCCTCTGACCTCTGGCATCAACAAGGCATTTCCGCCCACAGAACTGCCGCTCACTGGATGTTTTTTCTTTTTCGGACCATTCTCTGTAAACCCTAGAGATGGTTGTGCGTGAAAATCCCAGTAGATCAGCAGTTTCTGAAATACTCAGACCAGCCCTTCTGGCACCAACAACCATGCCACGTTCAAAGGCACTCAAATCACCTTTCTTCCCCATACTGATGCTCGGTTTGAACTGCAGGAGATTGTCTTGACCATGTCTACATGCCTAAATGCACTGAGTTGCCGCCATGTGATTGGCTGATTAGAAATTAAGTGTTAACAAGAAGTTGGACAGGTGTACCTAATAAAGTGGCCGGTGAGTGTGTATATATATATATATATATATATATATATATATATATATATATATATATATTTATTATATTATATTTAAATATATTTTAAAATATATATTTTGAAGAATATTTCCTTGGAAAACTATCTTTAACCCCTTTCTGACCTCGGACGGGATAGTAAGTCCAAGGTCAGATCCCCCTCTTTGATGCAGGGCTCCGGCGGTGAGCCTGCATCAAAGCCATGACATGTCAGCTGTTTTGAACAGCTGACATGTGCCCGCAATAGCGGCGGGTGAAATCGCGATTCACCCGCCGCTATTAACTAGTTAAATGGTGCTGTCAAACGCAGACAGCGGCATTTAACCGGCGCTTCCGGCCGGGCGACCGGAGATGAGTTCACCGCCGACCCCCGTCACATGATCGGAGGTCGGCGATGCGTCAGAATAGTAACCATAGAGGTCCTTGAGACCTCTATGGTTACTGATCGCCGGTAGCTGTGAATGCCACCCTGTGGTCGGCGCTCATAGCACACCTGCAATTCTGCTTCATAGCAGCGATCTGATGATCGCTGCTATGTAGCAGAGCCGATCAGGTTGTGCCAGGTTCTAGCCTCCTATGGAGGCTATTGAAGCATGGCAAAAGTTTAAAAAAAAAGTAAAAAAGAATGTGAAAAAAATTAAAAAAAAATATAAAAGTTTAAATCACCCCCCTTTCGCCTCAATCAAAATAAATCAATAAAAAAAAAAAATCAAACCTACACATATTTGGTATCGCCGTGTTCAGAATCGCCCTATCAATAAAAAAAAGCATTAACCTGATCGCTAAACGGCATAGCGAGAAAAAAATTCGAAAAGCCAGAATTACGTTTTTTTGGTCGCCGCGACATTGCATTAAAATACAATAACGGGCGATCAAAAGAACGTATCTGCACCGAAATGGTATCATTAAAAACGCCAACTCGGCACGCAAAAAATAAGCCCTCAACCGACCCTAGATCATGAAAAATGGGGACGCTACGAGTATCGGAAAATGGCGCGATTTATTTTATTTTTTTGTTTGTTTTTTTAGCAAAGTTTGGATTTTTTTTTACCACTTACGGTAGATAAAAAATAACATAGTCATGTTAAGTGTCTATGAACTCGCACTGACCTGGAGAATCATAATGGAAGGTCAGTTTTAGCATTTAGTGAACCTAGCAAAAAAGCCAAACAAAAAACCAGTGTGGGATTGCACTTTTTTGCAATTTCACCGCACTTGGAATTTTTTTCCCGTTTTCTAGTACATGACATGGTAAAACCAATGATGTCGTTCAAAAGTACAACTCGTCCCACAAAAAATAAGCCCTCACATGGCCAAATTGACGGAAAAATAAAAAAGTTATGGCTCTGGGAAAGAGGGGAGCGAAAAACGAACACGGAAAAACGGAAAATCCCAAGGTCATGAAGGGGTTAAATGTCAGAATTCTTCTATATAAAAGCTTGTGTTAAAATCGCATTGCATACAGATTGCATTTGTATGTGATTGTGATGTCAGTCGGATGCTAGGTGATAAAAATCGGATTGTACTGGCATGAAAGTCGCACGCCACTTGCTTGACACTTGTCCAACTTTTCAGGAACAATAATTTTTTATTTTTTTTAACGGGCATAGGTACAGTATGAGTCCTCAATAGCAAAACAATGCTGACAGATTCTCTTTACTTAGTAACTTTAGTGTCAACTAATTATACCACCGATTGTCCCTCCAAACTGGGGAGCCTGGATTTAGTTAGCGGCACTAAGTCTGGTCAGTGTGAATCAATGTGTCGTGTGGAAGAATGAGATGTAGATTCCTGGTGCAGAATGTTTCTTCGCCAGAGTCAAGTATGGAAGTTATCCCATGTGATAGGTGGTACGTAACTTCCTTATTCCTGGAGGTCCGACTGCTCTGCCTGGATCCAAGAATGAGCTCTGCAGATCTCTAACTAAATATTGCAGAACATAAGCATGGTTGAGCATATGGGGACCTCCTGACACTGCCCCAACAGATTTTTTTAGAAAGATTAGGATGGGGCAGTTTATATTCAAGTTCTTGATCCTTTTGTTCTCCCATATAAACTATTGTCCAAAGAGTCTGACTTAAGCTTAGGCTCTGTTCACATGTCCAGTGGTCTTTTCAATATTTGGATCAGTTTCGGGATGAAAAAAAATAAAAATAAAATGATCTAGTACTGGATTCATTCATTTTAATGG
Source organism: Ranitomeya variabilis (assembly GCF_051348905.1). Taxonomy (NCBI): domain Eukaryota; kingdom Metazoa; phylum Chordata; class Amphibia; order Anura; family Dendrobatidae; genus Ranitomeya; species Ranitomeya variabilis. The sequence continues at coordinate 222,021,170 of NC_135233.1, forward strand.
CGACAGAAATTTTCTACAATATTTTAAACCATTTGACTTGAAGTTTAGCTGCAATATGGTTTTTAGCTGGAACAAAAAGCAGTCACAACGTTTTTTGCCATTGGGAAAAAAAAGATAGCAACTGGATTTTTTTTTTTAAACATTGGAGTCTCTGGGAAAAGGATCATAATATTTTGTTTTCCATCTTCTCCTCACCTTTGCTACAGTTCTCTCATTCGAGAGAATCAGATCACACGATACTCACACTTGGATCAAACTTGGATCACAGTTTGACTGGAGTGTCATCAAAATAATTGACCCGATTCTCTCGGATGCTCGTGTGACTGTAGCTATAGAATGATATATCTGCGAGGAAGCTTTGTCGCATATCCCCTTATCATTGGAGCATTCTGTAAATTTGTCTTGTAAGTGAGCGTCGTGTGCACAGTTTGCTGGAGGCACAAAACTTTCAATCTATATTCCACATCATGTTGCTACAGGAGAACACAGTCATAGGCCAGGTACCTGGTGAACAGCGCACAATAGGGATATAAAACATATCAGCAGTTGTTTTTTTCACATTCCTGATCTTGCCGGCTTTAGTCCTCAGATCATGGCTAAAGTTTAGCATTTTTGATCGATGATGTAATTCAGCTGCAGTATTCATAATGTACAGTTTGCTAAGCGCGCTGCATGCCACAGCTAATCCCGTACTGTCTTCACACACAGAGGTAATACATGACATGCCAGTGCCTGAGGTGCTGCAGCTTTGCTACAAAACAAGTCAGTGTAGTCTTATTTCTCAACACAATTTCTGCTCAGTTATTCAGGATCTGATGCCGATTTTGTCGCTGAATTCCTCTTCCAATATGACAATCTTCAAGTAAACTGAATGCCTTGTTGTACAGGAAAGATATATATCTTGGTACCGTGCACAGCAATGGGAAGTAAAATGGCCCCACAGTATGCAAATCTTTTCATGGCCAAGCTTGAAAGCGACTTTTTGTCCTCATGTCCCATCAGGCCTCTGGCCTACTACCTCTACATTGATGACATTTTAATCATCTGGACGGAGTCTGAGCCACAGCTAAAGACGTTCCATGAACAGTTTAATCAATTTCATCCCACCATCAACTTGACACTCAACTACTCCTGTACTGAAATTAACTTTTTGGACACCATCATTAAGCTGCAGAACAATAAAATAGAGACATCCCTGTATCAGAAGCCAATCGACAGTCCAACATACCTTAATTGAGACAGTTTCCATCCAAAACACATAAAAAACTCTATTGTCTACAGCCAAGCCATCAGATACAATCGTATATGTTCCAACTAGTGTTGAGCGATACCGTCCGATACTTGAAAGTATCGGTAAGTATCGGCCGATACCGGCAAAGTATCGGATCTGATCCGATACCGATACCCGATACCAATACAAGTGAATGGGACTCAAGTATCGGAAGGTATCCCTGGTGGTTCCCAGGGTCTCAAGGAGAGGAAACTCTCCTTCAGGCCCTGGGATCCATATTAATGTGTAAAATAAAGAATTAAAATAAAAAATATTGATATACTCACCTTTCCGACGCAGCCTGGACCTTACCGGCAGCCTTCTTTGCTTAAAATGAGCGCGTTCAGTACCTTCCATGACGTCAGCCTTCTTTGCTTAAAATGAGCGCGTTCAGTACCTTCCATGACGTCACGGCTTCTGATTGGTCGTGTGCCGCTCATGTGACCGCCACGCGACCAATCACAAGCCGCGACGTCATCCCTCAGGTCCTAAATTCCCTTCTAGGCATGACGATGGCTATTCAGATCGATAGGCGTCTGCGGGAGCGCAAACCTGTGCACCATTTGGCGGTGTCTACTGAGAAAACGCCAGAAAATATGCAATGTGATAGAATTCTGTCCAGAAGCGAGCGGCAGAATTTTAGACGAAAAAATGGGTTGTGCTTCTATTGTGGTGATTCAACTCATGTTATATCAGCATGCTTTAAGCGTACTAAGAAGCCTGACAAGTCTGTTTCAATTAGCACTTTACAGTCTAAGTTTATTCTATCTGTGACCCTGATTTGTTCTTTGTCATCTATTACCGCGGACGCCTATGTCGACTCTGGCGCTGCTTTGAGTCTTATGGATTGGTCCTTTGCCAAATGCTGTGGGTATGATTTGGAGCCACTGGAGGCTCCGATACCTCTGAAAGGGATTGACTCCACCCCATTGGCTAGTAATAAACCACAATACTGGACACAAGTGACTATGCGTGTTAATCCGGATCACCAGGAGGTTATTCGCTTTCTGGTGCTGTATAATCTAGATGTTTTGGTGCTGGGATTGCCATGGCTGCAATCTCATAACCCAGTCCTCGACTGGAGAGCTATGTCTGTGTTAAGCTGGGGATGTAAAGGAACTCATGGGGACGTACCTTTGGTTTCCATTTCATCATCTATTCCCTCTGAGATTCCTGAATTCTTGTCTGACTTTCGTGACGTTTTTGAAGAACCCAAGGTTGGTTCACTACCTCCGCACCGGGAGTGCGATTGTGCCATAGACTTGATTCCGGGTAGTAAATACCCTAAGGGTCGTTTATTTAATCTGTCTGTGCCTGAACACGCTGCTATGCGAGAATATATAAAGGAGTCCTTGGAAAAGGGACATATTCGTCCTTCGTCATCTCCCTTAGGAGCCGGTTTTTTCTTTGTGTCTAAGAAAGACGGCTCTTTGAGGCCGTGTATTGATTATCGACTTTTGAATAAAATCACGGTTAAATATCAATATCCGTTACCACTGCTTACTGATTTGTTTGCTCGTATAAAGGGGGCCAAGTGGTTCTCTAAGATTGATCTCCGTGGGGCGTATAATTTGGTGCGAATCAAGCAGGGGGATGAGTGGAAAACCGCATTTAATACGCCCGAGGGCCATTTTGAGTATTTGGTGATGCCTTTTGGTCTTTCAAATGCCCCTTCAGTCTTCCAGTCCTTTATGCATGACATTTTCCGCGATTATTTGGATAAATTTATGATTGTGTATCTGGATGATATTCTGATTTTTTCGGATGACTGGGACTCTCATGTCCAGCAGGTCAGGAGGGTTTTTCAGGTTTTGCGGTCTAATTCCTTGTGTGTGAAGGGTTCTAAGTGTGTTTTTGGGGTTCAAAAGATTTCTTTCTTGGGATACATTTTTTCCCCCTCTTCCATCGAGATGGATCCTGTCAAGGTTCAGGCTATTGGTGATTGGACGCAACCCTCTTCTCTTAAGAGTCTTCAGAAATTTTTGGGCTTTGCTAACTTTTATCGTCGATTTATTGCTGGTTTTTCTGATGTTGTAAAACCATTGACTGATTTGACTAAGAAGGGTGCTGATGTTGCTGATTGGTCCCCTGATGCTGTGGAGGCCTTTCGGGAGCTCAAGCGCCGCTTTTCTTCCGCCCCAGTGTTGCGTCAGCCTGATGTTGCTCTTCCTTTTCAGGTTGAGGTCGACGCTTCTGAAATCGGAGCTGGGGCGGTGTTGTCGCAGAGAAGTTCCGACTGCTCCGTGATGAGACCTTGTGCTTTTTTTTCCCGTAAATTTTCGCCCGCCGAGCAGAATTATGATATTGGGAATCGGGAGCTTTTGGCCATGAAGTGGGCTTTTGAGGAGTGGCGTCACTGGCTTGAGGGGGCCAGACATCAGGTGGTGGTATTGACTGACCACAAAAATTTAATTTACCTTGAGTCTGCCAGGCGCCTGAATCCTAGACAGGCGCGCTGGTCGTTGTTTTTCTCTCGGTTTAATTTTGTGGTGTCGTACCTACCGGGTTCTAAGAATGTTAAGGCGGATGCCCTTTCTAGGAGTTTTGAGCCTGACTCCCCTGGTAATTCTGAGCCCACAGGTATCCTTAAAGATGGAGTGATATTGTCTGCCGTTTCTCCAGACCTGCGGCGGGCCTTGCAGGAGTTTCAGGCGGATAGACCTGATCGTTGCCCACCTGGTAGACTGTTTGTTCCTGATGATTGGACCAGTAGAGTCATCTCTGAGGTTCATTCTTCTGCGTTGGCAGGTCATCCTGGAATCTTTGGTACCAGGGATTTGGTGGCAAGGTCCTTCTGGTGGCCTTCCCTGTCACGAGATGTGCGAGGCTTTGTGCAGTCTTGTGACGTTTGTGCTCGGGCCAAGCCTTGTTGTTCTCGGGCTAGTGGATTGTTGTTGCCCTTGCCTATCCCGAAGAGGCCTTGGACGCACATCTCGATGGATTTTATTTCGGATCTGCCTGTTTCTCAGAGGATGTCTGTCATCTGGGTGGTGTGTGACCGTTTCTCTAAGATGGTCCATCTGGTTCCCTTGCCTAAGTTGCCTTCTTCTTCCGAGTTGGTTCCTCTGTTTTTTCAAAATGTTGTTCGTTTGCATGGTATTCCTGAGAATATCGTTTCTGACAGAGGGACCCAATTCGTGTCTAGATTTTGGCGGGCATTCTGTGCTAGGATGGGCATAGATTTGTCTTTTTCGTCTGCTTTCCATCCTCAGACTAATGGCCAGACCGAGCGGACTAATCAGACCTTGGAGACATATTTGAGGTGTTTTGTGTCTGCGGATCAGGATGATTGGGTTGCTTTTTTGCCTTTGGCGGAGTTCGCCCTCAATAATCGGGCCAGCTCTGCCACCTTGGTGTCCCCGTTTTTCTGTAATTTGGGGTTTCATCCTCGATTTTCCTCCGGTCAAGTGGAATCTTCGGATTGTCCTGGAGTGGATGCTGTGGTGGAGAGGTTGCATCAGATTTGGGGGCAGGTGGTGGACAATTTGAAGTTGTCCCAGGAGAAGACTCAGCTTTTTGCCAACCGCCGTCGTCGTGTTGGTCCTCGGCTTTGTGTTGGGGACTTGGTGTGGTTGTCTTCTCGTTTTGTCCCTATGAGGGTTTCTTCTCCTAAGTTTAAGCCTCGGTTCATCGGCCCGTACAAGATATTGGAGATTCTTAACCCTGTGTCCTTCCGTTTGGACCTCCCTGCATCCTTTTCGATTCATAATGTTTTTCATCGGTCATTGTTGCGCAGGTATGAGGTACCGGTTGTGCCTTCCGTTGAGCCTCCTGCTCCGGTGTTGGTTGAGGGTGAGTTGGAGTACGTTGTGGAAAAGATCTTAGACTCTCGTGTTTCCAGACGGAGACTCCAGTATCTGGTCAAATGGAAGGGATACGGTCAGGAGGATAATTCTTGGGTCACTGCCTCTGATGTTCATGCCTCCGATCTTGTCCGTGCCTTTCATAGGGCTCATCCTGATCGCCCTGGTGGTTCTGGTGAGGGTTCGGTGCCCCCTCCTTGAGGGGGGGGTACTGTTGTGAAATTGGATTCTGGGCTCCCCCGGTGGCCACTTGTGGAATTGAACTTGTGTGCATCATCCCCTCTGTTCACCTGCTCCTATCAGGATGTGGGAGTCGCTATATAACCTTGCTCCTCTGTCAGTTTCTTGCCGGTCAACAATGTAATCAGAAGCCTTCTGTGCTTGTTCCTGCTACTAGACAACTCCCAGCTAAGTTGGACTTTTGTCCTTGTGTGTTTTTGCATTTTGTTCCTGTTCACAGCTGCTGTTTCGTTACTGTGTCTGGAAAGCTCTTGTGATCGGAAATTGCCACTCTGGTGTTATGAGTTAATGCTAGAGTCTTAAAGGAATTTCTGGATGGTGTTTTGATAGGGTTTTCTGCTGACCATGAAAGTGTCCTTTCTGTCTTCCTGCTATCTAGAAAGCGGACCTCGATTTTGCTAAACCTGTTTTCATACTACGTTTGTCATTTCTTCTAAAATCACCGCCAATATATGTGGGGGCCTCTGTCTGCCTTTTGGGAAAATTTCTCTAGAGGTGAGCCAGGACTGTCTTTTCCTCTGCTAGGATTAGGTAGTTCTCCGGCTGGCGCTGGGCATCTAGGGTTAAAAAATGTAGGCATGCTACCCGGCCACTTCTAGTTGTGCGGCAGGTTTAGTTCATGGTCAGTATAGTTTCCATCTTCCAAGAGCTAGTTCTCATATATGCTGGGCTATGTTCTCTCGCCATTGAGAATCATGACACACAAAAGTATCGGATCTCGGTATCGGAATTCCGATACAGCAAATATCGGCCGATACCCGATACTTGCGGTATCGGAATGCTCAACACTAGTTCCAACCCAATGGATAGGGATGAACACCTTGGTCGCCTCAGAAAGACGTTTTTGAATAAGGGCTACCATCCAAGAACAATTCAAAACTAGATCACCAGAGCCACCAGAATAACAAGGAATCACCTACTACATTACAAAGCTAAAGAAGAAACTAACGGGTGCCTCTAGTAACCTACAATCCAAATCTGGAGGTGCTAAGGGGAGCTGCACGGAAATTACAACCTTTAGGCCGGCGTCACACTGGCGAGTTTTACGGACGTAAGAGCGCAGAAACTACGTCCGTAAAACTCGCATAACATACGGCACAATTATTCTCAATGAGGCTGCTCCTATTAGCCGTATATTACGGTTCAGTATTATACGGCTTTCTACGGCCGTACAAAATCGCAGCATGCTGCGTTTGTCAGCGTACTGCGCAAAAAAAATCGCCAATGAAAGTCTATGGGGGCGAGAAAAATACGGATTCCACACGGACCAGCAGTGTGACTTGCGAGAAATACGCAGCGGTGTTAGTGAAAAGTCGGTAATTCAATTGCCGGCTTTTCATTTCTCCTGCACAAACCCGACAGGATATGAGACATGGTTTACATACAGTAAACCATCTCATATCCCCCTTTTTTTTGCATATTCCACACTACTAATGTTAGTAGTGTGTATGTGCAAAATTTCAGCGCTGTAGCTGCTAAAATAAAGGGTTAAATGGCGGAAAAAATTGGCGTGGGCTCCCGCGCAATTTTCTCCGCCAGAGCGGTAAAGCCAGTGACTGAGGGCAGATATTAATAGCCAGGAGAGGGTCCATGGTTATTGGCCCCCCCGTGGCTAAAAACATCTGCCCCCAGCCACCCCAGAAAAGGCACATCTGGAAGATGCGCCTATTCTGGCACTTGGCCACTCTCTTCCCACTCCCTGTAGCGGTGGGATATGGGGTAATGAAGGGTTAATGCCACCTTGCTATTGGAAGGTGACATTAAGCCAGATTAATGATGGAGAGGCGTCAATTATGACACCTATCCATTATTAATCCAATTGTAGGAAAGGGTTAAAAAACACACACACATGATTGAAAAGTATTTTAATTAAATAAACACAGCGGTTGTTGTAATAATTTATTGTTCTCTCAAATCCATTTGCAGTCCCTCGCTTGGCAACATAATAAACGCACAAGATACATACCTTCTGATGTACTGTCAGGTCCAACGATGTAATCCATCTGAAGGGGTTAACTAATATTACAGGCAGGAGCCCTGCTATAATGCAGCTGTGCTCCGTGCTTGTAATTCCCCTGCGAATGAATGAAATGTAGGTCACTGACCTACATTTCATTCATTCGCGGTGATGCGCCCTCTGGTGGATGTCCTCATATGACCTGGAGCGTGGGAAAAAGTTCCCAGGCTGCAGTTCATGGGAACATCCACCAGAGGGCGCCTCACCGCGAATGAATGAAATGTAGGTCAATGACCTACATTTCATTCATTCGCAGGGGAATTACAAGCACGGAGCACAGCTGCATTATAGCAGGGCTCCTGCCTGTAATATTAGTTAACCCCTTCAGATGGATTACATCGTTGGACCTGACAGTACATCAGAAGGTATGTAGCTTGTGCGTTTATTATGTTGCCAAGCGAGGGACTGCAAATGGATTTGAGAGAACAATAAATTATTACAACAACAGCTGTGTTTATTTCATTAAAATACTTTTCAATCATGTGTGTGTGTTTTTTAACCCTTTCCTACAATTGGATTAATAATGGATAGGTGTCATAATTGACGCCTCTCCATCATTAATCTGGCTTAATGTCACCTTCCAATAGCAAGGTGGCATTAACCCTTCATTACCCCATATCCCACCGCTACAGGGAGTGGGAAGAGAGTGGCCAAGTGCCAGAATAGGCGCATCTTCCAGATGTGCCTTTTCTGGGGTGGCTGGGGGCAGATGTTTTTAGCCACGGGGGGGCCAATATCCATGGACCCTCTCCTGGCTATTAATATCTGCCCTCAGTCACTGGCTTTACCGCTCTGGCGGAGAAAACTGCGCGGGAGCCCACGCCAATTTTTTCCGCCATTTAACCCTTTATTTTAGCAGCTACAGCGCTGAAATTTTGCACATACACACTACTAACATTAGTAGTGTGGAATATGCAAAAAAAAGGGGGATATGAGATGGTTTACTGTATGTAAACCATGTCTCATATCCTGTCGGGTTTGTGCAGGAGAAATGAAAAGCCGGCAATTGAATTACCGGCTGTTCACAGATATCGCGCTGATTGAAATCTAAATACAGAATATATATATATGTGTCACAATGACATATATATATATATATATATATATACTGTATATATGTTTTCCCGAACATTTGAGCACATAAATCCATTAGATGTCGGTTTTGCAAGCCTGCGCGAAAATCTCGCAGTACGGATGCCATACGGATTACATACGGAGGATGCCATGCGCAAAATACGCTGAAACACCCTGACTACGGATCACTATTTTGGGAACATTTCTCCGTATTACGGCCGTAGTACGGACGTATAATACGTGGCGTATTGTCTTACGCCAAGTGTGACGCCGGCCTTACTACAAAAAGATGCCCGCTTACAATCCATTTTTCCAGACCCCCCACTACTGTGTTTTAGGCAGCCCCCAAATCTAAGAAGTATCATTGTCAGAAGCTCCCTGTCCTCTCCAACAGCTGCAGGAACCTCTCCTTGCAATCAGAAAAAATGTAAAACCTGTCCATTTATAATGACCACGGACAAGATAAAGATTCCCAACTCGCATCAGGACTACAAGATACCAGCTGCATCACATCTAATGTGGTGTACCTAATTATTTATACTAAATGTCTAACTGGGAGTCTGTATGCGGGGGAGACAGGGCAAAAGCTTAGAACAAGAATGAATTCTCACCGCCACACAATAAGAGAAAAAAGAATGGATCTACCTGTGGCAATACATTTTTGTCTCCAAAATCGTAACATTATGGACATGAAATTACTTGTATTAAAAGGTAACTTCAAAACTCAGAGAGACAGAAGAGTCTGGGAATATAAACTAATGACGACCTTTGACAGCTTTAGTGCAGGAATGAATGTGTTGCATGGATTTAGGCTATGTGCACACGTTGCGGATTAGGCTTAGGAATTTCTGGTGCGGATTCTGTCTCTCCTGGCAGAAAACGCACCTGCAGTTTTTTGTGCGGTTCCGCAGCGTTTTTTTGTGCGTTTTTGCTGCGGTTTTCTTGCGGATTTGATGTGTTTTTTACCCCTGCGGTTTTCTATAATGGAATGGGTACAAAAATGCTGCAGATTCACAAAAAAGAAGTGACATGCTACTTCTTTTAAACCGCAGCGTTTCCGCAGCGGATTTTCCGCAAAGTGTGCACAGCATTTTTTTTTCTCATTGATTTACATTGTACTGTAAATCAATTGTGGATCTGCAGCGTTTCAGCACTGCAGAAAACGCTGCAGATCCGCAGAGAATCCGCAACGTGTGCACATAACCCTTATGTCTTTTTACATCAACTAAGGAACTTGCCCCTTAGACTATGTGGGGTCATCACAACAGAACCAGACCCTAATCAGAGAACAATAAAACATTCCTTATCTAAGAACTGGCCCAATATTTATGGACATAACTGTTTATCACTCATGGTAATTCTGCTTCATGTCACCTGTCTTATCCATGGTTTTTTGTTTGTTTTTTTTCTGTGCTATGTTGTGCATAAATATGTGATTCTTCAGAATTTCTTTTAGTCTTTGCCTGGTGAAGAGACCTGTGTAGTCTCGAAAGCTTGCAATTTGTTACCATCTTTTCAGTTAGCCATTAAAAGGTATCAACCACTGAGGACTCTCAATTCTAAATATTTGCCTTGCTGTAACAATCTTTAAAAGGGAATCTAGTACGGTAGGATTTACCCTCCTAAGGCCGGCGTCACACTAGAGAGTTTTACGGACGTATGAGAGGCGCAAAAACAATGCATTGCACACGGACCAATGATTCTCTGTGGCAGCTCCTATCTGCCGTATATTTCGCAGCTGTATTTTACATGCATAGAAAATCGCAGCATGCTGCGTTTGTCAGTGTATTGCGCAAAAAAACCCGCCAATGAAAGTCTAGGGGGGGGCGATAAAAATACGGATTACACACGGACCATCAGTGTGACTTGCGAGAAATACGCAGCGGTGTTCTATAGAAAAGCCGGCAATTCCGTGCGGTGTACAGTAAAATCACACTGACATGTTAGAATAGAATATAGATCAAATAAATGTCTACACATAGTATAGGTATATATATGTATAGGTATATATAAATATATATATATACACAGTATATATGTCAGTGAGACATATATACTGTACAGAGCTAGATAGCATAAAAGCTGGTAATTCAATTGCTGGCTTTTGCTATCTCCTTATTAAACCCGACAGGATATGAGACATGGTTTACATACAGTAAACCATTTCATATCCCTTTTTTTTTTGCATATTCCTCACTAATAATTTTAGTATAGCGTGTGTGCAAAATTTGGGAGCTCTAGCTGTTAAAATAAAGGGTTAAATCGCAGAAAAAACTGGCGTGGCTCCCACGCTATTTTCTCAGCCAGAGTGGGAAAGCCAGTGACTGAGGGCAGATATTCATAGCCTAGAGAGGGACCATGGTTATTGCCCCCCCCTGGCTAAAAACATCTGCCCCCAGCCATCTGTAAGATGCGCCTATTCTGGCACTTAGCCTCTCTCTTCCCACTCCCGAGTAGTGATGGGATATGGGGTAATAAAGGGTCAATGTCACCTTGCTATTGTAAGGTGACATTAAGCCTGGTTAATAATTTAATAATGGAGAGGTGTCAATGAGACACCTATCCATTATTTATCAAATAATATTAAAGGGTTAATAATACACACACACATTAAGAATAAAGTATTTTATTGAAATAAATACACACATGGGGTTGTTAAATCTTTATTGTACACTTCATCCACCTGAAGACCCTCATTCTGTAAAAGAAAAAAAACAAAAAACAACAATATCCCATACCTTTCCGGCACTCAGTCACGTCCCACGCTGTAAATCCATATGAAGGGGTTAAATAATTTTACAACTAGGAGCCTGCTAATGCAGTTGTTGCAACTGGCTGTAAGATCTGGGGAATGAATTGAAAGCAGTGGAACGTAGCTACCTAGACTTGCGGTGATGCGCCCCCTGCTGGCATGACCTCATATGAAGTCTAGCGTGAGAAAATATTCATAAAAATTCCCACGCTAGAGTTCATATGAGTTTATGCCAGCAGGGAGCACAGCACCGCAAGTCTAAGATGCTACGTTCCCCTGCTTTCAATTCATTCCCCAGATTTTACAGCCAGGAGCAACAGCTGCATTAGCAGGCTCCTAGTTGTAAAATTATTTAACCCCTTCAGATGGATTTACAGCGTGGGACGTGACTGGGCGCCGGAAAGGTATGGGTCTTCAGGTGGATTAAGTGTACAATAAAGATTTTACATCCCCATGTGTGTATTTATTGCAATAAAATACTTTATTCTCAATGTGTGTGTATTATTAACCCTTTAATATTATTGGATTAATAATGGATAGATGTCTCATTGACACCTCACCATTAACAACCAGGCTTAATGTCACCTTACAATAGCAAGGTGACATTAACCCTTTATTACCCCATATCCCACCGCTACTCGGGAGTGGGAAGAGAGAGGCTAAGTGCCAGAATAGGCGCATCTTACAGATGTGCATTTTCTGGGGTGGCTGGGGGCAGATGTTTTTAGCCGGGGGGGCAATAACCATGGTCCCTCTCTAGGCTGTTAATATCTGCCCTCAGTCACTGGCTTTCCCACTCTGGCGGAGAAAATTGTGCAGGAGCCCACGCCAGTTTTTTCCACGATTTAACCCTTTATTTTAACAACTAGAGCCCCAAAATTTTGCACACACACTCTACTAACATTATTAGTGAGGAATATGCAAAAAAGGGATATGAAATGGTTTACTGTATGTAAACCATGTCTCATATCCTGTTGGTTTTGATAAGGAGATAGCAAAAGCCGGCTTTTATGCTATCTAGCGCTGTATGAAATATATGTGTCTCATGGACATTACAAATTACAAATAAAATCGGATTAACATTGAAAAGCGAACACTTAGGCCGGCGTCACACTAGAGAGTTTTACGGATGTATGAGAGAAGAAAAAACTACGCATTGCACACGGACCAATGATTCTCTATGGGGCAGCTCCTATCTGCCGTATATTTCTCAGCCGTATTTTACGGGCTGAGAAAATGGCAGCATGCTGCGTTTGTCAGCGTATTGTGCAAAAAATCCGCCAATGAAAGTCTATGGGGGCGAGAAAAATCCAGATTACACACGGAACATCAGTGTGACTTGCGAGAAATACGCACCAGTGTTCTATAGAAAAGCCGGTAATTCAGTGCGGTGTACAGTAAAATCACACTGACAGGTTAGAATAGAATAGATAGAATAAATGTCTACACATAGTATAGGTATATATATATATGTCAGTGAGACACAGTGAGACATATATTTATATTTAATACAGCGCTAGATAGCATAAAAGCTGGTAATTCAATTACCGGCTTTTGCTATCTCCTTATCAAACCCGACAGGATATTAGATATGGTTTACATACAGTAAACCATTTCATATCCCTTTTTTTTGCATATTCCTCACTACTGTTAGTAGTGTGTGTGCAAAATTTGGGGGCTCTAGCTGTTAAAATAAGGGGTTGATTCACGGAAAAACTGGCGTGGGCTTCCGCGCAATTTTCTCCGCCAGAGTCGGAAAGCCAGTGACTGAGGGCAGATATTAATAGCCTAGGGAGGTACCATGGTTATTGCCCCACCCCTGGCTAAAAACATCTGCCCCCAGTCACCCCAGAAAAGGCACATCTGTAAGGCTACGTTCACACTAGCGTTGTGCGCCGCTGCGTCGGCGACGCAACGCACAACGCACGCAAAAACGCGGCAAAACGCCCGCAAAAACGCTGCGTTTTGCGACGCATGCGTCGGTTTTTGCCGAAAATCGGACGCAAGAAAAATGCAACTTGTTGCGTTTTCTTGGTCCGACGCTTGCGGCAAAAAAGACGCATGTGTGGCACAACGCAACAAAAAAAAACGCATGCGTCCCCCATGTTAAGTATAGGGGGCGCATGACGCATGCGTCGCCGCTGCGTCGCCGACGCAAACCCGACGCACATTAGCTTAACGCTAATGTGAACGTAGCCTAAGATGCACCTATTCTGGCACTTAGCCTCTCTCTTCCCACTCCCCTGTAGCGGTGGGATATGAGGTAATAAAGGGTTATTGCCACCTTGCTATTGTAAGGTGACATTAAGCCTGGTTAATAATGGAGAGGTGTCAATAAGACACCTATCCATTATTAATCCAATAGTAGTAAATGGTTAATAAAACACACACACATTAGGAAAAAAGTATTTTATTGAAATAAAGACACAGGGTGTTGTAATAGTTTATTATACTCTTAATCCAAATGACGACCCTCGTTCTGTAAAAGGAAATATCACAATATCCCATACCTTTCCGGCGCTCAGTCACGTCCCACACTGTAAATCCATCTGAAGGGGTTAAAAAAAATTACAGCCAGGGGAGGGAAAGGGGAAAAGCTGCAGACTGTGTGTCTGTGACATGGAACTTTCTAGAACTAATCTCACATTATGACATTTTTACATTATCGTGACAGGGATATATCCCAGAATTAGGGTATGCAGCCCCTTCATATTTAGGATCATACGGGGTTACAGAGGTCAGACCCCTGCAATGATTGAGTGACAGCATATCCTAGCAATACGGAATCAGTGACATAGGAATACCCCTGTAATGTATGCATTAGAGCTCCATATGTCTTCTACAACATTACTGTGATGTTCAATAGGGAAGATTTATCAAAACTTGTGCAAAGGAAAATGGGAGTAGTTGCCCATTACAAACAATCAGCTTCCAGCTTTTATTTTGAACTTGAGCACTGTTTCAGCTTTTCCTTTGCAGCAGTTTTGATAAATCTCTCCTTTTGTGATTAGTGGGTTCACATATTTGTGGAGGGGGTTATGGACCATTAGCTGTTAAAATAATTGGTCATGCTGAAAAGAGTCCATGCAGAGATTTATGGCGTTACTTTGCAGTTTGTATAGTTTTAATTGCTTTCACCATGAAGTAATTCTTTTTTGTGGGTTCTGGTTTCTGCATCTCCATCCAGTTATCTTACACACGGAATTCTCTTCACTTTTCCAGTGTGACTGTGCACAGTTTCGTGCGGTGATACATGTCATTCCCGTGTCTGTTCCCTATTAACCCACTCCCATGTGGTTTGAATAAATGTCTTCCATCTCTACCTAAGCTGTAATAGATAACAGCCACATTTCATTCCAAGCTCCTAAAAAAAAAATAAAGGCTGCAGAGCACAAATGAAGATCATTGTCTTGTTGTACAATGAAGAGTTTCACTATTCTGTCACTGTGCCCAGTGTCTTGCTTGCAGAGAGAAGAACAAGCAGACGCTCGCTAAACAATCCTCTGACTCATATTATTTCCCTGTCCGGGACAAAACTGCACTAAGCTCTGCACTGAAGCCAAGTATAACACTAATATATTATGTATGGAGGGGATCCATGTACAAAAACAGTAAGAAGCCTACTAATGACATACTAGACTAGCGCTGACGATGGGACACACGGCCATCATCAACCAAAGTTGGTCCATATCCTATTGGCCTTTGTTTTCCTTCATAAAATACTATTTAATTCTGGTCTACAGTAACTTGTACTGAAAAATAAAGTTGCTTGTATACTTTGTCACGCACAGTGAGGGAAGACTAAGTGCAACACAAAGGAATGAGGTGAAGGAAGCCCAAACACTAGGGAAAGGATGAGTGGACAACACTAGACAGATCTGATAACACCCTACTTAAGGTACCTTCACACGAAACGACGCTGCAGCGATAGCGACAACGATGCCGATCGCTGCAGCGTCGCTGTGTGGTCGCTGGAGAGCTGTCACACAGACCGCTCTCCAGCGACCAACGATGCCGAGGTCCCCGGGTAACCAGGGTAAACATCGGGTTACTAAGCGCAGGGCCGCGCTTAGTAACCCGATGTTTACCCTGGTTACCAGCGTAAAATGTAAAAAAAACAAACACTACATACTTACATTCGCGTCCCCTGGCGTCCACTTCCTGCACTGACTGACTGACTGAGCGCCGGCAGTAGCAGGGCACAGCGGTGACGTCACCGCTGTGCTGTGCTTTCACTTTCACTTTGCGGCGCTCAGTCAGTGTGGGAAGCGGACGGCAGGGGACGCGCAGGTGAGTATGTACTGTTTGTTTTTTTTACATTTTACACTGGTAACCAGGGTAAACATCGGGTTACTAAGCGCGGCCCTGCGCTTAGTAACCCGATGTTTACCCTGGTTACCAGTGTAAAATATCGCTGGTATCGTTGCTTTTGCTGTCAAACACAACGATACACGGCGATCGGACGACCAAATAAAGTTCTGAACTTTATTCAGCGACCAGCGATATCACAGCAGGATCCTGATCGCTGCTGCGTGTCAAACTAAACGATATCGCTAGCCAGGACGCTGCAACGTCACGGATCGCTAGCGATATCGTTACAAAGTCGTTTCGTGTGAAGGTACCTTTACCCTACTGTCCCTAAATTGGTTCCTCACCAATCGCCGAACAGGAAACCTAAGCCCTGTATCTCCCTAGAGCTAAGCCCTGGATGGGGGGGAAGGGATTAGCACTGGTCAATCCCCACTGTAGACTAAAGACAAAAAGGTAGACAGACAAGGGGAATGAACTTAGCTTGAGCAGACGTAGGTAACACCAAACATCCTCAAATAGCTCCAGAGAGGAATTTAGCCAACTGCTATAGCTCCAAGTCGTCACAAGGGAAAAATGTGAATATTACTGGCAACACTCTCCAGCAGACTGGGGGTTTATAAACACCCAGGTCCAGGTGTGTCAACTAGAGCCAGATGAAGGTTGCCGCTGGGTCCAAGAGCCAGAAGGATTAAGGAGGCGTCTATAATGCAAAACGCAGAGACCTTCTGCAGCCAGATGCAGGAATACTGTCTGTTGCATCTGACACACCCGTGACACTTTATGAATAGACCATATGGACAAAAGTATTGGGACAGAGACCTTAATCCTTGGGCTCTGATTTTTTATTCCAGCTCGTTGCCCCCAGTGTATAACATTTAGCCTTTTCCCCTGGAGTATAACATCCCAGCACTCGTTCCTAGTGTATAACATTTAGCCTATTGCCCCTGGTGTATAAAATCTCAGCCCCTCAACCCCCGATGTATAACATCTAACCCCCTTCTGCTTTGGTAACTGACAGAACAGCTGGTTGTGCAGAGCTCACTGATACCAGTGAGGTCCTGTAATAGGAGCCTCCGGGATAACAAGTCCGTTCATGACATTTCATTGCTCCTAAATATTGCCCCATAACCTGTGAGTAATATTATTGAGAAGTGGAAGGAACCGCAGCAACTCAGTCATGAAATAGAGACCCCATAATGTTACAGAACAGGAACAGAGTGCTGAGTCCAGACGTCCTCTGGTATAACATCAACACAAACACTGGGCCCCCTCCAGGAGCTTCATGACCGAGCAGCTGCTTGTAGCCGAACATCACCAAGCACAATGCTGAGCGTCGGATGGAGTGGTGTAAAGCATCTACCACTGGAGTATGGAGGAAACGTTTTCTGTGTAGTGACGGATCATACTTCTCTATCTGGCATCTGACGGAGGAGTCTGGGTTTGCTGATTGCCAGGAGAATGTGTGGTCAAAAAAGCTCTTGTTGCTGTAATGTGTATTTGTCCCAATACTTTTCTCCATACAGCATATATTTCCTGATACTTGTATATCACTAACATAGTCCCATCCCTCTTTTAAGTTGTCCCTCTGCTAAATAGGGTAGTCCGTCTCTATATTTTCTATATTTTTAATTGTAAAGCTTTAAGAGCAGATGTTCAAAGCATGGAAAGTGCATGTCCGTCTTTAATAAAACGTTAATTTTACATTATTAAATACTAGAGGTCTTTGGGGAAGATTTCCACTATTCAGTGCCTGTGTACCTAATAGAAGTTCATAGCAGAGAAGGAGCAGCACATTTCACCCTTGACAATGTAGATGACATTTGTTATTGTTACCATCCACCTCTCGGGTCTCCCCTTTTCCTCATAGATTGTAAGCTTGCGAGCAGCAGGGCCCTCATTCCTCCTGGTATCTGTTTTGAACTGTGATTTCTGTTATGCTGTAATGTCTGTTGTCTGTATAAGTCCCCTCTATAAGTTGTAAAGCGCTGCGGAATATGTTGGCGCTATATAAATAAAATTATTATTATTATTATTATTACCTACATACACTGTAGATCTCAACCCTGCATCTCCTGTCAATTTGTGTTGTAGATATTTTTCACATGTGCAGCAGATTTCTAAAATTCTCATCCACTATGCTGTCACCAAAAAACGCAGTGGTTTTATCGTAAGCGAATACACAATGGAAGATCTGATGCGATTTCACATTGTGGAAATGTATATTACCTATTCATTGTTACTTCAATATTATAGTTGTTTTTTAAACTGGTGAACCAGGATATTCATCACTGGATATCTTTTCATGCTTATGTCTGAGGCACAGGAAAAGGCAGACCAGAAAAGTTAAGAGAATATTCCAAGTCATTTTTGTTCCGTCTCCCAATCACCAAAAATGTAATTTATAAATGGCTGCCCCGATTTTTCTCCTCCCAAACCCAGCTGATATTAGAGGGAATGTGTCAGTAGGATCAACCCTCATAAGCCGACTATTTGGGCATGTAGGTCATAGAAAGTTGAATAAAATGATACCTTGATATCTGTGATCATACGTCTTGTTCCAGAGAAATCCACGTTTTTCTTAATATGTAAATGAACTGTTAAGATCTATGGGCCAGACATAGATCTGCCTCCAGAGCTTATCTTTAATGAAAGGGGGTGATACCAGTGTAAACATGTAATGACTGACAGTTTGCTCTCCTGATCTACATGTCTCAAACTGGTAATGCCTCCTTTCATCTACTATATAATTGTCTAAGGGGTACTTCCGTCTGTCTGTCTGTCTGTCACGGATATTCATTGGTCGCGGCCTCTGTCTATCATGGAATCCAAGTCGCTGATTGGTCTCGCCAGCTGCCTGTCATGGCTGCCGCGACCAATCAGCGACGGCCACAGTCCGATTAGTCCCTCCCTACTCCCCTGCAGTCAGTGCCCGGCGCCCGCTCCATACTCCCCGCAGTCACCGCTCACACAGGGTTAATGCCAGCGGTAACGGACTGCGTTATGCCGCGGTAACTCACTCCGTTACCGCCGCTATTAACCCTGTGTCACCAAGTTTTTACTATTGATGCTGCCTATGCAGCGTCAATAGTAAAACATCTAAGGTTAAAAATAATAATTAAAATTATATACTCACCTTCCGCCGCCTTTCCCGCTCCTCGCGATGCTCCGGTGACCCCTCCATGCAAGCGGCACGTTCCGGTGGCAAGGATGGTATGTGAGAAGGACCTTCCATGACGTCACGGTTATGTGACCGCGACGTCATCACAGGCCCTGCACGCCTGCGCGAGAAGGACCTGCCATGACATCACGGTCATGTGACGACGTCATCACACCCTGGGACCAGAAGCTGCCGCCTGCACCGCACATAGGCGACAGAACTACAAGGGGCCCCTCGGAAGGTGAGTATATGTTTATTTTTTTATTTTTTAACCTGTGACATACGTGGCTGGGCAATATACTACGTAGCTGGGCAATATACTACTTGACTGGCCAATATACTACGTGGCTGGGCAATATACTACGTGGCTCTGTGCTGTATACTACGTCGCTGTGCAATATACTACGTGGCTCTGTGCTGTATACTACGTCACTGTGCAATATACTATGTGGCTCTGTGCTGTATACTACGTCACTGGGCAATATACTACGTGGCTGGGCAATATACTACGTGGCTGGGCAATATACTACGTGGCTCTGTGCTGTATACTACGTCGCTGTGCAATATACAACGTGGCTCTGCTGTATACTACGTCGCTGTGCAATATACTACGTGGCTCTGTGCTGTATACTACACTGGGCAATATACTACGTCACTGGGCAATATACTACGTGGCTGGGCAATATACTACGTCACTGGGCAATATACTACGTCACTGGGCAATATACTACGTAACTGGGCAATATACTACGTGGCTGGGCAATTTACTACGTGGCTGGGCAATATACTACGTGGTTGGGCAATATACTACGTGGCTGGGCAATATACTACGTGGGCTGTGCAATATACTACATGGACATGCATATTCTAGAATACCCAATGCGTTAGAATCGGGCCACCATCTAGTTTCAAATAAGCTCCGGAGGCAGGGGTGGAATGTTTTTCTGTAAAAATGTAGTCATGCTATCTCTAATTCTGAAAAATCACTTTAATTTATTGGTAAATCTCAGCTGATCATGGGGTGCTTTACTATCTCTTTGCTGCTGCACATTTTAGTCGTGTTTGCATACAAGAAAATAAATCCGAATGTCATCCTCAACCCATAATACAGTACATTGTAGGAGGAGGGAGGAAGGGAAGGCAGAACACAAACCAACCCTTGTCAGTCCCAAAGGCACACTCAGCAGAAAGCCTGCCAGGCAACAGCAACATAAAGAAAATAGAATTCTATGTTTTTCACAATATTTGCTTCCTGTTTTGTCGTTACTAAGCATATTTTTCTAGTGCCCCTTTTCCTTGATTGTATCATTGATGAGCCTGTGCAGTTGTGATTTTTTTTCTATAAAAAAATTCTGCATGATTTCCAAAGTGAAATTTCCCTTTAAAATCGATTTATATATTTTTCTAGGATAGTTGTTTGACCACCTATGCTTGTATTAAAGGTGTTGTCCATCCTCGGTACAAATTTGGAGTCACTCTATCCACAGCCCATCACTGCAAACTTTCATTTTCTCTGGTGTGTTGCAGCACATCCCCATATGATGTCCTCAAAATAACAGTGTCATTATAAATCTCCTGAATAAAAATATTTGTCCTACGCTGAGCCCCTTAATAAATAATTGCTCATCACTATATTCCCTGCACAAAATATGACCCACACACTGCTCCTCTTATGGTACATATGTCCTCCACCCTGCCTTCTCCTTTCCATACTGGGCCCCCTCTGTCCTCTCAAACTGTTCCCTCTACAGGGCCCAGTCTCTATACAGTGCCCTCTCATCACACTCTACCTCCTTGGCATACTGACCCCCACTGGCTGTGCCCTTACACTGTCCCCTATGCTACCCACCCATACTATTCAGACTCTTCTGTGCCCACTCATACTTTTCTTCCCCCATACTGTTTCCTAACACATTTCCCCCTCCCTTCTCATACTGTTTTCTCTCACATCCCCTGCTAACCATACTGTCTCATCATATATTTTTCCACTTGCTCTCCATACTGCCTCCACACACATCCCTCTGACTCCCCATACTGTGTCGGCACTTTTTTCCCCTCGCTACTCATACTGTGTCCGCACCATCACCCCACTCACCATACTGTGTCTGCACGAATCCCCTCTCTGATGCTTCCCCCCTGCTCCTCATACTGTTTCCACACCATCCTCCCAATCACCGTACTGTGTCCGAACTCATCCCCTACTCGCTATATTGTGTCCTCACTCATCCCCCATACTGTTTCCTCATACATGTCCCCCTTGCTCTTCATACAGTGTCTTCAAATTTCTTCCACTCCTCATATTGTCTGCACCTGTCCCTTACTTGCTCCCAAACTGTCCTCAAACCTCCCCCACACACTAAATACTCCAATTCTTATTCTCTCTCGCACACTAAATACCGACATCCTAACTCTCCCCCACACACTAAATACCCCCACATTACACTGAATTTTCTGTGACTTCTGCTCCAGTGGAGCACTTACTACCAACATCAACCGGCTCAAAGAATGGCTGACTCCTAGTCCAGGGGGGGGCCGCAAAAAGCAGCTGCCATAGGAGACACTTTGGACCACTGCACTGGGCGGGACAACGGTGCCCCCCTGCCGTCTGCCCTCCCCTAGATAGGCCTCTGCACAGAGGGGGTCCGGCCTTACATGCTGTAATCATGCTGCACTTTTCCAACATGAAAGATATGGTGTGACCAGTCAGGCGTATATCTATCCATGCTCCATTCTAGGTCTATAGCTTTTGACAATCAGTGGGAATCGTGGGGGCGAGACCCTTACCAATTTAACATTTATCACCTGACCAGTTACAAGGTGATAATTTGTAGAAACCATAATACCCCTTCAAAAGGTTTTCCACTACTTTTCAAAACTTTATCACTAGACCCAGGGTACTTCAAAAGTAAAAAAAACAACAAAAACCATTCATACCGGAGTGGGGCTGCTCCTCCATCCGTCACTGTGCTCCTTATTTCCTCTCCCAGTGTGTGTGTGTGTCATGTAACTGCTGCAGCTGATCAACAGTCGTCATTCGGCTGCAGCGTTTACATTCTGTCTGGCTTTACAAAATTCCCGTTCATTTCAGGAGTATGGATCTTTTTTCGCCCCAAGAATCCTGGGTGCTCTGATAAAGTTATTAAAAGCAGTTGAAAAAACAATAATGGAATTACCAGAGACAATCAATCCCCTTTAAGAACTAAATAAAAACGTATGATTTATAATCCTTGTGAAGTTGTGTTTGTTATCATTCCTCGTAATATAATGAATTGTACTGCTATATACAAACAACATTTTTTTTTTTTTTTTTTTTTAAGACGGTCAAAAATTTCAGGAAACTTTCTCATCTTTGGTAGGAGTTTTTAATTTCCTAAAGTGGTTTTGAAGAGTTTTTCTCCTGAAAATAATATATATTTTTTACAGCCTTTTGACTGAATAGTGTCTGGTTTGGAGCAGATGCCATCAGAATCGGCTCCAAAGAAATATGCCCTTTTTTTTCCCTTTCAGGCATTTTTCAAAACTCGAACAGGAAAAAAAACCCAAACCACTCTAAAGTGTGAACATATGAACAGCAAAGTGGTCTTACCATAGAAACGAATAGGAAGAGTCTTTCAAATGTTTCCCTTTTTTTGGAGCGGATCCACTTGGTGTGCACATATCCTAGGAATAATCAAAGCTCAATCACATACAGAATAAGAGAAAAACAAGAAGCAACAAAATGTGCATTTCCCATAGCCTGAGATGTCCTAAGATGATGGAAGATGTATCTAAATAAATCATTTTACAACCTATCTACATAGTAACAGTGTCTCCTACTTCATCTGTCTTCCCTTCCTTCACAACGTGATATCATGTTGCTTGGCCATTGTCTTTTTCCACATATATAATTAACATTGCGCGGAGTGGCTTTTCATTAGTGGAGCCATTTGACTTTCGACTTTCATTGCCCTGGCTGGGAAAGGAATGCTTTTTTTCAGGAATATCACCAGTCAGGAAGAGTTGATATTCCTCCTGTTCCTATTTGCTTCCTTGCGCTGCTCTGCTGCCCCGTTGTGGATAACTGGAGGAACATTAGTCAGAAAGCTGATCTATTGTGTCTCATCTGTAAAAGTGCCTGATAATTTGTTTTTTATTTATTTATTTTACTCATTTATATAGCGCCATTAATTCCACAGCGCTTTACAAACATTATTGATAATGAATAACATATGAAGCCAGAATTCTTGTAGCCAAAACGTATAGAAAACGAAATACAATTTGTTTCTAGTATGGTTTTTTTTTGCATATTGTTAATTGTTTCCTATGGAAATAGTAAAAATTCTATAAACATTTACAGGAAAAATATAGTTTTTATTGATTTTAAAGAATTTACAATGCAGAAAGCTCATTATAGTCCAGTCACATCATAGTGATGGACATAAGCATAATCAAAGACTGGATTTCTTCACAATGGACTCACTGTGACTTTTGCGTGTCTCCATCACCCATGAGGATAATGCATCAATGGAAGCATATATTTGTATGAATTATGTGTTATTTTTTTTTCTAAATGGATTTGATGAGAAACACACAAAAATATGGTCCCAATGAATCATTATCTTCTCCTATTTTCTGAAGTAATTTGCTCATTTTTAGTATTTGTACATTATTCTGTATACGTTTTGTGCCACTTTTTAAGTGGTCTTTCTTTTTCAAAAGTAATCTGTCAACAGGTTTTTGCTATGTAATAGAAAATCAGCATGATGTAGGGGCCAAGACCCTGATTCCAGCTATGTGTCAGTTGTTGGGCTGCTTGCTGTCATTTTGATACAATCACAGTTTTCTCTCCTGCAGATCTAGCAGAGTTCTGAATGCTGAGCTTTGTATAACCCCGTCCACACCACTCATTGGCAGATTTCTGTATATACTGTGCATAGGCATAAAGCTGCCAACCAATAATGGGGGTGGGGCTGGAAGCATGCGATACCCAGTCCTGTAGTGATAATCTTCTGCTGATAAAACACTGATTTTAGTAAATCCCCAAAACACATCCTATAAAGTGACAAATGGTCTCAGCCCATGAATCAGGCTGCTTTCAGATTACATAGCAATTACCTGCTTGACAGATTCCCTTTATGGCTTTTTATTTTTTCTTCAACAGCTTTGCTTATCCAGATGTTTAGACAGATTCATCAAATGCAACGTTTACCAAATGTCCCATTTTTTGGGGCACTGCACACTCCAATCCCTACTTGGAGTAAGGTTTCAAGATAATGAATTCTTAGACCACCGTACGACTTTTAAGGGTATGTTCACACGTGGCAGATTCTGCTGCGGATTTTTCCGCAGCGGATTTGGAAAATCCGCAGTGCAAAACCACTGCGGTTTTCACTGCGGATTTTCTCGCGGTTTCTTCTGCGCATTCCTCTGCGGGTTTTCAACAGCACTTTCCTATTGGTGCTGGCTGAAAACCGCTGCGGAATCCACAGAAAGAATTGACATGCTGCGGAAAATAATCCGCTGCGTTTCCGCGCTGAATTTTCTGCAGCATGTGCACAGCAGTTTTTTTTTTCCCATAGGTTTACATGGTACTGTAAACTTTGGGAAAACTGCTGCGGATCCGCAGTGTCAAATCCGCTGCGTATCCGCAGCAGAATCCGCAGCGTGTGCACATACCCTAAAAAAGGGTTTGTGACTTTGAGCTAAAGAAAAGTCACTAATAGAGCCCTTATTTTTCACCAAATTCATGAACCACAAGCACAATTTTGATGAATTTGGCACTAAAAAGTCTGCAAATACCACGAGATGGAAAAAAAAAAAGACTTTAATAAATTGCAAATGATGAATCAGGGCCCCCCTTCCTCTATGTGAGGTCAAAAGAGGTGCAAATTTTCTGAGGTCTATTTTGGATCAGAAGGAAACTTTTCCTAATTACGAACATGTGCATGAGTTCATATTTTCACGGGTGCAGTGCAATGCTTTGCCAATAGGGGGCCACTTTTCACGTAGAATATGATCTGATTTGATTCTAGGCTGTAAGTAGAAAGCTAATGAATGGCGCTGAAGTACCAAGACAAATCCAGGCTCAGAGATGTAGATGTGGTGCAGTTCCAAGATTAAACATTTCTTCTCACCATAGAAGTCAATGAAAAAGCCTCAATACTGTTAAATATGCAAATTGCCTCTTCTGAGAAAAAGAGGACTTAAACTCTATAGCGCCACCTGTTGGAAGTAGCGATCCTACAAGTCACATTCAACCCTTTAACGAGTCAATACTGTTAGTAATAGTCACATCTCTGCGGCATGAGAACCCGGCCTAATTTCAAAGTTGTAGCTTCTGCAAATGCTCAGTTACACCGAACGTCTGGTCTAATTTTCATTATATGAATGATTCATATCAAGAGCAAAATCTGCAATGAATTTATAGTCTAAAAATGAAAACAGTTTGAGGTTTTACCCTATTCTCATATAATTAGAGGAGAAAAATGAGTGGTTTTCAAGTCACATCCGGTGTCACTTTCTGTGACGTCAACATATATTTTAACAACCTTTAGGCTATGTGCACACGTTGCGGATTGTATGCATTTTTGCTGTGTTTTTTTCGCCGCGAAAACGCATGCACAATCGCAGCGATTCCGCACACATAGGAATGCATTGATCCGCTTTCTTTCCGCATGGGTCTTTGCCCACCATGCGCAAAGTAATCGGATCATGTGCGGATGGTACCCAGGGTGGAGGAGAGGAGATTCTCCTCTAGGCCCTTAAAAAAGAATTAAAATAAAAAATAGTTATATACTCACCTTCTGGTGGCCCCCGGATCCAGCCCAGGACTTGGTGATGCTCCCGGCATATCCCGTTCCCAGTGATGCCTTGCGACAATGACCTGTGATGATGTAGCGGTCTCTTGTGATGCTATGTCATCTGGGATCATTGTCGCAAGGCATCACTGGGAATGGGAGTTGCTGGGAGCATCGCGAGGATCGGGAAGGCTGCTGGGGGCTGCAGGAAGGTGAGAATATCACGATTTTTAATTTTTTTAAATTATTTTTAGCATTCTATCTTTTACTATTGATGCTGCATAGGCAGCATCAATAGTAAAAAGTTGGTCACACTTGTCAAACACTATGTTTGACAAGTGTGACCAACCTGTCAATCATTTTTCCAAGCGATGCCACAGATCACTTGGAAAACGTTAGCATTCTGCAAGCTAATTACACTAACAAAACGCTAGTGTTTAGAGGGAATACGCATGCCAATTCCCCATACGTTTTACCCACGGGCAGGGAGTTGCGGAATTGCCGAGGGAAATTTCAACGGCAATTCCGCAACGTGTGCACATAGCCTTATGGTCTCTGTGAGTCCAGTTTTAGATGAGCATATTATAGGCGCATGTGTGATCCCATTGTACATAATCAAATCCCCACCCAACCACAAGTCTAAGGACTGTTAAGCCTTCAGTTTGGGTCCTTAGTTCTGCAGTCTGGCGAAAATAAACCCCAACACACCCACATTGTAAAAAAACGTTGCTTCGTACCTCATCATATGGAAAGGTACATTTGTAGTGGGGTTGTTGTTCTGTGACAAATGCTGCACTACCTTTGCTGTGGTTTCCGGACTACAACCTGCCTTCTACATTGAACAGAAAAAATTGGAGTACTGAAAATTGATGAAAAGGTATACATTTAATTTACATATACTTACATAAAAAACATAATTGATGGTTGAACAACCATTGAATGAACATTTGTCCGTTATCATTCCAAATGGCGGTGTGTCATGAGTTGGGTAAAATTATCGTTCGTTATTCTATTCCATCTGACCTATAGGTGTTAGGATTGACTTTAGTCTTTTTGTGTATGGGCACTCTCACCTCTCTTCTCTTCAGGCTCCAGTACAATAAACATCAGGTCTTGGTGGTGTTAACAGTTTATGAAATATGAACGATATTATTAGGCTGTGATGAACGAAGAATATGCGATTCTCTCATGTGTTCCTTCATAAAAGGACAGAATAAAGCAGCTGTATTTGCATTAAGACTCTCTGGTGACTGATGCCAATCGCCATGTCTTTGCTTGTTTTGTTTGTGAGTCTTTACTGAAAACGTTAAATGCCAATCATTTCTCAATATGACAGTGAAAATAGGGAGGGGGAGCTGCACACTTCTCAGTTGCATACATAGCAGAACATGGGGAAGCATATGGTACAGGCGTGTGTGAGTGGAAGGAACTCAAGTGGTGGGTGTAACGGAAGAATCAAGGACGGGTGTGCCAGTACGGTATGAGCCATAACACTTTACCCAGCATCGCTTACTTAAAAAACCACAGCAGAGATAACTGCACACAGTAAGTTGCAGAAGTTTCACTGATAGCAACACCTATCATTTCTGAATTTTCATACATCTTACAGTGGCATGTAAAAGTTAGGCACCCCTGGTCACAATTAATGTTCTTGTGAACAGTTAAACATGAAAGATGAAGATGAAATGATCTCTAAAAAGCCTAAAGTTTAAGATTACACATTTTCTTTGCATTTTAGGCTTTTTTTTTTTTTTTTCATTTTAAAAAATTACAAAAAAAGAAAATTGTCCAATGCAAAAGTTTTGCACCCTTATAGATCTGTATGCTCAGATAACTTTGATCAATATTTCAAACCTTAATTGGCCTTTTAGGGTTATGGATTGTTCACTAACATCATTAGGAAAGCCCCGGGACTACGAGTGGTGACACCTCTGGATCGGAGGCGACACGGTAGGGAAGTATAGGCTTTGTTATTTTATCAGGACAAATATTTAATTTAACAAGGGGTTGTCCTAGTAGTGGATAACCCCTTTAACTTTAGGCCTTTTAGAGATCATTTCATCTTCAACTTAACAATAACAATGGGCCTAAAACTAATAGACAGGTAATTGCCAACTACCTGCCTGTTCTACCAGGCGCAGGGAGGTCACCAACCGCTCCTGCCAGTAATTCAGCTGCTTCACATCAACAAATCAGTCCAACTGCTCCTGCCAGTAATTCAGCTGCTTCACATCAACAAATCAGTCCAACCGCTCCTGCCAGTAATTCAGCTGCTTCACATCAACAAATCAGTCCAACCGCTCCTGCCAGTAATTCAGCTGCTTCACATCAAATCAGTCCAACCGCTCCTGCCAGTAATTCAGCTGCTTCACATCAAGAAATCAGTTTCTTCTTATGGGCTGCTCTGTAGACAAGGCGTGAAAGCTAACATCATGCTGAGTGACAGCTGACTCCCCACAGTCAGGCAGTAGAGTGGAAGAGAAGCAGCTTCTCTGTCGATGTGACGTCAGTACAGTATCTTACTTCTGCACTGGGCCTACCGGGAAATTTACCTGTTCCCCTGTGGGCCAGTCTGAGCCGGTCTATAGTCTTTTTTTTTTCTACATTATTTTTATTTTATTGTTTATAACATCATACACAGTATCACTGGCAGTTAGGTCAGGGCTCCAGTTACAGCCTTTTCTCCTCTCCAGGTTATAATGTATTAGTGTAGGAAAATGCATCGGACGAGAGCAAACTTTTGTAGTAAACCCTGTGAATAATATTAGATCTGTAACTATTTTATTCAGTTAAGGAATACCTTAATGTTACCATTCACTTGCGGTACATACACCAAACAGATTGTTTCTGCAGCGCCTGCATGAATTTCCCATAAACCCCATGCAAAAGAATGGAATGGGCACAGCAATTTCTGAAACAAATCTTACATGTGTGAACATACTTCTAGTCTGCTCTCATTTTACACCAGAAATCCATCTAAATACACATTGTGGTGATGACGCATTGAATTGCCAAGCAGTTTTGCCATATAGAGTTACGACAAAGCCCAAGGGTGCTACAATGAGTCGTTTTCACCCTGCATTCCCATAATCAGTCTTAACTACTGAATGGTTAAATAAATTAAAGACCTTCATACACAAAAGAGGAAAGTTATCCAACCTAATTTTGTCAGCATTCAATGTATATGGGGGCTTAAAGAGGTCCTTTCAATTACTTTTTACATTTAAAATGAATAGCTCCTCAAATTATCACTGTTTCACCGATTCTAGAACAGTTTTTCTTTTTCTTCTGTGCCCCTCCGTTGCAAAGTCATGCCCTTTGAAAATAAAGATGCAAATTTCCCCTTCAATCAATTGGATTGATCAATCAGAACTTCTCTGGGGGAGTTTGCTTTTTCTGCTCGGATGCTGACCAATCAAAACGTGACCACGCCCACAGAGAAATTCCGTTGTACACGCCCAGTTAGATGCAGGGAACATTAGCATCTTTATTACTAGGGGGCATAACTTTGCAATGGAGAGGCACAGAAGGAAAAACAAAACTGTTCCAGAATCAGTGGAGCAGTGCCAACTGGAGGAAGTACTCAGTTTAAATAAAAAAAAATCCAGTGAAAGGTCCCTTTTAATGACTTTTACCCTGTTCCCCACCTAACAGATAAGGGATGAGAGAGATGAAGGTCGGTATTGCAAATGTAAACAACAGATCCTCAGCAGTTCCCCCTGGAGATACGCCACCATTAGAGGTGTCCCATAGTGGCTTACTCTACTTCTCCCACACAGGGCACATCTACCATGTACCAAACATGGATCTGTATAGGGGAGCCAAGAGAAAAAGCGGTCACCTAAACAAGTCTTTGGCAAACAACTCTCCGGCTCCAGAAGTAAAAGGGAAACTCCACTTTCCTGCAGGCCGTTTATGAATTAAGTGTGTAAAAGGAATCCCTCATTGTCTATTGTGAGGCTGTATCTGTCCATGCAAAATCCGTCATGTCATGTTATCACTGGATCCTCTTGTCTAATGCTTTTCAATATCCTGCACTCTGCTCATTTTAATTCCTCTATTGTGACCTTTGCAAAGCAGAATATACACTGCTGGCGCACAGTAGATAACTGTACACAATACTGGTAGGTAATCTAGGGTCATCCGATAGCATTCTATGTGATATCTAGGACAATTTCCTCCTACGTTTTAGGGCCACTGTCCTGGACGGATTCGTATATTGCAGATTCACAAGTAAATTCTGTTACGAGTTTAGCGCTGGCGTTACATTTCAGGATCCTAGGAATTTATGTAGTAACAGTGGTTTTTCACATAAAACACCACATGTTCTGGATATGATATTTTTTCCTATAAATTTCTCTATCTTAAAAAGCCAGGAAAATGCATTTATAGAAATACGCTGAATGAAAAACAAAAAAATGCCATTGAAAATACTTTTTCCATTCAAGCAAGGAAAAAAAAAAACAGGAGAGAATTATTCAAAGCCTTTATGTCACTTTTCTATCTTAGAGTGATGGGCAGACAGTGCGGCCAAAACTCCCCCCACTGTGATGGCCAGTTGCCCTATAATTCAGCCACGCTGCCACCACACCATCACTTGGCCATAACCTTTAGGGTATGTTCACATGACGTTTTTCCCCGGGGGCGAAACCAACAAGGTTCTCAAACTTGTATTTTCTGTGTGTTTTGGGGACATTTTGTAAGCGGTTTCTACATTTTTTTGTTGTTTTCTTAGGGCCTGTGCACACATTGCAGATTTGTCATGTTTTTTTTCTGCACCGTTTTGTCACAAAACCTGAAAGGTTTTCTAATGCTATCAAAGTGAATGAGAATCTTGAAGTCTCATGCACACATTGCTTATTTTTTACTTGCAGATATGGTGCAGATTTAGATCTGCAGCGTGACAATTCTTTTAGAGTTTTAGCTGCAGATTTCACTCTTAAAGGGAAGGTGCCACCAGTTTTCTTGTAGTTTGTTTTTTTGTGAAATTAAGCTTAAAATAGTAAATAAAATGTATTAATGCAATGTTTGCACTGCTTGCAAACATTTTTATATGAAAAATATTATATATTTTCTTACAAATATATATATTGACCACTAGGGGGAGCATTTTCCATTTTAGACCTCAAGCAGCTATAGTAAGACTTACCAGCTTTACTGTTAGCTGGAAAATCTGGGCAGTAACTGCTGACATCAGCATTTCCCTCCCCTTTTGGGTGGTCTAATATCCCTGGGGCAGAATGAAGAGCAGCATCACAGGGCAGAGCCATTTTGTGTGTGACTGCCCTGTGATCTGCTATCACCAGCAGTTACTGCATCAGAAGCACAGTTAGTTTATGTGGTGTTTATGGAGCAGCATTGTCTGTGCAGAGCTGTCTGTGACTCATCCCTCAGTAAGATAAGAAGGAGCTCCAGGTCTGCAGTGAATGGCCAGGCAATGTGGAGGGAGGGGAGAGATACATTGTATGGCTGAGAGAGGTGTCAGGTGTCACCTCTCTCTGCAGGCTGGGAATGCAGCTTAATGGAGTGAATGGAGCTCCTGTGATAGAGAGTAAGTGGAGCTGGGCAGAGAGCACTGGGCTATAATAAAATGGCTGCTAGTCACACCTACAGCAGTGAGTTGTGCAGCCCACAGAGGCGAGCCCAGCTCACTGCTAACACCTCTCCAATGTTAAAGATAGGGTCAGCGCCGGTCTATTATCTCCTATGTCCATGAGGTGCTGTAAAATGACACTGTTAGTGTCGTGAACTGCTGTGAAACCAAGATGTCAGCCCCCAGTTCCTTCTTTAGGGCTGTCCCACACGTCCAGATAATTCCGGTACCGGAATAAATCGGTACCGGAGTTATCCGTGTCCGTGTGCCTGGGAACTCACGTAGGCCATACGTGCAGCACACGTGTGCCACCCGTATGGCGAGTGGGTACCACATGGAGCGTGTGGTACCCACGCGTGTGGTACCCTGCATCGTGCTGAAGCCGCGATTCATATATTCCCTGCAGCAGCGTTTGCTGCAGAGAAAATATGATGTAAAGTAACACAACAGCTGGCGCACTCCCAAATACATGTCAATGCTACATGGGTGGGGGTGCAGAACTAGTGGCTGAATTGTGTAACCCAAAACAAAGAAAAAAAGAAGCCACTGAACAAATGTTCGCACACCACCTGATGCGTATCAAAAAGGAACAACTTTATTGGGTAACACAACAAGATAAAAGCATTTAAAAACAATATAACACAACTCCCCCCTTCAGGCCCATATAGCTCTTAAGTATATATATTTCCATGCTATGTAAAGCCGGCTGTGTTGAACAGATAAGGTACCACGTGATATCACTTGAAATAATGAAAGAATGAAAAAATGAAAAACCGGGCATCCAGAAGATCTGGGTCCAAATGCCCTGTCAGTAAGCGCTGTCCCCCCCACATGGTGCTGAAGCCGCGATTCATATGTTCCCTGCAGCAACGTTTGCTGCAGAGAAAATATGAATAATAGTGTTTAAAATAAAGATCTATGTGTCCGCCGCCCCCCACCCCCTGTGCGCCCCCCCGCTGTTCAGAAAATACTAACCCGCTCCCTCGTTGGCTGTCACTCCTTCCTGGTCTGGCCCCATCTTCTCCTGTATGCGGTCACGTGGGGCCGATCATTTACAGTCGTGAATATGTGGCTCCACCTCCCATAGGGGCGGAGCCGACTATTCATGATTGTAAATGAGCGGCCCCACGTGACCGCATACAGTAGGAGGCACGGGGCAGAGAGGAAGGAGTGACAGCCAACGTGGGAGTGGGTGAGTATTTTCTGAACAGCGGGGGGGCGCACAGGGGGTGGGAGGGCGGCAGACACATAGATCTTTATTTTAAACACTATTATTCATATTTTCTCTGCAGCAAACGCTGCTGCAGGGAACATATGAATCGCGGCTTCAGCACCATGTGGGGGGCACAGCGCTTACTGTAGCGCTGTCTCCTGCACGCACACGGACCCCAGACGGAGAACGTCCGTGTGAGGTCCGTGTTTTACACGGACCCATTGACTTTAATGGGTCCGTGTAATACGTGCGCTCCCACGAACACTGACATGTCTCCGTGTTTGGCACACGGAGACACGGTCCGCAAAAAATCAATGACATCTGAACAGATGCATTGATTTTTATGGGTCTACGTGTGTCAGTGTCTCCGGTACGTGAGGAAACTGTCACCTCACGTACCGGAGCCACTGACGTGTGAAACCGGCCTTAAACACATATAACACACGAAATCTGTTTCACATGCATTTAAAACTTGGTTATAGCAGCATGTTATGCTACATTACAGTTTTTTATTAATGATCTACAAACGCGGTACCTTCCCTTTAAGGGCTTGTTTCCACTTGCGAGAAACACGTCCGTATCTCGCATGTGGAAACCAAGCTCTGGCGCCGGCACTCCAGAGCGGAGCGTGCGGCCGCATAGCAACACATGGAGCTGCACGCTCCACTCCAAAGTCCGAAGGCGGAGACAGTGACGACAGCACTGACTGGGCATCGGGCATCACGTGTCATTCCACCGCATCACAGCCCCTGGAACACAAGTGCTGACACCGCTGGAACGGGGCGGAGCGGGCACGGGAGGAGAATATAGGCTTTATTATTTTATCGGGGCCGAACATTTAGTTTAAAAAGGGGTTGTCCTAGTAGTGAATAACCCGTTTAATGCCCGCAGGAGTACACTGACCCGATTCATTAAGCAGCATTCACTGCTTAATGAATTAGGTATGTCTGGTACCCAGCGTGTGCTGCCGCCAGAAATGAGCGCCACTCGGGGACTGGCATACATTTCTGGAATAAGTTAAGCCAATTATGATGGACGGACGTAACCATGCTCCATCCATATTAGAGTAGCTGGCAGTGACTACCGTGTAAATGCCAAAAGTTGATAATTTTTGAGGACCAACTTCTGAGTTGCAATTTATTAAGGTGTTTGCAGCAAATTTGGAAATCCTACACTCCGGCCACAATGTCTACCATAGGAAAAAAAGGAACAAAATAGGCGAACGCATATAAAATAGACTTTAAAAAAGGGGCAAACTACAAGAAGAATTAGAAGCAAATGAAAGACAGCTGAAAAATATCAAAAACTAAACAGAAAACAGGCACAAATGCACTAATGAATCAGTCACTTTGTACTGATGTATAAGAAACTTTGGCACAGATTCATCAAGACTGGCGATTGTCCTGAAAGAGGGGGTATGGTGGAGTCAAACGTTCCTGATTCATAAAGAGTTGCACACCTTTTCATGAATCTGGAGCGCCTGACCAGTGGCGTGTGCCTCTGTGCGCCATGCCACAAATCTTACTCCAGTGAGGGACTGGAGTGAGGTTTCTTGCATATGGAACATCGCAGCTTTTCGTAAATTAGACCAGCTGCCGCCCCTCCTCGCATTTTGGCATTAAAACAGCAAAAGTCGGAAAATCTAAGTGCAACCAAAAGTTGCAATAACATTTTGCGACTTTTCAAAGCTTTTACGCCGCTATTTAGACATAAAAGGTTTGAAGAATCAGGGCCTTGGTTTTGTCCTGTGTGCCAACCCCAGTGTAATGATGTGATGTAGTTTAAAAAAAAAAATCTGGATGCAGAGAACCCACTGAGAACGAGACACAGACCAGCCCGGATTGCGGTGCTCCACGACTGGACAGTGAAAATGTGCAGGACCGCTTGTGGAGTAGACATACTGATTAGCAGCGACAGAGTCTGATGGGATCTGCTGAAGCCCCACTGACTAGTTAAATGGTTGGCAAACTTGATTGTTATGGGTGGGATCGGTCTGGAAAATTTCTCTTTTGCAGCTGTAGAAACAGCCCATTTAGAAGGAAAAAAAGGACTTCTACTTCCCAGATCGCATTATACAAGTAACATGCAGGAGGTTGTTGCTTTTTTTCACCTTTTACTCCAGTTCTACAGCTAAAACACATGGTTCAGACTATCCCTCTGTGTCCCTTTTTATTTTTCTTCACTGCCTGAGGGTCAATCATAATTCTTGCAGAAATGCTTACTATGTGCGCTGGCAGAGTTAGGGAATAGTATGTACCCGCTGACACACTAGCATCAGAACAAAGCACAGGCATGTGTAACCCAATCCCTCTTCTACTTCCATTTTAAGGAAATTTCTGTACTGAAACAAATTCCGACCTCCTGTAAGACATTAGTAAGCCCTGTGGTCAGCCGGCTGCATACAGCATTCCCAGTCACATGACTCATCCCCCCATCACTGAGAACAGGGGCTTCCTCAGGACAAAATAGCTTAGACTACTGTGATCATACAAGGGATCGGGGTTGGAGAGGCCGCCGCAGGCAATACGGGGCTTGTACTCATAGCCTTTCACCTTCCTACAAAATACTTCAGAGAATTGCTTAAACCACAACTACTCTATAGTATTAATAATATAATCAGTAGAGCAATAAATGAAGGTGACCAGACATAGTTGATAGAAGTAGATCAATGGCTGATCTAACGTTCATCTGTTCTTTACGCCAAAGCAGCCATAGACATTTTGGCTGAAATTGGCCAAACCAGCCATGCATGCTCAATGGGAATCGTTGTGGGAGATGGTTTTGGCTGAAATTATCCACTCTGATCACCTTTATTATCTCCCGAAGTGTAAATTCACATATTGTGGACTCTCTGCAGACAGGTTCCGTAACCAATTTTGCAAGTCTCAGCAAGGAAGTCAGCGGCGGCAAATCTGCACAAAATTGCAACGGATTACAAAAAATAAAAACCTGCGTTGTTAATTCTCTAGTTTCAACGAATCCTGGGTTCTTGCGTCACAGTGCTGCACCTTGTGACAATGACATCCTGCGACTGTGGCTGTAGCCGTCAGGAAGGTGAGAACAGGAGGCCGGGATGGACCAAAAATGGCATAGAAATCTTGTTAACGGAAAAATCTGCAGCAGATGTACTTTTTATATGTATCTTTTTTATGTCCGTTATGGTCTACTGGTAAAACATGCAACATATATGCAGACAAAATTTCCATGGCACGGATTTAAAAAAAAAAAAAAAAAAAGAAAGAAAAAAGAAAAGTAGATCCATTTCCAAGATGAATGAAAACAAAAGCAACTTGTGGATAAGATTAGAAAAAAGGCAACCTAGGTCTGGAATCTGTTGCCTATTTTAGCCTATTTTATGTTTAATCTGGTTTTTATTGAAAGGAAATTCAGAACAATCAAGTTACAAAGGATTCAGCAGCATAGTGATTGCTGAGTACAAAAATAAATCTCATTTATAACTGTACGAGGTATATCAAGATCTGTAGCCAACAAGTCCCGAAATAATAGAACTTCAAGGTCAAAAGTAATTTTCAATCAAGTCCAACAAAATCTGAAATGAAAAATAAATCCATGACGGATGTAGGTATCCCATATCCAGGGAGACAGTATGACCTTTGGCGATACATGGGGGGGGGGAGAGAAAGAAAAAAGGAGGGAGAGGGGGGAGGATCCATGAAGTCTGATATAAAAGGGGGCAACTTGCACCCCTATAATGACGTCCGTCTAACCCGTATTGTTCAATCTATCTTCCTTATGGCTTAGAAAAGAGGGATTGAAAATCTTGAGAGCCCATATACAAAATCCAAGGACTCCAAACCTGCAGATATTTCTTCATTGAACCATTAACCTCAGTCTGTTGTCTATTTTACATCTGAAAATCTGGATGGAAAAGCTGCAAAACTAAATTATAATTGATCGTACCTTTAACATCCCCATACATATTAGGGCTGTCCCACACGTCCAGATAATTCCGGTACCGGAATAAATCGGTACCGGAGTTATCCATGTCCGTGTGCCTGGGAACTCACGTAGGCCATACGTGCGGCACACGTGTGCCGCCCGTATGGCGAGTGGGTACCACACGGAGCGTGTGGTACCCACGCGTGTGGTACCCTGCATCGTGCTGAAGCCGCGATTCATATGTTCCCTGCAGCAGCGTTTGCTGCAGAGAAAATATGAAGAATAGTGTTTAAAATAAAGATCTATCTGTCCGCAGGCCCCCCACCCCCTGTGCGCCCCCCCCGCTGTTCAGAAAATACTTACCCGCCTCACTCGCTGCTTCCTGGTCTGGCCGCGGCTTCTAGTGTATGCGGTCACGTGGGGCCGATCATTTACAGTCATGAATATGTGGCTCCACCTCCCATAGGGGCGGAGCCGACTATTCATGATTGTAAATGATCGGCCCCACGTGACCGCATACAGTAGGAGGCGCGGGGCAGAGAGGAAGGAGTGACAGCCAACGTGGGAGCGGGTGAGTATTTTCAGAACAGCGGGGGGGAGCACAGGGGGTGGGAGGGCGGCGGACACATAAATCTTTATTTTAAACACTATTATTCATATTTTCTCTGCAGCAAACGCTGCTACAGGGAACATATGAATGGCGGCTTCAGCACCATGTGGGGGGGACAGCGCTTAATGTAGCGCTGTCTCCTGCACGCACACGGACCCCAGACGGAGAATGTCCGTGTGAGGTCCGTGTTTTACACGGACCCATTGACTCTATTGGGTCCGTGTAATCCGTGCGCTCCCACGAACACTGACATGTCTTCGTGTTTGGCACACGGAGACACGGTCCGCAAAAAATCAATGACATCTGCACAGATGCATTGATTTTTATGGGTCTACGTGTGTCAGTGTCTCCGGTACGTGAGGAAACTGTCACCTCAGGTACCGGAGCCACTGACGTGTGAAACCGGCCTTAGACTGATGTTGTCCAAACCTGACGATATCAACAGGTTCAGCTGGCAGTCAACGCTCCCCAGATAGGTGATGTTGGAGCAGTTAGGGATCTGGTAAGTCCAATGTAGAACCTCTTGCTCTTCCTGAAAAACGGCTACCGGAGAAGTCCAGCGGTAGGGATAACAAGGGCCAATACAAGTCTTTGGGTGGGTGAAAAACACAGACAGCACATTGCAAAGGAGAGGACAAGCTTTGTTATTTATTTATCCATCCATTTTGCAGTACTAACTTTGCAGATGAGGTTTTACAAACTTTCATTCACATTCTATGGAGAAAATCTGCAGCATAATTTCACCGGTGATGGGGATTTAATGCCTGTTAACTTACGCTGTGCATTTTCTGTGAAGATTTCACTTGTTGCAATATAATGTGAAAAATCCACTGTAGTTTTACAATTATTATACATATTTAGTAATCAAAGAAACAGGTTCCGTTGTAACTCGCCATAGACTATCCCTCGTTAGCAGACTCATCAGTGAGCACACAACCCTCCAGAGAATAGTTGTCACACACCAGCCTGATCTACAAAAACATCCCCTGTAGACAATAATGTAACCATAGGAATTAATGGTTGGGATACAATAAGGCAAATGATAAACATCACTGCAGGGGTAAACAGAGGGTGTGAAGCAAAGCTGAGAAAGAGCCTCTGTAGCAACAGAAGGGAGAGATGAGGACCTCTTGTGTGCACAATGGAAGGAGCTACAGGTGGAGTTACTTCATTCAGTCACCATTTAGAGATTTGTAAGAACATCTAAACGGTGCCTTGAAGTGAACGAAGTATGAGGCAATACCGCCCCAAGAATAAAGGAAGTCATGCCAAGTATTGCTAAATAGGCCTTATAGATTGCTAAATACTTCTTATATACTCACTGCCTGGAATCTCAGCAGCTGCCTAAATAAACCCCCCGGAAACTGAGGAGTAAAGTGCCCATATAACAATCTAATTGAATTGGATGAGACCTTATGTGGACCAGCTAAAGGGAGCTTGAGGGTTTACCGACTGTGATCCCCCCACACACGGCACACAGAACCAGTTGGCAACTAGTGGACAAAGGACTCAATACCCAATGGGAGACGTTGAGTGGACCATACACATAAGATCAGATCCAACGATTCTGATGAGAAATGATCTTTGCAGTACCAATTATAGCACACTGGATAAGTACATCCTCCTCCCATCAGACCTGTCTCTCCAGTGACTCAGTGATCTGTGTACACAGACATTTGAGCCTTTGCTGTCTCATTGTTTAGTCACATCCTGAGATTTCAGGTAGTAGCTGCCTTCTCCTGGATCCCATAGCATCTACCCTTCCCACAATGAAATAATTAAATCCGAATTAGACTCCAGTCAGGATGCTGTGATTATACATACGATTTATCCGTAAGCTGTAATTGGCCTTTAAATCCCTTATTAGCTCAGTAAATCTGCAAATTGCAGATAGATTACTAAAAGTCAACCTTAAAGGGACATTAAACCAAGCGTTATAAACTGATGTAATAAGAGTAGATGAGTGGTAGTACGCATGCACAGTATGAGACGTCTCCTTTACTAATGCCAGACATGGAACATCTCCCTCTGCATGCCTACTGTTAAAATCACTATCTGCATAAGGAATAATAGAAATGCAACGCAACATGCCAGTGATGTGGGATTTCTATAATGTCGGTCAGTATTAGAAAAAAATCATGTGCCTTAGGCTAGGGTCATTAAAGCGTATATTCTCTCATCTGATAAAATTGGGCCAATTGAGTGAGTGTGATCACAGTGTTATCCGATTCTCGCGGATGAGGAGAAGATTGAGAAAAAATTGTCTCCATCTTCTCCATTGTTTCAGTCTGTGGAAATCTGATTGTACTCAGATGTGATCCTCGTGCAGTCCGGTGGTTGCCACAGACTCATTGACTTGCATGGTTGAGTTTGATCTGAATGATGATTTTAAAGCGGATCTGCTTCAAAATCCAGATCAAAAGCCACTTCAAATCGTCTTAGGCCATGTGCACACACTGCGGATTCCATTGCGGAATTTTCCGCAGCGTTTTTGATAAATCCTCAGTGCAAAACCACTTTGGTTTTTACTGCGGATTTATCATGGTTTTTATTGCGGTTTCCGCTGCGGTTTTTCACCTGCAGTTTCCTATTGGAGCAGGTGAAAAACCGCTGCGGATTCCACACAAAGAATTGACATGCTGCGGAAAATTAACCGCTGCGTTTCCGCGCGTTTTTTTCCGCAGCATGTGCACTGCGGATTTCATTTCCCATAGCATTACATGGTACTGTAAATGCATGGGAAACCGCTGCGGAAACGCATAAAATCCGCAGCGTGTGCACATACCCTTAATGTGGATGTTGACTTGGATACGCTTCAAAAGCCATGTTAAAAATTGAGTGTGAACATATCCTAACAACACGGGTAGAAGTGACATGAGCTGAGAAATAGAAATGCCACTGGAAAAGTAGCATGAATGTCATGCAAATTTCTTGTAGACTTTCCTGTGGATTTTCAAATGTGCCGTGAAAATCCACAGTATAAATTGACAGTTGGTCCGATTCCACTGAAATTGTCAACTCCGTGCATAGATAAGATTTTGTAAAACGTAGTGCAAACATACCCCAGGTTCTATTTTCAGGGATAATTCACACAAATCTATTTTACACGCAGTAGTAAATAAAAACTGTTTTTATCAAAAATAGCCAGTTTTGCTCTGCGTTTTTGTTTTTGCAGGTAAAACACATTTACTTTGCAAGTTTCACCTGTAAAAAAAATCTGACTCAACCTTTAACAGATCTCAGCCAACTGTGTTAACTTGTTTGGAGGAAGGGGAGATTTGTGGCTGCCTCACACCACTGATCTCTGGGCAGGCTCGGACTGGCCCACAGGGCAACAGGGGAATTCCCCGGTGGGCCCCTGTGTAGATCTGGGCCCCAACCCCACTGTATGGGCAGTACTTGGCATAATTCACTTGATTCACTCTGTACAGAAAAAAGCAGCATCCCATCATTCATTAACCACGCTACCAAGTTTATTATTATATAGAGATACTAGCTGTTTCCAGCCAGCTAACGCCTTGCACGCTCATTGCTATCTAATTAACGCTGCTGGTGATTAACCTAAAGTAAATAATGACAACATTCAATAGCGCTTACGCAGGTGGTAATTTAACTTAAAATGAAGTTCATAACAATAATAATCATTAAAAATCTGAATAACACTAATAATACATTTTATTCACAGTGTAAAATCAAAAACAAACTGGATTCAGTAAGA
This sequence comes from Ranitomeya variabilis, assembly GCF_051348905.1. Lineage (NCBI taxonomy): Eukaryota > Metazoa > Chordata > Amphibia > Anura > Dendrobatidae > Ranitomeya > Ranitomeya variabilis. The sequence continues at coordinate 222,061,604 of NC_135233.1, forward strand.
TGTGCGTTTTTTATTCATTCCAGCATCTAAACAAATTTCATAACGAAACATAAATTGGTGGGGGGCGGGATCTTGTGTAGTAATGTGGTGGAGGGGTGGGATTAAGTGTGGTGATGTGGGGGGGGGTGGGATTATGTGTGGTAATGGGGTGGGATTATGTGTAGTGATGTGTTGGGGGGGTGGGATTATGTGTGGTGATGTGGTGGGGTGGGATTATGTGTGGTAATGGGGTGGGGGGCGGGATTATGTGTGATAATGTGGTGGGGGCGGGATTATGTGTGGTGATGTGGTGGGCGGGATTGTGTGTGGTAATGTGGTGGGGGGCGGGATTGTGTGTGGTAATGTGGTGGGGGGGCGGGTTTATGTGTGGTTATGTGGTGGGGGCGGGATTATGTGTGGTAATGTGGTGGGGGCGGAGCTACTGTGCAGGGGGCGGGATTGTGTGTGGTATTGTGTTGTGGGGGCGGGATTATGTGTGGTAATGTGGTGTGGGGGCGGGATTGTGTGTGGTAATGTGGTGGGTGGCGGGATTATATGTGGTAATGTGGTGGGGGGCGGGATTATGTGTGGTAATGTGGTGTGGGGGCGGGATTGTGTGTGGTAATGTGGTGGGGGGCGGGATTGTGTGTGGTAATGTGGGTGGCGGGATTATATGTGGTAATGTGGTGGGGGCGGGATTATATGTGGTAATGTGGTGGGGGCGGGATTATGTGTGGTAATGTGGTGGGGGCGGAGCTACTGTGCAGGGGGCGGGATTGTGTGTGGTATTGTGTTGTGGGGGCTGGATTATGTGTGGTACTGTGGTGTGGGGGCGGGATTGTGTGTGGTAATGTCGTGGGGAGGCGGGATTGTGTGTGGTAATGTGGTGGGTGGCGGGATTGTGTGTTGTAATGGGGTGGGGGGGCGGGATTGTGTGTGGTAATGTGTGGGGGCGGAGCTACTGTGCAGGGGGCGGGATTAGCGAGTAATCACGATGCCTCTTATATATATAGATAGGTAAATTTGTGAACGAAGGTAGTGTAATATTTGCATGCAGGTGAAAAGTGGGCCCCCCCAAAGTCAATGTTATTAGTGGGCCCTTGTCACCCCAGTTCGTCACTGTCTCTGGGGAATATATAGGGTGAGACAGGAAAAAAATTCAATCCATTTCTATCCCCTTGTACTACTCTTGACCTGACCCAACCCTGATGCTTTGAAGTTGACTTTAGTAATCTGTTCTATTGGACAGAATTGGCTGTCTATATAATATACAGCATATAATCCTGTTTATATAACCACTCATTTGCATTTTTTTAATATTAATTAATTTGCATTTTTTTTATATATTAATTACAGAGCCAGCTCATGCAGTGTGACATCAGGGTGTAGGGTCACAGGAATCAATCACTGCTTTGTTTCTGTGGGAAGAGTTAAAGGGAACCTACCACCCCGTTTTTTAAAAATTAGATAAAAATAGTGTGAAATAGGGGCAGAGCTGGGCTTTACATTAGGGCCTTTTTGGGCCTTTACACCCCCGTTAGGCTGCCCAAATACCTTTGTGAAGTGGCCGTTTTCTGCTGTCACTCAAGTGGGTCAGGTCGGATGGGCGTGGTCACAGCGCTGTTTGTCCCCCAGGATCCTGCTCATCATTACGTTGGTGGCGTAGTGGTGTGCGCATGTCCAGCAGGCGAATCCACTGCCCAGGAGATGAATAACGGCGCGGTCTTCGCTATTCAGCCGTTTATCGGTGGGCGCGGCCATCTTTCCTGTGGCCGCGCCTGCGCAGATGGAGCGCTCTGCTGCCCGGGACTTCAGGAAAATGGCCGCCGCGATCTCCATCTGCGCACGCGCGGAATCCCGCGGCCATTTTCCTGACGTCCCGGGCAGCAGAGCGCTCCATCTGCGCAGGCGCGGCCACAGGAAAGATGGCCGCGCCCACCGGTAAACGGCTGAATAGCGAAGACCGCGCCGTTATTCATCTCCTGGGCAGTGGATTCGCCTGCTGGACATGCGCACACCACTACGCCACCAACGTAATGATGAGCAGGATCCTGGGGGACAAACAGCGCTGTGACCACGCCCATCCGACCTAACCCACTTGAGTGACAGCAGAAAACGGCCACTTCACAAAGGTATTTGGGCAGCCTAACGGGGGTGTAAAGGCCCCAAAAAGGCCCTAATGTAAAGCCCAGCTCTGCCCCTATTTCACACTATTTTTATCTAATTTTTAAAAAACGGGGTGGTAGGTTCCCTTTAATATATGCTGCCATTCTGCAAAGATCCAATCTGGGAATCACTTATTATAGTCCTGGACCATCGTTTAGTTTACAGTGCAGGTGATACTTGCTTGATATATCCTGTGGATAAATGTCTGGTAGTTAGGGGACTCACCTCTGGGACACCTTCCCAGTGTAGAGAATTGGAGTCCCTTGACCTCTAATCCTTTAGGTAAAGTGGAGAGTGAAAGGAACTTTTGTATCAAGTGTATAGGAATTCACACTGTATCAAACGTATAGCAGTTCACACTTTAGCGTATAGGACTACACACTGTATCAAGTGTATGAGAACGCACTGTATCAAGTGTAAAGGAGTACACACACTGTATCAAGCGTATAGCAGTTCACACTGCATCTAGCATATACGAGTACACACTGTATGAAGCGTATAGCAGTTCACACTGTAATGTATAGGAGTACACATTGTAGTGTATAGGAGTACACATTGTATCTAGCATATAGGAATGCACACTGTATCTAGCATATAGGAGTACACTAGTGTATAATAGTACACACTGTATTTAGTGTATAGGAGTGCACATGGTATAAAAAATATAGGAGTACACACTTTAGCGTATAGAAGTTCACACTTTATCTAGTGTATAGGAGTACACAGTATCCAGTGTATAGGAGTACACACTATGCAGCGTATAAGAGTACACTGTACGCAGCATATAGGAGTACACACTGTATCTAGTGTATAATAGTACACACTGTATTAAACGTGTAGGAGTGCACACTATCAGGCGTACAGGAGTTCATACTTTAGCGTGTAGGAGTTCACAGTGTATCTAGTGTATAGAAGTACACACTGTATCCAGTGTTTAGGACAAACACTATGTATATACAGGGATTAATGACTGGCACATATACTCAGGAGGCGTACGCTTGATAGTCCTCACTGTCAGGGATGCCTAGGCATTTGTCCGCCATAGGGACCCAATTAAAAAAAACAACAAATAAAAAAACATATACTGCATGGCATACAATTCCAAAATTGTGCATTGTAAAACCCAAAACATCGCCGTATCTATGAGCTAAACAAAGGCTGTTTTGGAATTGTGTACCGTGACCAGCTTGGCTCGAGGAGGTGCGGACTCACTTTTATTTGAACTTAAGCTGCTTTTACCCCTTCTTCCATAAAGTGCATGGTATACAGTCTCCCTGTGTAGGAAACTGCAGTCTGCGGCACTTTCCTACACAGTAAAACCAAAGGCATGCAGACTTAGGCTACGTTCACATTTGCGGTCAGCGCCGCAGCGGCACCGCATGCGTCATGCGCCCCTATATTTAACATGGGGGCGCATGGACATGCGTTGTGCTGCGTTTTGCGCCGCATGGCCGCAAGCGTTGGACGCAAGAAACGCATCAAGTTGCATTTTTTTTGCGTCCAACTTTCGGCCAAAAACGACGCATGCGGCGCAAAACGCAGCGTTTTAGCGTGCGTTTTGCCGCGTTTTTGTTTGCGTTGTGCGCTGCGGCGCAGACGCTGTGGCGCACAACGCAAATGTGAACGTAGCCTTATACCCGCCAGATGGGGGCTGAAAAACAACACTTGTCCTCCATCTGGTGAAAGAGGTCCTACAGGAATGATTTCAGCAACGTATCACTTAGGCTACTTTCACACTTCCGTCTATTTGCCTCCGTCGCAATCCGTCGTTATGGGCAAAAAACGGATCCTGCAAATGTGCTCGCAGGATGCGTTTTTTGCCCATAGACTTGTATTAGCGACGGATCGCCACGGATGGGCACACGTCACATCAGTCGTGCGACGGCTCCGTTGTGTTTTGGCAGATGCGACGCACAAAAAAATGTTCAATGTATCTTTTTTGGTGCGACATGTCCGCCATTTTTGACCGTGCATGCGCGGCCGAGACTCCGCCCCCTCCTCCCCGCTCATCACAGTGGGCAGCGGATGCGTTGTAGAACTGCATCCGCTGCCCACGTTGTGCTAAATTTAGCACAATGTCCGTCGGTACGTCGGGCCGAGGGTTTGCGATGGCCCCGTACCGACGGAAGTGTGAAAGTAGCCTTAGTTTAATGGGTGCAGCAGTTATGACAAAATCAGAGTTTCTAGATGTAGCAGAACTCAGAAAGCTATTGCCGCCCACAGCCCAGCTTTCTTTGTATATTTTCTATTGACAGCTGCTTATCCTAGTAAGGGGCGTGGTTGGACCAGGGCTCACGCTTTAACTAGTCCTGGCAGTGATAATGTCCTGGTGATAAAACACCCACTGTATTGACACAACAGCACACAGCCTAGTAAGTGACACATTGCTGAAATCAGGGTCTCAGCCCCTACCTCATACTGCCCTCAGATTACATAGCAAAAACCTGCTGACAGATTCCCTTTAAGGATAGATTCACCTATCATACATTTGGTGCAGAATTTGGTTGCGGATTTTGTTTGTGTGGAATCAGTGTGGATTTTTTATTTGCTATGGAAAGAGTGAAACCTGTGCCAAATCTGCAACAAAAACACGCGCGATATCTGCAAGCAAAGGCAGTGTGTATGGGGGACGGTGAGCGAGTGACGGTCTGGAGAGGTATCGATCATGCGTGCCCGATTCTCTGGAGACGAGGACACAGATCCTGTGTATGGGGGAGGCGGCTGAAATGGCGGTTTTTTCACCGAATATTCGACAGCCATCTAATGTATATGGCCACTTTAGCACACAGCTCCGGCTGCAGAAATGCTCTAGAAAAATCTGCTCCATGTCTGCAATGTGTGAACCCAGCCTAAAGGGGTTTGTCCACCCTTATAAGCCCACAGGTAGGTGAAGAATGGCTTATAGCCGGGGGTAGAGCCTCCGGAACCCCACCGATCCCCAGAACTGACTACTAGACCCTCCCATGAGAAAGGAGCTGTGGTCCAGTAGTCACACCATGACTTTATCATCTGTCCTGTGGGGAGGTAATAAGTTGCAGTTGGAACACACTGCCTGTAAAGGGTCATTCCCAACATGAGAAGTTATGGACAGGTAACTTGCTGATTGTGGGCATCAGCTGTCTATTCATTGTCTATGGGACAGCTGGAGAGAATGGCAGTCCTATAGATGATGAATGGAGCAGGGGAGCAGTTGTGCACAGCAACCAATCAGATCCCAGCGCTCATCACATCTCCATTAGAGCACTGCAGGACTAAATGATGTCTGCGAGATCCGACAACTTGTAGTGCAGTCAGGACAGGTCTTTGGTTGTCACTCCTGAATGTACTGCTGTATCCTGGGGCTCCAGTATTATTAAAATACTATCAGTGCTCCAGGAAAGCTGGGTAGCGTCATCAGAATCATATATAAAAGGCTGCTGTATAGAACTGTCAACAAAAGATAACAATGCAAAGTTTGGGGAAAAGTTGTAAACGTTTCTTGTGGTATCTTGTGTGTGAGCCTGCGAGTGCTCCGCAGCCTCCGCTCTGCTGACTCCTCTCCTTCTGTGTTTAGGCCCCGCCCCTCAGCCGCCTCATTCTCCGCCCCCTCCGGCCGAAGCTTCAAAATGAGCAGCGCCCACCAGAGGCTCACCCAGAGCGGAGCCGCGGCGGCAGCAGCAGTGCCCGGGGCGGACCCAGCGGAGATGCCGGCCACCGAGAAGGACCTGGCGGAGGACGCGCCATGGAAGAAGATCCAGCAGAACACGTTCACCCGCTGGTGTAACGAGCACCTGAAGTGCGTGAACAAGCGCATCGCCAACCTGCAGGCGGACCTGAGCGACGGGCTGCGGCTCATCGCCCTGCTGGAGGTGCTGAGCCAGAAGAAGATGTACCGCAAGTACAACCAGAGGCCCACCTTCCGCCAGATGCAGCTGGAGAACGTGTCCGTGGCCCTGGAGTTCCTGGACCGGGAGAACATCAAGCTGGTGTCCATAGGTGAGAAGCGGCACATCGGGGGAGGCGGGCTGAGGGATGTGCTGTGTATATGGAGGGGGGATGTAAGGGATGTGCTGTGTATATGGAGGGGGGATGTAAGGGATGTGCTGTGTATATGGAGGGGGGATGTAAGGGATGTGCTGTGTATATGGAGGGGGGATGCCCTGTCTGTAGGGTGGGGGTAAGGGATGTGCTGTGTATATGGAGGGGGGGGTGTAAGGGATGTGCTGTGTATATGGAGGGGGGGTGTAAGGGATGTGCTGTGTATATGGAGGGGTGGGTGTAAGGGATGTGCTGTGTATATGGAGGGGGGATGCCCTGTCTGTAGGGTGGGGGTAAGGGATGTGCTGTGTATATGGAGGGGGGGGGATGTAAGGGATGTGCTGTGTATATGGAGGGGGGGTGCCCTGTCTGTAGGGTGGGTGTAAGGGATGTGCTGTGTATATGGAGGGGGGGTGTAAGGGATGTGCTGTGTATATGGAGGGGGGGGGTGCCCTGTCTGTAGGGTGGGTGTAAGGGATGTGCTGTGTATATGGAGGGGGGGTGCCCTGTCTGTAGGGTGGGTGTAAGGGATGTGCTGTGTATATGGAGGGGGGGTGTAAGGGATGTACTGTGTATATGGAGGGGGGGTGCCCTGTCTGTAGGGTGGGTGTAAGGGATGTGCTGTGTATATGGAGGGGGGGTGTAAGGGATGTGCTGTGTATATGGAGGGGGGGGGGTGCCCTGTCTGTAGGGTGGGTGTAAGGGATGTGCTGTGTATATGGAGGGGGGGTGTAAGGGATGTGCTGTGTATATGGAGGGGGGGGGTGCCCTGTCTGTAGGGTGGGTGTAAGGGATGTGCTGTGTATATGGAGGGGGGGTGTAAGGGATGTACTGTGTATATGGAGGGGGGGTGCCCTGTCTGTAGGGTGGGGGTAAGGGATGTGCTGTGTATATGGAGGGGGGTGTAAGGGATGTGCTGTGTATATGGAGGGGGGGTGTAAGGGATGTGCTGTGTATATGGAGGGGGGGTGTAAGGGATGTGCTGTGTATATGGAGGAGGGGGGGTGTAAGGGATGTGCTGTGTATATGGAGGGGGGGTGTAAGGGATGTACTGTGTATATGGAGGGGGGGTGCCCTGTCTGTAGGGTGGGGGTAAGGGATGTGCTGTGTATATGGAGGGGGGTGTAAGGGATGTGCTGTGTATATGGAGGGGGGGTGTAAGGGATGTGCTGTGTATATGGAGGGGGGGTGTAAGGGATGTGCTGTGTATATGGAGGGGGGGTGTAAGGGATGTGCTGTGTATATGGAGGGGGGGTGTAAGGGATGTGCTGTGTATATGGAGGGGGGGGGGTGTAAGGGATGTGCTGTGTATATGGAGGGGGGATGCCCTGTCTGTAGGGTGGGTGTAAGGGATGTGCTGTGTATATGGAGGGGGGATGTAAGGGATGTGCTGTGTATATGGAGGGGGGGTGCCCTGTCTGTAGGGTGGGTGTAAGGGATGTGCTGTGTATATGGAGGGGGGGTGTAAGGGATGTGCTGTGTATATGGAGGGGGGGGGTGCCCTGTCTGTAGGGTGGGTGTAAGGGATGTGCTGTGTATATGGAGGGGGGGTGTAAGGGATGTGCTGTGTATATGGAGGGGGGGGTGCCCTGTCTGTAGGGTGGGTGTAAGGGATGTGCTGTGTATATGGAGGGGGGGTGTAAGGGATGTGCTGTGTATATGGAGGGGGGGTGCCCTGTCTGTAGGGTGGGGGTAAGGGATGTGCTGTGTATATGGAGGGGGGATGCCCTGTCTGTAGGGTGGGGGTAAGGGATGTGCTGTGTATATGGAGGGGGGGTGTAAGGGATGTGCTGTGTATATGGAGGGGGGGTGTAAGGGATGTGCTGTGTATGGAGGGGGGGTGTAAGGGATGTGCTGTGTATATGGAGGGGGGTGTAAGGGATGTGCTGTGTATATGGAGGGGGGGATGTAAGGGATGTGCTGTGTATATGGAGGGGGGATGCCCTGTCTGTAGGGTGGGGGTAAGGGATGTGTACTGTGTATAAGGAGGTAGGTGCATTGTATATGATGGGGGGGCACTGTCTATAGGGTGGGTGTAAGGGATGTGCTGTGTATATGGAGGGTGGGATGCCCTGTCTGTAGGGTGGGTGTAAGGGATGTGCTGTGTATATGGAGGGGGGGGATGCCCTGTCTATAGGGTGGGTGTAAGGGATGTGCTGTGTATATGGAGGGGGGGATGCCCTGTCTATAGGGTGGGTGTAAGGGATGTGCACTGTGTATAAGGAGGTCGGTGCATTGTGTGATGGGGGGCACTGTATAAAGGGAGGAAAGGATGTGCACTGTATGTAAGAAGGTATAGGGGTGCACTGTCAATAGGGTATGCATTATCTACAAGGGGGTAGGGTGGGCACTGTATACAAGTGGTGGGGAGTTCTGTATAGGGAATGAAGTGATGGGGGGCATTGTATGTAAAGGGAGGAGTAAGGGGGAGGAAAGGTGGTGCTCTATATAGAGGCTATGAGGTGCACTGTAGCTAGTGGGGAGGAAAGAAGGTGCTCTGTCTATTAGGAGGTGATGGGTGCACTGTATATAAGGAAGGGTAAGGGGGTATGTGGTATAGAGGTGATGGGTGCATGATGCATTGTATAGAGGTCACAGGTGCATTTTATACAGACAGTGCACCCCTGGCACCTCTATGTAGGACTGGGGGTGCCCTATATAGTGAAAGGGTCCCATGCATATACAGGACTGTATATAGGGTGAGGACATGGTGGGGGTGGAGGCACGGACTGTATATAAGGAGAGATGACGGGGCTTACTGGAAATACATGGCAGAGTTGGGAGGAGACATGTACTGTGTATGGCGAGGTGAGGGGGTGCACCAGATGTTACAGAATAGGAAGGGGTACATGCGTAGGAGTGGCTGCACTAATACATATGGCCAGAATAAGAAAGAGGGCGCTGCAGTGTCATGGGTGGTGTGTGCCCCCCATACATGACAAGGAGACACATGAACATCTTGTTGCAGGAATCTTCAGTTTCCCACTGGTAAAACTGCTCTAGAACTGGGGTTTGAGACTCTTGCAGTCTGACGTACAGATGTCTCCCATATGTTTCCCTCTAGTACAATGACTCTCAGTACAGCTAAGGCCCAGCATGTCTGACAACACCTGACAACCAGGCTGACTATGAGAGCTATAGCCTCTCAGCATGGGCGGTTTAACACGCAGCTGCCAATGTTCAGACTGGCATCGATGGCAAATTGCTTGAGTATAATTATTTTGAAATTGGCACTAGGTGCCCTTATTGGTGGGACACCTCACCCCTTTAATGCTGGGTGTAGTCCTGGCTCATTAACTCTTTCCTAAGGATTTGGGGATGTTTCCCTCATTTGTGGCTGCTATCAGGACCCCTAATCACTCGGTGCTGCGCAGTTTCTTTATTATTGGTGTCATGTAAAAATTATTTCTGTTCAGTGCAAACTCTGATGCCATCTGTACCAGATCCTGCCCTAGTGACTGGCGAGGTGGTGACGGTGCATGGCATTGCATGGCTTCAGAGCTTGCCGTGTCTAAGAGGATGTTCTGGTCTTCAAATACAGAAGAATGTCCATCATTCCGGGAATTCCTGCAAATTGCCCCAGTCTGGGCAGCTGGGTGGGGGGGTCGTGCCCTGGGTGATCCCAGCAGACCTATGGAATGTGGTTGCTATGGCTGTTCCTTTAGGATCCCCAGACCAGGCATTTCTGCTCAGGAAATATCTAGAGATCTATATCATAAACACTCCTAACCTTTGATGTTGGCAGAATAAGCGCTTCCTTCTTGCAGGTCATCCTACACTTCAGTGCCCCGTCGGTCTTCCCATGTACTTGAGCAAATCTACAGCGTTCATTCATTATTTCACAGCCTGTACAGTATTTGTGCCTTAAGGGTGTACTTTATTTTTTTTTTTCACGATATTCTCATAATGGATAGGATTAATCATACAAATCCATTAGAGGCTGGAGGATTTTGGGGAGTGTCAAGTGTTAAAGCTCAGAAATCTGTAAAGCATGATGAGACAAGATTCTGAGAAGCATCTTGACGTTTCATCTGGAGTCCGCGAGCGGTGCCACTCAAATATGATCCCCTCTGGGCATGGGTGTGAAGACGAAATTTATGAGCAGACTCAAATCAAGGAATTTTCTAAAATTTTATTTTGACCTGAGGGGTTATGCTGTTCTGCATAAATTATCAGCTATCCACTGAATAGTGAGTTGTTAGTTTGTTGCAGGTCATATTGCTGAGACCCCCAGTGATTGCTAGAACAAGGGACTTCAGCCAGGAGATGTCACGTGCAGTGGCTGAGTTCGTGTATGCTCAGTCTGTAGATGGTTTGGTTTTTGTTTGTTTTTTTGGGGTTATGTTGCCAGGTTTTTGATATGCAATCTGAGAGCACAATGTAGGGGCAGAGACCCTGATTCCAGTGATATCACTTTCTACGCTGTGTTGCTGTTTCAATACTATTTTTTTTTTTTGCTTGTTTTTTAATCAACAGGAGACTAACATTGCAGGACTAGGTGTCTCGTGCTTCATGGTCCAACCCCACCCCTGATTGTCAGCTTCCTGTGTACACTGTACAGTGAATGCTGTGGATCAGGGGTATGGGTGGTGACACACATCACTGCAATCAGGGTCTCTCCCTACATCATTCTGCTGTTGGATTACACAGCAAAACCTGTTGACAGATTAGTCTTAATTCTTCATCAGAGTACACATGCGGCCAGATGCCCTATTCTGCCTCTTGTCCATGGTTTTGTGGTCGGACAAGGCCCGAGCCCTCTGTTCTGGGTCAGTCCATGGTCACAGGTTCTGTGTACTGTTGCTCAGGTCCCCCTGCATATATGCAGATTTTGGCCTCTGCAGAGAGTTCCTAGACATATAGTTCCATTCCACAACAGTATGTCTAGTAGTTGACACTTTCTTTGCCCTGGTGGTCAGCTTGATATTTATTTATTTATTTTCTTCCTTATTTTCCCCTTCAAGTTTACTAAATGTTACATTAAAGTTTTTAAATGGCCTGACATGCTACGGCATGTGGTGATTGTAGATGTCACTTTCTTCATCAGACTTTCCTGGTTCATGATTAATCACAATTATGAGTAACTGAGTTATCTATTCAGACTGGTGGTGGGTTTGGGGGCTTTGATTGCACCTTGTTCTTGCTGCACAGATACCCAACTTGGCTGCCATTTTTAGGCTGGCACTACAGTGACAGCAGTTCTCGGATAGTGGTGTAACAGAAACCACATGTGCGACTTGTCTTGTAACAACTATTTTAGTGCTGTGAGTTTGCTGGAAAAGTGACCATATCGCAGAGGAGTTGCTTCTGACCAGGGACGGATAAAACCATTTCCAAATGTGTTGGACTATTGCAATAGGCTTCAGTGAGACCCTTATATTTTGGGTTTGTGCAACACGTGTATCCCTTATTGTCAACAAGTGCTCTCTTCTAAAATCAGAGGGAATAATACTTTCCTTATGGTCATGGTGTTAAACACCCATTGAGTCTAACGCAACGGCCCAAACTTTATCAAGACTGGTGTTCAGGTAGGTCTTGATGAGGAGATGAGATGGAGTCAGAGGCTTCATTGTGAATCTGAGTGTCGTGCACATTGTCACAAATCCTACTCCTGTCTCTGCTGGAGTAAGGTTTGCGGCATAGCAAATACCACTGCTTGTCGAGAATCTGAGTAGTGGTTGCCATGCTCCTGTTCAAGTGCAGCCTCTAGTTGTGCCAAAATCATGTAAATTTGAAAAATGGAGCCCAATATCTTGCAACGACTTATCCCATGAGTAGGTAAGGTGCAGCCCCCCTTTACAATGTTTGTTCTCTATGGTGGCTGGAGCAGTGAGCACTAGCTCTCCTTCATACTCATACTATACATCTGCTCTTCTCACCCACATCTGTCCTTCACTACCTTGTCTTTATCCTTTCTTACACATGCAGTCTTCCGGTGTATCCTTGCAGTGTCATCTCGGTGGGCTGCAGTCAGTTCTGTACACGTCCGCTGTCCGGGCTGAGAGTGGCAGCACCACACCCGTTCTCCAATTCTCTAAACCACTACTTGAGCAACCACCGCTCTGCATTCTTGTGCTGTATAGTCCTTACCACTAAGTGCTGTGACTTGCAAATGTGGTTAACCCTTCAGTGCCTAGCAGACTTGCGTTGGACTGCTTTTCTAGGCATAATAGACAAGTTGATGCTGTATTTTCCATGTGGTGTTTTTTTTTTTTTTTAAACCTTCGTCACCCCACAAATTTGGCAGTTTAGCAATGACTCCTAAAGGCCCCGTCTCACATAGCGAGATCGCTGCTGAGTCACAAGTTTTGTGACGCAACAGCGACCTCAGTAGCGATCTCGCTATGTGTGATACGTACCAGCGATCAGGCCCCTGCTGTGAGATCGCTGGTCGTGTCAGAATGGCCTGGACCTTTTTTTGGTCGTTGAGGTCCCGCTGACATCGCTGAATCGGTGTGTGTGACACCGATCCAGCGATGTCTTCACTGGTAACCAGGGTAAACATCGGGTTACTAAGCGCAGGGCCGCGCTTAGTAACCCGATGTTTACCCTGGTTACCAGCGTAAATGTAAAAAATAAAAAACAGTACATACTCGCCTTCTGATGTCCGTCAGGTCCCTTGCCGTCTGCTTCCTGCTCTGACTGAGCCGCCGTACAGTGAGAGCAGAGCACAGCAGTGACGTCACTGCTGTGCTCTGCTCTCACTGTACGGCGGCTCAGTCAGAGCAGGAAGCAGACGGCAAGGGACCTGACAGACATCAGAAGGCGAGTATGTACTGTTTGTTATTTTTTACATTTACGCTGGTAACCAGGGTAAACATCGGGTTACTAAGCGCGGCCCTGCGCTTAGTAACCCGATGTTTACCCTGGTTACCCGGGTGCTGCAGGGGGACTTCGGCATCGTTGAAGACAGTTTCAACGATGCCGAAGTCGTTCCCCTGATCGATGGTCGCTGGAGAGAGCGGTCTGTGTGACAGCTCCCCAGCGACCACACAGCGACTTACCAACGATCACGGCCAGGTCGTATCGCTGGTCGTGATCGTTGGTAAATCGCTATGTGAGACGGGGCCTTTAGACTTCAATTCTCACCAGGCCAAGATATTGGCAGAGTTGTAGTTAAATGTGGCAGGAGAGATGGCATATTAGATAATCATAAGGCAAGCAACTCCTTTAAAGGAAGGTGCTGAACAAACCTGAGGCACAGAGTTACGCAAGGATGCTAAAAACCACAGAATATTATCTTTGCAGCTGCTCTTTGTTCTCGAATGTCACTTTGCAGAAAGCTCCTTAAGGCTATGTGCACACGTTCAGGATTTCTTGCAGAAATTTCCTGAGCAAAACAGGACATTTTCTGAAAGAAATCTGCATGCATTTTTGAGTTTTTCTCACGTTTTTGGTGTGGATTTTTCCGGAGGTTCCCAATGCAATAATCTAGTGGGAAATCCGCAAAATTAATGAACATACTGCATTGTTTACCGCGATGCATTTTTTTCGCGGAAAAAACGCATCATGTGCACAAAAATTGCAGAATGATGGGATGCATAATATATGCGTTTTTTTGTGTGTTTTTATAGCAAAAAAACACAAATCTGCAACGTGTGCACACATCAGGATTTCTGGCAGAAATTTTCCTGACAAAAACCGGACATTTCTGCCAGAAATCCGCATGCGTTTTTACCGTTTGCGTTTTTTCCCAATGCATAGAATAGTGGGGAAAACGTGAAAAAAACCGTAAAATTAATGAACATGCTGCTTTTTTTACCACAATGTTTTTTGTTTTTTTTTTTCGCGGAAATAAACGCATCATGTGCACAAAAATTGCAGAATGCATTCTAAATGATAGGATGCATAATGCATGCATTTTTAAAGCGTTTTTATCGTGGAAAAAAACGCGAAAAAACCTAAACGTGTGCACATGCCCTCAATGTTAGTAGTTGCCCCTTTTAGCCGAAAGGGACTGTTAAAGCCTTTAACAGTCAGTTGCCTTTTCTTTTTTTTTTTTTTTCCCAGGTTAGCTACTTTCACACATCAGGTTTTTGTTTCAGGCACAATCCGGCTAATTTTATTTAAAAAAAACAAACAAAAAAAAACTGATCCGTCGCAAATAGTGAAAAACTGATGCAACGGATCCGTTTTGTTTTTCACCTGGGAATACAGGAGAGGGAGATTCCAGAATTTATATATATATATTTTTTTTTGGCCGCCGGACAGAAAAAAAGTTGCTCTGGACGTTTTCTCCGTCCACTGGAAAACTAATTTTTGACGGATCCGGCAAAAAACTGATGAAACGTTGGGATGTCAGGTGCAATCCGGCGCTAATACAACTCTATGAGAAAAAACTGGTCCGGTGGGGAAAAAAACAGATCACTTTTTTTGGTTTTTTTTTAATTCACCGGATTGTCTGTTGCAAAAACCTGATGTGTGAAAGAAGCCTTAGCAGCCAAGAATGTCTTCCTCCAGGCTTATGCTTGTAGTTTAAGGTGGCAACTTCACACGTGGGCAATTGCATTGTAAACTATTTCCATAGAGAAACCTGCTTAATTATTGATTATTATTTTATTTTTTTTTATTCAAACTGTTATAATTCCTGATTTAGGGTTACATTGGGGCAGTGTGTAGACAGGCCTAATTAATGGGGGGGGGGGTTATATCTAGTTGTCAATTTAGTGTTGCATTTAGTTTGTATGTTCTCCCCTTGTCTGCGTGGGTTTCCTCCGGGTTCTCCGGTTTTCTCCCACAATTCAAAGAAATACTGATAGAGTTTAGATTGTGAGCCCCATTGGGGACAGCGATGATATCTGTAAAGCACTGCGGAATATGTTAGCGCTATATATTAAAAAATAAATAAATAAAATTATTCCTCCTGGTAGTCAACTGACAACTTCAAAGAGAACTTAAGTGACCATATCCCTTTAATACTGGTTTGTGGACTAAAGTTTCCAAACCTATCAATACACATGAATGGTCTGTTTGACTGAGTATGCGTGTGTGTGTTCAATGGAGAGCAGTGTTAGACACAAGGTGCTGGCTGTTCTTCCACTGAAATAAAGCAGAGGTAATCCGAACATGCTTAAAGGTGTTATCTGCTATTAAATTTGAGCAGCTTGATGTAGGACAAGAGACCCTGATTCCAAGGATGTCACTTACTGGGCTGTGAAGTTTCAATACAATCAGTGTTTTATCAGCAGGAGATGATCACTACAGGACCAGGTCTCACGTAAAGGCCAGTCAGGCTAATCTGTAACTCCGCCCCCACCTCTGATTGGCAGTTTTCTTACTATGTTCAGAGCCTGCCAATCAATGGTGTGGGCGGGGTTATACACAACTATGTACTGCTAGATCTACAGTAGAGAAAATAGTGATTGTAACAACTTGTCCAGTCAGTGACACATCCCTGGAATCTGTCTCTGCCACTACATCATGCTGCTCTCAGATTACATAGCAAAACCATATATATAGATATATTCAATATAATTAGAGAAAAATCTATCTCTGTAGTAGATGGGCTGAACATAATGCGTAAAATATTGGCTAAGTGATGGACACATCCATTCAGGTACACAAACTTCACAAGTGATCCCTAGGACAAGGAGCATGTCGGGTACAGAACCTGTGTGCCAAGTAAATCTGCTCGGGTCCAGGGGAAAGAAAAACCGAACTCCTGGCAATGACTGTTCTGTAGCTGAAGTTGTCAGTGGAAAACTCTTCATATCCGGAAACTCCTTTTTGTTCTTAGTGTTTGAAATGTGGGAAATGTTTGTGATTCCAAGTTGTAGGAATGGCTGCAATATCCTTTGTATGAGGGCTGGAGCGGAGGGGACCTTCCCGAACACATGTTTCTTTATGCTGCCCCTTGCAAACAACTACATTTCTTTTTTCTTAAAGATATTAAAATTGGAGTAAGGGAGCGCCAAATGATTCACCAGACCTGTGCCTCTGAATGAGCTGCTGTCAGGATGGCATCTCTTCTGCAACGTTCATGCCCTAAACTAAGTTTGTTTAGCGGGCTTCAGCACTCCCACCCGGCGGAGCGGCCGGGACTTGTGTGTAAGGGACAAAAATGGCAACTTGAAGAATCTGGGGCAAACTCCTATATGAAGCAGGGACGACGACGTTTGCTAACTTTACTTCCATGTGTGTTTTTTTTTTTTTTTTTTTTTTTTTTTTTGGGTGAGGGCTCTTGGGAACATAAATGCTTTATTACTTGTCGTACTTTTATATTAATGCTGTAGAAATGGGGGAATATCCCACTCTGGGAAGGATGTTTTGGGGGTTTTCTACGGCTCACTCCTGCAATTTGGCTTTCAGATATAACATTCTATATCCAGTAAACTTGTCCAAATGTTTGGGCGCTGCCTGCAGAATCGGTCATTAGCCTCCAAAATGGGCAGGATTTTGGGCTCGGGCTGCACCACGACATTGTAGTAAGTTTTTAAATCTGCCTTATTTTAAGAGGATTGTAGATGGCAAACTTCAGTTTTGAGGGGCAATCCTTTCATTAGTCTCGAATGACTTGGCGGAGGACTTTTGCTTAATTAAAGGGCCTCTAACTGGCATTTAAAGGCACAAACATACTGTAAATGATCCAGCGCCAAAACTGATATACCAGAGGTTGTACAACCCTCCCTCACTTTCTGCTCCGGTGCCCGTCTAGGCTTTCATACACACCAGACTCTTGGCATTCTTTCAAGTGCAGCAGCTGCTGAATAATCTGCTGAGTGGGTCGTTTTTATCCCAGTGTCATGGCAACAGCAGCCTCTGGCGTCCCCTTCAGTCTGGACCCAGGGGCAGTCTGATTAGAAAGCAGGACCCCCCCCCCCCCCCTTTCTTCCTGGAAGACCCTCACAGAAGTAGTAGAGTGATAGACTACTGCACTCACCCACAGTGCTGGAAAGGTCAGTGTAGTTTGGCTTGTAGAAACATGGTCGCTGAATAATTTGGCAAACTGCCTTCTTTTTGGCATAGACCGGGAAGGGGTCGAAGTCTGACTTGTTGTAAGCTGCAGGTGGGCTTAGGCGTATAGGCTGTCACCTTGTGATATAATGGTAATGACATGGCCGCTCTACTACAGATTGCCTTGGCTTATCCCAAGCAAAACAATGCAGCTTTCCCAGGTCTTTACAGATGGCTTACACGTAGCTTTAATATTTATAAAGAACATTATTAAAGGCAACAGCAAGAAAACTCTGGTGTCCTCCGACAGTCTGTGCTCTGCAGCGCCCCTCTGCTTCCCCAATGGAGCTCATCATCCTCCTCTGCCTCCTGATTCAGGAGTCCAAAACTAAAGCTTTGGAGTAAGGCTATGTTCACATGCAGTGCTCTTCACTTTTTGTTTTTTCTCTTTTGCAGCCAAAACTTTCTTGACAGGAAAAACCGAGTTCAAAACTCCTGATTATCAGAGTTTTTGTAGTATTCATCTGTGTGGATTGTTTTTTTTTTTTTTTTTGACTACGTACATGTTTGGTAAAGTTAGTTTTATTCACCTAAGTTGCTGTTTTTGTAGCACTTTGCATGGGTGATAAAAAAAACAAACAAACATGCAGACGCTGAAGAATTGACATGCTGCTGATTTCAAGCAAGTAGTTTTCTGAAACTGAAGCTTTTGCCGATGCTGTAAAGCTGCTTTTTAATTTTGCATTAAAAAGTGCATAGCCTAAGACTATGGTCACAGGCAGGGTTTTTAATGCCAATTAAAAGTTGCTTTTTACAGCATCATCAATAGATGACACTTTAGAAACCCCATTCACATGTTTTTATTTTATTTTTTTTTCAAAACCTCTGCAGAAATTTGTTTTCAAATTCTCATAAACAGCAAAGTGGATTTCCTATAGAAATAGTTTTCTAACAGTTAAGGACTTTTAAATGGCATCTGCTCACAAAATGTATATAGCATTAATGTCTGACTGCTATTTCTTCCAAACCCATCATGAATGTATAATGTGAACAGAGCATGCATGTGTCCCAGTATGGAGGCATGAATAAGGCCCCTCTGAACACCTCTGGCAGCGGCTTATCTTCCAAAAGAACTAATCTTCTCTGAGGAGCATTAGGACAGTGAGGGCTGATCCGATCCTTTTCAGCCAACTGCTGTTGTGCATGGCCGGCTTTGGGCCAGATCATGGCCAGTATGAAGACTTCACGTGTGCCTCGCTGACGGCTCCCTGCTCTGTAGATGGCTCCAGGTCTGCTGTCAGTTGCCTCCTGTGTACAGTGAGATACTTGGCTTCGCTCACTACACAGGGTGTGGCTGGTGGCGGAGGCTTTTTAAGTTCTTGTCATTGATGCTGTGGCGAACAATAGTGAAAACAGGGCTTTGTTTAGTATGAAACTTCTCTGCGAGCATTGCAAAATATCTTTAGTGATCGGCGCGCGTGTGTACACTACAAGTAATGTCTGTAAGGCCCATTTTTACTGGTTCTACAAGATTCTGCACTCTGACATAGTGAGGGGGGATTCTTGGACCTCCATAATATATTGAAACGAGCCTCTAGGGAGCAGGGTAAAGCTGGCTGTGCACATTAGTTGGCTCTCAGTCGTTCAGCCACCAGCCATCTTGGCCAGCTCCCAGAGCCCTACTGCAGCCGAGCACTCCTGTGTACTGAGCTGCTCACGGGCTTCTTTGCTGGTGGCTTATCTCCTAGAGAACAAGGCGCATGGCAGTCTGAAATTGGACATGTCAATCGACATCTTAACAAACTATCAGTAATCGATTGTCCCATACTCGTAGACTAGATGCAGTCTGTGTACAGGGGTCTTGAGTGCACATAACCTGAGATCCGTCGAATGCTTGTTTCGCTGGGTGCAAGCTCTTGAGCACCAATACGTAAGCATGCTATTCTCTGCAGATTTTCTTATAAAACTTGGCTTTTTTTTCCTTTTTTGTAGTTTTTAACTGTTCTTGGTTTCTCATGCTACCCATAATAATCTCATCATCGGCAAGTACATACTTGTGTGTATGCCAAGCTTTCCTGTATAACTCTTGTAGACTCTCCATTGCGTTCTTTGATAATGGTGTGAAGCTCCTGCAGTCTGCATCTTTCCTTCTGTCTGTTCTTGGTCATACAGGATATTTGGGGCAGAGGAGATAAGACGAGAAGGAAAAGGTCTCTTCCTGGCAAATGTTAGTTGTAGATTAGGGCGCTATTGTTACTGCTGCATGATGATGGGGGCACATCCTCCTCACACCAATTAGCCACAATGTGAAGATCTATGGAAAAATTGGGCTCTACCCAGTCTGCGGAAGAAAATGGTGTCCATATTGCCACTGACTTAGACCCATGACTCAAGTCACAATGCTGGGCCATCTAGATCAAAGATGGGTGACTAGCCAGTAAATCTCTACTTGAAGGGCTTACATTGAGGTGCCCTCTGGCACCAATGGGGTTTTCCACAATGGAGAATTTGATGGATGCATGATATATACCGACTGTCAGATGTGGCAGCCACCGGTCAAATAAATCTGAACCTCTTACCTCCAATGCAAAAGTGTAGATGTGGGCTTTCTTGCTACTGCCATGCAGGGTTTTTAGAGGCCAGCAAAATTAAGGCCCCAAAACACATTAGACTATTCTACTGTCTAAAGTGTATTGGGGCACTGGCCGACTCCTGGTCGGGAGAGGTCGGTTACACATGTCTGACTTCAAACTGCTATCATCATCTTCTCCTGGAGATAGGCTGCTGGCCACCGTCAGACGGCAGCTTTCTCCTATAGAACACAGGAGCGCTCTATCTGAGTATGGTCAGCTTTAGTATAATATATCCAACCAATGCGAAGCAACAAATTGAACTGTCCGCAACCTGTGCACATACCCTAATTGTGCAATAACACTACATGGTTAACTAGTAGGATTTGACAGTCACCAGGTTATTTCCACACCATTTAATAGACTTTGATTGTGACTCTATAGCAGACTGGTTGCAGCCATGTACAGAATCTATAGTGTGCCTTGCTAAACATTGGGGCGGTGTCCTTTGTCTTCACCTCCGCTGGCTATAGAGCAGTTGTTCCTGGCCCTCCTTTGGCTGTTCTACTGTCATTCCGGCATCTGGATAAGCTCTGCGCTCAGCCTGGACTCAGTAAAAATGCCAAACTTGTTCTGGAGCCCTCAGGCCTGTACAGTTGATGCATCCTGAATAAAACCTTTGTGCACATTGGGTTTTGTGTGGTGTTACTTTTTTTTTTTTTTTTTCTTTAATATCCCTCTTCTCTGGGTGAGAAACCTGACACTAAACCATATTTTGTTTATTTATTTTTTTAAGACCAACCAAAATAGGTGCAAAAGCTTGTTATACAGCACAGAAGTGGAGTCTTTTTGGGAAAGTAAAAAAACCTCATTGGATAAAACGTTTCTTTGTATTTGCAGTAAACCTATAGTTTTTTTTTTTTTTTTAAGGATATTTTTGGGGTGGCTGGATTGCTCCCTTTCAAAAATGAATGTGCACATAATCGTTGGACCTGATATATGGAGCGCTTGTGTTTTAGACACTCCTGTAATGACGTGCATCAGCTTCCCACACTTACCAGCTATAGAAAATTAATTTTCAGACTGAAGCGGTTAACGGGAAGCATGCAGGAAAGGTAGAAGTCCCAGTGCCCGTGCCGCCCTCTAGACAGGATGAGGATTGCAAACAAAGGTAATTTTCAGAGAAAAGAAATGAATCCCAGGAGGGTCGCTCCCATTTCCTTATTCTGCAGCTACTGTATGAGCAGGGTAGAGGGTAATACAACGGTTACCAACCCCTCCAATCTCTATGGATTGTGTGAATGGCCCTTCCCCACAATCCAGTGATAACCCTCATGTTTTCTAACTGTTTGGCCGACATTCATCTTGTCTGTCCAGTTTTGGTGGGACTGGTTGATGTCTAAAGTGTATTGGTGTCCTGACCCTCTCATTGCAAGATTGGGAAGGAGAAAAAGTGGTGATAAATGAGCCGCTAACCAATGTCTTAGTCACTTACTGCCGGCTTTCCATAAAGACTGACGTCCAGATGTATGGCCACCTTCAGGCTGGCATCACATGACGCTTATGGTCTGTCCAAGGTGTACAGCTCATTAGGAAAAATGGATTATTGTATTGTGTAAAGTTCACATCAGCTGGGAGCTGAAGTTGAGACAACCATACGACAACCTCTGCTACATAGTAGTCATAACACGCTTAAGGTGATAAAGCAAGAAATGTGGTTAAAAGCTATGGTAGAACATGGGGATGGAAAGGCTGGTAGTAATGAGCAACAATTGCCTCCTCTGTACAACCCAATAATTATTATTTTTTAGTTGGGAATGTGCTATGTGATGTAGGTATGTGTTCATATATGAGGTATGTAAAGCGATCCTACTGCATTGTTGTAACCAAGAGAGGGTAGCAAATCTGGTGACGGGTTCCCTTTAATCCTATTCATAGATTGTAAGCTTGCAAGCAGGGCCCTCATTCCTCTTGGTATCTGTTTGTGATTATTGTTCTTTAATTGCTTTTCTGTACAAGTCCCCTCTAAAACATAAAATACTAACAGCATGATGTAGGGGCAGAGACCCGAACTCCATTCGTGTATCTTAACTCGGTTGATTTGTTTTCGCTGCTTCATTTCTCTGAATGCTGAGCGCTGTATAATCCTGTCGACATCCCTGACTGGCAGCTTTTTGCCTATGCACAGTGTACATAAAGCGGTAAATCAGTGGTGCGGTAGGGGTTACACACAGCTCATGAATATGGAGGACTACCAGCCAGCAGTTTTACTAGTTCTGCGGTGATTATCTCCTGCTGATAAAACTGATTTTATCAAACCTACAGCAAGCAGCCCAGTAAGTGACACATCACTGGAATCTCTAAATTTATTCTGCTCAAATTAAATGGTAAAAACCTGGTGACCGATTCACTTTATAAAGGACTATTAAAGGGTACATAACTTTCATAAATGCGGTGTTTAAAACAAACAAAAAAAACCCCTATGACCTCTGAATTCTTATTAATCAGAACTCTTAATATTAGTGAGAAGAGAATAAAAAGTGGGTCTGCTTCTGGACTGCCTCACAATGCTTAGAGTGGAGCTGCAATACCAGACCCTGCCTGTAGACAAGGTGGCACTGTTTCTAAAGTAAGAGCAGTCCCTCGGGTCTCATCTGATATGGGTGACATTTGCTTTGCACGTCTCGGGCCCGGCTGAATATCCCTAGTTAGAAGCCTTGTGCCAGGAAGCCATACGCGCACATAACCTTTCATCCTGGCTGTTTGCAGGATCTTTTTATTCTGTTTCTTTAATGCCACTCCCTAATCTTGTAAGAACTTGTAGTTGAAGTCTGGATGGTTCCAGTAGTGACAATGTATACATACGGAGCGTTCGTGTATCCCAGCGAGGAATGCAGTTATTTCCTCTTTATAAGCCTTCTCCTCGCAGCTGTTCCATCCAGCGGTCATGGTCGGCTGACATTCATAAAACTGAGTCCATAGTCATATACCGCTTGTAGGTCCGGTCACTAGATCCACATTTGCTTCGACCATGTGCTTGTAGTTAATCTATTGACTGTTGCATCAGAGTCCATTGTCGCCATTATCGTAAAAAAGCACTAAAAATAATAGTTGTCATGTGCCAACCAGTAAATGGATTCCTGGAAGAGGCTTTCATAACCCGTCCAGTCCTGCAGGAATATTCCTGGTCTCTTGCCGTGCAGTCGGTATGTCAGTAGGGAATGCTGGCCATTGCACAACTGGGAACAACGGAAATGGACTACTTCTGGGAACGTAGAACTGACAATATGGCCACTAATGTCGTCTAGTGTTTAGTAAGGACTAATGGTCCCATAGGTGTAGAGATCAGATCTGCATCTGATAAAGGGGGTGCGTAAAGCCAGTGCTGTGTATGTACTTACATATTATATATACAGGGTGGTCCGAAAGTAGGTGGACAGTATGTGGAAGGGGGTGATTTATCAAACATGGTTTTAGGGTTCAAAGTTCTCACCACACATCTAGATAAGTTCCTTGGGGGGGGGGGGGGGTGTCTAGTTTCCAATATGGGGTCACTTGTTGGGAGTTCCTACTGTTTAGGCACATCAGGGGCTCTACAAATGCAACATGACGCCCGCAGACCATTCCATCAAAGTCTGCATTCCAAAACGTCACTACTTCTCTTCCGGGCCCTGCCATGCGCCCAAACAGTGGTTTACCCCCACATATGGGGTATCGGCGTACTCAGGACAAACTGGACAACAACTTTTGCTGCCCACTTTCTCCTTTTACCCTTGGGAAAACAAAAAAAATTGTTGCTAAAAGATCATTTTTGTGACTAAAAAGTTAATGTTCATTTTTTTTTTTCACAGCAGCAGAAGCAACATGGAAGAAACACCTGAAGAGTTAACTTCATGAATGTAGTTTTGAGCACCTTGAGGGGTGCAGTTTTTAGAATGGTGTCACTATTGGGTATTTTCAGCCATATAGACCCCTCAAACTGACTTCAAATGTGAGGTGGTCCCTAAAAAAAATGGCGTTGTAAAAATTAGATCGCTGGTCAACTTTTAACCCTTAACGTCCTAACAAAAAAAATGTTTCCAAAATTGAGCTGATGTAAAGTAGACATGTGGGAAATGTTGTTTATTAACTATTTTGTGTCACATAACTCTCTGGTTTAACAGAACAAAAATTCAAAATAATCATCAAAATAAATGTTTTCTGTCCACCTACTTTTGGACAACCCTGTATATTATACACACACTAGATGGTGGCCCGATTCTAACGCATCTGGTATTCTAGAATATGTACAATATGTATGTATGTTTGTACGTCGCGCTGTGAGTGTGGGTTAAATTCCGCACGGATATCGCTGATTGGTCGCGCCCGGCTGGCCGATCAGCGAAGCGTGGTTCAAATCCCTCGACAATTCGTGGCTGGGCTGCATCTGTCACTGATTGGTCGCTGGATGTCAGGGGTTCGGGCGCAGCATATAGCACAGCCCACGTAGCATATAGCACAGCCCATGTAGCATATAGCACAGGCACATAGTATATCAGTGTGGGCACCATAACCCTGTAAAAAAAAGTTATATACTCACCTTCCGGCGTCCACCAAAGCTGTCCTGCTCCTCGTGCCAAATCATCTGGGTAATTTCGCAATGCATCACTGGTAACGGAAGCTGCCAGCCGCATTGTGAAGAGCAGGACAGCTTCGGTGGACCCCGGAAAGTGAGAAAAGCATGATTTTTTTTATTTTTAACATTATCTCTTTTTACTATTATAGGCAGCATCAATAGTAAAAAGTTGGTCTGGGATGGGGCGACACACTGGCACTGACTGGAGGCGAGTAGGGAAGGGCGAATTCGCAGCCGGATTATGCCCGTCGCTGATTGGTCGTGGCCGGCCACGACCAATCAGCAACGCGGGATTTCCGTGACAGACGGAAGTACCCCTTAGACAATTATATAGATTGTGGCACTGCAGCCAGACCCACTGGCTTGGATAGTGGCATGCTTCCCCTGGCATGACTGAGGCTCAGCACTGCTTCCCCTTAACCATTTCCCCATTTTCCATAATAGTTGAATGGGCTCAGAGGTTGGATTCCCACCAATCGTGGTCATGGTAGATCTATGCCATTGCTTTTGAGACTGATAACCATGTTATCAGCACCAAAGGTTTTATCAAATAGGATCTTGTGCAAATCACTGCACTGCATCAATGTGCAACAATAAGATGTCGGAAGTTGGAGATGTACAGTGGCTCCTATGGAAAGGTGAGACTGTTAAAGGGCTAGTACAGGATGGTGGGGTGAAAGGGTACATGGCAAGGGCATCGCACCTGTCGGATTTGTCATTCCCTCCCCCTTCATAAATTTCTGTGGATCCAAGCTGAAGTATGAGAAACAAACCCTGGGGATCCGAGGTTTCCATCTAATCTCATAGAACACATTTTAAAGTGAAATCTGTCCGCTCGTTGTGACTTATGAAATTCTTGGTCTGGCTGTACTGGTGCTTGTCCCCTAACAATAAAAATGGTACCTTCCTTATAGACATCCAATGCTCCAGTCATGAGAAATGAGACCTAGAAGCCATATTCAAATGAGGCTGGAAGTGCACTGGGGGTGTGTCATTGTAGTTGGAAGCAGCAGTCCAAGCTTTGACACGCCCCCTCACTGCCACCCTGATTTGCATATATCTTCTAGTCTAGATTTCTCATGACTGGCACATCGGATCTCTACTGAAGGGGTCATTCTTATAGGGGGGACAAGCGCGTCTACGGCCATCACTACTGCCAGATGTGTAAACGTACTGGCATGTTCCCTTTAATTTTAATGTGCCTGCAAACCTTAAATTAAAGCTGCTGTCATCTAGATTGGATCTGCTGTAACAGTCTTTGACGCTGGGAAAATGATCAGGCCTGTTGATTTCAACATGCCCGATCCTTGGTTCCAATGAGAAGCAGCTGCCTGAGGCATTTTATACGTTCTGATGAGTGAGCTCCAGGCACTTTTCTTCTCCTGCAAAATCAAGTGACATTTTTAACGTGCAATTAAAGGGTCATTGTGTTTTCCAGCTGCATCAGGGGTGCTCTGTTGAACCTTAAAGCAGCCCTGTGAGTTGTCAGTGACCAGGTGGTGACCAGCGGAGGTGCCATGTCGGGCTGATTGGCTTTACCCTCCTGTAGCCGGGGTCTGACTGCAGCAAGCTTTTATTGTGCTTCTTTGGGGAATTGTTCAGTAGAATTTCACAAATACTTTTCCTACATCCAAATATGCTGTGAGACGTGCCCAGAAAGCAGAATGCCATGTTCTGTTGTAGCCAGTGATGCCCTGGCATGGGGTGGATGGGGGAATCCATGAGCACTCATGTTGTTGCAGTTCAGGCTAGGAAAGTCTGCCATGATCTGTGATTTCTCCAGCTTCTCCTTCCTGACCCGGGCATGGGTGGGCACTGCCCAGTAATAACACTCTGCATCCTGGAGACCGCATGCATGTTATGGCTTGGCACAGCCCTGCGGCGGTGATGCTAATGTGGCGGCCATGTCGCAGAACAGACTTTTTTTTCTTTTTCTGGAGGAACCTATGATTTCACTCTGTTCACTAGGTTTGTTTTGGAGGCCCTTGTTGTGCAAGGAAGTGGGGCTGTGACCAAGGCACTGATCTGCCCCCCATCCCTTCCCTGCTCCATCCCCCTAACTGTACAGGAGGGAGGAGAGGAGATTCCTG
This sequence comes from Ranitomeya variabilis, assembly GCF_051348905.1. Taxonomy (NCBI): domain Eukaryota; kingdom Metazoa; phylum Chordata; class Amphibia; order Anura; family Dendrobatidae; genus Ranitomeya; species Ranitomeya variabilis. The sequence goes on from NC_135233.1 coordinate 222,087,934, forward strand.
GCCGCCGCTTCTTGCTGGGGTTTGCCATATATGGCCAAAAAATGTTGGAAACTGCAGCGATTAGTGGAGAAGCCTGCTAGCCATGGAGGTGGCTGCACAAGGGGTGGGATCCTGGGGCTGAGCCTCAGACCCTCTGACTGGGCTGCTGATCATGTCCTCATTCCTAAAAGACTTGTTGGTAACGTTTAACACTTGGCATGCTGGCAGCAATGTGCACACTCACAAGTAACACCCCCATCTGTTTTTATTATTCTGCTGCTGAATTTCCACCCACTTGACATTCCCCCATATGCTGATCTGTCAGCTGGCATTATTGGCATTCAGTGCTTGTGATTTTAATTTTCAGTTTTTCTTAAATGCAAAGAGCCAATCATTGAATTGTGCAAAGTATTAACATGCATTTGCATTATATTTAATGAAAAAAGTTTGTGGGGGGGGGGGGGCATGGTCACCAAATTCTTTCAGGACTCGTTTGTCACTTTCTTTTTTTTTTTTCTTTCTCTTCCTTCTTCCAATAGCCCAGTTTATAATGGTCGCTCCTGACTATGGGGTGTAGGGATTGGATGCAACAAATTCTGGACTATGACTAGCCTGTCATCCCAGGGTATATTTAGGCTATGTGCACACGTCAGGATTTCTTGCAGAAATTTCCTGAACAAAACTGGACATTTTCTGCAAAAAATCTGCGCCTTTTTTTTTTATTTTTCCTCCGGAGGCTCCCATTTCAATATAGTGGGAAATCCGCAAAATTAATTAACATGCTGCGTTTTTACCACGATGCGTTTTTTCGCGGGAAAAAAACGCATCATATGCATAAAAATTGCAGAATGCATTATAAATGATGGGATGCATATGTATGTGTTTTTATAGCCAAAAAAACTCGAAAAATCCTGAACGTGTTCAGTCTTAGTTTACTGCAGATTGGCAAATTATCTGTACTAATAGGACTGAGAACCCATTTTAAGGGCACCTGTGAGCTGATGTCATGCGTCCCACACCTGCCCCAGCTGGATCTTCAGACTTCATTGCCTATGAAAACCCCAGTGTTTCATAGTTTTACCTGGCTGCGATCGTATGGTCAGGCTTTTATTTATGGTGCGGAAATCTGCTGAAAAATTCCAGTCTTTAAACTTTTGTAGCTGTGGAGCTACAAGTCTCAGCAGAAGTGTATTCCATGTTCTTATAGAGAAGCCCTCTTCAGAAAATGTATATCCTAAGAAGCTGAAGCATTGGAGCACTCGCCCGGATCCTTCTTGATGTGCAACTTTATTCCATGGTAAAACGTGACATCAAACCATATTAAAGTGCGGCGTTCAGGGGAGCTCTGCAGAGGAGAGCCTGACGGACTATGGCTGCTTCACGCTTGCTTAGCACTTCTAGGGGTCCATCAATGCACCACCCTACAGAAATTCAAAAGATGGGGTCGATCTATGTATTGCTGCTAATGTACATGTGCATTTACTGAATCAGGAATTCGGGGTCTGATTCATCATTGAATTTGCGCTTTTTTTGTTTTGTTTGAGTTTTTTTTGCAATGCTTTGCTGACCATTTGACTTCCAGTAGCAATGGGAAAACTGCAAGATCTTTATTAATACAGATCATGATATTGAGAGGGGTGGGGAGACATGGTACAACATTTCTTAAAATGAACATGTCATTTTTCTGATGGCGTTTTCAATTTTTAAAGGGTTATTTGAGTACAATGCGCTTGCACATAAGATGGTCTCCTGACCCTTCCTGTGCAGTGGCGCCCCCGCAGTGACTCCAGAACAGGGCTGTGCTGCGGGTCCTTGTGCAGGTGGCCGGTGTTGCAGGGGGATTGAGTTCTGCAGCCTCTTCCTTCTTGGGATTAAGTGGGTCCTGGCTCTCAATTGGATAGTATACCTGGCAAGTTTGTCATTTGGGGGTCTGATAAAGCTAGTGACGACAATTGTATCAGTAAGGCTGGAGTCACACTTGGCGTAAGACAATACGCCACGTATTATACGTCCGTACTACGGCCGTAATACGGAGAAATGTTCCCAAAATATTGATCCGTAGTCAGGGTGTTTAAGCGTATTTCACGCATGGCATCCTCCGTATGTAATCCGTACGGCATCCGTACTGTGAGATTTTCGCGCAGGCTTGCAAAACCGACATCTAATGGATTTATGTGCTCAAATGTTAGGGAAAATGTATATACAGTGTGTGTGTGTATATATATATATTTTTTTTTTTTTGCATATTCCACACTACTAATGTTAGTAGTGTGTATGTGCAAAATTTCAGCGCTGTAGCTGCTGAAATAAAGGGTTAAATGGCGGAAATAATTGGTGTGGGCTCCCGCGCAATTTTCTCCGCCAGAGTAGTAAAGCCAGTGATTGACGGCAGATATTAATAGCCAGGAGAGGGTCCATGGTTATTTGCCCCCCCCTGGCTACAAACATCTGCCCCCAGCCACCCCAGAAAAGGCACATCTGGAAGATGCGCCTATTCTGGCACTTGGCCACTCCTCCCACTCCCTGTAGCGGTGGGATATGGGGTAATGAAGGGTTAATGTCACTTTGCTATTGTAAGGTGACATTAAGCCAGATTAATAATGGAGAGGCGTCAATTATGACACCTATCCATTATTAATCCAATTGTTTGAAAGGGTTAAACACACACGATTAAAAAGTATTTTAATGAAATAAACACAGCGGTTGTTGTAATAATTTATTGTTCTCTCAATCCATTTCCAGGCCCTCGCTTGGCAAAATAATAAACGCACAAGATACATACCTTCTGATGTCCGATCACTTCCCACGATGTAATCCATCTGAAGGGGTTAATAATTTTACAGGCACCAGCCCTGCTAATGCACTCGCTCGTGCCTGTAATTCCCCGGCGAATGAATGAAATGTAGGTCATTGACCTACATTTCCTTCAGTCGCGGTGATGCGCCCCCTGGTGGATGTCCTCATATGACCTGGAGCGTGGGAAAAAGTTCCCAGGCTGCAGTTCATGAGAACATCCAGCAGGGGCACATCACTGCGACTCAATGTAAGTACAGATCCAGCTTTCCTTTCAGCACCCGGGGGATTACAGACACGAGCGAGTGGTTTATCGCAGCTCGTGCCTGTAATATTAGTTAACCCCTTCAGATGGATTACCTCGTGGGACGTGATCGGACATCAGAAGGTATGTATATTGTGGGTTTATTGTTTTGCCAAGCGAGGGCCTGGAAATGGAATGAGAGAGCAATAAATTATTACAACAACCGCTGTTTATTTCATTAAAATACTTTTAAATCGTGTGTGTGTGTTTTTTAACCCTTTCAAACAATTGGATTAATAATGGATAGGTGTCATAATTGACGCCTCTCCATTATTAATCTGGCTTAATGTCACCTTACAATAGCAAGGTGGCATTAACCCTTCATTACCCCATATCCCACCGCTACAGGGAGTGGGAAGAGTGGCCAAGTGCCAGAATAGGCGCATCTTCCAGATGTGCCTTTTCTGGGGTGGCTGGGGGCAGATATTTGTAGCCAGGGGGGGGCAATAACCATGGACCCTCTCCTGGCTATTAATATCTGCCCTCAGTCACTGGCTTTACCATTCTGGCGGAGAAAATTGCGCGGGAGCCCACGCCAATTTTTTTCCGCCATTTAACCCTTTATTTCAGCAGCTACAGCGCTGAAATTTTGCACATACACACTACTAACATTAGTAGTGTGGAATATGCAAAAAAAATGGGGATATGAGATGGTTTACTGTATGTAAACCATGTCTCATATCCTGTCGGGTTTATGCAGGAGAAATGAAAAGCCGGCAATTGAATTACCGACTTTTCACTAACACCGCTGCGTATTTCTCGCAGGTCACACTGCTGGTCCGTGTGGAATCCGTATTTTTCTCGCCCCCATAGACTTTCATTGGCGTTTTTTTTTTTTGTTTTTTTTGCGCAATACGCTGACAAACGCAGCATGCTACGATTTTGTACGGCCGTAGAAAGCCGTATAATACTGAACCGTAATATACGGCTAATAGGAGCAGCCCCATTGAGAATAATTGTGCCGTATTTAATGCGAGTTTTACGGACGTAGTTTCTGCGCTCTTACGTCTGTAAAACTCGTATGTGTGACCCCGGCCTAAATGGAAGGTGCCTTATTTAACTTTGTGGCCTAAAATTAATCCGCCATGGAAACCCACCTTAAAGGCTGGGGGTCTCTGTAGGCAGGCTGGGGGTCTTTGTAGGCACTCTGGCTAAGATCCAATGTAGCTGGTTTTGATGGATGCGTAGCACACTGACCTGGTCTCCAAGCCTGGGAAACTTCGGAGTTTAGTGTCGAGAGAACGTTCCAATCTGAACAAGGAGCGGCCGGAAAACATGAAATTCAGTAGCACAGGCCTTATACGGGAAAAATCCCTCTAATGTGAACTCACTAGTCAGACATCTCAGACGCTTCCTCTGTCTTCAGTCATTTCTATAACATTTGCGAACTGCTTTGGGGCAGTGGGAGTTCGGCTGGGGGGGATTCCTTTTGTGCAATGTGGGATGAAATGTCATTCTGCAGTTTATTGCATTAAGGGGCAGTGGAAGGTTTCTAAACACCGCTGGCTGAGTTGCAGTTCAGTCATGTAGCAGTCTTCAGTTGGTATTAGGACAGTAAGGGCTCATACTAGCGAGCAAAACGGACGAGTGCAATCTGATTGCACTCGGACCAATCTTATTCGATAAGTGACATCTGACATCTCATTTGCAAATTTTTTTTATTTTTTCTCCGCCAAATCGGACTGAGAAACGCAGCATGCTGCGAGTCTCGTCAATGGGTGCGAGAAAAAAACACACATAATACAAATGATTGTAAAAAATAGTTGCAGAGAAAAAAAACGTAATGCATACGGATGTAAAACGGATGGTGCAATTAAAAATCGCATTGAACTCTCATGACAATCGTGTACTTTGCATCCAATTTTTTCGGTCCAGTTTACGGACTTTTTTTGTTTGTTTTTTTTCTAGCAAGTGGGTATGAACCCTAAGGGTATGCATGTGTTTTTTTGCTATAAAAATGCTTAAAATCCGCATACATATGCATCCTATCATTTAGAATGCATTCTGCAATTTTTGTGCATATGTTGTTTTTTTTTCCACGAAAAAAACGCAGCATGTTCATTATTTTGCAGATTTCCCACTATATTATTGCATCCCAGAACCTCCAGAAAAATCCGCAAAAAAAAGCACGAAAAATCCGCATGCGGATTTCTTGCAGAAAATGTCTGGTTTTGTTCAGGAAATTTCTGCAAGAAATCCGGATGTGTGCGCATAGCCTTAGACCGTGGTTTCCTCTCCCCATCTAGCCACTCTCACTAAGCCATTGGGCATCTTGGTGTGCTCCCCATTCCCTCTGTATCGCCCCAGTCAGTTTAGCTTTGTCCTGATAGAATGTAAGAAAACAAGAATCTGCTAAGGTCTGGCCCTTGCATTGAGCAATGTAAAGTGAAGAATCTGAATGCTACAGTTCTACAGCCAGCACATATATATGTATGTATACGTATGCTTGCTGCCAACCGGGGATGGGGTTACACATTGGCTCCACTTGCCTGCAAATGAGAACTATTCTTAGTGATAATCTCCTGCTGATAAAACACTGATTGCATCAAACTAAAACATACAATTTAATAAGTGACCTCTCCAGAATCGGGCACTACGCCCCTCATTATGCTTCTCACTAAATGGCAGATTCACTGTAAAAATAAAAAATGGGTATGTGCTTTTAACTGAAATGTTGCATAGGTCCTAGCAGGAAATTGAACTTTTTGGGTTTTGCCTGCTATAACCTCATCCTCTTGTATTCTGGATGTTGTGTGCTCTAGGGCCACGGTGAAATCTTGTACATAGTTGCGTGGATCCATATTTTGGCTCTTTCCAGCCTATTCTCTATAACCAGGTGTGTTTTGGAGAACTTGGTAAGGATCCCAGTTGTGACTGTAAGCAGCGAACTTCTAGAAGACATGACGCCTCTTCTCAACCTCCTTTTCCCCTTTCTTATTGTAAACTCAGACATATATTACTGGCTGGGAGAGATGCATGTGCTGGATGCATTAGCCATCCTTTGTTATAGCGATGATCTGTCTTTCGATGTTGCAGGCTGGCTGCAGAGGAAAGCCCCTTCCTAGCAGAGCTGGAAACAATTAGTAGGCCTAAATGTGGATGTTGGACAACTGCATCCTCTCCTCCTCCTACGCTGTGCCTGGCTGGGTATTGAAAGCTCAGTGGGAGCACATGGTTTTCTGGGGTTGTACATGTAAGCTCGTGTTTAACTAGTCTGTCCGACAGGATGAGGGTGTTTTTTTTTTTTTTTTTTGTTTGTTTGTTTTTTCTTTTAATAGTATCCCTCTACATGTGTAAGGGGCTCTTTCTTTTTCATGTTCACAATCCCTATCAATGAGCCCCCATTATAAACCAGTGGGTGTCAGTTCTTGGTCCCTCTTTCACCTATTGACCATTTGTTTAAATAGTCATATTGCCTCTCTAGTGGCCTCTGGCCTGGGAAATGGCCTGCTGCAAAATTACTTGGTTTCAGGGTATCATGAGCTTGAATGGTGCAGTCCTCTGCCACGGCTTATATTAAAGCGTGTGTATGAGACAACCTCTTTTAAGGGAATCTGTCAGACTCTTGGTACTTGGAGCAGAGCCTGACTCCAGTCATGTGTCACTTGCTCAGCACTTTGCTGTGGTTTCAATACAATCAGTGTTTTATCAGCAGGATATTATCACTGCAGGACTAGGTGTCCTGTGCAAGGCCATCCATATAATCTCTGCAGCTCTGCCCCCCCACTGACTGGCTGCTTGCTGCCCAATACTGGTGTGAATGGAGTTTTATACACAGATCAGCATTCTGAGCTCTGCTAGAGCTACAGAAAAACTGCACTAAGCAGCCCAGTGACTTGCACAATGCAGGAATTGGGCTCTCTGCCCCTACACCATGCATCTGATTCCCTTAAATGCTTTTTGTAATCGGTCAGCAATATTTTGTGGAGTGTCCCATATTTGATTAATGACTCCTATAGGTTGTGAACTTGGTGGCTGAATATTAGAATGTCTTCCACCATTTTAATTTATTTTTCTCTCCTTGTCATTTTGTTGAGTCTTCCAAAAAGTCATTCCACTGACACTTTCCGGCCTGACGATTTAAGTGGTTAATTGCGATGAGCCTACAGTGAAGGTCAAGCATGGTTTACACTGTGTTAGAGACTCCTACATGTTGTGTTCTCACTGGTCTAAATCCTGTGATTGATCACTTTAAGGAAACTGATGGAGACTAAACATTGTCTGATCCAGGCATACAGCCTTGAGGAGACAGATTGCCATTCACAACTATAGAAATATTTGCAGTTTCAGCACATGCATTTGCAGACTGAATACTAGGTCTGGGAGTTTTATCTCGTGGCTACAGAGAAAATTACATATTGGACTATGGCTTTATTTAAATGAAAAAATAAATATTAAAAAAAATATATAAATGACGCTGCTTTTGTTTTTTCTTAGACAGCAAAGCCATTGTTGATGGAAACCTCAAGCTCATCCTGGGTCTTATCTGGACCCTTATTCTACATTATTCCATCTCTATGCCAATGTGGGATGAAGAAGAGGATGAAGAAACCAAGAAACAGACACCAAAACAGAGGCTCTTGGGATGGATCCAGAACAAACTGCCCCAGCTGCCGGTCACAAACTTCAGCAGGGATTGGCAAAGCGGGAAAGCTCTGGGTGCCCTTGTTGACAGCTGCGCTCCTGGTAGGTGCCATGGATTGCTTATAGGATGAACTCTCCTTCCATGGGGTATTGCCCGATTGTGCGCAGTCTACAAGAAGTCTGACATATCGTGGCAATGTGTACACCCAGTTCTAGCCTTTTAAAAGGGGTATTCCCATCTCAAAATCCGATCACTATGTAGTAGGTGTAGTAGTAAATATCATCCAATACCTTCAGTTTAGTGTAGCTCTTCTCACTTGCCATGTTGCTTACCCCATGTGCAGGGCATTACAGCAGCTTGGGGTATCCATGGATAAGACCATCCCATGTGCAGGGCATTACAGCAGCTTGGGGTATCCATGAATAAGACCATCCCATGTGCAGGGCATTACAGCAGCTTGGGTATCCATGGATAAGACCATCCCATGTGCAGGGCATTACAGTAGCTTGGGGTATCCATGGATAAGACCATCCCATGTGCAGGGCATTACAGTAGCTTGGGGTATCCATGGATAAGACCATCCCATGTGCAGGGCATTACAGTAGCTTGGGGTATCCATGGATAAGACCATCCCATGTGCAGGGCATTACAGTAGCTTGGGGTATCCATGGATAAGACCATCCCATGTGCAGGGCATTACAGTAGCTTGTGGTATCCATGGATAAGACCATCCCATGTGCAGGGCATTACAGCAGCTTGGGGTATCCATGAATAAGACCATCCCATGTGCAGGGCATTACAGCAGCTTGGGGTATCCATGGATAAGACCATCCCATGTGCAGGGCGTTACAGTAGCTTGGGTATCCATGGATAAGACCACTCATATAGTGACAGTAAGTCAGCTGTTGGTGGTAGTAACCATGCAGATGCCTAAGCTATTACAATGCCCTGCACATGGGGGTAAGTGACATAACAAATCAAAAGAACTATACTATATTTCTAATTGAAAATATTTGATGATCTACTACATATTGGAGTAGAATCTGAGATGGGAATACCACTTCAAGCAAAAAGTATAATTCTTGGAACTGACATCTTGAACATTTTTTTTTGCCCCATTTCCTTATGCTCCCTCTGCCTTCCAGGTCTGTGCCCTGATTGGGACTCTTGGGACACCAGCAAGCCTGTGGACAACGCACGTGAAGCCATGCAGCAGGCCGATGACTGGTTAGGAATTCCTCAGGTAAATGGGAATTGTTTATATGACACACTGGGCTCTGATAAAATCTTAACCATTTTTTTGGCATATAAGCCAGGAAATCACCCAGCAGAAGCACCAAATGTGTTCTTTGGTTGGGCCGGTGCATAATGTCGGCACTACATTTGTCCATAGAAAAGTGTCTGAAGCTCATACAGTAAAGGGGATGCCATAAATAAGATGTATGCGAAGTTTTGTCTCTTTATTTTTGACAATGGCATATAGGTTACAGTAGTCCAGTTGAACACTTTAACAATATATGCCAACTACTCCAAACGCCATGTTTAAGAGGAATGGTCAGCAGTTTTTTCAATGTAATCTGGGTGCAGCTTGATGTAGGGGCGGAGACCCTGATTCCATCAATGTGTCACTTACTGGGCTGCTTGTAGTTCTGATAAAATCCCAGTTTTCTATGCTGTAGATGTAGCAGTGGTCAGAGTACTGACATTTATATAACCTACACCCTGATTGTCTGCTTCCTGTGTATATTATCAGCAAGCTGCCAATCAGTGGTAGGGGTGGGTTATGCAGATTAGCCTGACTGGCCTGCACATGATGACTAGTCCAGCAGTGATAATCTGCTGAAAAACACTAATCATATTGAAACTACAGCACATAACCTAATAAGTGACACATCCCTCGAATCGGGGGCTCTTACTCTATTCTGCTTAAATTAAATGGCAAAAACCACCTGCTGACAGACTTCATTAACTCTGCTGCTCTGACACATGCCTAAAGTAGATCTTCTCTGCTTCAGTTTTAAGTCCTAAAATGCATAATGGTCAAGTATCCCATGTTCTAGAATCCTCTAGTCACTTGACTGACTTTTCTATACTACTCTAAAAAAAAAGCCGTAAAGCCACAACCTATATGTATAGTGTAAGATGAAAATGTAAATTGAATTGTCACTAAAGTCTAACCTGTCACCTTTTTCTCCGAGTCCTCTAGACTGACTTATAAATGACTGTTTCTTCTACAGGTCATCACCCCTGAGGAAATAGTAGATCCAAATGTAGACGAGCACTCAGTCATGACCTACCTGTCTCAGTTCCCAAAAGCCAAGCTGAAGCCTGGAGCTCCACTCAGACCCAAGCTGAACCCCAAGAAAGCCAGAGCCTACGGGCCAGGTATGTCCTTTTTACAATAAAAATAAAAACAATCAATATCTGAATAGCACATTTGGTGTAAAATCCATAACTTCATGCAGGTATTGAGCCAACTGGCAACATGGTGAAAAAGCGTGCGGAGTTCACTGTAGAGACCATCAGTGCTGGACTTGGAGAGGTCATTGTTTACGTGGAGGATCCTGCAGGTCACAGAGAAGAGGTAAGAAACTAAAGGAGCCGGTCAGCAGATGTATACGGTCTGCCCAGATCTGTGTTTAGTGGTTCACTGAGGAAAGTGCTCAGTGTCTCCCTCTTGTCTTCCTACCTAGCACAACTTAACTGTTGGGTGGTGAGAAGCCAGAGGAGGCCTCATTACTCTTCTCCCACTACCTGGTTCTCCAAACCGTTTTCTGTAAAGTGCTGCTGCAGCGTTTTAGAGCAAAGCTGTTGTCTGTAATGCAGGAAGCGGCCTTTATTTCTTGCTGTTCATGGTGTAAGCGCCATGAATGTGTAGACAGGATTCCCTTTTTCTCTAAAGTGATGTGAACAATCAATCACCTACAACTAGAGATGGGCTGATCAATTCATGGGACTCTAGTCCACTGGCTAGATAATTGGTTACCAGCTACTGATCAGGAAGCTCGTGAGTCTCTACCCTGACATGTGCGTTTGGGCTGGCGCGATGTCATCTGAGCACCATGCTGCAAACATGGCGTCGCACCAGCTCAGCGAGCCACAAACTGCACTGGGGATCCCGGAAGCTAAGATAAATGAGCCTCCTGTGACTACTGACCTGGTCAATGAATCAGTCCTGTGAATCTATCAAAATAGATTCTGCTGACAATCGGGAAACCTTCACGTCCAGTCATGAAGATAATTAATTTTTTTTTTTTTTAGGCTAAAGTGACTGCCAACAATGACAAGAACAGAACCTTCTCAGTCTACTATATTCCTAAAGTGACTGGTTTACACAAGGTGAGATGTTGCGGGGACTCTGCATCCTCAGCTCTGATATTGATAGATATATTAGTCCACTATAGTGAATGGTTTTAATGCCGGTCTCCTTTTTCAGGTTACTGTCCTTTTTGCTGGCCAGCATATTGCGAAGAGCCCGTTTGAGGTGACTGTGGACAAGTCTCATGGGGATCCAAGTAAAGTCACTGCACAAGGACCTGGTCTGGAGGCCAGCGGAAACATTGCAAACAAATCCACCTACTTTGAGATCTTCACTGCAGGTAAAAAGCCTAGTTAATCTTTTATTTACCGGTATTTATTTTCCTGCAACTTGTGTCCATTGAAGCAGCTGTAGCCTTCGCTCTGACCTGCTGCATATGACTGAGCTGTTAATTCTGAAGTCTATTGCAGCCAATCTATTATGCGGCCTAATCTAGGGCATCTTATTTAAACCACCTGTCTGCTCTAATAATCCATCTGAGCCCTCCACAATCGCTTCTTGATTAAGGCCTGCATTTTCAAGAAGTCTGGACATGGAATAAGTGGACTGTTTATTCTGCAGCATGAAGTAGAACAGTTAGGACTCGATGGCATTTGCATGTAATATTTTTTTTATATGTATTTTATTTGTGTGTGTGTGTATATATGTATATGTGTGTGTATATGTATGTGTGTGTATATAGATATATAGATATATAGATATATAGATATATAGATATATATATTTACATGCACACACCCACCCCAACCATGGTAAGTGTTAGTCGCATTAACTCTCGGTTGCTTTATTCTAGGTGCTGGTCTTGGAGAGGTAGAAGTGATCATTCAGGACCCAAATGGAAAGGCAGATACCGCAGAGGTGCAGCTAGAGGATAAGGGCAGCAGCACGTACCGTTGCACCTATAAACCCACCTTGGAAGGAATCTATACAATTTATATCACATTTGGGGGAGTGCAGATTCCAAAAAGCCCCTACACAGTCACAATTGGTGAAGGTGAGAAACTTTCTGCAGGTCAGAACTCTGCAGCTAGCCATTTCATGCCCTCTACACACAAGCCTGGTGGCTCCTTTGTACTGACTTCCTATATTAAACCCTGAAGTCAAGCATTTTGGTTTAGTTTCTTTTCAGGAGAATCCACCATTACAACTATTTTAGGATTAAGGTGATCAGCTTATTCCCCTGGGTTGTGCTCCTGGTACCCTAGGCAAAAAAAGCTTTTAGAGTAGGCAAAGGCTGGTAATCTGAAATCGGGGAACACTCCTGAAAATCATAGGCCCTAGTAGACCAATGTAATCTACATAAAGATCCAGAAACTCTATTGTGTAAATGAGCTTTAGGCGTGAAGAGTCCAGGGTCTGCCTGGTTATGTCACACATGCAGAAATTGCTGCTCATCTAATCTCGGACAGCCCGACTACTGGAATCTCACATCCAGATGTTTGAGCCTGGACCAGAAATGGGACCAGCTGGATTGTAGAAGTCCTTTATATTCTCCAGATATCATACTTAATGTCCCTTCTAGGATTATTCATATAACTATGAAAAACCATAAACTGTATGTGAATCCAGTCCTAAGGCGTATTTTCAACGATGTACAATGGCCACTTAATGTGTCTTCTCATTCGTGGTACATCTTCATGAGCAGAAAGTGCATCCACTGCAAAACTTGATATTTGTTTCTGCAGCCTGCAGTTTCTGCAATCCGATACATTAACCTTTTCGTTGCACAAATCTCTGAATGAAATCTGCCAGATAAGACCATTTTCTCCTATTAAGAGGTAATTCTGTTTTGTAAGGCCAAATTCATGCGTCTGACATATGCCAGTCCTAATACCCACCGTGATGCCTGGCTGCTGGTCTCCTGACCTGAAATCAATATCTGCGTGGGCAAACGAGGCAACGTTCAGGTCAGAAGATCCAGGGCGAGTCCCAGCTTGATTCTGTGATTGGATTGTGGCTTATTAAACTGGCCTAAAAATACATTTATGGTTTCTCTTATGGTCTTCCTGCTACAGTTTTGTGCTGGTATCTTCCACATTTCTTTCTAGAAGTGTAAAACAAATGTGCATTCAGTATTGTGACCTTGTACTTAACAGATCGAACATAATCGATGGTGTAAAACTGTCTCTATCGTGTCCTCCTGCATCTTGGGCCTCATTCAGACGTTAAGTGATTTTTCTCAAACACCGAAACCTGTTTGCGTTTCATTGGTGTTTGTGATCCTATTATCAGTTTGGTCATGGCCTGTTTTTTCTTGGGTGACAATAAAAATTAACTGATAGAAGCTTGAGAAACTTCCAAACAGTTTGTGAAAATCGCCGCACACAAATGGCAATGAAGTTCCTTTTTTATTTCCATTTTTTTATGGACCCATAGACTTGTATTGGCGAGTTTGAGCTGAGACTGGTAATTTTATGCGTACCACTTTGTCAGCGACAATATCCATGTGAGCAGCCCCATTGACTACAACAAATACACATTCTATCCATAAAAATAGAACCTGTATGAAAAACTGACATCTGAATGCGCCCCAAGTTGTAGTCCATTCACCGGCAAGCACCTTGCATTTAAAGCTGTTGCAAACCTTTTCTTGGTCCTGGTTCGGCGCCTCCTTTACCCTGAGCCTGGTTACTTCTGACTTCACACTTCATTTTCTTTCCTTCTCTTTCCCTCATGCCTTCATCTGGGGAAGGTGGTCAGACTGCTGGATCTCTCCTGTCTCTTGCTACATCGTCCTCTGCTAGTTTGGGGGACATGAAAGATTTACGGTATATCTGCATGCAGTGTGCTGGGGTTGTGTGGTATATGGATCTTAGATTTTCTTTACGGATTTACACTTTTTAATAAGTTGTAGCCACATCCTGTACAATTGTAACCCTTATTTATTGTGGCGTACAGATTTCATGCAAGTAGGAACGTATGTTCAGTGTGTGTACTTTTTTTTTTTTTTTTTTAATTGTAATGTGTTTTTTTCTAAAATTTAAATGTCCCTTCTGATGTTCTAGCTTCAAATCCTAGCGCCTGCCACGCTGTGGGCCGCGGCTTGCAGCCAAAGGGGGTGCGTGTGAAGGAGACTGCAGACTTCAAGGTCTACACTAAAGGAGCCGGAAGTGGAGAACTCAAAGTTGTAATCAAGGGACCAAGTGAGTAAGATGTTGGGACACATGCCTGCCGGTTTCCTCCTATGTTGAAGTTCCTGATCTGCACGTGTAAAACAATGTCTCTGGGGACTGTGTAGAAATGAGGTTCACATCTGGTAAGATGTCCTCTCCTGGCTTGATGCTGTAATAACATGCAGTCCTTTAATCGCTTGGTTCTACAGTCTTTTATGGGAGGCAACTCCACGTGAGCTTCTAGTAGTTGTCATGTCAAGAATTCCTTGGTCTTAACAGCCCATGGAATTTATGAAGGGTCACAGCTAAATGCTAAGGTTTTTTGTTTTGTTGGCTGCTGCCTAAGGGCTCCCATGAGAGGAACCCTTCCCATTCCTTTACTGGCCTCTTTCTTAGGGCTTCTGATGGGAACATTTTTATTGTGAGCCACCTCTATTAAATGGAAATGCCCCTTAGTGACATTTCCATGACTTGACCTGTCTGACGGCTTATGGTAGGAGGGTTTACTGACTGCAATGACATTTGATGCTACAGATTTCCACAAAATAGGTTAACCTTAAAACCAATTTTTTTTTTTTTTTTTTTTATTTATTCAACATGAATCTGTCACCAGGTTTGTTTTCTTATCAGTGAGCACCATACAATGACAGATATCTTGGCTCTAGTACTTGCTCTTACTAGGCTCCTAGCTGTAGTTTTGATGACTGCTCCGCTTTATATTCCCACCGACAACTCTTGCTACACTGTATAGGAAGAAAGTATCCAATCGGGGGTGGGGTTTAAAAGAATGGTCATTGAGAGTACTAGCAGAGCTACAGCAAATTATCAAAACTACAGGAAAGAGAAAAATAGGTGACACTGCTGGAATCTGCCCCTACTTTATGGTGTGCTGTGAAAGTTGAAAGCTGGCACAATCTTTCTTAAGCTTTCGAACTAAAGTGCACTTCCAGGTTTCATGTCAAAAGCATTTTCAAGAGGCTTCACAGGGGCACACTGCCATTATGTGGCACAATATTGGTTATTCTACACTTATTACTATAAGCTGCCCACATGTGAGCGCTTGGTGCTTGTGCCAGTCATAGCATGGGCACTCTATAAATTCGGACTATCCTAATTGACCCTTGCAGTTAATTTCATGAATTACTGAGTCTTCTGCTTTCCAATCCTCCTTTTTTATGGTTTACAACTATTTAGCACCAACTAACTTTGCAAATGTCTTAATGTTATTTACAGAGGGAGCTGAGGAACGTGTTAAGCAGAAGGACTTGGGAGATGGCGTCTATTATTTTGAATACTGTCCAACCACACCTGGAAACTACATAGTCACCATTACATGGGGAGGACAGAACATCCCAAGGAGGTTAGTAATGGAGGTGGTTCACATGTCTCTTCTGCAGATCTGTACTACTTGGAGCAAATTTTTATTTGGATTTAAATAATTTTCTTTATCCTTAGTCCATTTGAGGTTAAGGTCGGCACCGAATGTGGCCAGCAGAAAGTACGAGCATGGGGACCCGGCTTAGAAGGAGGCGTTGTTGGAAAGTCAGCTGACTTTGTAGTGGAAGCGATTGGGGATGATGTGGGCACTCTAGGTAAGTTTATTTAATTTGAGGAATCTATACACTTGCATGAAAAGGTTTACTGTAATTTTTTCCATTAAAAAAATCAATATAGACGTGCGAATAAACTTTGTAAAATCAGAGAAATCTGCATTCTCTACCTGGCCTGATCATTTATTCTTAATACACTGTCCGTAATGGGAAAATCTGTCATCAGTAAATATTTTATTTGTGACAGTTCAGGAGGAGAAAGAAGCAGACTTCTCTGATATGATGTATTACAACATTTATTAAATAAAAAATCAAATATTTGCCACTATTTAACTGACACTCCTGAATGCCTCGCTGCTCAGTCTCCCTGGTGGTCCCTGCCCATAGTGTTGACCTACTACAGACCGGTAGTTTATCACTTTTTTTCTTTTTTTTTCTCCCATATAAACAATCCTTTCAAACACAAGCTTCCAGCAATGACTCTCAATACATCGCATTTATTACCTCCCAAATGCTCTTATGTCTAAACTCTTTTCTGCAGGGTTTTCTGTAGAAGGGCCCTCACAAGCCAAGATTGAGTGTGATGATAAAGGCGATGGGTCTTGTGATGTGCGATACTGGCCCCTGGAAGCTGGAGCATACGCTGTACATGTGTTATGTAACAATGAAGATATAAAGCTGAGTCCATTCATGGCAGAGATCAAAGCGGCCCCCAAAGATTTCTATCCAGAGAAGGTAAGAACATTGCCATGTCAATTAAAACTGGTTACAAAGTCCATCCCATTTGAAGGAATGGCTGTGACGTCGTAGTGTAAATGTCATTATTTTTTTGTTTTTTTTTCCCCCTGAAGGTGAAGGCGTATGGCCCTGGTCTGGAGAAGTCTGGACTGTCCATAAATAAACCGGCAGAGTTCACAGTGGATGCCAAGCAAGGAGGGAAGGCTCCCCTTAAAGTGTTTGTGCAGGTAAGAAGTTTTCCTGAATTTGAAAGCTTTCACCCACCTGCAAATCTTTTTATCATTTTTTTTTTTTTCTTCTGTTTTAGGATTCAGAAGGAAACCCTGTGGATGTTACCACTAAGGATAATGGCAATGGCACCTACAGCTGCAGCTATTTACCAAAGAAGCCATTGAAGCACACAGCCATGATATCCTGGGGTGGCGTGAACATTCCTAATAGTCCTTTCAGGGTAAGTGTAGTATCCATCCCATCTAATGGGAAACTGAAGTGATGTAGCATTTCAGATGACAAAATGAATTCTTTCTTTAGATGACCATTGGAGCTGGCAGCCACCCCAACAAGGTTAAAGTATATGGACCCGGTGTTGCCAAAACCGGCTTGAAAGCTCATGAACCTACATATTTTACTGTAGACTGTACAGAAGCTGGGCAAGGTGAGTAATTAACTTTTTTTTTTTTTTTTCTAGTTTTCCCTCATTAAACACAACTGTATTTACATAGGTAAAAATGCAATTCAGGCTGTACATTTAGTACCAAAAGATCTAGAAAATGGAATCTGCCTTGTCCTTATTTGCCCCGCAGGGACAATGTCCTACATTGTGCCCAGTATATTTGGTGGCCTGCCATGTAATGCTTCTACGCAGCCTCAGTGATACTGATAAGGGGGTCTTATGACAAGT
Organism: Ranitomeya variabilis; assembly: GCF_051348905.1. Classification (NCBI taxonomy): domain Eukaryota; kingdom Metazoa; phylum Chordata; class Amphibia; order Anura; family Dendrobatidae; genus Ranitomeya; species Ranitomeya variabilis. The sequence continues at coordinate 222,105,216 of NC_135233.1, forward strand.
GGTGAAAATTCACTCAGTTAAAAAATGTCAGTCTTTGACTGTTTCCTTCTCCAGCTATGTCATCTACAATGTTCTGCCAAGAATGGAGCTAGTGATTGACTGTCCTGTACTAATCTTTCCTTAGGGGATGTGAGCATTGGAATCAAATGTGCTCCTGGAGTTGTGGGTCCAGCTGAAGCAGACATCGACTTTGACATAATCCGCAATGATAACGACACATTCACAGTGAAATACACCCCACCGGGGGCTGGAAGCTACACAATCATGGTTCTGTTTGCTGGCCAGGTACATGTCAGACATGCTGTCAACTGTACATTACTGTCAGGCATCAGATTCTGGACTGAATCATGCTTTTTTAACGTATTGATAAAAATGGAGTTTTCAGACACAAGCCAGACTTGTTTCTTGAAAGATACTGCATTAGGTCTGTGTAACAATTTTTTTTAATTTTTTTTTTTAAATCTCCAAAAAAGATAATGATGAGCTGATACAGGTCAAGAAACTGAGTCCCAGTACATTTAAGCTGTTAAAGGGCTTGTCTAGTAGTAACTGGTGAGGGTAGGGATGACAACCCTACCAATCGGCAGTGCTCTATTTATTGTGTACCATTAATTAGAGAGAAGACACTGTAGTTGTCAGCAGCGGCTACTACACATTGAGCGTAGCTGTACAGTTCAGCTCATCTTAATGTTTACATCTGGCCAAAGCTTTAGCACATGAGCAGGGGTGTCCGATGCCCACTGACAATGGGGATTCATCTTATGGATAGTTCATCAATAATATATGCCCAGAAAACACACTTGGTAAACAATCATCATGACTTCTCCCAGGATTGTGCCAGAGGTGGGTAATCTAGTATACCTATAGAACACGGGCAATCACTTGTAAAATATCTGCATTTGCTAACCTCCCTCTGTCTACCATAGCCAAGATTATTTTAACACCAGAATTACTTTTCATGCCTTACCTTTTTCATTCTTTAAGGCCACACCAATGAGCCCCGTCCGTATCAAGGTTGATCCGTCTCACGATGCCAGTAAAGTGAAGGCTGAAGGGCCAGGACTGAACAAGAGTGGTAAGGCCTAGTAGTAAGCTTGTGTAGTCGGTCCTAGAGAGGCTTTTGCAAAGTTTTTTTAATTAACTTTTATTTTTAAATTTAATTTTTTTTAGGTGTAGAAATTGGCAAACCCACCCATTTCACAGTAAACACCAAAGCAGCTGGAAAGGCAAAACTAGATGTAAATTTTACAGGTCCGGCCAAAGGAGATGCTGTGAAGGACTTTGAAGTAATTGATAACTCTGACAACTCCTATACTGTCAAATATACTCCAGTGCAGCAGGTAAAAACATCAGGACATTATGGAGGTATAGGTTGACCATTTTATTGCTAGGTAATTATAATTATATACATTTTTTTTTTTTGCTTTCTCAGGGTAACATTGGTGTAAATGTGACCTATGGAGGAGACCATATTCCCAAGAGTCCGTTCCCTGTTAATATTGGTCAAACTCTGGACCTCAGCAAGATTAAAGTTGCTGGACTTGGTGACAGTATGTATTGTAGACGTTGCCCATATGTCAATTACTGTTCTAAATGTACTCATTTAATTTATCCAAAAAGTGAGGTCACAGGTATCTTATTTCTTGCGTTACAGAAAGCCAATTTATTTTTACATAATTTGTTTAGCTGGTTTATGCATTGCATGTACTGGGCATTTTATTTTTTACGTGGTTTGTGTCTTCAGAGGTGGAAGTTGGAAAAGACCAGGAATTCACGGTGAAATCTAAAGGTGCTGGAGGACAAGGCAAAGTGGCTTCAAAAATTACAGGCCCGTCCAACAAATCTGTTCCTTGCAAAGTAGAACCAGGTTTGAGTCCAGATAATAGTACTGTTAAGTTCATACCTCGGGAAGAAGGACCTTATGAAGTGGAGGTTACGTATGATGGAGTCCCAGTTCCTGGTAGTCCTTTCCCTGTTGAAGCTGTTCCACCAACTAATCCTTCAAAGGTGAGTACCTGAAGCAGTTGTCTTCTGTATCATTGCGCGTCACTGATTAGTGCAGCAGCATATACTTGTCGTGATGTGTACGAATGTCCTACCTTAATAAAAACAGGTGTGCATGATTACTGCCAATTTGCATCCTGCCATTTGTGCTGACACAATGCCTGGTGACTAACTATATAGTTTGTTTGCAAAATCGTAGAAAGAGTGGGCACTCACCATCTGCTAATATTCAGTCTTTATTACGACCACATGTCAATTGCAGGAACAGCAGGGTGAACCGTGATAACACAAGACTGCTGTTTCGCGCTGCCGTGCTTCCATGGGTTTTGACCCATGGAAGCACGGCAGCGCAAAACGGCCGTCTTGTGTTATCACGTTTCTCCCTGCTGTTCCTGCAATTGACATGTGGTCGTAATAAAGACTGAATATTAGCAGATGGTGAGTGCCCACTCTTATTCTACTATTTTGCAATTACTTGGACTTTATTTTCTGTGGTGGCACCCGATCTCTGCATATGACATATACGCTGGCTATCTGACCCACAGATGTGTGGAAGTATCCACTAGCAGCTGGTGCGGCAATCTGATTTTTTTTTTTTTTGGAATATAGTTTGTCACTCAACAAAGGGAAATCTATACTAATGTTGGTATGAAACATATTTTGTTCTACCCCTTAAGCATGACTGTTAATTTATACATGGTGTAAGAGTGTTTGGGGTCAAACTTGCTGAAAGTGGAAAGCTTCTCTTTAAAAGGAATTGTTCTACTTGGCTTAACTAATCATGATTTGTTCTGTAGGTTAAGGCTTATGGGCCTGGACTTAAAGGAGGCAGTGTCGGTTCTTCTGCCCCTTTCACCATTGATACTAAAGGTGCTGGCCAGGGAGGCCTTGGCTTGACTGTTGAAGGTCCATGTGAAGCAAAGATCGAGTGTCTGGACAATGGCGATGGAACCTGCTCTGTATCCTACTTGCCCACAGAACCTGGTGACTACAACATCAATATTCTTTTTGCTGACACCCATATACCTGGTTCTCCATTCAAGTCGAAGATTGAGCCTTCCTTTGACCCAACCAAGGTGACTTGTTCCGGCCCTGGCTTGGAACATGCCCAGGTTGGAGAAGCTGGCAAGTTCAATGTAGACTGTTCGAACGCTGGCAATGCAGAGTTGACTATCGAAATTATATCGGACACTGGCATGCAGGCTGAGGTACATATCCAAGACAATGGGGATGGAACCTATACAATTACATACATTCCACTTTACCCTGGAATCTATACCATAACTATCAAATATGGCGGCCAAATGGTGCCCAACTTCCCCAGCAAACTGCAAGTGACTCCAGCAGTTGATACATCTGGTGTGAAGGTGTTTGGACCTGGAGTGGAAGGAAAAGGTGCAGTAGTGAGCATTATTTAGTTTAAAATCTGATTAGTATGTGAATTTTACAAATGCCTTAATATTTTGCTTGCAGGAGTTTTTAGAGAAGCAACAACAGACTTCAATGTGGATGCCAGGGCTCTGTCCAAAAGTGGAGGACCATATGTTAAGACCAGGGTGTCCAATCCTTCTGGCAACTTCACTGAAGCCTTTGTACAGGATAATGGAGATGGCACATACAAAGTGGAGTATACTCCATATGAGCAAGGTGAGGCATCATTTTGAGACTATAATGTATGGCAATTGCTTAATATAAATGGTCTTATTTATTATGGTGTTATGTCTTCACAGGTGTTCACTCTGTAGATGTGTCCTACAATGGAAGTCCTGTACCCAAGAGTCCATTTAGGGTTCCCGTGACAGAAGGCTGTGACCCAAGCAGAGTCCGAGTCCATGGTCCTGGTATCCAGAGCGGAACAACAAACATGCCCAATAAGTTTACAGTGGAAACAAGGTAATTTCTGCATCACATGTTCACTATATGGTCAGACTAGGCTTAGTTTTGTACTCGAGTGAAGACTTAAAATTTTATCTTCTGTAGGGGTGCTGGTACAGGGGGTCTGGGATTGGCTGTTGAAGGCCCATCAGAGGCAAAGATGTCTTGCACAGATAATAAAGATGGCAGCTGCTCTGTGGAATATATCCCATATGAGCCTGGCACTTACAGCCTTAATGTCACATATGGTGGACACCAGGTTCCAGGTGAGATTTTACTGTTATTGTGTAAGACCTTTGTGTAAGGCATTATTAACTTGGTATATTGTTACCATATACTTTATCTATTTTTTTATTTTTTTACAAACCAGTAATAGCATATCAAACTTGTCACTTCATGAAGTGCTGCAGTGATGAACCCAACATGGTTTGTCATCTGTTGCATAGATAATGGTTTGTAAAAATTTAATTATAATTTATAAGCCCAACAGGGCTACTGGAGACTTGTCTCTGGGGGTGTAACTTTCCCCTTCATTATGTTGCCCAATCTTAAGCAGAAGGTGTCCTGTAAGGGGAATAAAAGGACATGCAGTAAAAGGGCAGGTAACAAAAACAAATCCCTGCCTTTTCTGGAGTTGTTATAAGCCCTGCTCTTTGCAGCTGTGTATAGTACAGCAGAGCAGACTGTGGTTACAAACACCTCCAGCTGTTATCTCCTAGCAGTCAGTGTGGGAGGGGAGATACAAAAAATGGCATATCTTTGCTGTTACAGTGCCTGGAATACCCCTTTTAATTGCTCTATTAGGTAAAATGGATTGCATATGACAGGTTAACCATTTTCAGTCCTGTTTGTCTAAGATTGTCTTGCAGAAATTTTTTAAAGTCTTGAAGTTTAAAATTGAAAAAAGACCGGTGAGACTAAAACACTAACCCAATTCCTTCTGACACTGCAGGCAGTCCCTTCAAGGTTCCTGTTACTGATGTCATTGACAGCAGTAAGGTGAAGTGTTCGGGTCCAGGACTGAGCCCAGGACTTGTAAGGGCAAATGTTCCCCAATCCTTCAGTGTAGACACAAGCAAAGCTGGTGTTGCCCCACTGCAAGTGAAGGTCCAAGGCCCAAAAGGTGAAGCGCTGGATAATGTACATGTAAACGCTGCTATGTGTTAAATAATCTGCTTCATTCTTTCAGTTTGGAATTTTAATTTTTGTATGTTTTTGTTATTAGGAGTTATCGAACCAGTGGAGATTGTTGACAATGGAGATGGAGTTCAGACCGTTAAATATGTTCCTAGCCGTGAAGGACCATACAACATTGCAGTTCTGTATGGAGATGAAGAAGTGCCACGCAGGTTGGTTATCGCGGTGACTCCTTATTACAGATTGGTATACTATGTGTTTTAGTCAGTTTATGCTGGAAGAATATTTAATATCCCTATATTTCTCTGCAGTCCATTCAAAGTAAAGGTTCTGCCCACTCATGATGCCAGTAAGGTAAAAGCTAGTGGCCCAGGATTGAACACAACAGGCGTCCCTGCCAGCCTACCTGTGGAGTTCACGATTGATGCCAAGGATGCTGGAGAGGGTCTTCTTGCTGTTCAGATAACAGTAAGTGTCATAACTTGTAGAGACATTCACTACATGGTAAAATAACAAGCATGTCCTCGCATTGGTGCGTATGTGCCACATCATATGCACCTAAAGCAGGAAGTCTATGGATTACATATCGGTGTCAGAAGAGCAGAACTCGCACCCTGACACAGACAATGCACCTCACTCATACACGCTGCCACCACTCACCGAACACACGGGCGATGAGTCCCGGAAATACTACTCGGTCTGCCAATCAGCAGGGTCACACACTCTAAGGCTATGGATTCTTTAGAGCATACAAGGTTCAAACTTAGTAACGTTCTAAGCTTTAATAGAAAAGGTACAGAGCTTACAATAAAAGATATAAAAATATGGAAATAAAGTGACATACAAATATGGAAAACGGTAATAAAAAAAAGGGTAGATCTTACAGAAATAACTTACAGAAATATCTAAACTTTGTAGTCTGTCATTCTGCTCCCTGAGGGGGGCATGAATATGGAATGGCTCACCTCAGCTTGGCTGCCCCTCAATCTGTGAACAGGTTAAGTGTAAAGGCAAATTGTCTCTTCAGAGGAAGAGGACTAGTACTCTAGTGCCACCTATTGCTGGTAGCAATCCGAACAGTCAATGTCGACTCTTTAACGAGCCTTGTCACATGATTTAGGATAAAAACCAAGCCAGAATCTCAATTTTCAGACAGTGTTTTGGGGTACTGCCCCTCGTAAGTGCAAAGTCAGTCATTTTCCTCTTAAGAGACAATTTGCATATTTCCCAGAGGAGCATTGTGGCTTTAAGTATCCTCATCTCGACATGCTTAACATGTCACTCTCTGCTAGGAGAAACGATACTTCTTGGATCCTGGTCAGACGCCTCTCACTCAGCCAAACCAGATCTCTACTTCTACTACTGACGAGGGGCAGTACCCCGAAACAGTGTCTGCAAATTGAGATTCTGGTTTGCTTTTTATCCTAAGTCGTGTTACAAGGCTCATTAAAGGGTCGACCTTGACTGTTAGGGTACTGTCACACAGTACCATTTTGATCGCTACGACGGCACGATCCGTGACGTCGCAGCGATCGTATGAATATCGCTCCAGCGTCGTAGACTGCGGTCACACGTTGCAATCACGGCGCTGGAGCGATGCCGAAGTCCCCGGTAACCAGGGTAAACATCGGGTAACTAAGCGCAGGGCCGTGCTTAGTAACCCGATGTTTACAGTGGTTACCAGCGTAAAAGTAATAAAAAAACAAACAGTACATACTTACATTCCGGTGTCTGTCCCCTGGCGTTCTGCTTCTCTCCACTGTGTAAGCGCCATAGCCGGCAAGCACAGCGGTGACGTCAGACGTCACCGCTGTGCTCGCTTTCCGGCTGGCAGACGCTCACACAGTGGAGAGAAGCTGAGACGCTGGAGGACAGACACCGGAATGTAAGTATGTACTGTTTGTTTTTTTACGTTTACGCTGGTAACCACGGTAAACATCGGGTTACTAAGCGCGGCCCTGCGCTTAGTTACCCGATGTTTACCCTGGTTACAAGCGAACACATCGCTGGATCGCTGTCACACACAACGATCCAGCGATGTCAGCGGGTGATCAAGCGACGAAAGAAAGTTCCACACGATCTGCTACGACGTACGATTCTCAGCAGGATCCCTGATCGCTGCTGCGTGTCAGACACTGCGATATCGTAACGATATCGCTAGAACGTCACGAATCGTACCGTCGTAGCGATCAAAATGGTACTGTGTGACAGTACCCTTAGGATTGCTACTTCCAATAGGTGGCACTTGAGTTCTAGTCCTCTTCCTCTCTGAAGAGACAATTTACATATTTCCCAGAGAAGCATTGCAGCTTTAAGTCTCCTCGACATGCTTAACATATCACTCTCCACAAGGAGAAACGATACTTCTTGGATCTAAGTGTAAAGGCCTAATTTATAGAGTTAACTTGGAGGTCAGATTTCTAGACCAGCGCCTCGGGTTAATATTCTAATCCTTGGTTTGTGACTGGATCCTGGCTATTTTACCAATGAATACATTATTTCTCTTTGAACCTATTTGTGACCTTTCTCATAGTAAATAGTGTCATGCTGCGATTAGCATATCTGTTCAAAAGTCAGAAGGTGTGAAATGTTTCCACTTGTGTGTTCAGGACACCAGGGGCGTGGGCAGGGTTATACAAAGCTCAGCATTCTGACCACTGCTACATTTCCAGCAGAGAAAACGGGGTTCTAGCAAAACTGCACCAAGCGGTCCAAAAAATGACAAATCACTCAAATCTGGGTCTCTGGTAGCGAATATAATGTAACTGTTTATCATTAAAGCATGCTAAATCCCTAATTCCAGGATCCTGAAGGCAAACCCAAGAAAGCCACTATCCGTGACAACCAAGATGGAACCTATACTGTGTCCTACGTGCCTGATATGACTGGGCGCTACACTATTCTCATCAAATATGGCGGTGATGAGATCCCATATTCACCTTACCGCATCCGTGCTGTACCTACAGGCGATGCCAGTAAATGCAGTGTGACAGGTGAGACTCGTGGGTTGCTCGGTTGGAGGCGGTATTCCACAGGCGCATTCCTTTACTTTGTTTCCATCCTTGTAAACCATTTCAGCCCGGAATAAAGCCACATGTATAGATTACATTGCACCAAATTAAATAATGCAGTTGTCACAGGACGTGGCGGTGCTATCGATGTAGGACAGACTTGTGTACAGATCTCGGCGTAGTGCAGTGTAGAGCGTGGAATGCCTAGGACTTGTCCCGTTGCTCTCCTCACTGCTTCTTACGTACACATTTCTCAGCGCTGCGCACGGTTTATGGCGTAACATGTCAAGATGTGTAATGTATCCCTGCTGATGTGTATTTTTGTTATGCACTTTACCCTCACATTGTCACCTTGTCTCACGTTACCTTTCCTTGCTCTTTGCCCTTTCACCTCAGTGTCAATCGGAGGTCACGGGCTAGGTAAGCCGCTTGCTTGTCTTGACTAAAATTTTACTCCGTCGAGATGAAATTAACTTGCTGATCCTTATGGCAGTCTGGACATTCACAGCTGTTATAAAGGGGTTATTCTGGGTATAGCTCAGCATGCCAAATCTTATGGCTCTTGTTTCTATGGATCTCTTGGATTGATCACTTTGTAATCTTGCCTTTCTGTGGCAACATGGTCACGAGCAGCTCACCAGATAGTCCAGTGGGTGGTCGTGCAGCATTTTCTGTTAATTTCCATATACAATGCACCAACCTAAATCTTGTAGATTGTCTATGAAGGTTGTCTTCTCTTGGCTTTAAGTGTAACAGCTGTGAATAGCCCAAACATCCATACGACTGGCCACATGGGTTGTGTTAGCAGTTGGCTTTTCTTGTAGGCATGATGTATGCGGTAACTGCAATGGCCATTGCCTACCAACGTGCCCTAATTTAGACTGTTGGTTTGTCCTTCTGACATCGTTTTTAGTAATGTCCTAAATAAACCCCTGGTATAACTGCTTTTCAGTGGTGGGATGTCTGGACCTTGGTCTTTGTCGTTTTGGATTTGCAGGGTTGTGGAGTGTGGCATGAAGAATTAGACAAATGCAGCCTGACAATAGATTTTTAAACAATTTGCTCAAGTAAGACCTTAACAATTTTTAATATTCTGGCAAGTTTCCATATTGGCCTCAAGCCTGTGCCTTTAATTACTACAGAACTAAAACCTTCGCCATAAATGAGTGGAGGCCATGGTTTTAGGATGGAAATAACAGCCCTGATTCTGTAAAGGCCAATGAATGGGGGTTATGTACCCTAAAAAGCCACTCGGCACAGACCACACTCCCTAACACTGAAGGATAGGACTTTATTTTGGCCTGGAGTTCCTTACTGCATGCTTCTGATTTGCTACTTGCATGCCCGCTTTGTGTGGCTCCTCAATCCTTAACTGTATAACCGTAGCTCTAATCTCACTTTGCTCTACACCCTCTTTCACCCTCTCCTGGTCTTCTCTTCAGGATGTTCTTCTGGAAATCGTTCACTCAGGAAATTTTAACTGTTCAAGTGCACAAATCCACAGATCATCAATTCTGCAGGGAATGAAGATCCTGTCACTTTCCCATAGAAACTCACAATGAACTGTATATTAAAGTTGCACAAAACTCTGCTTTTAAAAAGTGTTATTTTTACACTGGGGAAACGAAATCTCATTTTGGCCAGTTTGGTGTCCCATGTACATGAAGAACAGCCACATGGGACTGATTCGGGGCAAAAAAAGCAAAGTGGTATCAATATACGTACTGCGGACTTTACATCTGCAGCCTGTCTAAAGGCCTTTCTTAAAATCTCCTTTACATTGCCGGTAACTTTATGCATAGCAAGTTTTTTTTCATGGGCAAATTTTAGTGTAACAAACCCATGAGGACACAGCCTTCCAACCAGAGATGAACAAAGCTTCACCGGACCCCGGTTCCAGCAGCCATGCGTGTAGTCCATGGCCACCAGAGCATATGACCACCTTCCGAACTGCAGGATCTGACACCTTCTAACTCTTTGGCCTGGCACAAAGTTGCCATTGCAGCAAACACTTGTGCTAAACACTAATTGGAGGTCCCGGGGATGCTGCAGGTAGGAGGTCCGCATGGCTTTGGGTCAGTGGCCATGGACTACTTGATCAGGTCCTGCAAAGGTTTTTGCTCCACTAATATTTTCATTGCTGACCTGGTGTAAAAGTTTTTAATTTTGAGATCACAAACCATTTGGTTTGTGTTCATGTTAGTAGGGCCTCTTCTAACAGATGTGTCCACCTTAAAGGTGTCCACTTAGTGGTAAAGGTAACTAGTATGAATTAAAAAAAAAAATCCAAACTTGATAAACTTTCCCTGATAAGTGCTGGACATGATATATGTTTAGCATAAGATCATGCATTTTGTGAAAAGCTTGAATACTTCACAATTTTAATCTTGTGCTTTAAAATTTCCTGAGAACTGAGCTTCTTGTAGAACACAAGGGTATCTGGCTGTGAATGTTAGTGTTTAGTATTTTTTTATATCCACAATTTAGTGGTGGCGCATGGAAGTAGCTGGAGAAAAAAATCTGTAAAACTAGTTTCTCATGCTCGCTGTACCTTCCCACATCCTGGTTCTGCACAGGTGCTGGCATCGGACCCACTATCCAGATTGGTGAAGAGACTGTAATAACAGTTGATGCCAAGGCAGCCGGCAAGGGTAAAGTGACGTGTACAGTGTGCACACCAGATGGCACAGAAGTGGATGTAGATGTTGTCGAAAATGAAGATGGTACTTTTGATATCTTCTACACTGCCCCCCAGCCTGGCAAATATGTTATTTGTGTGCGCTTTGGTGGGGAGCACATCCCGAACAGCCCCTTCCAAGTTACAGTAAGTATGGAGTAGACGCAATTCTTGAATTTTTAGCTATACATTTTTTTTGGAAATGTATATTATGTAAAACTGAAATAGTTTTTCATAATTCAGTAGCATTCCAATCTCCAGTCTTCAGTCTTCCTGTGGAGAGATCCGCTGCTGATTAACAGTTGGCCCCTACGTTATCTGATTCTCCAAGCGGGGACATCGCTACCTCTGCAGCTTCAGAGCAGCACTTACAAGCTGTGTAGCAAAAAGCTTGTAAGCGAGGTCACAGCTGATAAACTGCCGAGGTGGCCAGTTACCTAGGCAATGAACAAAACATAGCTTAAACTATCCAATATTTAAAGGGATAAATTGCCAAGCTGCTTTGTTTTGTTTGTTTTTTTTTTAATTTTGCATTTGTTGCCATTAAGATGAGAATAGCTCTTTACGGTAAGTCTATAACACAATACTTTCTATTACGTGAGCTACAGATCAGAAGCACGCCGTCTGATATCTAAACGCCTTATTGGGGCATATTGGAGTTGGTATCTGAATTTCAAGCATAATGGATCAGACTTTAAAGCATTAGAATATAATGCAGATTGTAAAATTAATACACAAAATAGTCCTCAATCATTATTCTAAATTGTCCCACAGTGTGTTTATTTTTTTATATTTTTTTTTGTTTCCTCCACATGTCTTGATGTATTTAGTTGTAGTATGTGACTAATGTGTTCTTACACCTCCAACGCAGGCTCTGGACGGCGAGCAAATGATGCCTCAGCAGATGGCTCAGCAGCAGTTAGCCCCACCTTACGCGTACCCGGGCATGCAGCAACCCTGGGTACCCTGCCTTTTAACAGTAACTGTATTATTCAGGGAGGGGAAAAAACATCCTGAAACGCTATGGGACAGGGAAGAAATTTTGGAATTCAAACCTCTCTCCAAATCTTGCTCGTAGCTAAAGCACCCAGTCTTTTAAATGTAACACAATTCTGTTTTTTTGGAGGCTGACGTTTATTTGCGAATAGTGGGTTAAATGGGGTTGCATAGACCTAACTTGTATGTCCTTGTAGATTTGGCGCTTTGCTTGCATGCGAGGGTTTTTGCATGTGCCATCAGTACTCACATTGGCTTCTGCAGTGCTCTGGTATAGGGTCACTAGTGTGAATACCGTCTCTGCTTCTGCTGTGACAACACAAAACGAATTCCAAGGAAAGTTCCTTCCCTGTGTATATTGTTCCAGATATGGTCTTTTCCTCAGTCTCATCTGGAACAAAATTTTGGGAGGGACGGGGGTTGTGGGGGTCGTATGGCTGGGCTCATACCTCTCCGCTTTATAAATTGCAGTTGTCTGCCACCTCTTCCCATTCTTCTTACTACCAACATCTCATTAAGTCTTAGTCTGTCAGATTTCCAACCAGCCACCAAACGTTGGGTGGTAGGAGGGCGCTAACACTTTATATCCATCCGTCCGTCTCATCCATCTTTTTTTTATTTTGTGTTCAGAAATATGTAATGGTCTCTTGCAGAATTCATGTTTCCAGGTTTGCCAAGTTTTTGGATAAACTTACTGCAAAGACTTCATCATGCAAATTGTGGATTTTTGTTTCATCCATGTTACATTTATTTCTAATCCTAAATTCCATTGTTCGTTCATCAAATTTTTTTTTTTCCTGTTCCAGAAAAATTCCAAAGTGCTATATTCTACCCCTAAGGGGTAGACAGAGGCTTAATCTGCCATGGGTGATGTGATGGGTCCTACATCTTGTAATTGGGGATTGACTACTTATGAGTGGTAACAACAATAAAGACCGCGATGATAAATTGACAATTTTCAACTTGGAGTTCTTATTTATTTATTTTTTTTTCTCCCTGCCTTGATGAACTTGCATTGGAGTTTTGGGTTTTTTGCTTGTTTTCATCTTATTGAAAAATGTCCTCAATCTTTTTTTTTTTTTTTTTTTTTTCTTCCTGTTTTTCATGCTCTTATTTCTTTAAATATTCTCTCAAGTATGTATCCTTCTGTTTAGGCTACAGATCGCCCTGTGATGGGAGTGAATGGACTGGATGTTGCAGGCTTGAGACCGTTTGATTTGGTTATTCCCTTCACTATCAAGAAGGGAGAGATCACAGGTAAACACTTGTTATTGTTTTGTTTCTCCTTTTTTTTTTTTTTTTTTTTTTGTCTCCTATGAGTTTGTCCTTTTTAATCCTGTTCCTTCCTAATATAGGAGAGGTGCGTATGCCTTCTGGGAAAGTGGCCAAACCCGACATCACTGATAACAAAGATGGAACCGTCACTGTCAGATACGCTCCTACAGAAGCCGGACTTCATGAGATGGACATCAAATATGATGGCATCCACATTCCTGGTAGGTGATCATTGCTGGACACAACAACCCAAACTTGATGATGGAAGGTCTCCAGAGCTAATCGCCATATGCACAATGCACTTTGTCTACCTACTACAACATTGCATAGTGTGATCTTAAAGGAAAATTGTCAGTCTACCATATCCCATAAGTTCTTTATAAGCTTCTTCTTAGATGTGTTCGCTTTTGTAAACAAGGTTTGTTGGGTGTGTTTTTTTTGTTTTGTTTTTTTAAAGAAATTGCATGCAATATTTAGGGTTTTAGGTAATCCGTTTCCACTTGCTGCTCTCCAAATCACTTAAACCTCTGGACCATTGATCAGAGTTTGCTTACAATTGAATATCTGATTTCAGTTACTAAACTGACTTTTTTTTTTTTTTTTTTCCCTGGAAGGGTTCATCCAGGATTGAAAATACTGCCTTCCAAAGACTCAGCATTAGATGCTTGTCTACATGCTGTATGTGATATTGCAGTTTTGCTCTATTCCCTTCTATCTCGCTGTGCTGCAATATCCGGCATAACCTGTAGACAAGTGTGGTGTTCATGGAAGAGGCAGCCATGTTTCAAAGCTGTACATTGCCTGTGAACTGTTTAAAGATTTTAAACTTGTATATCACTGTCATATTTGGCTTTACACTCAGTCTCCATTGAGGCTCACAATCTAAATTCCCCATCTGTATATCTTTGGAGTGTGGGAGGAAACGATAAAATCTGATTAGTGTTTAATTGTAGCATTTCATAATTTATATCTTCGTCTTTATCTTCTTTAAATCCTTAAATTTTCAGGAAGCCCCCTGCAGTTCTATGTGGATTATGTGAACAGTGGCCATGTTACAGCCTATGGTCCAGGATTGATTCATGGCACAGTAAATAAGCCTGCAGCGTTCACCGTGAACACCAAAGATGCTGGTGAAGGCAAGTACCAAGGGGCAATTATGTAAAATATTATTTTTTTTTACTGAAGGCTTGATATGAAGACAAAATTAAAACTTTGAATTTGCACATAGGTGGTTTGTCGCTGGCCATTGAAGGTCCGTCCAAAGCAGAGATTACCTGCACTGACAACCAGGATGGCACATGCTCAGTATCTTACCTTCCCGTCCTTCCTGGAGACTATAACATCCTGGTTAAGTACAACAACAAACACATCCCTGGCAGTCCTTTTGTTGCCAAAATCACAGGTTGGTATTTATTTTTATAAAAAAAAATATATATATATATATATATATATATATATATATATATATATATATATATATATATATATATATATATATATATATATATATATATATATAAATCATCTTGCCAGGCTGTGTTTACAATTTGCAGTTTAACCATTGTAAAATCTTGGTTCTTCAATAAACCTTGTAATTTATCCTATAGGTGACGACACTATGCGCATGTCCCAACTTAAAGTTGGTTCTTCTGCGGATATCCCACTCAATATCACAGAGACTGATCTAACCCAGTTGACAGCCACAGTGACCTCTCCTTCTGGAAGGGAAGAACCATGTCTTCTCAAGAGGCTCCGCAATGGACATATAGGCAAGTTTTTGACTTGTGTATATATTTTTTTAACTTTAGGATTAATTTGATGGTTATGGTTTGTAATCGCAGCTTTCCTTTATTTAAAGGTATATCTTTCGTGCCAAAAGAGACTGGAGAACATATTGTTAGCATAAAAAAAAATGGCCAACACATTCCTAACAGTCCAATCACTGTAATGATCAGCCAGTCAGAGATTGGTGATGCAAGTCGTGTGATTGTCTCTGGCCAAGGCCTGACTGAAGGAAGAACATTTGAGCCTGCAGAGTTCATTATTGACACTAGAGAAGCGGGTAAGACAGGTCTTTATACCTAGATGCTAAATAGGTGGGGTACCCACTTTATCTAAACCTTAAAATGTAAAAACTGCTTTAAATCGGTCAAAATGTGTTTTCTTGCTGACTTAAGGTTACGGAGGTCTTAGCCTCTCCATTGAAGGTCCCAGTAAAGTAGATATCAACACAGAAGACTTAGAAGATGGAACGTGCAAAGTGACGTACTGTCCAACAGAGCCTGGAAATTATATCATCAACATAAAGTTTTCTGACCAGCATGTGCCAGGTATCTCCAGCAATAGAAAAGTATAAAACTTTTTGCCCTCACCAGGAGTGACCTCCTGTCACTTCCTGATGCTGCAATCTGCTTGAATTATTTGACGTGTTACACTGATATACCCTGTGATTATATCCAACAGTCCCCTGGGACTTTAAACTATTGAATTCTCTTCACTTTCTGCTCAACCCCCTAATGAAGCAGACCGGTTCAACTGAGGCTTGGTGTAATGTTTTTTTTTCTATTTTCTTTAGGCAGTCCATTCTCTGTCAAAGTCACAGGTGAAGGAAGGTTAAAGGAGAGTATCACACGTAGAAGAACAGCGCCATCTGTGGCAAATATTGGAAGCCAGTGTGATCTTACCCTGAAAATACCTGGTAAGTCCATCTTGCATCCTCTCTGATCTGAAAAGCTGAGCAGCATGATATCTGTTTGTTGGAAAAGGTTTAGTATAGCTTGTAATTTATTCATTGCCATCCCTTGTATTTTTATGCATGAGTCCAGTAGGCGGGGCTTTTCACTAATTGACAATGTTCTGTGACGGCTTGCAGAGATGGCAGCAGTCACGGAGTTGGACCACCCACTGGACTCGTATCCCTGCTGTTTGTATGCCTTAACGTCCAGTGGGTGGTCCTAATTTGCAGACAGTCATACAGCAGAGTGTCAATCACTGAATAGCCTCGGCAAGTGGACTCGTGCATATAAATATCAGGGATATCAATGAATAAAATGTGTAAGTTTTACTGAAAGTTTCCCCACAAAATGGGCCTGATCATCTCCTCTTGCCGCCTGAATATCAATACCATTTTCAACATGACTGATTCCCGTAAAATGATCCATGTTTTAAGATGTTGAAATATTGTAAAAGTGAAATCTCCTACGTAAAGGGGTATTTGCAGCATAAGTATTTATAGTTTATCCACAGGATATGCCATAAAGGTCTAGATGTTGGTCCTACCTTTTGGGTCAGGCTCTGCTGTTCTGTATAGAGGAGATGAGATGGCTGACCATGTGCTACAGTCTCTACCTTCACTTATCTTCATTCTGGAGTTGGGTGCAGGTCTAAGATGTGGAGTTTATGATCTTTCACTATAATTGTTACAGTATGCTGTCTAATTTACAGAAATCAGCATTCTCGACATGACTGCTCAGGTCACAAGTCCATCTGGCAAGATTCACGATGCAGAAATAATGGAAGGAGATGACAACACTTATTGCATCAGATTTGTCCCTACTGAAATGGGTGTTCACACAGTCAGCGTCAAGTACAAGGGGCAGCATGTTCCTGGAAGTCCATTCCAGTTTACTGTGGGCCCCTTGGGTGAAGGTGGTGCACATAAAGTTCGGGCTGGTGGACCAGGCTTGGAGAAGGCAGAGGTTGGAACTCCAGGTACGGAGCGCTGACAACTTCAGGTGTAGGCATCTGCAGAAAGATTGTCTGTTCTTGGCAACTGGCTTTTTCTTCATCTGTATATTTATTGTATCAATGTTCTTTAGAATTGATTTTTCTAAATGAACGGATTTAACTAACATTTTGTAATGTTTATTTCAGCTGAGTTTAGTATTTGGACAAGAGAAGCTGGTGCTGGGGGTCTGTCTATTGCAGTAGAGGGGCCAAGCAAAGCAGAAATAGCTTTTGAAGATAGAAAAGATGGATCTTGTGGCGTTTCCTACATTGCCCAGGAGCCAGGTAGGTTAGATCGTAGAGATCAGTGTGTTCTGAATGCTGTAAGTGTGCAGACTCTTCAAAGCCAAGGCGTAGTGTTGGGAGAGCCACAGGTGGCCGCAAAATCTATCCCTTAGTGTAATTTTTAAATGATCCTATAACCAACCCTAGTACTAAGTGGAAAAAAATGCTTTATTTTTAAAATGATCAGCATGATTTCAGCAGATAAAACTAGAGGCCAAAGGCCAGGCTATAATTACATCAGTCTTAAGGGAAGAACGGTCTTATACTGGAAAGGACTTGGGAGTGTGAACTGTCCACTGGTTAAGGGGCACAAAATACATCACTGCCTTTGGGTGTTAGTCACCCACACCACTGCTTCAAAGCTCAGATGGTTTTCCTCCAAAGCCAGTCGCTGGCTATTCACAAGGATGAGGGTTCACTATAAAGCTGCTATTCTAGGGTGAGGCCTGTAGGTCCTGGCAGGGCTGTACATAAACCTTCCCATTTGTCAGCTCTACAAACTATAATATATAATTCCATTATACACATTTCACTTTAAGTCCAAAAAAAGTTCAAGTTGTTTTTTTATTGGAATTGGTTAATTTAATGTCCTACTAAATAGCTATTTATTTATTTTTTTTGTCTTTGTTGTAGGCGATTATGAAGTCTCTGTCAAGTTCAACGACGAGCACATCCCGGACAGTCCGTTCGTTGTCCCAGTGGGTTCTCCATCTGACGATGCTCGCAGACTCACTGTTTCTAGTCTTCAGGTGAGGCACTGGGAAAAACCTGAGCCCGTACTGGTTGGGCAGAGAATCTGTCTCCTGAGCAGCTGCCAAGATCCCTCATATTCCCTGACCAGCTGAGTGCTGAAGAGAACACAGACGTTGGCTCCGACACTGACTTGGTTACTTATAAGGGCTTATTCACATTTGCTAGCAAAAGCTGAAGCCATCCTGATGCCAGCAAAGTGAATGAGAAACCTGACTTGTCATGCACACGCTGAGTGTTTTGACTTTCAGATTTGGTGCTGAAAATCTGCAGCGTGTCAATTCTTTGCATTTTCACCATTGACCTCACTCAAATTAGTCAAAAAATGCAGGGCAATAAAACCAAGCTGCAGGGCAAAAACAAGCCTTTTTGCAGCTTCGTATTTCCTGCCAAGAGATGCAGAGATTTCTGCATCCATTTACTCAACGTGCACACATGGCCTTAACTGTTCCTGCTCCATTTCTGCCCAGTCTACAGATCACACTGTACTCCAGTCACTTAATTGCACAAGTGTTGCATGGACATGGCAAGGTTTTGCATTCCCCCCCCCCAATCGGTTCTAATTCTAACTCTCCCAGTACACCCCTTCCTGCACAGGTTCCCAGCTGACTCAGGAGGCTCTCATGTGTTTTTCTCGTGTCTTTCTTAAAGGCTTCTAACAGGATGCGAATCATAACCCAAACCTGCCAGTGTTAAAAGAGGGAGAGGAAAGTGAAGCTGAATTATGGCTCTGGTTTACTGTGTCATGCCTGGAGGCTCCATTTAGGGTCCTGATTCTCTTCAGTTTGCTGTTTTGTTTTTTTTTCCCCTCTCCCCTTTTCCACTTCTTTGCACCTTGTTTCTCCAATCCATTCAATCGGTTACCTGGAGTGTATCCGCATGGTTGACCCATTCATGGTAGAAGGAAATTTGTCACACTTAAGTACCTGCTGTCAGAAACCTCCTCTTTATTGCGGCTTTCCACCAGCCATAAAGAAGGCACTGATGTCTGTGTGACCTGATTCAATCAATCAATCATGTTTCCTAGTCCTGTGTGCTTCCTTTACACAACAGTATACCACTGCCAGGTTCTCCTTCATGAGCCTCCTCTCCCTCATTAAACCGGAGCAGGACAGGTAGGTATTAAAAGCCTGTGACTGATCAGTGTGGAGATTGACATTTGGGATGAAGTCTGCTTGCAATGTTTCTAAACCATTTGATGTGCTTTTAGGAGTCAGGGTTAAAGGTCAACCAGCCAGCATCTTTTGCAGTAAGTCTTAATGGTGCCAAAGGAGTTTTAGATGCCAAAGTGCACAGTCCTTCAGGGGCACTGGAGGAGTGCTATGTGACGGAGATTGATGAAGGTGAGCAAGATGAAATGGTAGGGTTCTTTAAGTACTCAAGAATCTGGGAAGTGGGGTGTTGGTGTCTAACCCATTGCTGTAAGGAGTGGGGGTGTTGAAGCATAAACATCTTCATGCAGTTATCAATTCTGTATTTCAACACTTTTTTTTTTTTTCTATTTGAGAAATTCTGCCACTAGCATGTGTTCACACGTATATTTTACATAAGAGATGTATAATACTCAGTTTTCTTGCAGATAAATACGCTGTACGCTTCATTCCACGTGAGAACGGCTTGTACCTTGTTGACGTTAAGTTCAATGGTTCCCATATTCCTGGCAGTCCATTTAAAATTCGGGTGGGAGACCCAGGGCAAGCAGGAGACCCGGGGATGGTGTCAGCCTATGGCCCTGGATTAGAAGGTGGCACCACTGGTAAGGCCAAGGCTTGTTAGTTTCATTACCAATATGGAGTAGATATTGTACTTTACCCATACTTCAGCAATGCAGTACAACAGTTCAGCTTGATTTTATTTTTTTACTTTTCCAGGAAATGCTGCAGAGTTCATTGTGAACACCACAAATGCAGGTGCTGGAGCGCTGACTGTGACAATCGATGGACCATCCAAGGTCAAAATGGATTGCCAGGAGTGTGCAGAGGGTTACAAAGTCACCTACACACCAATGGCTCCTGGTAGCTATCTGATCTCTATAAAATACGGTGGTCCTTATCATATTGTTGGAAGTCCCTTCAAAGCCAAAGTTACTGGTATGTCTGCTCCTTCTCTTCCTCCCTAAATGGATATAATTCCTTTAGACCTAAGGATTTGGGCATGTGTAGACTGGCTATATTTGGTGTGAAGCACGTGTATGAATGGTGACTTGGATGTTGCCGCAGCCATAAGATATGGATTACGTTTTTTGGCTCAACGTCTGTACTTATTTTTCTAGGGCAGCGCTTGGTGACAAGCCACAGTCTCCATGAGTCGTCTTCAGTCTTTGTAGATTCTTTAACAAAAAGTGAGGCCTTTACACAGCAAGGAGCCCTTCCAAGGGTGTCATCAGATGCAAGCAAAGTAGTCGCCAAAGGTCTTGGTTTGAACAAAGCCTTTGTCGGCCAGAAGAATTCATTCACAGTAGATTGCAGCAAAGCTGGTGAGTTCCTTACAGTCCAGTGACCTGGACGACGCATTTATTATATTTTTTTTTTTTTCCTCTACGGGTAGTTTTTTATGCATTTTCAAAGTGTGAAAATACACACCCCTTTTTGGGATTAACCATCCAAGTATAGGTTCACAAGTGGTGTGGATTTTCCACACTTGCATGTAGAAAATCCACAGCATAATTACAGCTAAGCTGATGAGATTTCTTGGGAATTTCGTCTACAAGTTACTGAAGAGTTCTGCACCAAAATAGAATCTGCACCACAGGTCAAACATCTGAAACGTCAGCAAAAAGATTAGCAACATGAGAACTTCACCTAAAAGCTTGAGTCTGTGCTGCCCACCCCTTCCCCCGTTCTTACACCAATAGATGGAGTAACATGCATGCAAAACAGTCGCTCCATTCATTGCTGAAAGATTTGGCGTATCTGGCCCCCATTCTAGTGGTTGAGGAGTTGCCAGGTTTGCTTTGCTAGAGTTCAGGTTGTTCATTTCAGAGCATTTCCTAGTCTGCAAATTGTAACAACCCCTCAGCTGTGAGATGTCTGTTCATTTCCATGAATCTAAATGCACCAAATAAACTTTACTCCTAATAATAAAGCAATTGTTCTTTGTTTTCAATAGGTAACAATATGCTGCTTGTTGGGGTTCATGGACCAAAAACCCCATGTGAAGAAATTGTAGTGAAGCATCTTGGAAACCGGTTGTACAATGTTACTTACCTCTTGAAGGACAAGGGGGATTACATCTTGGTCGTCAAGTGGGGCGACGAGCACATTCCAGGCAGCCCTTACCATGTGTCTGTGCCTTAAACTGCCACCCTTTATCCCCTTGTCCAGGTTTCCAGACCTCCTTACCCTCTGTGTGCGTGTCTAATGTACAGTTGCCCTATTCCCAACAAACCCCCATGTGACTTGGGGGGTGAGAGGTTGACTTGGGTTTGGGGTAGTTTTTTTTTTTTGCTTAGCTGGTTCAAGTTTATGCAATGGCCATATTAACTCCTGTGGCACTGAAGGGGCAAAGTGTTGACGGGTGCATTTGGTTATACTCTATAGAGGAGGGATGATCAGACATGAGTGCAGCCCTTTAGTGAACTTGACACTTTTTATCCTATAATTCGAGATGGCTGCTAAAAAATAAAGTTGGTCTAGGTCCATCCCTCTCCCTCCGAGGACCGCTTTTATATGCCACATGCTCCCGTATACTGTCTTGCCCCCTGTATTTGTTTACATTTGTCTGTTAATCCTTAATTTGTTGTAAAGCATAAGGAATCTGAGAGGGCAGTAAGTGTTTGTGGGAGGGCAGGAGACCTAATGGAACAGCCAGATATAATAATCACCTTGTCCATCCCTTAAAGATCGATCACTTGGATATTCTGTATTTTCTCTACCTGTGGAGTGACTCTATGATGAAACAAGCGCCAAAAGTGATTAAACACAATACAATTGACACCATAAACTTTTAAAGCAACCACTACCTTTAAGAATCCACATACAAATTTGTGCTGGCCCCAATAATCCACCCTGTTACCGTAGAGTATTTAGGTCCCTTTAGGTGGGGTCATTACTTGCTCTTCCTCCCCTTAGTGTTATATTATGTGTTTGTCTTTCATGTCGTCCTGAGATTAGGTTACTACTTAGATATTCCATTGGGTTCCAAAGGCCGTTCCAATTGGATTGTTTTAAGTTAACCAAATCTGTCTAAATTTTTATTTTTTTTTCTAAATAGTTATGTGGGGTTTTTGTGCACGACTACAGTACTTTGCTCTTACCGATAACAATAAAATTCTGCTTTTTAATCCTCTTTTGGACTTCTATGGGTTTTGTTTCGAGCTTTGGTTTACACAAAGCCTTGTGCATTTGATGATGTGCTCTACTTGGGTCACTGTCAGTGATGGGGTAGAAATACTTAAAGGGACTCTGTCACCTGAATTTGGAGGGAACAATTTCCAGCCATAGAGGCGGGGTTTTCGGGTGTTTGATTCACCCTTTCCTTACCCGCTGGCTGCATGCTGGCTGCAATATTGAAGTTCATTCTCTGTCCTCCATAGTACACGCCTGCGTAAGGCAAGATTGCCTTGTGCAGGCATGTACTACGGAGGACAGAGAATGAACTTCAATCCAATATTGCAGCCAGCGGGTAAGGAAAGGGTGAATCAAACACCCGAAAACCCCGCCCATATGACTGTCACCTGAATTTGGAGGGAACAATTTTCAGAGTCCCTTTAAAAATTTCAGATTTACCTTATTAAAGGGTTTATCAAGGACATACACTTGCTCTGCTTTATGGAGTGACTGCTGACCTCATGATTGATAGCCAGCTGCCTAACTGGAGAGCCGGCTGTTAGTCGGCTTGACTTGGGCATTCACACCATATAGACCCAGCAGTGCAGAGGAATGGCTGATTCTCCATCCGGAGCAGTCTGACCCAGTGCTAAGTAGAACAGGCAGGTAGTTGCTAACAGAAAAAATAACTACCTGCCTGTAATCTATTAGGACCATAGTTTAAAAAAAATAAATAAAATTAAAAAAATTAAAATACTGGACAACCCCTTTACAATTTGAATTCACTTACAAACTCTATATACATACATATACATATACAGCCAGCTGTGTGGCCTTAACCAGATGCAATACTATATAGTGCTGTAAAAATGGCATTTGTATATCTGTTCCTAAATAGTAGTAATTTTTAACAAAAATAGGTCTGACCTAAACGTAGGGGGGATAGGTGTTCCTGTTTGCACACTTTTGTGGAAATTAAACAACCTATCAGTAACAATGTAAAAAAAAGAGTTAATCAAATCTTTATACTAGTTTTTTTTATTTCCAGCATGTCTGCATTTGTCTTTACAAACTCAAAATATGTACTATTTTTTTGACTATTTAGCATTTCTGTGAATCATTAACCTAATATTTAGTTGTATACCCAGTTTTGTTTTTTTTTGTTTTTTTTTAGAACTGCTTCATCTCTAGCATAGTCAACCGACTTCTGTCAACTTATTACAGCCCAGGATGCTTGGACTACATGCCAAATTTTTTTTGCCATTCGTTGGCTTTTGCCTCAAATGGCATTTTTAATGTCACCTCGCTCCCCCCTCCCCAGGTGTTCAATAAGACTAAGCTCTGGGGATTGTCGCTGGCAACGCCATAACTTCAGTTTTGTTGGGCTGGAATCCAGATCTTGCTTGTTTACTGGTGTGTTTAGGATCATTGTCCTGTTGAGACACCCATTCCCATTTCAAGGTCATATCCTCGTCAACATTTGGCAGCATGATCTCTTTGAGTATTTAATATATGCAAACTGGTCCATGATCCCTGGTATGCGGTAAATAGGTTTGGCACCTTAGTAAGAGAAACCTGCCCATAATCAAGAAGCTTGCACCAGCATGCTTGACTGTTTTCAGCATGTAATGTGGCTTGAATGCAGTTTGGGGGTCAACTGACTGTCTGCGGCCCTTGGACCCAAAAAAAGCAACTTTACTGTCATCAGTCTATAAAATGTTTCTCCATTTCTCTTTAGGCCATTTTGTGTTTTTTGGCAAAATGTATCCACTTCATACATGTCTTGTGGTTGTGGGGGGAGTTTTTTCTTTTTCCTTAGCAAGAAGTCCCGCTTTTCTAAGAGCTTAGCTTTACACAGGCCTCTTGTACTGTAACTGTCGCAGTCCTCACAGGTTACTTGAGACTATCTTTGATTATCCTGGAGCTGATCATTGGCTGCACCTTTGCCATTCTGGCTGTTCTTCCATCCATTCAAATGGTTGTCTTCCCTTTTCTTCCACATCTCTCTAAAATGGAAAGCCAAACCAAAGTATTGGAGATCATCCAAGCTGAACAGCCTATGATTGTCTGCACTGCTTTATAAATTTTACCCTCAACTTTTTAATTAAAGTACGCTGTTCTGATCAGTGTCTCGAATGACTCGTATTTCTCAGGCTTTCAAGGAGAAATGCATGTACAGCAAGTCCTGACCACCATTTTAATAAGGGCCACCTGATTCACAGAACGATTGACCTCACTAATTAAACTCCACACTGCTATTATTTTGAAACCCCCCCCCCTTCAATTAATTCTAATGCACAATGACTCAAACATGCAGATCATGAATGCTGAGTCTGGTGGCTTTCTAGACTCTACTGCACTAATTGGTATAAATTAAGTTACCACATGTCAAACAGTTTTTACCAAACAGTGATCTGGTTAGTCATATTGGACTGCTATTTTGAACACTACTGTATGACCCTTCCCCAGATACAGTAGCCCTCTTCCATGGATTTTCTGTTGATGCTCAGTACTATTCTTGGCTTTTCTGTACATGACATGCACTGACCAAGGATTTCTTATTTGGCTAGTTATAAGTAGTGATGAGGGAGTGTACTCGTTGCTTGGGTTTTTCTGAATATTTGTTAGTGCTTGGAGATTTAGTTCTCAGCAGCATGATTTACAGCTATTAGCCAGGCTGAGTACATGTGGGGGTTGCTAGGGAATCCTCACATGAAATCAAGCTGTCTAATAGCTGTAAATCATTCAGCTGCCGGGATGAAAACTTAATCTCTGAACACTAACAAATACTCGAAGTCACCCGAGCAACGAGTACACTCGCTCATCACTAGTTATAAGCTCTGTTTACACTGATACTGCTCTATATGAAGCTGTAATAGTCTCAAAGTAAACTGATTCCAAAAAGGAGCATGCATGGAATGAGACTTGCATCTATGTATTTGGCCAAACTTTCCTTTTCTAGGCAAGGCTGATCCTACAGCTCCTTATGACTGGTACCATTCTTCGTCACTAATGAGCTCACTGAGTTGCCCTATGATTAATAAATGCAGAGGACTTCTTCTCCTGCGTCTGCTGCATTTCACCTGTTCTGTGGCCAATCACCACTCTGTTCCCGGCTGTGTCTGTATCTCCTGGGGATGGTTCAAGTTTGCTAACAACTATCTATATAGTGAACAGAGTTCCAGCTGTGCCTCCAATGAGGACGTCACTATACACAGGACACATAACCTAACAATAGTGGGAAGTTACCCAACATTGAGCCCTGAAAACCAGCTGGGCAAAGACTCATAAGTTACAGAAATGAATGAGGGCAAAAATTTAAGACAACAAGGCTGATGTGGCAAACTTGTTTCTGAAAATCTGATCATTGCTTTTGCACAGCGGGTGTGTGGATTTCTGAATACGCCTTACCGAGGAATAGGACCGTTGGTGAGGTTTCATCAATATACCTTATCACCAGTCTGCTACAAGTGGTTTTCTCCACTTGCTCCCTGTGTGGCACAATGAGGTACTTTATGTAAATCAGAAGTGTAATACAATATAAATCTCCTTACACTGACCATATTCATAGTGATTAAGTACAGTATTTATCAAGCAGTCCCAGAATCAGGAGTTGTAGCCTGGTTAGGGTAGGGGGATGGGTAAATGTGTGGTTACAATATCCATATCTGTTTCCACCCTCCAGTGGAAGGTGCTGTGCTTCTGTGCAATCCAGCAATCAAGTAAGCTCAACCTCAGGCCGGGATTTCTAAAGGGGGTATCCTCTTCTGATATATTCATCATCCACAGGATAAAGTATTTGTCCAGCAAACGTGACTGTTCAGATTTTGATCCGTTAGCTGCTCATTTGGAAACTTAGGAGGGAGCATGGTGTAGAAGTAGCTGTCACTCAACTCATAGATATATTTCTTTTTACATAAGTCAGTAACTGTTCCCTGCAGGGAGAGCAAATGATTGTATGCTGAGCCCTAATGGGCTGAATATGACCGCCACTATGGCTGTACTGTGCTCCCTGGGAGGTGCCTGACTGTACCTGTATTACCACACTCTTACATACAATGGACAGGTGTGAATATGTTGCTCTCGATGAACTGACAAGGACACGGTACATCCAGGACACCAGTATGACCTGCAGCACGGGCCCGTGGCAGCTGGCCGGAGGTGAGGAGACGCACATAGCAGGCGCTTGTTAGAATCAGTAGCTGACGAGCCATCACCTGAGACAGAGAAAAATCTATAAGTACAAAGGAAAATGCATGGTGCCACAAGATACGCCTCCAGCTGTGCTGCCCCAACTGGGGCTGGTTTCTAACTCCAATTACAATGAGAAACAAACTACCGGAATATGGATTTAGCGCGGTCTATACTATAGCAAGTTTACGTAACGGTCACTGGACCCTGAGCTCAATTTTACCCTCCGTACAGCAGCATTCCTGGGCGCAACAAACCCTGGTTATAGTGCTGCCATTAAGCACCGGTAGAGATCCTGCAAAATAACATCAGTTCCTCGCATTTCTAGCCACATGTCGTTATTTACAGAGCAGTGGCTAATATGGGCCAGGTAAAGCCAAGCACAGTACTAATGACATGTCTGGGTTTTACATGAGGCTGCTGCTGGCATCTATTACGCACAGCCCAAACTTGTAAAGAATAATTTCAGCGCTACTATGTCACTCTCCAGTTTTGCAATGCTTTGCTATAGTTTTATTCTTGGCTTGCTTCACTATTTCACAGTAACCATGCATTGTAAAATGGGTCTTAACGCTGCTGATGTACTTATTATTTCCACAAGGATTTATGCATTCTGAAAATGCAATTTTAAACTATTTCCTGAGTAGGTTATATGACTAGCCATTTTTGCATAGATTTTCAAAGTAAGCACACCAGTCTGAACAGGCCTGAGATATATGGAATTTGTATTGTGAAAGACACTTTGTGCCTGGTTGTTATTGCAGTCATAGTTCCTCCACCCATCCTTGTGCTTTCCCAAACTATATTTAAAGAGAAATTAATGAACACTGTGCGCAATAAGGTAGCTCAGTCGTTAGCATTGTTGCTTTGCAGCGCTGGAGTGCTTGGTTTAAATCCCACCACGAACAACATCTGCAAGGAGGTTCTCCCTGTGTGTGTGTGGGTTTCCTTACTGATCAGAAATAGACTGTGACAAAAAAAGTAATCTTTTTATATATCTATCATACATACAGATGTGTGAATATGTAACATATACATCTGTTTGGGTTTGTGTGAATACATTACATATATTCACAAAAACGTGCTCACAATCTATGCGTGTCTGAGTGAATGTATGATCAATATGTATCTGTGTATAATGTACATGTGAGTTTGAAGAGTACCGTATATATAATTACATACTGTAGTCATCTACATACAAGCGTGTATTCATGTATGTCTCTATGCTGAGAATACAGGCAGAAATACATGCAGTATCGGCAGGGAGGCATCTGATTGGCTCCAAATTTATTGTGCAGCAGCACAGACCCCAAACATCCAGCCAAGAACTATGTTAAGCGTAGAGAAGAACAAGGAGTCCTGGAAGTGATTATCCGGCTCCCACAGAGCTTTGATTTCACATCATCCAGCCTGTCTGGGATCACATGGAATCATAGCATGGTAGCATTGGAAGGGACCTCCTGGGTCATCTGATCCAACCCCCTTGCTCAAAAAGCAGGATTCACTAAATCATCCCAGACCGATGTCTGTACAGCCTCTGTTTGAAGACTTCCATGGAAGGGCCATGGAGAGAGAGAGGATTTGCATAAGCGACATCCACAGAAGATCTGTGATCAGTGCCCCAAGATGTTAGGAACAACCTGCTGCCGAGTTCCTTAAAAAACTGTGAGAAAGTAAAAGTACCGTACCTAGAAGAAGTGATGCTGTTTTTGAAGAAATAGTGTTCAATAATGGATTTGATTAACCTTTCTTTTTTGTTCATTCACTTTATTTTTATAAATTTAACAAAATGCAAAAACGTCTATAATATGAAAGCTTCTTCCAGTGCAGCATTCTTTCCCACACCTGTCCAGGGCCGGACTGGCCATTGGGCACTTCTGGCAAATGCCAGAAGGGCCAGTGCCAGTAGTGGGCCGCTCGATCCGTGCACGCTGTGCCTCTGTCAGCGGCGCGAGTGCAGATTCACCCCCCCTCCAGCGCCGCCGCATTCAACTATACCGGCTTCTATGACGCCTTTACAGATGAATGCAATGATGGAGGAGAGAGCGTCTCCTGACGCTCCCTCTCCCATCATTCCCCGCTCTGCCTCTGACACGGCGGGTGCGTGATGACGTCATATCATCGAGTACCTGCTGTGTGTCGGGCAGACTGCGGCCGCTGAGACCGGAGCCAGGAGCAGCACGGGGCATGAAGTGAGGATTGTATGTGGGGTTTTTTTGTTTTTTTTTAAATATATCAATGAGTGATAACTGGATTGTGGGGCGCTACATTACATTCTATGGGGGGCTGTATTACATTCTATGGGGGGCTATATTTTATTCTATGGGGGGCTGTATTACATTCTATGAGGGAGGATTGTATCATACTCTTATGGGGCTACATTAAATTCTATGGGGAGGTAGGCTGTATTATAGTCTATATTAAATGTATTCTGTGCATTGAATTTATTATATTCTATGAGGGGTGATTTCATCATACTCTATGAGGGGGCTACATTATATTCTATGGGGAGCTGCATTATACTATATAAGGAGGGCTGCATTGTATTCTATGGAGGCTGTATTACATTCTTTGGGAGCTGTATTACATTCTATGGGGGGCAGTATTACATTCTGGGGGGGCTGTATTACATTTTATGGGGAGCTGTATTACATTCTATGGGGGGCTGTATTACATTCTATGAGGGGTTGTATTATATTCTATGGGGAGCTGTATTACATTCTATGGGGGGCTGTATTACATTCTATGAGGGGTTGTATTACATTTTATGGGGAGCTGTATTACATTCTATGGGGGGCTGTATTACATTCTATGAGGGGTTGTATTACATTCTATGGGGGCTGTATTACACTCTAGGGGGGGCTGTATTACATTCTATGAGGGGTTGTATTATATTCTATGGGGAGCTGTATTACATTCTATGGGGGCTGTATTACATTCTAGGGGGGGCTGTATTACATTCTATGAGGGGTTGTATTACATTCTATGGGGGGCAGTATTACATTCTGGGGGGCTGTATTACATTCTATGAGGGGTTGTATTATATTTTATGGGGAGCTGTATTACATTCTATGGGGGGCTGTATTACATTCTATGGGGGCTGTATTACATTCTATGGGGGCTGTATTACACTCTAGGGGGGCTGTATTACAGTCTGTGGGGGGTGTATTATATTCTATAGGGAGCTGTATTACATTCTATGGGGTGCTGTATTATATTCTATGAGGGGTTGTATTATATTCTATGGGGAGCTGTATTACATTCTATGGGGAGCTGTATTACATTCTATGGGGAGCTGTATTACATTCTATGGGGGGCTGTATTACATTCTAGGGGGGCTGTATTACATTCTATGAGGGGTTGTATTATATTCTATGGGGAGCTGTATTACATTCCATGGGGGGCTGTATTATATTCTATGGGGAGCTGTATTATTCTATGGGGGCTGTATTACACTCTAGGGGGGGCTGTATTATATTCTATGAGGGGTTGTATTATATTCTATGGGGAGCTGTATTACATTCTATGGGGGGCTGTATTACATTCTATGGGGGGCTGTATTACAGTCTATGAGGGGTTGTATTATATTCTATGGGGAGCTGTATTACATTCTATGGGGGCTGTATTACATTCTATGAGGGGTTGTATTACATTCTATGGGAGGCTGTATTACATTCTTTGGGGGGCTGTATTACATTCTAGGGAGGTTGTATTACATTCTATGGGGGAGCTGTATTACATTCTATGGGGGCTGTATTACACTCTAGGGGGGGGCTGTATTACATTCTATGAGGGGTTGTATTATATTCTATGGGGAGCTGTATTACATTCTATGGGGGGCTGTATTACAGTCTATGAGAGGTTGTATTATATTCTATGGGGAGCTGTATTACATTCTATGGGGGGCTGTATTATATTCTATGAGAGGTTGTATTATATTCTATGGGGAGCTGTATTACATTCTATGGGGGGCTGTATTACATTCTATGAGGGGTTGTATTATATTCTATGGGGAGCTGTATTACATTCTATGGGGGGGCTGTATTACATTCTATGGGGGGGCTGTATTACATTTTATGGGGGGCTATATTACATTCTACGAGGGAGGATTGTATCATACTCTTATGGGGCTACATTAAATTCTATGGGGAGGTAGGCTGTATTATATTCTATATTAAATGTATTCTGTGCATTGAATTTATTATATTCTATGAGGGGTGATTTCATCATACTCTATGAGGGGGCTACATTATACTATATAAGGAGGACTGCATTGTATTCTATGGAGGCTGTATTACATTCTATGAGGGGTTGTATTATACTCTGGAGGCTGTATTACATTCTATGGGAGGCTGTATTACATTCTAGGGGGGGTTGTATTATATTCTATGGGGGGCTGTATTACATTCTATGAGGGAGGATGGCATCATACTCTTTTATGGGGCTACATTATATTCTATGGGGAGGTAGGCTGTATTATTTTCTATATTAAATGTATTCTATGTATTAAATTTATTATATTCTATGAGGGGTGATTTCATCATACTCTATTATACCATATGAGGAGGGCTGCATTGTATTCTATGGAGGGGCTACCATACATTATATATGCAGGGGCAGCATTATACTATATGAGGGGGCTGCATTATTCTCAGGGGGCTACAATATATTCTGTGGGGTGGCTGCATTATACTCTAGGGTGGCATCATTATACTATATGGGGGCTGCATTATACTGTATCGAGGACTATGGTGAATACATTATACTATATGAAGAACTATGGGGTGCATTATACTATGGGAAGTGAATTATACTACATGGATGACAATGGTGGTGCATTATACTATATGGAGCACTATGAGGAGTGTATTATACTATATGGAGGACTGAGCAGTGTATTTTAATATATAGAGGACTATGAGGAGTGTATTATACTATATGGATGACTGAGGAGTGTATTATACTATATGGAGGACTATGAGGAGTGTATTATACTATATGGAGGACTGAGGTGCACATTATAATATATGGAGGACTATTGGGGTGTATTATACTAAACAAGCAAAATGCTGCCTATTCATCGAGTAATTGGATTGTTTATGAGGGAACAGAAATCCTTCTGTTCTCAGCAGCACATCGCCGGTGTAAACTATAGTTGTTCTGCTGATAACATGATACTGTATGGGGACAGATTGATCTAATTCTGATTGTTCTGTTCCCTTCATTCTTTCTCAGTTGGTGTAAAGAGGCCAGGAAACAAGCGAACGACTTCAGTATTGCCGATCACACTCCTTTAGTGGTCTGAGATCAGTGCATGTAAATACAGAAGAAATGCTTCGCAGGGAGACCAGGCAAGGATGATGACAGTTGTAGTTAGCACTATTCCCTTGCGGTCGGGTGCTAACTCTACTGCTTTTCCCAGCCACCAAAGCATTTAATTCTGGTATGTGTAATGATTGTTAGTGTTGATGTCAGCTGCGTAATGTCAGCTGCTATCAATCCCTGGTGTAAATAATGGAGAGGTGTCATCAGACACCCCCACTACTAGCCCAGACCTGGCGAGACCCAGTGACTCTGAAGAGTGGTGACGGTAGTAACAATACTGCTCTTCACAGTCGCCGAGCTCAGCGCAAGACCCGGAATATCTTTAGAGCGGTGACGTTACTGATGTCACCGCTCTTCAGAGTCACCGGGTCTCGTGCTGCGCAGCGGAACCAAAAGTGGCTGTAGGCAAAGTATATACAGTAGAGCATCAGAATGAGGTTCCATAGCCTTTGGTCGTCTCATCCCTTCACTACCTACGAGATCCAGTTATGTAGGTAAAGTAGCGGCTTTTCTTGGTACTGCAACTAAAAGCAATAAATAGGACTGAGCTGTAATGCTGGATACAGCTGTGATTATATGTTATATAGTCGTGTTACACTCCCCTCACTCCTTGTAACCTACAAGTGTACAAAGATATTATACAGTCACCATGTGACAAGTGGGCCTGTGTACCTTCAAATGCCAGGGCTGAATTTTAGTCCCAGTCTGGCCCTGCATCTGTCTAAAACTTTTGCACACTACTGCATGTATGCATATACACATACTCAGTGCCAACATATGCAGCAGCACACTGCAGTCACCATTCGCTAATGAGCCTCAGATTTGACCTCCGGACCATGAAGCTGCAAGGAAATTATGTTTGTGACTTCACGCCCATGCTGCCTTTAGCAGAGGTAACACATCCCTAATTAAAAGGAACACTCCAAAGTATACATTGTGCTGTGAGAAGGGTGGGGTGTGAGTCTGGGGAATGAATTCAGTGAGCACCAAAATGATGATCCCCCTCTGTGGTCTTTACAAAAGTCAGAACATATATATATACATATATAATTACAAATTAGTTTTGCCTGAAGTGGCACAGCAGATGTCACCATATGGTGCAATATATTACAGAAGTTGGCATTCTGGCCCCAAAACAGCAGGTTGTTCTGAGACTGCCATATTTAAGTCGTGCCTAGACGATGACTAATTGTAGAAGTGTATGTATGTAATTACACATTGCTCATGGGACTAGCCCCAATTATGAATGCTGAGGACTCCTAACCACCAGTCCACTATGTTGTTGTTTTCTATAGCACTATGGACTAAAATTAAACTGGGCCGCACAGTACAGTAACAGATCTGCCTAAATAGCTTTACATCAATCATCGTCTTTGAAAGGGTTGTCTACAACAAGCCCGTAACTGCTAAAATCCCCACATAAAATAATAATAAAACAACAATATATGCTTAGCTTGCCCTCCAAGTGATCATGTGACAATGTTTTTTTTTTTTTCACACGTGACCGCTTCAGACTATCAGTATTCCATCAAAGCAGACATCCGCTTTGACAGACTAGTGAAGGCTACAGCCACTGATTGTTGGGTCATGCGTGACTTCTAGGAGACACATCACCAACATCGTTGTAGAGATGCCAGTCCTGGAGTTAAGCAAGTTTTGTCTTGTTTGTTTGCTTTTTATAATTTATGTGGAGAACTTAAACAGTTAACCCCTTAAAAAAAAAAAAAAAAGCAACACTGGATTAGTTTAGCCTGTTACTTACTTCTGGGTGACTCTGTAGAATGAGTGGAATCTTTTTGTTACACAGAACAGGTTTGTGCCTGGAACCACTGGCCAGCAGGGGGCTCTCTTCTGTTGTATTGTCCTCAGGACCAGCCTCTGCCAGTGCAGGATCAGCAGGAGTTTCTATGAAGATAAACAGCTGGTCCAGGAGCTTTCTCAGGTCGCCCTGCATATATCAATGACATAATACATGAGTTTTCACCATCCATTGCAATAGCGAGTAGTATGTAGAGCCTTGTTATCACCACCTATGGTTAAAGGGATTTTCATGGACGTTCATACCTTGGATAGGTCATCAATATCAAACCTGTGAGGGTCTGACACTCCACACCCGCATCTATTAGCTGACTAAGGGCTGTCCCACACGTCCAGATAATTCCGGTACCGGAATAAATCGGTACCGGAGTTATCCGTGTCCGTGTGCCTGGGAACTCACG
The DNA here is from genome assembly GCF_051348905.1 of Ranitomeya variabilis. Lineage (NCBI taxonomy): Eukaryota > Metazoa > Chordata > Amphibia > Anura > Dendrobatidae > Ranitomeya > Ranitomeya variabilis. Next base: position 222,138,955 of record NC_135233.1, read on the forward strand.
GAGGCCATACGTGCGGCACACGTGTGCCGCCCGTATGGCGAGTGGGTACCACACGGAGCGTGTGGTACCCACTCTGCATGGTGCTGAAGCTGCGATTCATATCCTCTCTGCAGTAGCGTTTGCTGCAGAGAAAATATGAAGAATAGTGTTAAAAATAAAGATTTAGGTGTCCGCCGCCCCCCCACCCCCTGTGCGCCCCCCCGCTGGTCAGAAAATACTTACCCGGGTCCCCCGTCGGCTGTCGCTCCTTCCTGGTCTGGCCGCGGCTTCTCCTGCATGCGGTCACGTGGGGCCGATCATTTACAGTCATGAATATGTGGCTCCACCTCCCATAGGGGCGGAGCCGACTATTCATGATTGTAAATGATCGGCCCCACGTGACCGCATACAGTAGGAGGCGCGGCCAGACCAGGAAGGAGCGAGGGAGCGGGTAAGTATTTTCTGACCAGCGGGGGGCCGCACAGGGGGTGGGGGGGCGGCGGACACATGGATCTTTATTTTTAACACTATTCTTCATATTTTCTCTATAGCAAACGCTGCTACATGGAAGATATGAATACCGGCTTCAGCACCATGTGGGGGGACAGCGCTTACTGTAGCGCTGTCTCCTGCACGCACACGGACCCCAGACGGAGAATGTCCGTGTGAGGTCCGTGTTTTACGCGGACCCATTGACTCTATTGGGTCCGTGTAATACGTGCGCTCCCACGAACACTGACATGTCTCCGTGTTTGGCACACGGAGACACGGTCCGCAAAAAAATCAATGACATCTGAACAGATGCATTGATTTTTATGGGTCTACGTGTGTCAGTGTCTCCGGTACGTGAGGAAACTGTCACCTCACGTACCGGAGCCACTGACGTGTGAAACCGGCCTAAAGGGGCCTTGAAGAGTCAGGACTGACACAAGTTTCTATAGATTGTGTAGTTGCCCTGAATGGTGCTGCAGATTGCCTCCTCTATTTGAAGCGATGGCCCGGGGACCACCACAGTGCAGGAAGACTACTGTACACAAGACGAGGTGCAAACAACAAAGGATAGATTTATTGGGAGACAGGGGATGAAAGGGATAAGGAAGGTGCAAACAGGAATTTACAATAGCAAAAGATAATGCACATGAGTCAACTTGTCTGTATAACAGCACGGTACTTCAACAATTACAAACTCAAAATCTATCTCACAAGCAACTGTACACAATGAAACATATCGATGCTACTCTGCACATAGCCTCCCTGGCCTTTACTACTCAGGCCACACGGCTACCGTGCTCTACCTACTGGAACCTGCACTAGGCCCTAACTGGTGCACCAAGCAGGAACAGACTCACGGTGATGTTGGGGACACAGGTCCAGTCCCGGGGGGCCCCAGAATGTCCAAAACGGTGGTGCGCACGGATTCCTATCGGCTCTGTAAAGCGTGGTCTTCTCCTTGCCCCTGGAAACTGTAAGTCCCCTTTCAAGTATCTTCGTGGCTTCACAAACCAGCGCAGCACAGCCACTCTTTGCTGTAACCGGGAAAGTCTATTTAGCAAACGAAGTTCGTCTTAAGCTGTGTAATCTTTCCTGCAGCAAAAGTCTCTTCCTTGCAGATAGCAAAGCACCCAAAGTTCTCTCTGTTCCCTCTGGAAACTTCTCTCTCTACGCTGCTTCAGCTCCACCCCTTCACTCAGCCCTGAGCAGTCCATAGCAAAACAAGAGCAGGGGAGAACAGCAGAACATACCATCACATAGACAAGGGGGTGCAGCCTCTTAAAGTGACAGCGTGTTTCTTATTATGCATAACAGCACCACCCTCTTACATGCCTCCCTTATTAATGATGGTCGTCCTCGGCCATCACAGCTTCAGGGTAAAAGTATAATGGAGGAGACAACAAAGGTATACAAACAGACAGAGCACACTGTTCTACATATCGGACTGGTGGAACCCCTGCATTAGACCTCTGGGATCTCCGAAGCTCTTGGCTGTCAGGCAAGGCTTGACTATCTTCCAGAGGAACACTTGTTGCAGGGGACACTGTGAGCTCTTGTCTGGTCTCATCCTCACATGGCGGTACTGGTACATCCATGGGATTACCGTTTCTGGGCGGCTGAGGACCCCCTACTGTGTCAGGGACGGTCAGTCCACCACTCCCCATCGATTTGGCCATCAGGCATGACAGATTCAGGAGGTGGAGTGGCGCCTTCAGGCGACAATGGCGTAGAACAGACCTCAGACCGGCAAGGCCGCAGCATATTTCTGTGAAGTACTCTAGGGGCGGATGCCCCATTCTCAATCTGTACCTTGTAGACAGGGCCGTTAGCATACACTCTCTCGATAACCTTGTACGGCTGTACTTCCCATCTCTCACTTAGTTTTCCCTTGGGGCGTTTCTCTCTGACCAACACTCGGTCTCCAGGTTGGAGCGGTAACTCTTGAGTCGGTTTGCAGGCCGTATGTTCTTTTTCTTGCAGTTGCTGACCCGCCAACCGCCGTATCGTTTGCAAACGTTGTCGATGCTCTTTCACTCATGAGGTGACATTTCGCTCCATCAGCTCCTCTGGCTGTTCCAGATTCAGCTCAATGATCTCTCGTCCAGCTCTTCCAAACAACAGTAGATAGGGGGTGTAACCCGTGGTGGAGTGGACCCGATTGTTGTAGGTCCAGACCAATTCCGGCAGATAGTCTGGCCAACACACCTTCTTATCCTCTTCCAATGTTCTCAGCATCTGAAGCAAGGTTCTGTTAAAGCGTTCGCAAGCTCCATTGCCTTGAGGATGATAAGGGGTGGTCCGGGACCGCTCGATGCCATACATGCGATACAATTCTTCCATCACCTTGCCTTGGAAACACGCGCCTTGGTCGGAGTGGATGCGCTTTGGGCACCCATACACCCGGATGAAGTCTTGGCAGATGGCTCGCGCCGCCGATTCCGCAGTCTGGTCTCTAGTCGGGGTTACTACTGCGAACTTAGAAAAATGATCGGTCATCACCAAACAATATTGCAGCCCCCGGGCCGAGTGTCCCACGAGGAGATAGTCGATCATCAAGACTTCCAATGGCTCCTTAGTTTGTATGGTCTGGATGGGTGCCCTCTGTTCAGTACTCTTAATGAGGTCACATACTCGACACTGCCGGCAAACCTCTTCCACCACAAGCTCCAACCGAGGACAATAGACATGCCGCTGCAACCATTGGTAGGTCTTTGTGGAGCCAAAGTGCGCTCCGAATTCATGGGCTTCTTTAGCTATTTCTTGAGCCATTCTTCCTGGGATGACCACTTGCCACCTTACTTCCACATCTTTCGGCTGTTGCTTCTTACGATATAGTACTGACTCTCTCACTTCCAGTCTATCCCACTGGTGCAACACACTCCTCATTTCAGAGTCCAGATCATCTCTTTCTTTCTTGTTTGCCAGGCTTCCGCTTTTGCGTTACCCACCATTTCATCTGTCTCAGCCCTTCGTCTTCATCCTGAACGTGTCCCCATTCTTCATTGGTTCTTCCCAGGGACCGAGGTAATGCGCAGGCCTCCCTTCTTGACTGGGCCACAACCATCGGGGGCTTGAACTTATTAAAGTCTGGGGTTTCCTCCTCTTCAAGTTGTTCATCAAGATCCCCCACTGGAGTCTCCACAGGCACTCTGGACAGCCCATCCGCATTTGCGTTTTCGGTAGCAGAGCGATAGCGAATAGTAAAGTCGAACTTGGCCAAGCGAGCCATCCACTGTGGTTCTAAGGCCCCCAGTTTAGCATTCTCAAGGTGGGCCAGGGGATTATTGTCTGTTCGAACTTGGATTTTTGTACCTGTCAGGAAGCCTGCAAACTTTTCTGTCATGGCCCATACCAGAGCCAGGAGCTCTAACCGGAAGGAGCTGTAATTGTGAGGGTTTCTTTCGCTGCCTCGCAGGGACCTGCTAGCATACCCGATGACTCTCTCATGTCCATCCTGTATCTGAGAAAGTACTGCACCGAGTCCATGTAGGCTACCATCGGTGTACAACAGGAACGGTTGATTGAAGTCTGCGTAGGCCAAAATCGGGGCCGAAGTAAGGGCATCCTTTATAGCCTGGAAGGCCTCGTGTTGTCCCTGTGCCCAGGGGATGCGCTGGGTCTTCGGCACTCCAGCGGTCCCCCTCAGCAACTCGTTGAGGGGACCGGCCAACTTCGCGAAGTCTTTAACAAACCGGCGGTAGTACCCCGCTAGTCCCAGGAAGGCCTGGAGTTCTCTCACTGTTTGAGGGACTGGCCACTTCTGGATAGCAGCCACTTTTTCTGGCGAGGGTAGGACTCCATCTTGTGACACTATGTGACCTAGGTACTCGATCTCCCTCTTGAAGAGGTGGCATTTCTTTGGCTTCAACTTCAGGTTATGAGCACGCAATCTTCCGAGTACCTGTCCAAGCCGGGCAAGGTGATCTTCGAAAGAGGATGAAAACACAATGATGTCATCCAGATAGATCAGGGTAGCCTCAAAATTTAGATCTCCCAAACACTTCTCCATCAGCCGTTGAAAGGTGCCTGGGGCATTGGAGAGCCCAAAGGGCATCCGGTTAAACTCGTACAGTCCCATAGGGAGGATGAAGGCGGTTTTCTCTCTGTCTTTCTCTGCCACGGCTACTTGCCAATACCCGCTTGCTAGGTCCAGGGTGGAGAAGTACTTGGCTTTCCCCAACGCTGTCAAGGATTCCTCGATGCGGGGCAACGGATACGAGTCTCGAACAGTGCAGGCATTGAGTTTCCTGTAGTCTACACAGAACCGGATGGTCCCATCCTTTTTCTTGACGAGCACCACCGGGGCTGCCCAAGGGCTCTGACTACTCTGCACCACTCCTGAATCCAGCATCTGCCGCAGTAATGTTTTCACCTCTTGGTACATCTTGGGTGGGATCTGCCGGTATCGTTCTCGAATTGGACGAGCTTCCCCTGTTGGGATCTCATGCGTGATGGCATCAGTACAGCCGAAATCTTCGGCGTGACGGGCGAATGCGGCCTGATTTTCCCACAGCATAGTTTCTATTGCTTGCACGTGCTCAGGGCCCATAGCCTTCACATCCACTTCCATTTGTTCAAGGATGACCCGTCCACTCCACTCCGGGGATGGTGTCTCTTCGCCTCCCACGGCAACTGCTAGGGTCCACCCCACGCCTTCTTTCGGTGATAAAGGCATCTCCTTCTGACTCACCACTTCACCCTTATGTAGGTACACCAGGGCTAGATCTGTCCCTCGTGGCAAGGCGACCTCCCTGGGGCTCACATTCAAAGCTCTTATGGGGACATGTCCTCGCTGGACCACAGCTATCGTGCGAGCTATCATGACTTCTTGATCCCCTCCGCCGCCTACCACCGGCTGAACAACCACTTCCAACCCATCAAGGTTGCGGTGAGTCCCCACTGGAAGGTACACTAAAGTTTCTCGCTCGGGAGGTAGGATTACAGGTTCTTTCCCAGGAGCCCGGATGACCCCCACCGTCTGATAAGATGGCACACTCTTCTGCGTCCCACAGACGCGGATCAGTCGTTGAAGGGCCTCCTGAGTAGGCTTATGTGGAGTAGCCTTCTTCCAATATCCAGGTCCCCGTTTGGTAAACATAATCTGATCGAGTTCTCGTAGGATATTCATTCCCAGTACTACAGGCACATCTTTCTTGACAGGCTCAGGGACTAGCAGGATCCCTTTTCTTCCAACTACTTGTCCACAGATTCGAATATTCATCCACACGACCCCTGTGACCGGAATCGGTTGTTGGTTGGCAGCAAACAAGCGAATCAATGTCTCTTTCTCTGGCTTGGCCAGGTTCTGGAAATGCTGCTTGAAGAACGCTTCGGACATCGTTGTCACTTGTGACCCGGTATCTACCAGGCAATCCACCAGAACTCCTTCAAATTCAGCACATAGGATGGGGCTCCCAGCGATCAAGTGTTCGTTATGATATGGAGCGGCCTCTCTTCTCGCCTCCCCCGCAGAGTGCCGCACTACTGCGGGGGTTGGTAGTTTAACGACGGCTTCCACTGGCCTTGCGTATAGTTCCGACAGTCTCTGGCAAGGTGCCCCCGTCCTCTACACTCCCAGCATTGAACACCTCCTCCTCGCCGAGGGGTACTTCGAGCCTGTCCTCGTGCCACCGATGCCTGACGGGAGGGGGCTTGTTCCCACTGCTCCCTTGTCGATCGGGCCGAAGAATGGTTGTAGGAGTATGGTGGGACAGTTTCTTGTAGTTCCCCCACTCTCCGCTCCATCTGGGTCAGTTTCTCTTGCACGTTAACAAGGGACCGCTGCAAATCTTGCACTACCTGGACCAGCACTTCTTGATGGTTTGGGTCCCCCCTGGAATTGGCGTCCTGGACATGCATCACTCCAGACGCGTAGCTTTTTTCTTTACTTCGGGCCACTGTTTCCCCTCTGGAATTGGCGTCCTGGACACGCATCACTCCAGACGCGTAGCTTTCTTCTTTACTTCGGGCCACTGTTTCTGCCAGGACTTGACGAAACGTAAGGGCTGGATCTGCCCGGACCCGTTCTGACAGTGCCTGCCTCAAGGATGTGCTGTGTAGTCCCAGAATGAATTGCTCCCGGAGTATCCAGTCTTTAGAGCCCATGCCGCCAAGTCCATCTGCCTCCTTTCTCTGCACCTCTTCAAACACTTCCTGCAGTACTGTTGCATACTGAGAAATTCCTTCCTCTTCCCGCTGCAGCCTAGAGAAAAATTTGGCGCGAAGATGTCCCGCGCTAGCGGTCTCACCGTAGATCTCTTCCAGGAACTTCACTAGCTCCTTCAGGGTACTGCGGGTGAGTTCTGGTTGTAGGCAGACGTTTCTGCGGGCTTCCCCCTCTAGGGCAGTTAAAGCAATGTCCACTTCAAGGACTGGGCTTATGTTATAAATCTTCAGGGTGCATTGCAGCCGGGACACCCAGTCGGACAGTGGCATATTCTTGCCGTCAAATTTTGGGAGCACACTAAATATGGTGCCCATAGGGAGTGTCCTTGCAGGGGTTCCACCAATGCCCACAGCATCTCCATTAACATTAGCATTCCCGCCATTGCTGTCTGCTGCCTCCATCTTGGTGACAGTACCCTGCTCGCAGCGCCACTTGAAGCGATGGCCCGGGGACCACCACAGTGCAGGAAGACTACTGTACACAAGACGAGGTGCAAACAACAAAGGATAGATTTATTGGGAGACAGGGGATGAAAGGGATAAGGAAGGTGCAAACAGGAATTTACAATAGCAAAAGATAATGCACATGAGTCAACTTGTCTGTATAACAGCATGGTACTTCAACAATTACAAACTCAAAATCTATCTCACAAGCAACTGTACACAATGAAACATATATCGATGCTACTCTGCACATAGCCTCCCTGGCCTTTACTACTCAGGCCACACGGCTACCGTGCTCTACCTACTGGAACCTGCACTAGGCCCTAACTGGTGCACCAAGCAGGAACAGACTCACGGTGATGTTGGGGACACAGGTCCAGTCCCGGGGGGCCCCAGAATGTCCAAAACGGTGGTGCGCACGGATTCCTATCGGCTCTGTAAAGCATGGTCTTCTCCTTGCCCCTGGAAACTGTAAGTCCCCTTTCAAGTATCTTCGTGGCTTCACAGACCAGCGCAGCACAGCCACTCTTTGCTGTAACCGGGAAAGTCTATTTAGCAAACGAAGTTCGTCTTAAGCTGTGTAATCTTTCCTGCAGCAAAAGTCTCTTCCTTGCAGATAGCAAAGCACCCAAAGTTCTCTCAGTTCCCTCTGGAAACTTCTCTCTCTGGAAACTTCTCTCTCTACGCTGCTTCAGCTCCACCCCTTCACTCAGCCCTGAGCAGTCCATAGCAAAACAAGAGCAGGGGAGAACAGCAGAGCATACCATCACATAGACAAGGGGGTGCAGCCTCTTAAAGTGACAGCGTGTTTCTTATTATGCATAACAGCACCACCCTCTTACATATTTACTTTCCAAAAGGAAAAGCTGCAGCCCCATGCAAGTCCTATGCGCAATGTTCAGAGCTGTGTCGCTGCTGGTACTCTGCAGCACCTTTAAAGAGTATCATTAAGTTTTTGCTATGTAAACTGTGGGTGCAGAGACCCTGATTTCAGCGATGTGGCACTTACTAGACCGTGTTTTGTTTCAATGCAGTCAATGTTTTATTATCAGGAGATTATCACTAGAGGAATAGTTGTCTCGTGCCTCCTGGTCTAACCCCGTCCTCACCACTGATTACATGTTATAGTTACAAAAACTGGTACACAACGAGCTGCCAATCAGTGGTGTGGGCGAGGTTACAAAGGGCTCAGAATTATGGGAAAACTGTGATTCTATCAAAATGGCAGCATGCAGACCAGCAATTGACACATGGTAGCAGGGCCATATTTGGTGTTCATGCTGCCCTAGGCACTCTAAGTGGTGATGCCCCATACTGGTAAGTCAGACGGAGGGTCCGCTCACACTGGCGAGTAGCATCCACTGATCCATGTGAGAGAATCGGATGCTATATGAACTTAATCTCTCCACATTTTCTATTGTTTCAGTCGGCGTATACAAGACTGCACTCCAATGATATCCGAGTAGAGTCCGAGGTTTGGCATGCTCTTGTATGGGTGCCTGCCATCTGATCTATGCTGCCAATTGCATCATGCAGCAGTTTTTTGTTCTCATGCCAACTCCGCATGAGAAAAAAAACGCTAGTTGGCACTGCCCCATAGTATAACATTGCAGCGAGTGCCAAGTTACATGCTGGCTACTCACCAGTGCAAGCGAACCCTAAGGGTATGTTTCCACGTTCAGGAAACGCTGCGTTTTTGACGCAGCATTGAGCCGCAGCATCAAAAACGCAGCGTCCAGATGTTACAGCATAGTGGAGGGGATTTCATGAAATCCTGTCTCCACTATGCTGTAAAAGACGCATGCGGCACACCCGCGGAAACGGACATGCGGCGCGTCTTTTAAGAACGCAGCATGTCCTTACATTGCAGAAAAAACGCAAGGACAACGCAGGTGACCTGCCAGTGACCTCAGGTGCAGATTTGGTCAGGATTTTACCTGCATAAAATCCTGACCAAATCCTGATGCAATCCTGAACGTGGACACATACCCTAAAAGTGCCGATACCCTTTAGATAGTAGTTAACTTCCCCATACACAACAGACTAAGGTCGGCCAAACTCGCCCATATGACCAATTTCAGATGACAGTCTAAGGGTGCCTGCAGGTGTATGAGAAATCGACTGTTTCATCCAGAAAACTTGGACGATTGTTTTCTAATTTTCATCAGATTTTCATCTATGTATACATTTCTTACATCCGTGTGACGTCCGTGTACGATCCGTTTCACACAACTATTTTAAAACATGTACATGATCACATACAGTTTCCTCTGTCTTTAATAGAAATCTATCTGGAAAAATTGGATGCCACATAGATATTCCGTGCAGGATCAGTTTTTTTTCGCACCCATAGACTTGAATGTGTGAGTCTCATCCAAGACTCGGTAGCGCATGTTGCCATTTTTTTCTCATTGACAGTCGAACTGAGAACATTTTTTTTCATAGGAACTGCCCTATTGAATGACATTGATCAGTGTGCTGTCAGTGTACAATCTGATAAAAAAATCAGACAGCACATGGACGATTTAAACGCTCATCTGCATAAGCCTTAAAGGGATTTTCCCAAGAACAAAGTTAATTGTAATCAACATTTTAATCAATAGATCTTTGAATAATAACTTCCATAATTGGATGTGTTTTAAATAAAATGTTCCTGTGCTGAGATAATCTTATAAATATGCCCCTGCTGTGTACTGTGCAATGGCTGTGTCTGACCGTGCTGGAACATGATCTGATCATACCACATCTCCTGAGCGGGGGAGGAAGCTAAAGAGCGTACAGATAGAATCATTTGTGATCCTGTGCTTTCTTTGAGGTAAAACATTGCTTCAAAATAGGCAGTCTGTATACTCTTTTGCTTCCTCCCCTGCCCCTTAGTGATGTCTGCACAGTCAGACACAGCCATAACACAGTACACAGCAGGGGCACATTTATAAGATTATCTCAGCACAGGGACATTTTTTCTTAACACATCCAATTGTGGAAATTATTATTATTCCAAGATCTAATGATTAACCCCCTTTAATGCTACATTCACACAACCATACGAGTGTTAAAATCAAAGATGAACAGACCATTTTTTTTCTCTGATGTCATCCTAGTTGTGTCCTATTTGCTTTTGTGTGTGTGGCACTTGCTTCCAAGCCAATAAAAAAAACAAAAAAAAAACAACACGTTTCTACTCAAGATTATCACTAAGAAACAAGTCTGTGATGCAAAATGGAAACAAATATCAGGGATCTCACTACAGCAAAGCGTTTTTTTCAGCAGCGGTTTTTGTATCCTTTTAGTATGTCATGTTAAAAAAGAAAACTACCGGTACTTTGTTTTGGAGCTTCCTGTTACTTAGTTTTGCGAAGACTTCATTTATAAAGTCTAGTGATGGGCGAGCGCTATGGGAAACCCGAGCAGTTTTGCTGTGATTTCCCCCCAAACCCCTACCCCCCAGGGTTCCTTTTAGGGTCTAAAAACATCAGAAATTGATGGGACCAGTGCTGAAATGATACGGGAAGATCATGGGGAAGACCACATTCTGACAATGCGACCAATGTTGTCAGAGTGTGATGCTACTTTTACAGGCACACACTAAAACATACAAAAAGGAAATATGTTAAGGAACATCCTTTCCAGAGTAATAATTGTTATATAAGGCAAAATAAAGAACCTCCCCCTCAAAAAATGTACCTCCACCACTTGGGCTATGTTCACACATAGCGTTTTTGATGCGTTTTTCAACTTTAACATTGTTTTCAACCACTACAAATGCGTTCACTGGGAAATGTCATTGTAGTCATTTAACACCCCTAGCTGGCCATGTGGTGTGTGACACATAAGCAGACCCATCTTGTTTCATGTACAAAGGAGGGACTCTTAACCCCTTCACCCCCAAGGGTGGTTTGCACGTTAATGACCAGGCCAATTTTTACAATTCTGACCACTGTCCCTTTATGAGGTTATAACTCTGGAACGCTTCAACGGATCTTGGCGATTCTGACATTGTTTTCTCGTGACATATTGTACTTCATGATAGTGGTAAAATTTATTCGATATAACTTGCGTTTATTTGTTAAAAAAAACGGATATTTGGCGAAAATTTTGAAAATTTCGCAATTTTCAAACTTTGAATTTTTATGCCCTTAAATCACAGACATATGTCACGCAAAATACTTAATAAGTAACATTTCCCACATGTCTACTTTACATCAGCACAATTTTGGAACCAAATTTTTTTTTTGTTATTGAGTTATAAGGGTTAAAAATTGACCAGCAATTTCTCATTTTTACAACACCATTTTTTTTCAGGGACCACATCTCATTTGAAGTCATTTTGAGGGGTCTATATGACAGAAAATACCCAAGTGTGACACCATTCTAAAAACTGCACCCCTCAAGGTGCTCAAAACCACATTCAATAAATTTATTAACCCTTCAGGTGTTTCACAGGAATTTTTGGAATGTTTGAAAAAAAGTTAAATGTTCATTTTTATTTACACAAAATTTATTTCAGCTCCAATTTGTTTTATTTTACCAAGGGTAACAGGAGAAAATGGACCCCAAAAGTTGTTGTGCAATTTGTCCTGAGTACAACGATACCCCATATGTGGGTGTAAACCATTGTTTGGGCGCAGGGCAGAGCTCGGAAGGGAAGGAGCGCCACTTGACTTTTCAATGCAAAATTGACTGGAATTGAGATGGGACGCCATGTTGCGTTTGGAGAGCCCCTGATGTGCCGAAACATTGAAACCCCCCACAAGTGACACCATTTTGGAAAGTAGACCCCTTAAGGAACTTATCTAGATGTGTGTTGAGCACTTTGACCCAACAAATGCTTCACAGAAGTTTATAATGCAGAGCCGTAAAAATAAAAAATCATATTTGTTCACAAAAATGATCTTTTCGCCCCCATTTTTTATTTTCCCAAGGGTAAGAAAAGAAATTAGACCACAAAAGTTGTTGTGCAATTTGTCCTGAGTACGACGATACCCCATATGTGGGGGTAAACCACCGTTTGGGCGCATAGCAGAGCTCGGAAGGGAAGGAGCGCTATTTTACTTTTCAATGCAAAATTGACTGGAATTAAGATGGGACGCCATGTTGCGTTTGGAGAGCCCCTGATGTGCCTAAACATTAAAACCCCCCACAAGTGACACCATTTTGGAAAGTAGACCCCCTAAGGAACTTATCTAGATGTGTTTTGAGAGCTTTGAACCCCCAAGTGTTTCACTACAGTTTATAATGCAGAGCCGTGAAAATAAAAATTCCTCTTTTGTTTCACAGAAATGATTTTTTAGCCCCCAGCTTTGGATTTTTACAAGGGTAACATAATAAATTGGACCCCAAAAGTTGTTGTCCAATTTGTCCTGAGTACGCTGATACCCCATATGTGGGGGGGAACCACTGTTTGGGCGCATGACAGAGCTCAGAAGGGAAGGAGCGCCATTTGGAATGCAGACTTAAATGGATTGGTCTGCAGGCGTCACGTTGCATTTGCAGAGCCCCTGATGTACCCAAACAGTAGAAACCCCCCACAAGTGACCCCAAATTGGAAACTAGACCTCCCAAGGAACTTATCTAGATGTGTTGTGAGAACTTTAAACCCCCAAGTGTTTCACTACAGTTTATAACGCAGAGCCGTGAAAATAAAAATTCCTCTTTTTTTTCACAGAAATGATTTTTTAGCCCCCAGCTTTGTATTTTTACAAGGGTAACATAATAAATTGGACCCCAAGAGTTGTTGTCCAATTTGTCCTGAGTACGCTGATACCCCATATGTGGGGGGGAACCATTGTTTGGGCGCAGGGCAGAGCTCGGAAGGGAAGGAGCGCTATTATACTTTTCAATGCAAAATTGACTGGAATAAAGATGGGACGCCATGTTGCGTTTGGAGAGCCCCTGATGTGCCTAAACATTAAAAACCCCCCACAAGTGACACCATTTCGGAAAGTAGACCCCCTAAGGAACTTATCTAGATGTGTTTTGAGAGCTTTGAACCCCCAAGTGTTTCACTACAGTTTATAACGCAGAGCCGTGAAAATAAAAATTCTTTTGTTTCACAGAAATGATTTTTTAGCCCCCAGCTTTGTATTTTTACAAGAGTAACATAATAAATTGGACCCCAAGAGTTGTTGTCCAATTTGTCCTGAGTACGCCGATACCCCATATGTGGGGGGGATCCACTGTTTGGGCGCATGACAGAGCTCAGAAGGGAAGGAGTGCCATTTGGAATGCAGACTTAAATGGATTGGTCTGCAGGTGTCACGTTGCATTTGCAGAGCCCCTGATGTACCTAAACAGTAGAAACCCCCCACAAGTGACCCCATATTGGAAATTAGACCCCCCAAGGAACTTATGTAGATGTGTTGTGAAAACTTTGAACCCCCAAGTGTTTCACTACAGTTTACAACACAGAACCGTGAAAATAAAAAATCTTTTTTTTCCCACAAAACTTATTTTTTAGCCCCCAGTTTTGTATTTTCCCAAGGGTAACAGGAGAAATTGGACCCCAAAAGATGTTGTCCAATTTGTCCTGAGTACGACGATACCCCATATGTTGGGGTAAACCCCTGTTGGGTACACGGGAGAGCTCTGCAGGGAAGGAGCACTGTTTTACTTTTTCAACGCAGAATTGTCTGGAATTTAGATCGGATGCCATGTCCCGTTTGGAGAGCCCCTGATGTGCCTAAACAGTGGAAACCCCCCTATTATAACTGAAACCCTAATCCAAACACACCCCTTACCCTAATCCAAACGGTAACCCTAACCACACCCCTAACCCTGACACACCCCTAACCCTAATCCCAACCCTATTCCCAACCGTAAATGTAATCCAAACCCTAACCCTAACTTTAGCCCCAACCCTAACTGTAGCCCTAACCCTAGCAATAACCCTAGCCCTAACCGTAACCCTAGCCCTAACCCTAGCAATAACCCTAGCCCTAACCCTAGCCCAAGCCCTAACCCTAGCAATAACCCTAGCCCTAACCCTAACCCTAGCAATAACCCTAGCCCTAACCCTAGCCCTAACCCTAATGGGAAAATGGAAATAAATAAATTTTTTTTATTTTTCCTTAACTAAGGGGGTGATGAAGGGGGGTTTGATTTACTTTTATAGCGGGTTATTTAGCGGATTTTTATGATTGGCAGCCGTCACACACTGAAAGACGCTTTTTATTGCAAAAAATATTTTTTGCGTTACCACATTTTGAAAGCTATAATTTTTCCATATTTGAATCCACAGAGTCATGTGAGGTCTTGTTTTTTGCGGGACGAGTTGACGTTTTTATTGGTAACATTTTCGGGCACATGACATTTTTTGATCGCTTTTTATTCCGATTTTTGTGAGGCAGAATGATCAAAAACCAGCTATTCATGAATTTCTTTTGGGGGAGGCGTTTACACCGTTCCGCGTTTGGTAAAATTGATAAAGCAGTTTTATTCTTCGGGTCAGTACGATTACAGCGATACCTCATTTATATCATTTTTTTATGTTTTGGCGCTTTTATACGATAAAAGCTATTTTATAGAAAAAATAATTATTTTGGTATCGCTTTATTCTCAGGACTATAACTTTTTTATTTTTTTGCTGATGATGCTGTATTGCAGCTCATTTTTTGCGGGACAAGATGACGTTTTCAGCGGTACCATGGTTATTTATATGCGTCTTTTTGATCGCGTGTTATTCCACTTTTTGTTCGGCGGTATGATAATAAAGCGTTGTTTTTTGCCTCGTTTTTTTTTTTTTTTTCTTACGGTGTTTACTGAAGGGGTTAACTAGTGGGACAGTTTTATAGGTTGGGTCGTTACGGACGCGGCGATACTAAATATGTGTACTTTTATTGTTTGTTTTTTTATTTAGATAAAGAAATGTATTTATGGGAATAATATTTTTTTTTTTTTCTTTATTTAGGAATTTATTTTTTATTTATTTTTTTACACATGTGGAAAATTATTTTTTTTACTTTTTTACTTTGTCCCAGGGGGGGACATTACAGATCGGTGATCTGACAGTGTGCACAGCACTCTATCAGATCGTCGATCTGCTGTGCAGGGCTGCAGGCTTACCAGCGCCTGCTCTGAGCAGGCACTCGGTAAGCCACCTCCCTCCCTGCAGGACCCGGATGCCGAGGCCATCTTGGATCCGGGACCTGCGGCGAGGAGGGAGGTAGGAGACCCTCGGAGCAACGCGATCACATCGAGTTGCTGCGGGGGTCTCAGGGAAGCCCACTCCCTGTGCGATGCTTCCCTATACCGCCGGTACACCGCGATCATGTTTGATCGCGGTGTGCCGGGGGTTAATGTGCCGGGGGCGGTCCGTGACCGCTCCTGGCACATAGTGCCGGATGTCAGCTGCGATATGCAGCTGACACTCGGCCGTGCTCCCCCCGTGAGCGCGGCCGATCGCGTATGACGTACTATCCCGTCGGTGGTCATACGGGCCCACCCCACCTCGACGGGATAGTACGTCAGATGTCAGAAAGGGGTTAAAGTCACAGAGCCTATTTTTGGAGGGGCATCAAGAGGCATTAATATTCTTAAAGGGCCATTATTAAGCAGTGGGTCTCCTATACTGTTATTCCCTATGCAGTGAGTAGCTGGGCTTCCGAAAATAAGGACACACCATAATACCCTTTTCAAGACATGTACAGTAGGGCCTCCTGAAAAAATGTTCCCATTATAAGAAAGTGGGTCTTCCAGTGTTTGCCTAAGCATTGAATGCAAGGCCTGCCCTGCCCCAAAGTGACAGGCACCCCAATAACCCTTTGAAACAATGTAGTGGATGGCCACAGGAGAATTAAGTTCACATTATTCATTTGCTACTCCCATACTGTTTGCTTATGCATTGAATGCAAGGCCTGCCCTGCCCCAAAGTGACAGGCACCCTAATAACCCTTTGAAACGACGTAGTGGATGGCCACAGGAAAACCAAGTTCACATTATTAATATGGTACTGCCATACTGTTTGCCTATGCATTGAATGCAAGGACTGCCCTGCCGCAAAGTTACATGAACCCCAGACACCCTGGATGGCCACATAAAAGCAAAGTTTCCATTATTATAATTTTTTGAAGTCACATAAAAATTGCCCATGAAGTGAATACAAGGCCTGCCCCAAATTTGCACGCACTCCAATCACCCAAGGAAGAAATGTGGAGGATGGCCTCCGAAAAATGTTTTCCCAGTTTAAACGAGCAGAAATTTTAGAAGTTATATTTTGCAGAAATATGGCGGACGAGTCATTGGATGAAGTGATCAGGAAAAGGGCATGGTGACGGCAGGATTGGGAACGTACAGGATTAATAACAGCTGGGGCTATGGGAGGTATGAGATTCAGGATCCCGCCTACAATGATTAGTCGTTTACCCACCCACAATTAACAGAATGTGTTTGATGCCCGTCAGAAGATCAGTGTAACAGATGCGCGTCGGAAGCTTGGCATAAAAGATGCCTGTGATAAATAGGTTGCCAAAGACGCAGGTGTCTAAAAAAGGGTAAAAGTTCAAGATGCTGGTGAGATGCTTAATTCTAGGAAGCAGCAGATCAGTTTTGGAGGAAAACTAAACAAAGTGATGGATGCTCGTTTAAAACTAATTTTCAAGCGGAGTGCATCGGCCGTTTTTTATCATCACACCCATGGCACAAGCTTCTTCATCTTCACCCATACATCTTACCAAGAATATCCAAATGTGACATCCTAAAAAGAATGTTTCCAGTGTTACAAACACTATTAAAGGGATCCAAGAAGTATCGTTTCTCCTTGCGGAGAGTGACATGATAAGCATGTCGAGGTGAGGAGACTTATGCTACTTTCACACTAGCGTCGTGCACTGCACTTCGCTATGCGACGTTGCAGCGCACCGACGCATAGTGTGGAAGCGCCGCACAACGGGGGCAGCGGATGCTGTTTTACATCGCATCCGCTGCCCCATTGTGATGTGCGGGGAGGCGGGGGCGGAGTTCCGGCCGCGCATGTGCGGTTGGAAAAGACGCTATCGACGCACAAAAAAATGTTACATGCAACGTTTTTTTGTGCCGACGGTCCGACGCAACCGCCGCACGACGGATGCGACGTGTCGCAATGCGTCGCTAATGCAAGTCAATGGAGAAAAAACGCATCCTGCAAGCACTTTTGCAGGATGCGTTTTTTCTCCAAAACGACGCATTGCGACGGAGGCCAAACGACGCTAGTGTGAAAGTAGCCTAAAAGCCGCAATGCTCCTCTGGGAAATATGCAAATTGTTTCTTCAGAGAGGAAGAGGACTAGAACTCTATTGTCAGCTATAGGAAGTAGCAATCCTAACAGTCAATGTCGACCCTTTAACGAGCCTTGTCACATGACTTAGGATAATAGCCAAACCAGAATCTCCCAAGTCATGTGACAAGGCTCGTTAAAGGGTCGACATTGACTGTTAGGATTGCTACTTCCTATAGCTGACAATAGAGTTCTAGTCCTCTTCCTCTCTGAAGAGACAATTTGCAAACACTGTTAAAAGAATGGCAATAAACATAGTTAACCACGACCCTGGGAAACAACAGATTTACTATTGACAAGATAGGGATGATGGTGGTATTGATGACAACTTTGAACTTTCCAACGTCCTCACCAAGAAGATAAAGATCACAGCTTCAAACAATGTGCAAAAAAGGCTGTGAATGTCTTGAAAATCTTTTTCTCTTGTGCAAACTTTACCTCTTACTAAAGTGGTACAGAATGATGCATACACAGATCCCATGTCTACTCAGCACGAGACACCTTTATTGCACACAAAGGCTCTAACCAATGTGCCACGGACACTTGTCACAAAGGAGGCCAGTTCATCAGTAGGGCCCACTCCAAAAGAGTCTGTCTTTAGCCCTTTAGAAGGCCAAAAAATTACCATTTCTAATTTGCATCAAAGAGTCACAGAGGAAGATAGCATGGAGATTTTCTGTGTATGTGGTGCCTTGTTGTTGAGTTCCTGAGTTGCAGAGGTTGTGTTTGTAAGAAAGGAAGATGCAGTTGGTGTCTACAAAAAATACAACAACCGATACCTATATAGACAACCAATGAAATGCAATCTTCCTGTAAATGGTAGTGTGATAACATCAGAACAGCCCATACTTGTAATATTAAGTGACACCCCATCAAAGAAGGAAGGTGAATCTAGAAGAAACACAACCTCCTCCTCCTTCAGTGTTAAGGTACCGTCACATTAAGCGACGCTGCAGCGATAGCGACAGCGATGCCGATCGCTGCAGCGTCGCTGTTTGGTCGCTGGAGAGCTGTCACACAGACCGCTCTCCAGCGACCAACGATGCCGAGGTCCCCGGGTAACCAGGGTAAGCATCGGGTTGCTAAGCGCAGGGCCGCGCTTAGTAACCCGATGTTTACCCTGGTTACCAGCGTAAAAGTTAAAAAAACAAACAGCACATACTCACCAGCGCGTCCCCCAGCCTCTGCTTCCTGACACTGACTGAGCTCCGGCCCTAACAGCACAGCGGTGACGTCACCGCTGTGCTTTCACTTTCAGTTTAGGGCCGGCGCTCAGTCAGCGTCAGGAAGCAGAGGCTGGGGGGACGCGCTGGTGAGTATGTACTGTTTGTTTTTTTAACGTTTACGCTGGTAACCAGGGTAAACATCGGGTTACTAAGCGCGGCCCTGCGCTTAGTAACCCGATGTTTACCCTGGTTACCAGTGTAAAATATCGCTGGTATCCTTGCTTTTGCTGTCAAACACGGCGATACACGGCGACCTAGCGACCAAATAAAGTGCAGACCTTCTAGCAGCGACCAGCAATTTCACAGCGGGATCCAGATCGCTGCTGCGTGTCAAATACAGCGATATCGCTATCCAGGTCGCTGCAACGTCACGGATCGCTGGCGATATCGCCTAGTGTGATGGTACCTTTACTTAAAATCCTACAGCTGAGGTTGATCTTGATACTATCTTAAAAGCACTCTTTAAATCCTCAGGGTAATCATCAGTCATCCAACCACCTGCATTTCAGATTAAGCTCTGATGACACCAACACAACTTGGAGACTGTAATAAGAGAGATTCCCAATTGACATTTGGGTCCAGAGACAACTTTATATAAAAAAACCTTCAGTTTTCTATTTGGTTTTTGTTTAGCGCTGATGATCAACAGCCGTGTACTGTAAAATCACAGCAGGAGCCAACAGGATAGAAGAGATGGATTACATATTAAAATAGAATAGATAGATATACAGATGTCTGTGACAAATACAAGTAGTTCAGTGGGTGTGCAGCTTACTGTACATGTATTTAACCCCTTCATGACCTTGGGATTTTCCGTTTTTCCATGTTCGTTTTTCGCTCCCCTCCTTCACAGAGCCATAACTTTTTTATTTTTCCGTCAATATGGCCATGTGAGGGCTTATTTTTTGCGAAACAAGTTGTACTTTTGAACGACATCATTGGTTTTAGCATGTCGTGTACTAGAAAACGGGAAAAAAATTCCAAGTGTGGCGAAATTGCAAAAAAAATGCAGTCCCACACTTGTTTTTTGCTTGGCTTTTTTGCTAGGTTCACTAAATGCTAAAACTGACCTGCCATTATGATTCTCCAGGTCATTATGAGTTCATAGACACCAAACATGTCTAGGTTATTTTTTATCTAAGTGGTGAAAAAAAATTCAAAACTTTGCTAAAAAAAATTGCACCATTTTCCGAAACCCGTAGCGTCTCCATTTTTCATGATCTGGGGTCGGTTGAGGGCTTATTTTTTGTGTGCCAAGCTGGCGTTTTTAATGATACCATTTTGGTGCAGATACGTTCTTTTGATCGCCCGTTATTGCATTTTAATGCAATGTCGCGGCGACCAAAAAAACATAATTCTGGTGTTTCGAATTTGTTTCTCGCTACGCTGTTTAGCAATCAGGTTAATGCTTTTTTTCTTTGATAGATTGGGCGATTCTGAACGCGGCAATACCAAATATGTGTAGGTTTGATTTTTTTTATTGATTTATTTTGAATGGGGCAAAAGGGGGGTGATTTAAACTTTTTTATTTTTTTTTATTTTTTTCACATTTTTTTTTACTTTTGCCATGCTTCAATAGCCTCCATAGGAGGCTAGAAGCTGGCACAACTCGATCGCCTCTGCTACATAGCAGCGATCATCAGATCACTGCTATGCAGCAGAAATGCAGGTGTGCTATGAGCGCCGACCACAGGGTGGCGCTCATAGCTACCGGGGATCAGTAACTATAGAGGTCTCAAGGACCTCTATGGTTACTATAGAGAAGCATCGCTGATCCCCGATCATGTGACGGGGGTCGGCGATGCGCTCATTTCCGGCCACCTGGCCGGAAGCGCTGGTTAAATGCCGCTGTCTGCGTTTGACAGCGGCATTTAACTAGTTAATAGTGGCGGGTGAATCGCGATTTCACCCACCGCTATTGCGGGCACATGTCAGCTGTTCAAAACAGCTGACATTTACCGCCTTTGATGCGGGCTCAGCGCCGGAGCCCTGCATCAAAGAGGGGGATTTGACCTCGGACGTACTATCCCATCCGAGGTCAGAAAGGGGTTAATAAAAAATTATTTTTCTGAAAGAAATGGCGTTGAATTGCCGTTTTTTCTTCTATCTATATATGTAATATATACATATATGCATGTTTGTGTCACTGACATCTATATATGTATTGCATGTATATATATATCTATTCTAACCTGTCACTCTGTGATTTTACTGTATGTGGCAGATGAATTGCCAGCTTTTCAAAGGACAGCAGTGTGTAAAAACCAGACAGCACTAGCATGGTCCGAGTGCAATTTGTTTTCTCGCAACCATAGGCTTGCATTGGCGAGTCTCGGTTGAGGTTCGGTGCCAAACGCAGCATGTTGCGATTTTACAAGAACGCCGAATATGGCTTAGAAAATAAATGGTGATGTAAGCTGCCCCATAGATTAACACTGAGCTGAGTGTTATCCAATATTTTCTTGCATAGTGCTCGGCCGTATTCTACGGTAGTGTGACGCCGACCTAACACCTAAGTACATGTTTAAAAAAAGTCTGCATATTTCCCACCCTTCCTTTGTCTTTATCTTTTTCCCTTGAAATATTATTTGTTATATTATTAAAAATTCTATAAAAACTATGGGGAAAAAAGTCTCCATAAACTTTGCATTTTAAATGCTAATTAGCCCGTTGACTAATGGATGTGGTGCTTGTTTCCCCAAACTAGTGGTCCCTCAGCATGTTATCACGCCCCCGTGGGTGTGATAACATAATCTTGTAGATTGCCAGCCTTCCTGAGCAGGGTCTTCTCTCTTCCTGTACCATTTGGTGACTTGTATTGTTCAATATTAGTGATGGGCGAACCCCCCGATGATCGGGAGGTTCGCCAGAGTTTTTTTTTTGTAAAGTTCAAGTTCGTGGCCAGAGACTTACCGCTCAATAACTTCCGGCGGTATTCACTGCACTCGGCAGTCTTCGGCTTTTTCCGGCACGAACACTGCCGGAAAAAGCCGAAGACTGCCGAGTGCAGTGAATACCGCAGGAAGTTAATGAGTATCCGAGGGACGGGAGGACATGTCGCTGGACAGGTAAGTATAATAATAATGTTTACTTTTAATTTTATCCTTTTACAGGCCCTGGACCGCAACTGGACCCGAGCTGCAACACGGGTTTCCCATGGAAACCCGTGTTCGGGACCTTGTGACCGAACACATAGGTATGGGGGGCCAAAATTTTACAATTCAGGTTCATCCATCCCCATTCAAGATTATTGTACTTGTTTTTTCCTATGTACACCCCTTTTCACATGTAAAGTGCCATGGAATAAATAGTGCTATAATATTAAATAATAATAATAATTTGCAAGAGCTGGCATCATCGCCAGCACTCTGCAAAACTCCCCCACACATGCGGCTTTCTTCACCCACATTATTGCTCCTTTGAAGCCGGGTGTCTGCTCCCGGCTTCAGAGGTGCACTGCGCATGTCAGAAAGTGAAAAAGATGTCTTCCACACTTCCGGATATGCGCAGTGTGCCAGGAAACATACACCCGGCTTCAAAGGAGCAATGATGTGGGTGAAGAAAGCTGCATAAAAGGCACTTGATGCCTGTACTCATAGAAGGGCATACCTATAGCCTGCACCCCTATATGTACCCGCACGTATAGCCTTTCCCCACATATGTACCCCCACACGTAGCCTGCAACCCATATGTATCCTCACACATAACCTGCACCCCCCATATGTACACCCACATGTAGCCTGCACCCCCATATATACCCGAACACATAGCCTGCACCCCCATCTGTAGCCCACATTTATCCTGCACCCCACATATGTACCCCCACACGTAGACTGCAGCCATCTGTACCCCCACATGTATCCTGCACCCCCATAGGTACCCCAACACAGAGCCTGCACCCCCTTATGGACCCCCTCAAGTAGCCAGCACCCCCACTTAACCTGCATCCCCAGTTGTATCCCCACATGTAGCCTTCACCCCATATGTACCCCCACAAGTAGCCTAGACCCCCACAAGTAGCCTGCACCCGTATGTACCCCAACACATAGCCTGCATCCCCCATCTATACCCCCACACATGGCCTGCACCCCTTATATGTACCACCACAGATAGACTGCACCCATCTGTACCCCCACATGTATCCTGCACCCTCCCTATGTACCCCCATATGTAGCCTGCACCTCTAAATGTGCACTCCCCATATGTACCCTCACACGTAGACTGCACCCTCACATGTACCCCCATACATAGCCTGCACCTCTAAATGTACCCCACACATAGCCTGAAGCCTGCACCCCACCATATGAACCCCCACACAGCCTGCACCCCCACACGTAGCCTTCACCCCAATATATACCCCCACAAGTAGCCTGCACCCCATATGTACCCCAACGCATAGCCTGCACCCCTATATGTATCCCAACACGTAGCCTCCAGCCTCCATATGTACCCACACACATGGCCTACACCCCCACACGTACCCTGCCCCCTATATGTACCACCACAGAAAATAGCCTGCATCCCCCATCTGTACCCCTACATGTACCCTGCACCCCTCATATGTATCCTCACACGTAGCCTGCAACCCCATATGTACCCCCACACGTAGCCTGCACCCCCATATGTACCCCCACACGTAGCCTGCACCCCCATATGTTCATAAGAAAAAGAACCACTGTATGATATGTACACTACCAATATAATAATAAAAAGGAAAACTTTATTAACACACATGAGTAAGTTAAAAAGATGAATAAAACCATCTCGATCCCCCCATGAAATATATAATGCCACAAGGACACAATCCCCTAGTAGATCAAAAATCATAGGCGAACACAACAACAAAATCCAATCAATATAGTGGTCAAAATACCAGGTAAATAGGCAAATACAGTACAAATCCCTTTTAAATGTACATAGCAAAATCATGTAATTATCTTGGCAACACACTCAAATGTTGGGCAAAACAATATCTCATGAAAAGATATGAGGAACAACCCAGTCCCACTGATGACCTGAATGCCCATGCAGAGAATAAGAAAAAGTAGTGACAGAGGGAACAATTAGAGGCAACCTAGACTAGATACCGTAAATTCAGCGATCTTATAAATAGAAGAATCTATGTAGCTGTAGAATGGCAGATACTGTACTGATCAAGGAACATGCCTCTGACTGCGGAGCCCCTATGGGGAAGCTAGTAGGAAACACTGTGCAGTGCCCGAGTCAGTACCTTCCTCTTTCTCCCCGGGTGACCCCTGGAAGCTGTGGTCCCACCCTCCCTCCCTTACATATTCATTGATGCTTTGTGCTGTTAGTATAAAGGTGAAATTTATAATATTTGAAATAATAAAAACAGGATTATTATCATTAATTTTATAAGTCACAGCGGAAGTGTAGAGAGGGGCAAAGGCTCGTAACCGCTCATTGGCTGCCGGCCTGTCGGTCGCAGACTGGGCCTTCGGCTGTGAGCCCGTTGCAAAATGTAATTGTCCCTCTCTGCTTGCTAAATTAATAAACTGTGACCGACCTGTTTAACCCATCTCAGCCTGTTTGTGTTGTCTTTACGGGATTGGTGGGAGGGGGGAATGGCACTGTTTACGACACACGGGTCTCCGCAGTCCTGAACAGCAGCAGTCAAAGCAAGACAGAAACCCTCATAGAAACACGACAACGGCGTTGGCCGGACCTACTGAAGTGAACCCTGCATGTAGAATGTAGCAATGAGAGGCTGCCTGGTACCCGTCCACGATGGGGAACAAGAAAGGGAAGGAGGGAGGGAAACGGGAAAGGGATTGGGGGAACAAAAAAGGGAAGGAGGGGGGAACAAGAAAGGGAAGGGGGGGAACAAGAAAGAGAAGGAATTGGGAACAAGAAAGAGAAGAGGGAGGGAACAAGAAAGGGAAGGGGGGACAAGAAAGGGAAGGAGGGGGGGAACAAGAAAGAGAAGGAGGGGGAACAAGAAAGAGAAGGAGGGGGGACAAGAAAGAGAAGAGGGAGGAAACAAGAAAGGGAAGGGGGGGACAAGAAAGGGAAGGAGGGGGGGACAAGAAAAATAAGAGGGAGGGAACAAGAAAGGGAAGGAGGGGGGAAAAAGAAAGAGAAGAGGGAGGGAACAAGAAAGGGAAGGAGGGGTGTTGTGTATCCGCTTTTTGGGCTCCCCTGGTGGTTGCTGGTGGTACTGGTGACTTGTTTGCACTTTGCTTCTTCTGTTCACCTGCTTCCATCAGTGTTTGGGAGTTTCCTATTTAGCCTTGCTCTCCAGTCATTTCCTTGCCGGTCATCATTGTAACCAGAGCCTTTGGTTGCATGTTCCTGCTACTAGTCTGCTGATCAGCTAAGTGGACTTTGTCCTTTTGTTTTGTACCTTTTGTCCAGTTTGCAGTTTTTGTAATTCTCTGTAGCTGGAAGCTCTTGCGGGCTGAAATTGCCACTCCTGTGTCATGAGTTGACACAGGAGTCTTAAAGTAATTTCAGGATGGTTTTTGAAAGGGTTTTCAGTTGACCGTGAAGTCCTCTTTTGTATCCTTCTGCTATCTAGTAAGTGGACCTCTCTTTGCTAAATCTACTTTCATACTGTGTATGTCTTTTCCTCTTAATTCACCGTTATTACATGTGGGGGGCTGCTATCATCTTTTGGGGTATTTCCCTAGAGGTAAGCCAGGTCTGTTTCTTCCTCTACCAGGCGTAGTTAGTCCTCCGGCTGGCGCGTGGCATATAGGAAGCCGTAGGTATGCTCCCTGGCTACTGTTAGTTGTGTGGTAGATTTAGCTCACGGTCAACTCGAGTTTCCATCACCCGAGAGCTCGTTCGTTACTTATGTGTTTTTTACGTTCCCTTGCCATTGGGAACCATGACAGTATGACCGGCCAACAAAGTGTTAATTGTTTGGGCTGAAGCAGGAGAAAAAGAAGGGTTGAAGGGAAATTTTTTTTTTTTCTTTCCCTCAGAGTTTTGCTGCCTAGCCCTTAATTGCTGTCTAGCTGCTTCTTACCTCCTCTTAACCTTTGAATGGCTCTGACCTTAGCTGTTTAACATGGATGTCCAGAGTTTGGCTGCAGGTTTAAATAATCTTGCTACGAAGGTTCAAAATTTACAAGATTTTGTTATACATGCTCCTATTTCTGAACCTAAAATCCCTACACCAGAGGTGTTTTCCGGAGATAGATCTCGGTTTTTGAATTTCAAATATAATTGTAAATTATTCCTTTCTCTCAGACCTCACTCCTCAGGAGATCCTGTCCAGCAGGTTAAGATTGTAATCTCTTTGCTGCGAGGTGACCCTCAAAATTGGGCATTTTCATTGGCACCAGGGGATCCTGCGTTGCTCAATGTGGATGCATTTTTCCTGGCTTTAGGGTTGCTTTATGAGGAACCTAATTTGGAGATTCAAGCTGAAAAAGCTTTGATAGCCCTATCTCAAGGGCAAGATGAAGCGGAGATATACTGCCAAAAATTTCGTAGGTGGTCTGTGCTTACTCAGTGGAATGAGTGCGCCTTAGCGGCAAATTTCAGAGAGGGCCTTTCTGATGCCGTTAAAGATGTTATGGTCGGGTTCCCTGCGCCTACAGGTCTGAATGAGTCCATGACAATGGCAATTCAGATTGATCGGCGTTTGCGGGAGCGCAAACCCGTGCACCATTTGGCGGTATCTTCTGAAGAGACGCCAGAGAAAATGCAATGTGACAGAGTTATGTCCAGAAGCGAGCGGCAGAATTATAGGCGTAAAAATGGGTTATGCTTCTATTGTGGTGATTCTGCTCATGTTATATCGGCATGCTCTAAGCGTACTAGGAAGGTTGACAAGTCCATTTCAATTGGCACTTTACAGTCCAAATTTATTTTGTCTGTAACCTTGATTTGTTCATTATCAGTTATTACCGTGGATGCCTATGTGGACTCGGGCGCCGCTCTGAGTCTTATGGACTGGTCCTTTGCCAGGCGCTGTGGGTTTGATTTAGAGCCTCTGGAAGTCCCTATACCTCTGAAGGGTATTGATTCTACACCTTTGGCTTGTAATAAACCACAGTTCTGGACGCAAGTGACTATGCGTATGACTCCAGACCATCAGGAGGTGATTCGCTTCCTTGTGTTGTACAATTTACATGATGTTTTGGTGCTTGGATTACCATGGTTACAGTCTCATAACCCAGTCCTTGACTGGAAGGCTATGTCTGTGTTAAGCTGGGGATGTCGGGGGGCTCATGGGGACACTCCTATGGTGTCCATTTCGTCATCTATTCCATCTGAGATTCCGGCATTTTTGTCTGATTATCGTGATATTTTTGAAGAGCCTAAGATTGGTTCACTCCCTCCTCACAGGGATTGTGATTGCGCCATAGATCTGATTCCTGGCAGTAAATTTCCAAAGGGTCGTTTGTTTAACCTATCTGTACCTGAACATGCTGCTATGCGCGAGTATATTAAGGAGTCCCTGGAAAAGGGACATATTCGTCCTTCTTCATCACCTTTAGGAGCCGTTTTTTTCTTTGTCTCTAAAAAGGATGGCTCTTTGAGGCCTTGTATTGATTATCGTCTCCTGAATAAAATTACAGTCAAATATCAGTATCCGTTGCCTTTGCTGACTGATTTGTTCGCTCGCATAAGGGGGGCTAAGTGGTTCTCTAAGATTGATCTTTGTGGGGCGTATAATTTGGTGCGAATTAAGCAGGGGGATGAGTGGAAGACCGCATTTAATACGCCTGAGGGCCATTTTGAGTATTTAGTAATGCCTTTCGGCCTTTCTAATGCACCTTCTGTCTTTCAGTCCTTAATGCATGATATTTTCCGGGAATATTTGGATAAATTTATGATTGTGTACTTGGATGATATTTTGATTTTTTCTGATGACTGGGAGTCTCATGTTCAGCAGGTCAGGAGGGTTTTTCAGGTTTTGCGGGAGAATTCTTTGTGTGTAAAGGGTTCAAAGTGTGTTTTTGGGGTTCAAAAAATTTCATTTTTGGGGTATATTTTTTCCCCTTCTTCTATTGAGATGGACCCTGTCAAGGTTCGGGCTATTTACGACTGGACGCAGCCTACTTCTCTGAAGAGTCTCCAGAAATTCTTGGGCTTTGCTAATTTTTATCGTCGATTTATAGCTGGTTTTTCTGGCGTTGCTAAACCTCTGACGGATTTGACTAAAAAGGGTGCTGATGTTGCCAATTGGTCCCCTGCTGCCGTGGAGGCCTTTCGGGAGCTTAAGTGCCGCTTTTTGTCTGCCCCTGTGTTGCGCCAGCCTGATGTTTCTCTTCCCTTTCAGGTTGAGGTCGATGCTTCCGAGATCGGAGCGGGGGCGGTTTTGTCGCAGAAAAGTTCCGACTGCTCAGTGATGAGACCTTGTGCGTTCTTTTCGCGAAAATTTTCGGCCGCCGAGCGAAACTATGATGTTGGTAATCGGGAGCTTTTGGCCATGAAGTGGGCATTTGAGGAGTGGCGTCATTGGCTTGAGGGTGCCAGACATCAGGTGGTAGTTTTGACTGATCACAAGAATTTAATTTATTTGGAGTCTGCCAGGCGCCTGAATCCTAGACAGGCACGTTGGTCGTTGTTCTTTTCCCGGTTTAATTTTGTGGTCTCGTACTTACCGGGTTCTAGGAATGTGAAAGCAGATGCTCTTTCTAGGAGTTTTGAGCCTGACTCTCCTGGGAATTCTGAACCTGCTGGTGTCCTTAAGGATGGAGTGGTTTTGTCTGCTGTCTCTCCAGATTTGCGACGTGCTTTGCAAGAATTTCAGGCGGATAGACCTGATCGTTGTCCGTCTGGTAGACTGTTTGTTCCTGACGAGTGGACCACTAGAGTCATCTCGGAAGTTCATTCTTCTACTCTGGCAGGTCATCCGGGAATTTTTGGCACCAGAGATTTGGTGGCTACATCCTTCTGGTGGCCTTCCCTGTCTCGAGATGTGCGTGTTTTTGTGCAGTCTTGCGATGTGTGTGCTCGGGCCAAGCCTTGTTGTTCTAGGGCTAGTGGGTTGTTGTTGCCCTTGCCTATTCCGAAGAGGCCTTGGACGCACATCTCTATGGACTTTATCTCGGATCTCCCTGTTTCTCAGAAGATGTCTGTCATCTGGGTGGTGTGTGACCGTTTTTCTAAAATGGTTCATTTGGTGCCATTGCCTAAGTTGCCTTCCTCATCTGAGTTGGTCCCTCTGTTTTTTCAAAATGTGGTTCGCTTGCATGGTATTCCGGAAAACATCGTTTCTGACAGGGGTACCCAGTTCGTGTCTAGATTTTGGCGGGCAGTCTGTGCCAGGTTGGGCATTGAATTGTCCTTTTCGTCTGCATTCCATCCTCAGACCAATGGCCAGACGGAGCGAACTAATCAAACTTTGGAGACTTATTTGAGGTGTTTTGTGTCTGCGGATCAGGATGATTGGGTTGCCTTTCTGCCGTTGGCGGAGTTTGCTCTTAATAATCGGGCTAGTTCTGCCACTTTGGTTTCTCCTTTCTTTTGCAATTCAGGGTTTCATCCGCGTTTTTCATCTGGTCAGGTTGAATCTTCGGATTGTCCTGGAGTGGATGCGGTGGTGGATCGGTTGCATCGGATTTGGGGACAAGTGGTGGATAATTTGGAATTGTCCCAGGAGAGGACTCAGCAGTTTGCTAACCGTCGTCGTCG
Organism: Ranitomeya variabilis; assembly: GCF_051348905.1. NCBI lineage: Eukaryota > Metazoa > Chordata > Amphibia > Anura > Dendrobatidae > Ranitomeya > Ranitomeya variabilis. Next base: position 222,168,124 of record NC_135233.1, read on the forward strand.
TGTTGGTCCCCACCTTCGCGTTGGGGACTTGGTGTGGTTGTCTTCCCGTTTTGTCCCTTTGAGAGTTTCTTCTCCCAAATTTAAGCCTCGGTTCATCGGTCCTTATAGGATTTTGGAGATTCTTAACCCTGTTTCCTTTCGTTTGGACCTCCCGGCATCTTTCGCTATCCATAATGTGATCCATCGGTCGTTGTTGCGGAGATATGAGGTACCGGTGGTTCCTTCTACTGAACCTCCTGCTCCTGTGCTGGTGGAGGGTGAATTGGAGTACGTCGTGGAGAAGATCTTGGACTCCCGTATTTCCAGACGGAGACTTCAATATCTGGTTAAATGGAAAGGCTATGGTCAGGAAGATAATTCTTGGGTAACTGCCTCTGATGTTCATGCCTCGGATTTGGTTCGTGCCTTTCATAGGGCTCATCCAGATCGCCCTGGCGGTTCTTGTGAGGGTTCGGTGCCCCCTCCTTAAGGGGAGGGTACTGTTGTGTATCCGCTTTTTGGGCTCCCCTGGTGGTTGCTGGTGGTACTGGTGACTTGTTTGCACTTTGCTTCTTCTGTTCACCTGCTTCCATCAGTGTTTGGGAGTTTCCTATTTAGCCTTGCTCTCCAGTCATTTCCTTGCCGGTCATCATTGTAACCAGAGCCTTCGGTTGCATGTTCCTGCTACTAGTCTGCTGATCAGCTAAGTGGACTTTGTCCTTTTGTTTTGTACCTTTTGTCCAGTTTGCAGTTTTTGTAATTCTCTGTAGCTGGAAGCTCTTGCGGGCTGAAATTGCCACTCCTGTGTCATGAGTTGACACAGGAGTCTTAAAGTAATTTCAGGATGGTTTTTGAAAGGGTTTTCAGTTGACCGTGAAGTCCTCTTTTGTATCCTTCTGCTATCTAGTAAGTGGACCTCTCTTTGCTAAATCTACTTTCATACTGTGTATGTCTTTTCCTCTTAATTCACCGTTATTACATGTGGGGGGCTGCTATCATCTTTTGGGGTATTTCCCTAGAGGTAAGCCAGGTCTGTTTCTTCCTCTACCAGGCGTAGTTAGTCCTCCGGCTGGCGCGTGGCATATAGGAAGCCGTAGGTATGCTCCCTGGCTACTGTTAGTTGTGTGGTAGATTTAGCTCACGGTCAACTCGAGTTTCCATCACCCGAGAGCTCGTTCGTTACTTATGTGTTTTTTACGTTCCCTTGCCATTGGGAACCATGACAGAGGGGGTAACAAGAAAGAGAAGAGGGAGGGAACAAGAAAGGGAAGAAGGGGGGAACAAGAAAGGGAAGGAGGGGGAACAAGAAAGGGAAGGAGGGGGGAACAAGAAAGGGAAGGAGGGGGGAACAGGAAAGAGGGAGGGAACAAGAAAGAGAAGGTGGGAACAAGAAAGGGAAGGAGGGAACAAGAAAGGGAAGGAGGGGGGGAACCACCATATGTACCCCAACACAGAGCCTCCACCCCCACACAGAGCCTGTACCCCCACAAGTAGCCTGCACCCCACACGTAACCTGCATTCCCACATGCACCCTCACAAGTAGACTGCACACCCATGTACCCCACACGTATCCTGCACCCCCCACACACATATCCTGCACCCCCCACACATAGCCTGCACCCTCACAAGTAGCCTGCACCCCCACACGTAACCTGCATCCCCATTTGTACCCCACACATAACCTGTAATACCACAGCCTGCACCCATCTGTACCACCACATGTAGCCTGCACCCTCCATATGTACCCCCACATGTAGCCTACACCCCCATATGTATCCCAACACAGAGCCTGCACCCCCACACGGAGCCAGCACCCCCGTACCCCCACATGTAGCCTGAATCCCCATATGCACCCTCACAAGTAGTCTGCACCCACACACAGCCTGTACCCTCACAAAAAGCCTGCACCCTCCATCTGTACCTCCACATGAAGACTGTATGCCTCATGGGTACCCCCACATGTAGCCTGCATCCCCATATGTACCCTCACAAGTAGTCTGCACCCCCACACACAGCCTGCACCCCCATCTGTACATCACATGTAGCCTGCAACCCCACAAGAAGCCTGCACCCCCCATCTTTACATCCACATGTAGCCTGCACCCCCCATAGGTACCCACACACGTAGCCAGCACCCCCATATGTATCCCAACACATAGCCTCCACCCCCACACGAAGCCTACACCCCCATATGTAACCCCACACATAGCCTGCACCACCACACACAGCCTGCATGCCCCATCAGTACCCCGACATGTAGCCTGCACCCCCCATCTGGATTCCCACATGTAGCATGCACCCCCATATGTACCCCCACACAAAGCCTCCGCCCCCACATGGAGCTTGAACCCCCATATGCTCCCCCACAAGTAACCTGCACCCCCACATTTAGCCTTCACACCCATATGTACCCTAACACATAGCCTGCAAACCCCACACATAGCCTGCACCCCCGTATGTACCCCCACATGTAGCCTGCACCCCCACACAAAGCCTCCACTCCCATACAGAGCCTGCACCCCTATATGTAGCCTGCACCCACCTTATATACCCTCACACGTAGCCTGTATGCCCACACATAGCTTGCACCCCCACACACAACCTGCACCTATCTGTACCCACACATGTAGCCTACACCCCCATATGTACCCCCACATGTAGTCTGCACCCCCTAGCTTGAACCCCCACACAGTCTGCACCCATCTGTACCCCCACATGTAGCCTGCATCCCCCATATGTAACCCCCACACATACCCGGGGTTACCTCTCAGGAGCTCCTGCTCCATAGGCTGACTCCTTGTCAGTCCTGGCTTCGCCAACACAGAAGCCATCCCAGGCTCTGCAGGTACATGGTCTCACAGGTGCTTCCAGGAAGTCTCCACTCACAGGAGCTTCCAACACCGACCATCCTCTTTCAGGACCTACAACACAGACCATTCAGGTCCAAACACTCATCATATGACCAGACCTCAATCACATTATATGGTTGTAACCACCCCCCATGGATGAGCGGTGCATGTGTGGTTAGCCAATTCCCTCCCAGCTCTTTGACTAACCCTATAAGCCCCCTTATAAGTAAACACAACAAACACTTGTGGAACTATAAGTCCCAGCATAACCATATCCTTTTTGGCTTACAGTGCAGAGAACCTCTGCGACACAAACCGGCCATTTACAATAATGCCAGTCCCTTATTCACCATCATAATTATGCCTCCAAGACCATCCTGAAGCGCACACACAGCGCCCCCAGGCTGTTACATGGGTCACTGCATCTCACCACATTTAGCTTACACCCCCATTTGTATCTCCACATGTAGCTTGCACGTCCAATTGTATTCCCACATGTAGCCTGCACCCCCACATGTATCCCCACATATAGCTTGCACCCCCACATGTACCCTGTTCCCTAATCACCTGCCACCAGTGTCTCTTCTGCTGTTTCCTGCCTGGGAAAACATCTCACTTGCAATGTGAAGTGGTGCTCTTCTGTCCATTGTGAGGCTGTGGCTTCTGTTACAGCTAGTGGCGCTGTTTGTGCTCCCCAGAATGTGCAAGTAGACGGATGAAGTTCATAGGTGTGCATGAGCGTCACGGATTTCTGGGCCGGGTTTTCCATATGGCTGAAGGCCACAGGTTTGAGTGTGTTTAAAAGCCCTGCAGTAAGGGGTATGGGTGTGTCAGGTGTGTGAGATGCACGTCAGTGTCAGTCTGGTGTGCAGAGCAGAGGCCTGCAGAGTGCATGGAGGCATAGGCCAGCAGAGCCAGCACCTAGGGCAGCTGAATAGCCTGGCACCCGCAGCGTATACAGTGATGCAAGTCGTCCATGGTACTGGTCTTGGATGTGGACAGTCCTCTGACCGGATGTGGATGTCCTGTGCGCGAAAGAGGACTTGCATGTGTAACGATTGCAAACAGGTGGATATGGTGCCCGGCTTCTATCCGGAGGATATCCTGGACTGTGTACGGCTGTGTGAGTAAAGAGACTGTGATACAGCGATGCAGGACACCCACGAGAACTAGTCAGAGGAGGGCTGGCGTGTGTAGTGTCTGCAACATATGAGGCTGTGTGTATGGAGACAGTAATATGGCGTGCGGTCGCCCAGGGAAACTGGACAAGGGAAGGCTGGCCTGTTTAGGGACTGCAAATCTAAAGACATATGATTTGTATTGCTATGAACTGGTGTAAACTGAATACTTATAATATACACTGAAGTTATATGCATTTATGTGAATTGGACTTTAATGCTGTGAAGAAACACATTAAAAGAGACGTTTGTGTTTGAACTTTGTGGGTCACTGCCTCTTCACTATGTACAATGCTACTACAATCTTACATATGGTGGAAAGAATGCGGGCAGTGTGAACCGAGGCATACCCCAAAGCGTGCTGCATAGCATTGTGCAAAATCTGCTGGAAATTGTTTGTTCAACACAGCTTGCTGTGGCTCGGAGGGGCAATGAAGATTGAAGGCTTCTGGCGGTAACTCGGTGGGGTTACGAAGATTTGCTGTGGATCGGCGGGTCCACGAAGTCTGCGCAGCAGGAGCTGCAGTTCTGGCAGCAGCAGCAAGAGGCGCTGCAGTTGCAGCAGAGAATGTGTTTATGTACTGTGTTGGGCGCAGAACCCGAAAATGTTGAGCTACCTGCCATAGGGGTTGCCAAGTTAGGGTCAGAGTGTAATCCCGATAGGCTCCCCCTAGATGTATTGGCAGGAGAAACTGAAAATGTTGTTTTGGGTGGGGATGTCACAGGATCATACGGATGCCCTATCTCACGCCCATACGGGGTAACAACTGTTCAACCCCAACGGTATGAACGGGGGGAGGATATGTGAGGCTGTGGCTTCTGTTACAGCTAGGGGGCGCTGTTTGTGCTCCCCAGAATGTGCATGCAGACGGATGAAGTCCATAGGTGTGCATGAGAGTCACAGATTTCCGGTCCGAGTTTTCCATGTGGCTGAAGGCAACAGGTTTGTGTGTGTTTAAAAGCCCTGCAGTAAGGGGTATGGGTGTGTCAGGTGTGTGAGGTGCACGTCAGTGTCAGTCTAGCGTGTGCTGGTGTGCAGAGCAGAGGCCTGCAGAGCGCTGGCTGAGTGCATGGAGGCACAGGCCAGCAGAGCCAGCACCCAGGGCTGCTGAATAGCCTGGCACTCGCAGCATATACAGTGATGCAAGTCGTCCATGGTACTGGTCTCGGATGTGGACAGTCCTGTGCCCGGAGGTGGATGTCCTGTGCCCGAAAGAGGACTAGCATGTGTAACGACTGCAAAAACTACGACTGTGTGAGTAAAGAGACTGTGATACAGCGAAGCAGGACACCCACGAGAACTAGTCAGAGGAGGGCTGGCGTGTGTAGTGTTTGCAACATATGAGGCTGTGTGTATGGAGACAGCAATATGGCGTGCAGTCGCCCAGGGAAACTGGACAAGGGAAGTCTGGCCAGTTTAGGGACCGCAAATCTAAAGCCATATGATTTGTATTGCTATGAACTGGTGTGAACTGTACACTGATAATATACACTGAAGTATATGCATTTATGTGAATTGGACTTTAATGCTGTGAAGAAACACATTAAAAGAGACTTTTGTGTTTGAACTTTATGGGTCACTGCCGCTTCACTAAGTACGATGCTACTACAATCTTACACCATGCACACACCTCCTCCCGCAAATAAAGATGGCAGCCATCACATTAATGCCACTCCCATCGCCTTTAGCCAGAGTTATGGACCTACCAGGACTCTATTTAAATCAGACCAAAACTAAGTCCGTAGACTCTTTACATTCGTTTAGAGCTGAAATAGAAACTCTTCTTATAGATGGTACACTGCTCTCGCTACCAGATTTACAAAACAAATTCCCTGATTGTCACATTATTTTCCTCCACTATACCAGGCTCAAAAAAGCTATGGGGGCGTATTTGCAGACTGGATTCCCAGTCAGACAACTGACGGTCTTTGAATCATTACTAACCCAGATTAAACAACCGAGGGGAATCCTGGCAAAATTATATCAGCTACTTCTGACTGACTCAATCCCTGGAAGGCGGGCTTATATATTAGCATGGGAGAAAGAATTGGATATTAAGCTGAAGGATTGGGAGGTCGAACGTATATATCAAAACTCATTTGGCCCATCCAAATGCGTGAGAGTCCAAGAAAACTCATACAAGATTATTACAAGACTAGATGGTGGCCCGATTTTAACGCATCGGGTATTCTAGAATATGTATGACAGAACTTGTTCAGTAAACGTAGCATATAACAGCCCACGTAGCATATAGCACAGCCCATGTAGCATACAGCACAGCCACATAGCATATAACAGCCCACGTAGTATATAGCACAGCCACGTAGTATATAGCACAGCCACGTAGCATTTAACACAACCACATAGCATATAGCCCAGCCACGTAGCATATAATAGCCCACGTAGTATATAGCACAGCCACGTAGCATATAACACAGCCCACATAGCATATAGCACAGCCACGTAGTATATAGCACAGCCACGTAGCACATAACAGCCCACGTAGTATATAGCACAGCCACTTAGCATATAACACAGCCCATATAGCATATAGCACAGCCATGTAGCATATAACACAACATAGCATATAGCCCAGCCACATAGCATATAACAGCCCACGTAGTATATAGCACAGCCACATAGCATATAAAACAGCCCACATAGCATATAGCACAGCCACGTAGTATATAGCACAGCCACGTAGCACATAACAGCCCACGTAGTATATAGCACAGCCACGTAGTATATAACACAGCCCACATAGCATATAGCAGCCACGTAGTATATAGCACAGCCACAGAGTATATAACACAGCCCACGTAGTATATAGCACAGCCCACGTAGTATATAGCAGTGGGGGCACCATATCCCTGTTAAAAAAAATTATTAAAATAAAAAATAGTTAATATACTCACCTTCCGGCGGCCTCTGGATCCAACCCAGGAGTTAGCGATGTTCTCACCAGGTCCACTCCCAGTGATGCTTTGCGGCAATAACCCGTGATGACGTAGCATATAGCACAGCCACGTAGTATATAAAACAGCCACGTAGCATATAGCACAGCCACGTAGTATATAACACAGCCACGTAGCATATAACACAACCACATAGCATATAGACCAGCCACATAGCATAAAACAGCCCACGTAGTATATAACACAGCCATGTAGTATATGACACAGCCACGTAGTATATAGCACAGCCACGTAGTATATAGCACAGCCACGTAGCATATAGCACAGGCACGTAGTATATAACAGCCCACGTAGCATATAGCACAGCCATGTAGCATATAGAACAGCCACGTAGTATATAGCAAAGCCACGTAGTATATAGCACAGCCCACATAGCATATAGCACAGCCAAGTAGTATATAACACAGCCACGTAGTATATAGCACAGCCACATAGCATATAACACAACCACATAGCGTATAGCCCAGCCATGTAGCATATAACAGCCCACGTAGTATATAGCACAGCCACGTAGTACATAACGCAGCCACGTAGTATATAACACAGCCCACGTAGCATATAGCAGCCACATAGTATATAGCACAGCCACGGCGTATATAACACAGCCCACGTAGTATATAGCAGTGTGGGCACCATATTCCTGTTAAAAAAAATGATTAAAATAAAAAATTGTTTATACTCACCTTCCGGCAGCCCCCGGATCCAGCCCATGAGTTAGCAATGCTCTCACCAGGTCCGTTCCCAGTGATCCTTTGCAGCAATAACCAGTGATGACGTAGCGGTCTCGTGTGATCCTACGTCATCTGGGGTGATTTCGCAAAGCATTAATGGGAACGGAGCTGCCGAGAGCATGGCGATGAGGAAGGCTTCGGGGGCCGCTGGAAGGTGAGAATAGCACGATTTTTTTAATTTTTATTATTATTTATTATATCTTTTTACTATTGATGCTGCATAGGCATCAGGCCGGGCGTGACCAATCAGCGACACGGGATTTCCGTTACAGACAAACAGACGGAAATGGACCTTAGACAATTATATATATAGATGGTACACTACCCCAGTTGCAACACATTTATGGTACCCCAATATCCCCCCAACCTGTTGGAGATGTGATATAGACAAAGTGAAGTTCTTACACATATGGTGGTCTTGTGAAAAGATCAAACCGTTTTGGAGGAACACCCTGAAAAGTTATTGCTAAGATGTGCAGGCTTCCGAGACCCCTGCAACCAAACATTATCTTCCTGAATTGGTCTAGCGATATTTCACAGACCCGGCACAAATCCCTTCTGTTATTTTTAATAGCAGCGGCCAAGTTACTAATTCACCCAAAATGGCGCTCAAAGAGCTGCCCGAGCATTTCAGACTGAATGCATAAAGTTGACCAGCTTTATTATATAGAGAGATAGTGGCGTACACACCTCTCTCTCATGATAAATTTAGGGAAACCCGGGCTCCATGGTTGTTATATAGGGAAACCGAAGAATATTTGAAGTTAATGGGACACCAGACTTCCACATAGATGTGTTATTATTGTGTTCTAGAAAATGGTCTAGTAATTTGTATAAAGAATAAGTCATACTACAATGTAATAATAACTAACACTTTTCCTGACGATCTCTTGATGCCGTTAGAAATAAGTCGCCAACTCTACTTTCCTTCCTGTAGTTAGAGGACTCTTCTATCACCTCAGCGCTTTCTCTCTTCCTAAACCTCTCTACTTGCCTGTTATTATTGTAAAATATATAGAAATGTATGTGCAGCGCCCCAGAGTCCTGGTCGTTGCAGTACTGTTCCTCTGCCGCTAAGGGGGGCTATAGTACGTCTGATGGCACTGAAGGAGTTCATCTGACCAGGTATCACAGACACCAATACATTTCACAGTCTGGCCTCCAGGGGGAGCTAAGGGTTCTATTTATTAGGCCACTCCTCACAATCTGGTAAAACTGGGGGTTAGGCAGGAAGTTAGGAAGAAAGCTGACTGGGTTGGAACCAGGCAACACCTTGTGGCAGAGGGTGTTGTAGGGGAAGATTCAGAGGGGTCCCTGTCAGGGGTGGGATCCTGACAGAGGCCTAGCAACCAGAGAGAATGTTACGGGACCGCGCCTGCACGATATAGCGGCGGTACCCCAAGAAAGGACAAGAAGCGAGGTTTATTGTGCTGAGTGAGAAACGAGATCAACGCAACAAGGAGAATACCAGTAGGAGTCGTGCTGTAAGACGAGGCAACATCCTACTGAGGCGCATAACCGGTGGCCGGAACGCCGAGGAAGTATAGAGCTCCAGGCCAAACTTCAAACCTACGGCAGGACAGTCAGTTATAGGCGGGCTGTCTCACCCAATTGACCTAGGAAGACACAATGGGGGTAACAACAGGAGTGGGGCGACGCTAGAGTCCCGGAAGAGCTCCGAGCCTCCCCGTCATACGGGTGCGTCCTAACCATAAGATCTGGGGGACGTGGAAGAACATCAGAATGGAGTTGTGAGGGAACACGAGAAACAGACACAACAGTTGTGAGGACTATCCCGTGGTGCTTAGCAGGGAAGGACTACAAAACACAAGCGCTAGAAGGTAGGCACAGATTTCCACCTGCAAAGGGAACTCTGGAGGTGCCATCGGACCGGCCGGACTTGCGCAGCCCGGTTAACCGTATTCCGGATTGAGGACCCTGAAGCCTTCAGTAAAGAGGTAAAGAGACTGCAACCTGGTGTCCTCGTTATTTACCGTGACCGGCACTTCACCACACCATAACGACACCACCATCCACACCTTATCATTGTACGCCCCTCAGCAGGGTCACGGACCGGGTCTAGCCACCGTGACAACCCCAGAACAGAGACTCAGAGGCCCGGTATCGGGTACCCCTCGGCCCTGCGGCAGTGGGGGCGCTACAACTTGGCGTCACGAACAGGATCTACTTAAGCCTGAAGAATCAGGTCATGTGTGCCTTGGAACTGTGATTTATTGTGCTTGGACTGTGACTTATTGCAAAGACTGTGTATTGCCACTTGCCGCCAGAAGTTCCCGCCAAAACCGCCGCCATTACAGCGCTAAGGAGAGCGCAGGAGAAGAAGGGCGTGGAGTGGGCGTAGACAAGCTGGAGAGCGCGAAAGACAATGGCCGCCCAGTCTAAATATTTCTGCCCCTTGAGGACGTGTCCGTCAGCAGCCGAGATCCGCCTACTGATCCTCAATGGGGGGCGGAGACAACGAAAGCGAAACTGCCCACGAAGGAGAGAGCGGGAAAAGGACCAGGAAGAAGAAGTGAGCGACATGGAGGACGCCATGGCGAGCCACCCGGAGCCGGAGCGTGGGGTAGGAGCAGAGGACTCCCCCAGCTACCCGGAGGGGCACCACAACCAGGCCTCCACCGCTGATATTGACTTCCTGCAGGCCGGAGCGGATGAGCTCGGCGACCAACTCCGGCGGACGCAGCTGAGCACTGAGGCCGGGTGGAAGAAGACCTTCATCGGGAGCCTCATCAGACGTCTGTCGGCAGCCTCGTCTGGTCCGGAGCAAGAAAGAAGTTCCAGCGCTCCGAAGCCAGAAAGCAAGGCCCTGCCGGAAAGCGAGATGCTGCAAACGGAGATGACAACGCCGCAGCGCAAGGCCCTGCAACTAGCGTTCCAGACCCCAGCGGAGACGGAGCAGATCGGCACCGGACGGACCGCATCTGAAGCAGGTATGAAGAACGACCCTGCCTCGCCAGCAGAGGACTTGCTGATAGGCCCCGTCGCGGTACCCCCTCTCCCTGGCACCTATAGACTCCGGCGCCTTACACCCTGGGATCGGGCCACGGGTATGGAGCACTTCTTAAAGGCCCCGATCTTGCCGATCACCTTGCCGAGCGAGGTCTATGCGGAGCTACGGCCGCCAGAGCGAGAGTAAACCTCGATGCCATGGATATGTATATAGTTCATTTAACTGTTTGTCTTCTTGCTTGTTTCTGCTGCTACAACCCGACTTGGGTTAACTCTTAAAGGGATCCCTTTGTTTACCCGGGATCCCTTCTTCTGCTTTTTGTTTTTGTTTCCTGTTTATTCATCATTGAAAGAACTGCTGAATCATGAACAATGCATGATTACAAACTTCTTGTAAATAGTTTGCACCTTCTAAAAGGTGCTCTCTACTGGTTTTACACAAGGAAAGGACTCTTTGCGAAGACACTGGTCTAGGAACCAGCATCGGAGTCCTTACTGCGAACAGACTTGCAGCTTGAGAAGTTGCACTACCTCATAGAGACTTGGTTCCCTCTTAAAGGGAATGTTCACATATTGCACTTATGAACAGTGTTGCCTTAAGATGGTTAAATGGCAATAATGTCTTGAAAGAAGAAGTTAAATGTAACTAACTAGTTGATTGTAAGAAATGTTGGTAATGTGCTCTGAAATAAAGTCCTGTAAAGGTGAAAGCTAGAAGAAAGATGCAGCAGACCCGTAGGGGTACACATAGCGTCCTGCATACATGTCAGTAAGAAAGTAATGAAGGAAGTTTATTGTTTTATTTAATAGAAAATGTTTAATAATGTGCTACAAAATGAGGACAGGAAGTGAACCCGTAGGGGTTAGTGGTGAGTCCTCTTAGGAGCCATACAGAGATGGCTCAGTAATCCGAACTGAAAGATGGATGATATGTTCTATACTGTGTATAGTAGTAGAAAGACAGTAGGCCTGGGCAGAAAGGGGCGGTCCTGTAACAGAAAGGAGAGGCAGTAGGTCTGGAGCAGTTAGGACAGGCGGTCCTGCCGATCTAAAGAAGGAGAATGCATAAAAGTTGATTAGCCTTACAATGTTTTATAAGAAGGTCTTTAGTGGATCCAGCGAGTACATCCTTAAAGGCAATGTTAAATTATTGTTCAAAGATTTTGCACTTAGTAGAATACCCGGTTGGGTAAGGAAAGTTATTTAAAGTATTTAACTATGTTTGAAACGTTCAAGTGTCCTCACCTCCCATAAAGGGAAGCTCTGTTAAAAAGTTTACTTGTACTTGCATTTTCAAAATTGTATGTCTTTTTGCTGACATGTATTGTTGTTTTCTTCCCAGTCCAGGAGTACTGGATTTAACCGGGGGGGAGTGCAGCACCCCAGAGTCCTGGTCGTTGCAGTACTGTTGCTCCGCCGCTAAGGGGGGCTATGGTACGTCTGATGGCACTGAAGGAGTTCATCTGACCAGGTATCACAGACACCAATACATTTCACAGTCTGGCCTCCAGGGAGAGCTCAGGGTTCTATTTATTAGGCCACTCCTCACAATCTGGTAAAACTGGGGGTTAGGCAGGAAGTTAGGAAGAAAGCTGACTGGGTTGGAACCAGGCAACACCTTGTGGCAGAGGGTGTTGTAGGGGAAGATTCAGAGGGGTCCCTGTCAGGGGTGGGATCCTGACAGAGGCCTAGCAACCAGAGAGAACGTTACGGGACCGCGCCTGCACGATATAGCGGCGGTACCCCAAGAAAGGACAAGAAGCGAGGTTTATTGTGCTGAGTGAGAAACGAGATCAACGCAACAAGGAGAATACCAGTAGGAGTCGTGCTGTAAGACGAGGCAACATCCTACTGAGGCGCATAACCGGTGGCCGGAACGCCGAGGAAGTATAGAGCTCCAGGCCAAACTTCAAACCTACGGCAGGACAGTCAGTTATAGGCGGGCTGTCTCACCCAATTGACCTAGGAAGACACAAGGGGGGTAACAACAGGAGTGGGGCGACGCTAGAGTCCCGGAAGAGCTCCGAGCCTCCCCGTCATACGGGTGCGTCCTAACCATAAGATATGGGGGACGTGGAAGAACATCAGAATCGAGTTGTGAGGGAACACGAGAAACAGACACAACAGTTGTGAGGACTATCCTGTGGTGCTTAGCAGGGAAGGACTACAACACACAAGCGCTAGAAGGTAGGCACAGATTTCCACCTGCAAAGGGAACTCTGGAGGTGCCATCAGACCGGCCGGACTTGCGCAGCCCGGTTAACCGTATTCTGGATTGAGGACCCTGAAGCCTTCAGTAAAGAGGTAAAGAGACTGCAACCTGGTGTCCTCGTTATTTACCGTGACCGGCACTTCACCACACCATAACGACACCACCATCCACACCCTATCATTGTACGCCCCTCAGCAGGGTCACGGACCGGGTCTAGCCACCGTGACAACCCCAGAACAGAGACTCAGAGGCCCGGTACCGGGTACCCCTCGGCCCTGCGGCAGTGGGGGCGCTACATATGTACAGAAATGTAAGCCTTTCAGACAATGGTTTCGTGGAGGGCAGAGACATACGTTTTTCAAAGTCTGAATTTGTGATTTTTAACACGGAGAAGTTTGTAACGAATTATGATGTGATAAACACCTGTGTCATTTAACTGAGTTATGAATAACAGAAGAATCATTTTCTAACACTTAAATGTAATAGTTCATACATTCCATATTGTTAATTTGCTTGTTTGCATCAAAAAATTCAATAAAAAGATGTTTTAAAACTAAAGATGGCAGTTTTCATACTTAGTCCAGCGGATGTAAGAAGAAATTGAAATATAAAAAAACAAACTTTTTTTCCTTCATGGCGGCGCCGCCCCTGGCGTAGTGGCATATATGACCATGCACAGCAGCAAGTTATAGGTGCAGAGACCCTGATACCAGTTGTCAGATTACCGTACATAGCAAAAACTTACTGACACATTGTCTTTAATGAGCTGATCTTGGAGGTGCTGGGAATCGGTCCCCACCCACAGATCCAATACTGGTAAGATATATCACATATTTTAGAACCTCAGAAAAACCACTTGAAGGGAATGTGTCATCAATCAGAAAGAGGATTTTGGGTGCTCACCGTAAAATCTATTTCTCAGAGCCTTCACTGGAGGACACAGAAGACCATGGGTGTATGCTGCTGCCACTAGGAGGCTGACAAAAAGCAAAAAAGTCAGCTCCTCCCCAGCAGTATACACCCGACCGAGTGGCACAAAGCTAGTGAGTGAGAAAGCAGTAGGAGCGTCATGGCTGCCGAGTAAGCGGGCGGAGTACGGAAAAACGGGCGGGGCTTGCGTGCCAAGGACGGGACCATCCAAGGAGAAAGAAGAGGATTGGCTGCAGGGCAGAGCCACAGGAAAAAGAGCGCGGAGAAGCTCACGCGATCAAGGAGGAAGACGGGGGGCCTGGAAAATACAGAGTAAGCTTCAGGAAAAAGCTGGGGCCTAGATTTGAGTGTCCGGCTGGCGGGGAGATTGTAAAGTCGGGCTGGTGAGTCCTCATCCTGTCCTCAGCCCAGAAACTGTCCAATTGGATGAAAGGCAGAGAGCCCAAAGTGAGATAGGAGGGGAAGGAAGGAGGATTCCTTTGAGAAAAGTCCATAGGGAGCTTGCAGAGAATTGTACCCTATGCATAGGTGCCATATCAACAGTGGCATGGAAGAGGAAGGGGAGAGGGTCGCTGTCCAGATGTGGTCCGGACTTCTTCACAGAGTGGAAGACGGTCTCCAGGAGCCCAGGTACGAAGGGTCACTGGAATCGTTCCGTTTCCCCCTGGCACCATATCGCTATGGTGGATGACTGGGTTGGGTGGCAGGGACCTTCTCCTCCTGGCCTCCCCAAGACACTCCTGATGGTATGGTCCTACTGCGTAGAGACAAGAAAGTACGATGTGGATCAGACCACACTGTTCTCTCGGTCTCTAGGTGGGAAATCAGAGTGAGCTGTTACACTCTGCTGCTTGTAGTCACAATCTCAGCCTGAAATAAAGGAAAAAAGTAATAAAACACAACAAGGCCCTTAGGAAAAAACAGGTCTGGGAAAAGACCTGTGTCTGCCTCCTACTAATACTAAGCTAAAACTGATTAGCTCCATGCCAGTCGGTGGGTGCATCCTGCTGAGGAGGAGCTAACTTTTTTGCCTAGTGTCAGTCTCCTAGAGACAGCAGTACACACCCATGTTACATGTGTCCCCAATGAAGAGATGGAGAAATGACTTATTAATTAAATAGTTATGTTAAAAAAATGTTTTTCATATTGGAATATGTATTTAAAAGAAAAAAAAAATTGTAATCTCACACTTTTCACACTGGTCACTGTTATTTTATCCAAGAAACCAACATGTTGTCACGGGGAAACTAGATGAGCGAGAGCTAAATACCCGGGCCCCTGCAGTTTCCCTCAGACTAGGGAAATCCTGACTGACCCTCTACCTGGAGTTTACACTGATGGTGTGCATGTCCAGGCCTCGAACCTCACCCTAACTCCTGTAATAACCCTAGGCTGATACCTCCGCCCTCCACCCAGTGAAGAGGTAATATTCCAATACCCACAGATAGAACAGACAAGGATAAAGGAAAATATACACCACGCCGCAGTCACTCAGGAATACACTATAAATGTGCAGGGCAAAATAAATACAAATATAGGAAGGAGTAAATAAGACAGAGGAAAATACACCACCAGCAACGAATCTCCAAACCAGCTCTCCACTCCAGACCGAGATAACAACGCACAAGACAGAAGCTATAATCGGCGACGCCCAATGAACAGGAGAACTATTTAAAGGCCATGGGAATGGCCCAGCTTCCAATCCGAGGATCAGGTAAATTAACCCCGGAACAGCTAGACAAAATCTAGCAGACGCCAATGAGCAAATAGTGGTCAACAGCGGAATTACCGCTGTCTGTCGGACGACCTAGTCTGAACAGCGTCCGACATGACAGTACCCCGCCTTCTACGAGGGACCCCAGGGCCCTCACGGCTTATAAGACCCGGCTTGTCTGGATGCCGACGATGAAAAAACCTGAACCGCCGATCCGCATGAATGTCCGAGGTCTCCTCAGGCCCATAACCACGCCAGTGTACCAAGTAGTGTAAAGTGCGACGCACTACATGAGAGTCAACCACCTTGGAGACTTCAAACTCCAAATTACCATCCACCAAGACTGGAGGTGGCATAGGCGCCGCGTCCACAGAACCCACCACCTTCTTTAGAAGAGACCTGTGGAACACGTTGTGTATCTTATACACCGTAGGGAGCTCCAATCGGTACGCTACTGGGTTAATGACGGCAGTGACCCTAAATAGACCAATAAACCGTGGACCCAATTTAAGGGACAGTATTTTGAGTCTTATGTTTTTTGTGGATAACCACACCCAGTCATCCACACTCAGGTCCGGACCTGGCACACGCCTACTGTCAGCCACACGCTTGTACCTAGCACCCACACTCAACAGGCGCTGCTTAACTCTCCTCCAGACTGATGACAATTGTGTCCCCAACTGGTCCTCCTCCAGAACGCCGGAAGAGCCCCTCTGACTCAAGGTACAAAATTGAGGATGTAGCCCGTAAACACAAAAAAACGGAGACTCCCCAGACGACTCCTGGCGGTGATTATTGATGGCAAAGTCAGCCAAAGGAAGAAAGGTAGACCACTCCTCCTGGTTATCAGAGACAAAACAGCGTTAAGTACTGTTCCAAATTTTGGTTCATACGTTCAGTCTGACCATTTGACTGAGGATGAAACGCCGAAGAATGAGATACCTTGATCCCCAGACGTGCGCAAAATGCTCTCCAAAATTTTGCCACAAACTGAGACCCCCTATCAGACACGATGTCAGATGGAACCCCATGAAGTCTGACCACCTCCTGCACAAATACCTGAGCCAGAGTCTTAGCGTTAGGCAACGAAGGCAAAGACACAAAGTGTGACATTTTAGAAAAACGATCAACAATCACCAAGATGACCGTGTTCCCAGCTGATGAGGGCAAATCAGTGATGAAATCCATGGAGATTTCCGTCCAAGGCTTACTAGGTACCTCAAGAGGAAGTAGTGTGCCAACAGGATGGGAGCGAGGCGTCTTAGCCCTAGCGCACGTGGTACAAGCTGACACGTATGAGACCACGTCCTGTCGGATCTTGGGCCACCAAAACCGACGTGACACCAACTCCAAGGTACCTCTAACCCCTGGGTGGCCAGCCAGGACAGCATCATGATGCTCCGCCAAAACCTTCAGGCGGAGATGAAGCGGTACAAAAGATTTGTTGACGGGAAGCTCAGATGGTACCTCCTCCTGAGCCTCGGCAATCTCAGCCTCAACCTCGGTAGTGAGAGCCGAAACCCCAACACCCTTTTCGAGGATGGGTACTGGATCCTCCCGAGGTTCTCCCCCCGGAAAACACCTGGACAGAGCATAAGTCTTAGTGTTTTTAGACCCCGGTCTGTAGGTGACCACAAAATTGAACCGCGTGAAAAACAATGCCCAGCGAGCCTGCCTGGGGGACAGACGCTTGGCTGACTCCAAATACAGCAAATTCTTATGATCGGTAATAACAGTAACCTGATGTACCGACCCTCCAAGAAGTGTCGCCATTCCTCAAAGGCCAACTTAATTGCCAACAACTCCCTGTTGCCGATATCGTAGGTACGTTCGGCGGACGACAGTTTCTTGGAGAAATAGGCGCACGGACGTAAACCACTCAAAGATGAGCCTTGAGATAGTACTGCCCCCACACCAACCTCAGACGCATCGACTTCCACAACAAAGGGTTTAGATACGTCTGGCTGCACAAGAATGGGGGCTGAAACAAAACTGTTCTTAAGAAATTCAAATGCGCGCACAGCAGCCTCAGGCCAAACGGAGAAATTGGTACCCTTTTTAGTCATGTCAGTTAGCGGTTTAGCAATGATGGAAAAATCCTTGATAAATTTTCTATAGTAATTAGAAAACCCAAGGAACCGCTGAAGTGCTTTCAGGTTATCAGGACGTTCCCAATGCAGCACCGCCCGCACCTTAGCGGCGTCCATTTTAAACCCAGAAGCAGACACAATATAACCCAAGAAAGGCAACTCTTGAACAGAAAATACACATTTCTCAAGTTTAGCATACAGCTTATTCTCTCTGAGAAGCTGTAACACCTGCCTGACATGATCTAAATGAGCATCACGGTCGCAAGAATATATGAGAATGTCATCTAGATACACGATAACGAATTTCCCCAAAACATGCGAGAACGCATCATTGATGAAATGTTGGAACACTGCAGGTGCGTTAGTCAACCCAAACGGCATCACCAAATTTTCAAAATGACCCTCAGGGGTATTAAAAGCTGTCTTCCACTCATCACCCTGACGGACTCTTATGAGGTTGTACGCCCCTCTGAGGTCAAGCTTGGTAAACCACTTAGCACCTGCCACCTGGTTGAACAAATCTGGTATCAGAGGCATAGGGTATGGATCACGAACCGTAATCTGGTTCAACTCCCTGAAATCCAAACACGGGCGTAATCCGCCATCTTTCTTCTTCACGAAGAAGAACCCTGCTGCCACCGGCGAGGATGACGGCCTCATGTGCCCTTTGCTCAAGCTTTCAGCAATGTAATTTTTTAACGCTTGTCTCTCCGGACCGGAGATGTTAAACATCCTTGCTTTAGGCAATTTGGCCCCTGGTTTAAACCTGATAGAACAGTCATAAGAACGATGTGGCGGCAACTCTGAACAACCCTTCTTAGAGAACACATCCACAAAATCCAGAAGTGACTCCGGAACGCTTGAAGTCACCGCAGCCACACATGTGGCCAGGCAATTCTCCTGGCAGAACTCGCTCCCCTGAATTATGTCCTGAGTTTTCCAGTTAATTACCGGGTTGTGCATAGACAACCAAGGAAAACCCAAAACCACCTGAGCAGGAAGATTCCTGAGCACCTTACATGTAACCCGCTCGGAATGTAGAACTCCTATGTGGAGTTTCACCTCAGCCACAAATTCAGTTGAGAGAGAGGAGCAGCATTGATGGTGACCACGTGGATAGGATGAGACAGTTTTTCAATCCTAAAACCTGCTGTGCGCGCAAACTCCTCATCAATCAGATTTGTGGCTGAACCACTATCCACAAAAACAGTAATTGGCAGCTCACTGCCAGCGATAAAAACCTTAGCAGGGAGCATGCATTGAGAAACCACCATGGAGGATATACATAAGCTCAGATTGGACTCCTCCACACCCTCTGAGCCTAGCAGTTTTCCGCCGTTGCGTTTTTCTTAGACAGCAGAGGACAGATGTTAATAAAATGACCAGTTTTACCACAGTAAAAACAGGCTCCCTGCTTCCTGAGCTCAGGGGCTTGACGCTTGACATGTGACACCCCTGTGATTTGCATAGGTTCCGTGGGCTCACCTGCAGCAACCTCACGTGAACCTAAACCTTCTCCCACAGGCGGCGTCTCATGCTCCCCCTGACGCAAACGACGATCTATGCGGACAACCAGACTCATGGCGGAATCTAGAGACGCACGAGTCTCGTACATCAGAAGGGCTTTTTTAACCCTTCCAGAAATCCCCTGTATAAACTGACTCCGCAATGCTGGATCATTCCACTGTGTATCGATCGCCCAGCGACGAAATTCAGAACAGTAATCCTCTGCAACTCGCTCCCCCTGGCGAATAGTGCGTATCTTAGATTCTGCTAGAGCCATTCTGTCAGGTTCATTGTAGACTGTCCCAAGAGAAGAAAAAAAACTCTCCACAGAGTCAAATGCAACAGAATCAGATGGCAAAGAAAACGCCCACGCTTGGGGATCCCCGCTTAACAAAGACAACACCAGACCCACCTGCTGAGCCTCATTACCCGAGGAGATCGGGCGCATGCGGAAATATAGTTTGCAAGCTTCACGAAAAGAAACAAATTTACTGCGTTCCCCAGTAAATCTTTCAGGCAAAGGAAATTTAGGCTCAGCAACTCTTCCTGTCGCTCCAGCCTGCACATTAGCTACTGCTAGTCCCTGTTGCTGCACTGCCCCCCTCAACTCAGTGACCTGTAGGGACAGCGCCTCCAACTGGCGGGTTATGGAAGTCATGGGATCCATGACAAGACAAAAAAAAAGAAACCCCTTTTTTTTTTTTTTGGGCCGATTATAATGTTACGGGGAAACTAGGTGAGCGAAAGCTAAATACCCGGGCCCCTGCAGTTTCCCTCAGACTAGGGAAATCCTGACTGACCCTCTACCTGGAGTTTACACTGATTGTGTGCATGTCCAGGCCTCGAACCTCACCCTAACTCCTGTAATAACCCTAGGCTGATACCTTCGCTCTCCACCCAGTGAAGAGGTAATATACCGCTGTCTGTCGGATGACCTAGTCTGAACAGCGTCCGACATGACACATGTACATTAGGAGCAACAGAGGAGTCAGACCCGATCTTTTGTATTGACGCATCTAATGAGTGTGCGCTAAGACCATCATGAAGAGAGGAGGGGCAGGGTCAACTGTCACATTGTGACCTGCCATTGTAACCCCGTCTTTGATGATAATGAGACTTCTAATTATCCTGTAAAAAACATTGAGAGTCCAAAATGGTGGACAGTGCAGGATTGATGAATATAATATTGTGTATATATATCTATTTCTTATAATAATATGTGCACATTTATCATTTAAATACAGATTGTGATATAAAAAAATTATAACTTTTTACATAATACAATACACCACAAAAAAACCTTCACGTTACTGAATGCATACAACTGTGATACCGAATACCTGCATGACTGTTTCATGTATAATGTACACTGCTCAAAAAAATAAAGGGAACACTTAAACAACAGAATATAAATCCAAGTAAATCAAACTGTCCACTTAGGAAGTAACACTGATTGACAATCAATTTCACATGCTGCTCTGCAAATGGAATAGACAAGAGGTGGAAATTATTGGCAATTATCAAGACACACTGAATAAAGGAGTGGTTCTGCAGGTGGGGACCACAGACCACATCTCAGTACCAATGCTTTCTGGATGATGTTTTGGTCACTTTTGAATGTTGGTTGTGCTTTCACACTCATGGTAGCATGAGACGGACTCTACAACCCACACAAGTGGCTCAGGTAGTGCAGCTCATCTAGGATGGCACATCAATACGAGCTGTGGCAAGAAGGTTTGCTGTGTCTGTCAGCGTAGTGTCCAGAGGCTGGTGGCGCTATCAGGAGACAGGCCAGTACGCCAGGAGACGTGGAGGGAGCCCTAGGAGGGCAACAACCCAGCAGCAGGACCGCTGCCTCAGACTTTGTGCAAGGAGGAACACTGCCAGAGCCCTGCAAAATGACGTCCAGCAGGCCAAAAATGTGCATGTGTCTGCACAAATGGTTAGAATCCGACTCCATGAGGATGGTCTGAGTGCCCGACGTTCACAGATGGGGGTTGTGCTCACAGCACAACACCGTGCAGGACGCTTGGAATTTGCCACAGAACACCAGGATTGGCAAATTCGCCACTGGCGCCCTTTGCTCTTCACAGATGAAAGCAGGTTCATTCACACTACTGAGTATAATTTCCTTGTTTTGAGGCATTTCCACTGAAGTTGGATCAGCCTGTAATTTGATTTTCCACTTTGATTTTAAGTATCGTTCCAAATCCAGGCCTCCGCGAGATATTAATTTTGATATACATTGATAATTTTTATGTTTTATTGTTCTCAACCCTTTCCACTATGTAATGAATAAAGATTTACAACAGGAATATTTTATTCAGTGATATCTAGGATGTGGTATTTTAGTGTTCCCTTTATTTTTTTGAGCAGTGTATTTCAGTTTTACTATGTTGCTGGATTGGTTTTACTTTGTAAAAACTGAATAAAACTTCAATTTACCATAAACCACAATAAATAAATAAATAATTGGTCATTTTAGGATGATTCATTCCCCTTCTTACCCCACTCATGTTGGCCAAGTGCTGGGAGAGTTTCCGGTGACAGCCCCACAGATGGAAGTATATGAAGCAGAGCTGGGCAGCAACGTAAAGGAAATATTTTATTTCATGTCAGTTAAATGAATGGAATAATTCATGCATGAATTGAAAACCAGGATCTCAGCTCATGCCATTTACTTTATGATATGAGCAGGCTACAAATCCTACAAAAGTAATTTATTTTGCCAAGTGTTGTTTAGCGATTGTGAAAAGCAAACATATCCTCCAGACTAGTGCATATCATTAATAAATATGTATATACTGCACATCTTGCATTCTTTATTCTAATCGAACTGAATTAATTTGTGTATATACATTATATATATACTAGACTGTGGCCCGATTCTAACGCATCGGGTATTCTAGAATATTCATGTCCCCGTAGTATATGAACAATGATGTTTCCAGAATTCGGTCTGGCGGCCTCGACCAATCAGAGACGCGGGATTTCCAGGACAGACAGACAGACAGACAGACAGACAGACAGAAAGACAGACAGACAGACAGACAGACGGAAAAACCCTTAGACAATTATATATATAGATATATATATATATATAAATATATATATATGTACGTATTGTTTCTGTGTGTGTATATATTTATATACATTTATCTATGTCTATATAGATATGTACTGTATATATACAGTGAAGGAAATAAGTATTTGATCCCTTGCTGATTTTGTAAGTTTGCCCACTGACAAAGACATGAACAGTCTATAATTTTAATGGTAGGATAATGTTAACATTGAGAGATAGAATATATAAAATAAAATCCAGAAAATCACACTGTATAAATTATATATATTTATTTGCATTTTGCAGTGAGAAATAAGTATTTGATCCCCTACCAACCATTAAGAGTTCTGGCTCCTACAGACCAGTCAGACGCTCCTAATCAACTCGTTACCTGCATTAAAGACTCAATTAATTAGTCAGACTCTAACCTCTACAACATGGGCAAGACCAAAAAGTTTTATAAGGATGTCAGGGACAAGATCATAGACTTGCACAAAGCTGGGATGGGCTACAAAACCATAAGTAAGACGCTGGGTGAGGATACAACTGTTGGTACAATAGTAAGTAAATGGAAGAAATACAAAATGACTGTCAATCAACATCAATCTGGTGCACCATGCAAAATCTCACCTCGTGGGGTATCCTTGATCATGAGGAAGGTGAGAGATCAGCCTAAAACTACACAGGGGGAACTTGTTAATGATCTCAAGGCAGCTGGGACCACAGTCACCAAGAAAATCATTGGTAACACATTACAACGTAAAGGTTTAAAATCCTGCAGTGCCCGCAAGGTCCCCCTGCTGAAGAAGGCACATGTGCAGGCCTGTCTGAAGTTTGCCAATGAACACCTGGATGATTCTGTGAGTGATTGGGAGAAGGTGCTGTGGTCAGGTGAAAAAAAAAAATTGAAATCTTTGGCATTAACTCACCTCGCTGTGTTTGGAGGAAGAGAAATGCTGCCTATGACCCAAAAAACACTGTCCCCACTGTCAAGCATGGAGGTGGAAGCATTATGTTTCGGAAGTGTTTTTCTGCTAAGGACACAGGACTACTTCACCGCATCAATGGGAGAATGGATGGGTACCACAAAATCCTGAATGACAACCTCCTTCCCTCCGCTAGGACATTAAAAATGGGTCGTTCCTGGATCTTCCAGCAAGACAATGACCCAAAACATGCAGCCAAGGCAACAAAGGAGTGGCTCAAAAAGAAGCACATTAAGGTCATGGAGTGGCCTAGCCAGCCTCCAGACCTTAATCCCATAGAAAACTTATTGAGAATCAAAATCTTAATGATTTAGAGATGATCTGCAAAGAGGAGTGGCCAAAATTCCTCCTGACATGTGCGCAAACCTCATCATCAACTACAAAACACTGACTGCTGTGCTTGCCAACAAGGGTTTTGCCACCGAGTATTAAGCCTTGTTTGCCAGAGGAATAGATATATATACAGCGAAGGAAGTAATTATTGGAGATATATATATATATATATATATCTACTATATAATTGTTTAAGGGTCACTTCCGTCTTTCTGTCTGTCCTTCCGTCTGTCTGTCTGTCTGTCACGGATATTCATTGGTCGCAGCCTGTCTGTCATGGAAATTCAAGTCGCTGATTGGTCGCGGCAAAACGGCCACGACCAATCAGCGACGGGCACAGTCCGGCGGCAAAATGGCCGCTCCTTCCTCCCCGCAGTCAGTGCCCGCTCCATAATCCCCTCCAGTCAGCGCTCACACAGGGTTAATGGCAGCGGTAACGGACCGCGTTATGCCGCGGGTAACGCACTCCGTTACCGCTATTAACCCTGTGTGACCAACTTTTTACTATTGATGCTGCCTATGCGGCATCAATAGTTAAAAGATCTAATGTTAAAAATAATAAAAAAAATAAAAAATCGTTATATACTCACCGTCCGTTGGCCCCTCGGATCCAGAACCGGCCTTTCCCGCTCCTCGCGACGCTCCAGTGACCGCTCCATGCATTGCGGTCTCGCGAGATGATGACGTAGCGGTCTCGCGAGACCGCTACGTCATCATCTCGCGAGACCGCAATGCACTCTTGGGACTGGAGCGCGCGAGGAGCGTCGGTAACCGCTTCGCCTGGATCCGGGGCCAATGGAAGGTGAGTATATAACTATTTTTTATTTTGACGATAAACTGGAGTAAGTCTATTTTGTTTAAAGTGGATGACGTAGGGGAGGAGGGGAGTGAGCTGCTGAAGGATGGGCGACTGAAGGTGGTAAGTCAATTTAAATATGTTGGGATATGGGTTTCTATGCCGTTTACGGATTACACACATAGGAATCTGACTCCGATCTTAGGTGTTCTTAAGGCAAAAGTGGATGCTTGGATTAAGCCGCATTTATCTGTGGTGGGCAGGGTGAATCTTATCAAAATGATTTTGATGCCGAAGATTCTGTATGTTCTTCATAATGCGCCAGTTTGGATACCGCGCGGGAAATTTCGGCAGATTAACTCCCTGTTCAGGAATCTGGTATGGGGGAGACAACATCCACGTATCAGACTGGCGACACTTCAGCGACCCAAAGAAGATGGGGGCTTGGCATTGCCTAACCCTGAAGTATATTTTCTTGCAGCCCAGAGTCAGCACTTAAAGGGCTGGGCGCATGAAGGGTAGTCCGGGGCGGTACAGCAATTAATGGAAAAGGTGACAAAAAGAAGGCCAGCAATACAATGTCTGGAGGATGGATCCCTGGGGGCTTTGGGGAAATTGTATCCGACTATGTTATTGATATGTAAGCTGTGGGGTAGAATAAAACATATTCGTGGGATTACGGGTCTGACCAGATTCTCCCCGTTATGGCATAATAATAATTTAAAGGAGTTTGTGGCAATGGGGGTAATACCAGAATGGCAGGCCAAGGGGATTCAATATGTCTATCAGATAATTGAGCAGAGGGAGTTGAAATCCTTTTCCCAATTGCAGGTGGAATTTGATCTCGGGCCTGCGGGGGAAAATCAATATTTGCGGATGAGACATGCATTTGGAGCTCAGAATAGGGACGGAGGCATCAGAATTCAAAGGGATATAGTGTTAGAGTATGTGTGTGGTGAAGGGACTACTGGGGGGGTTATTTCCACTCTTTATAAAGACTTGCTGCACACTTTCCTGCTAAGGTTTCCAATACTGGCGAGAGCTAAGTGGGAGAGGGACCTGGGCCCAATGGAGAATGAAACTTGGGAGTGGGTGCTGGAGTGGGTTCCACGGCTGTCTCTGAGCGAACCGTATAGGCTGTCACAGCTTTATGTAATACACAGAGTTTACAAATCTCCGAAGGTGTTATATAAGGCAGGCTTGCGTGATGATTCTGAGTTGCCCGAGGTGTAAATCTACAGATGCTGATATATATCATATGATGTGGACGTGTCCGAGACTGGCTGCTTTTTGGTTGGTAGTTTTGAGTCGTGTGGAAGGAGCATACAGATGCATGGTGCCAAGGGACCCGATGGTGTGCTTGTTGGGGTGCGTGGATGAGATTGGAGTGGATAACAACCTGAAGACAGCTATTGCCAGATTGCTGTATATGGCCCGGAAGGTAATAGCGCAAAATTGGATTAAGGACGAGCCGCCTTCAAGAAGAGAATTCCTCCAATATGTGAAGCAGGGCCTGACACTGGAAAAGGGGTTTTATCAGAAAAGATGGAAAATTTAAATGTTCGATAAGCTGTGGTCTCCGTGGCTTGCCATGGGATAGGTTCATTATAGAGAACGGGTGAATCAAGACCTTGAATTGGTGAAAACATAACACGTGGCCTATGGTCCTAACTGAGGGGATAGTCATCCTATAGATTTGAGTGTGGAGCTATTAAACAAGGTGGGCTGTCTTATTGGGGGGGCGGGATAAGTTGGGATTGCGGGGTTCGTTTGGGGGGAAATCTTTGTACTGAAAACAAGAATGTAACATGTCAATTGTAATGTTATTCTTAATAAAAATTTATTTGAGTTAAAAAAAAACTATTTTTTATTTTAATTCTTTTTTTTAACAGGGATATGATGCCCACATTGCTATATACTGCGTGGGCTGTGCAATATACTACGTCGGCTGTGCAATATACTACGTGGGCTGTGCAATATACTACGTGGGCTGTGCAATGTACTACGTGGGCTGTGCAATGTACTGCATGGGCTGTGCAATATACTATGTGGGCTGCGCTATATACTGCGTGGGCTGTGCAATATACTACGTCGGCTGTGCAATGTACTACGTGGGCTGTGCAATGTACTACGTGGGCTGTGCAATATACTGCGTGGGCTGTGCAATATACTACGTGGGCTGTGCAATATACTACGTGGGCTGTGTTATACACTACGTGGCCTGTGTTATACACTACGTGGCCTGTGTAATACACAACGTGGGCTGTGTTATACACTACGTGGCCTGTGTTATACACTACGTGGCCTGTGTTATACACTACGTGGCCTGTGTTATACACTACATGGGCTGTGTTATACACTACGTGGGCTGTTATATACTGCGTGTGTGGGCTGTTATATACCACGTGAGCAGTGTTATATGCTATATGGGCTGTTATAAACTACGTGGCTGTGTTATATGCTATGTGGGCTGTGCTATATACTAAGTGGCTGTGCTATATACTCCGTGGGCTGTGTTATATACTACGTGGCTGTGCTATATACTCCGTGGGCTGTGCTATATACTCCGTGGGCTGTGCTATATACTCCGTGGGCTGTGCTATATACTACGTGGCTGTGCTATATACTACGTGGCTGTGCAATATACTACGTGGCTATGCTATTTACTACGTGGGCTGTTATATACTACGTGGCTGTGCTATATACTACGTGGCCGGCCGAATCCTGTGTATTCAATGTATTATTCTAAAATCTTCATAAATAAACTACATACATATTCTAGAATACCCGATGCGTTAGAATCGGACTACCATCTAGTATATATATATATGTGTGTGTGTGTGTGTGTGTGTGTGTGTGTGTGTGTGTGTGTGTGTGTGTGTGTGTGTGTGTGTGTGTGTGTATACACAGGTGCTTCTCACAAAATTAGAATATCATCAAAAAGTTAATTTATTTCAGTTCTTCAGTACAAAAAGTGAAATGGCTGTACGCCATAATCATCAACATTAACAGAAATAAACACTTGAAATAGATCACTCTGTTTGTATTGACTCTATATAATATGAGTTTTACTTTTTGTATTGAAGAACTGAAATAAATTAGGTTTTTGATGATATTCTAATTTTGTGAGTAGCACCTGTGTATATACACACACACATATATATATATATATATACGTCGCCGACACTGACAGCGGGCGCGATGACGTCACTGCCCGGCGCCCGCGGTCCGGAGATCAGCGGGAGCACTGCAGCGCAGGAACCAGGAAGAAGAGAAGTGAGTATTTATCTATTTTTTTATGGGTGCTGTCTTATTACAGGGTCTACCTATGGGGGTGCCGCCTTATTACAGGGTCTGCCGCCTTATTACAGAGTCTGACTATGGGGGCTTCCTTATTACAGGGTCTGACTATGGGGGCTACCTTATTACAGGGTCTGACTATGGGGGCTGCCTTATTACAGGGTATGCCTATAGGGGTGCTGCCTTATTACAGTGTCTGCCAATGGGGGCTGCCTTATGCTATAGAGTCTGCCTATGGGGGCTGCCTTATGCAATAGAGTCTGCCTATGGGGGCTGCCTTATGCTATAGAGTCTGCCTATGGGGAGTACATTATACTATATTGTGGACTATTCGGTGCATTATGCTACTGTATATGGAGGCTATCTAGGGGGCCATCATACTGTATGGAGATTACAGTGTGGGGGTCATTATACATTGTTGGAGCCTTCAAACAGTTTGGGGGCTACTAAGGAGTCAGTATAGTGTGTGGGTGGTACTATACAGTGAGGGGGCATTATACTGTGTATGAGAGAGCATCATACTGTGTATTGGGGAGCTGTACAGGGGGGGAGACTCGGGACATTATTAAATGTAAAGTGGGCACTTATTGTTATAGGGGAACTTAGGTTACTGTGACTATCAAAGGGGCACACAGGGCAATATTACTTTCTAGGGGGCAAAATATGAGAAC
Organism: Ranitomeya variabilis; assembly: GCF_051348905.1. Taxonomy (NCBI): domain Eukaryota; kingdom Metazoa; phylum Chordata; class Amphibia; order Anura; family Dendrobatidae; genus Ranitomeya; species Ranitomeya variabilis. Next base: position 222,196,409 of record NC_135233.1, read on the forward strand.
TGATTTCTAGGGCACTTGCACGCGGCATTACTATATTATAGAGGGGTGCTTTAGAATTTAGAAGGCACAGAGAATCACACAGCAGGTGCAGTAATAGGGACACATATGGCAGCAGCGGCTCAGTATTGGGGTATCAGGTGCAGTAATAGGGTCACATACGGCAGCAGTGGCTCAGTATTGGGGTAGCAGGTGGAGTAATAGGGTCACACACGGCGGCAGCGGCTCAGTATTGGGGTATCAGGTGCAGTAATAGGGACACATATGGCAGCAGAGGCTCAGTATTGGGGTATCAAGTGCAGTAATAGGGACAGATACGGCAGCAGCGGCTCAGTATTGGGGTATCAGGGGCAGTAATAGGGACACATACGGCAGCAGCGGCTCAGTATCGGGGTATCAGGTGCAGTAATAGAAACACATACGGCAGCAGCGGCTCAGTATTGGGGTAACGGGCAGTAATAGGGACACATACGGCAGCAGCAGCTCAGTATTGGGGTATCAGGTGCAGTAATAGGGACACATATGGCAGCAGCGGCTCAGTATTGGGGTATCAGGTGCAGTAATAGGGTCACATACGGCAGCAGTGGCTCAGTATTGGGGTAGCAGGTGGAGTAATAGGGTCACACATGGCGGCAGCGGCTCAGTATTGGGGTATCAGGTGCAGTAATAGGGACACATATGGCAGCAGAGGCTCAGTATTGGGGTATCAAGTGCAGTAATAGGGACAGATACGGCAGCAGCGGCTCAGTATTGGGGTATCAGGGGCAGTAATAGGGACACATACGGCAGCAGCGGCTCAGTATCGGGGTATCAAGTGCAGTAATAGAAACACATACGGCAGCAGTGGCTCAGTATTGGGGTATCAGGTGCAGTAATAGGGACACATACGGCAGTAGCGGCTCAGTATTGGGGTAACGGGCAGTAATAGGGACACATACGGCAGCAGCGGCTCAGTATTGGGGTATCAGGTGCAGTAATAGGGACACATACGGCAGCAGAGGCTCAGTATTGGGGTAACGGGCAGTAATAGGGACACATACGGCAGCAGCGGCTCAGTATTGGGGTATCAGGGGCAGTAATAGGGACACATACGGCAGCAGCGGCTCAGTATTGGGGTAACAGGGGCAGTAATAGGGACACGTACGGCAGCAGCGGCTCAGTATTGGGGTAACGGGCAGTAATAGGGACACATACGGCAGCAGTGGCTCAGCATTAGGATATCAGCAGGATGAGGAGTTTGTGCAGGTTGGGAATAGATGGTGATGGGGCTGGAATGTGAGAAGTGAAATGTGTCTTTGTTGTATTCTCTGCAGGTGAGTCATTGCTGGAAGAAGTTTTCATGTCGGTCTGGGCCAGATGGAAAAGTCGGGAAAAGTGAACGATTCCATCAGAAAGGAAGTCAGCGGTAAGTCATTATTAGTGATGAGCGAGTATACTCGTTGCTTGGGTTTTCCCGAGCACGCTCAAGTGACCTCCGAGTATTTTTTAGTGATCGGAGATTTAGTTTTCATCGCGGCAGCTGAATGATTTACAGCTACTAGCCAGCTTGATTACATGTGGGGATTCCATAGCAACTAGGCAATCCCCACATGTACTTAGCCTGGCTAACAGCTGTAAATCATTCAGCTGCCTCGATGAAAACTAAATCTCTGAGCATTTATAAATACTCGGAGGCCACCTGAGCGTGCTCAGGAAAACCCGAGCAACGAGTATACTCACTCATCACTAGTCATTATCTGTGCTGTGATCTCTTATATGTTCTGTAGGACTGGCATCTACCACTGACCATATGGCGGTAATATCCATGTTGGTCTTTATATAGAGATTATCTTCAGTAACAGTGCGGACATCTGCTGAGGTTCTCCTCCACTATTAGGGTGCATCACCCAGTTGTAATCAAGGTTACCTGGTTAGCGGCCCTATCAGGATCCTGTCAGCACTGGCGCACTGCCACGGCTGAGCAGGGCGACTCACCCACACTGCGGGAGAGCCTGTGGTCCGATACCGCAGGGAAAGCTCAGGCAGACGGGACCTGAGCAGCGTGCTGAGGATGGCAGAAAACAGAAGGACATGCGATCATGTGACCACAGGGGGCGGGGCTTAGTGTCCTGCTGCTGGAGATGAGTGCAGGATTCTACAGGGACCCTGAAGTAAAGGAGATGGGAACTCAGGTCGGACAAGCGGGGGTCATACACCGAGCGGGCGGCGCGGTACTGGAGGGGCGATCAGAGAATAGTCAGAAAGTAAGCAAGGAGTCATACATGGAGATAGCAGCGCAGTACAGGAGGGACAGGCAGAACTCTTAATGGGGACAGAACCAGATCAGAACCAGACAAGCATAAAATAGCACAGTCACAAAGCACAGACACAGGCACAACAGGGTCACACACACTCGGCCAAGGGTCAGAGTATTAGTGACGAGGAATGACCCCACAGTGAGGCTATAAGAAGCCTCCCAGAATCCCATAGTGAGGCTGTCCAGATTAACCTCTGAACTACCTAATCCCACAAACTAAGCAGATCATGACAGGCCCACTCAGAAGTTTCGCCTTCCCCCCCGAACCAAAACCCTAGCTACGCCTCTGCTTCTTCTGCTTTTTGGGCCTCCATCATTTTCATTTTCAGAGTGCTAGGCAGCTGCTTAGAAGAACCCATGGCTGCTATTTTTTGGCACAAGGCTAGAGGAGGCTGGGTTTTTATAAAGCTGGGAAATTTGCATCACTTGGCCTTTCCTAATGATGATGGCGAACAAGCAATAAACCTAACAGGCTAATTAAGGTCTGAAACCTTGGTCAAAGTTTTCTGAGCACACAAATCTCCAAGGGTGCCCAAACTTTTTCCTTTTTTGTAAATGTAAAAATGTAAAAAATGACAATACATATTTACATATATGTTTTGCCTATTTGCCTGAAATAAAAAGTAAATGTGTCATCTTTAAATTTAGTCCTTTCAGAGATCATTTCATCTTCAACTTGCTTAACTGTTCACAACAACAGTAATAGACCACAATAATAACAAGGGGTGTCTAAACTTTATATATATATATATATATATATATATATATATATATATATATATATATATATATATATATATATATATATATATATATATACAGTTAGGTCCATATACAGTGGGGCAAAAAAGTATTTAGTCAGTCAGCAATAGTGCAAGTTCCACCACTTAAAAAGATGAGAGGCGTCTGTAATTTACATCATAGGTAGACCTCAACTATGGGAGACAAACTGAGAAAAAAAAATCCAGAAAATCACATTGTCTGTTTTTTTATCATTTTATTTGCATATTATGGTGGAAAATAAGTATTTGGTCAGAAACAAACAATCAAGATTTCTGGCTCTCACAGACCTGTAACTTCTTCTTTAAGAGGCTCCTCTTTCCTCCACTCATTACCTGTAGTAATGGCACCTGTTTAAACTTGTTATCAGTATAAAAAGACACCTGTGCACACCCTCAAACAGTCTGACTCCAAACTCCACTATGGTGAAGACCAAAGAGCTGTCAAAGGACACCAGAAACAAAATTGTAGCCCTGCACCAGGCTGGGAAGACTGAATCTGCAATAGCCAACCAGCTTAGAGTGAAGAAATCAACAGTGGGAGCAATAATTAGAAAATGGAAGACATTCAAGACCACTGATAATCTCCCTCGATCTGGGGCTCCACGCAAAATCCCACCCCGTGGGGTCAGAATGATCACAAGAACGGTGAGCAAAAATCCCAGAACCACGCGGGGGGACCTAGTGAATGAACTGCAGAGAGCTGGGACCAATGTAACAAGGCCTACCATAAGTAACACACTACGCCACCATGGACTCAGATCCTGCAGTGCCAGACGTGTCCCACTGCTTAAGCTAGTACATGTCCGGGCCCGTCTGAAGTTTGCTAGAGAGCATTTGGATGATCCAGAGGAGTTTTGGGAGAATGTCCTATGGTCTGATGAAACCAAACTGGAACTGTTTGGTAGAAACACAACTTGTCGTGTTTGGAGGAAAAAGAATACTGAGTTGCATCCATCAAACACCATACCTACTGTAAAGCATGGTGGTGGAAACATCATGCTTTGGGGCTGTTTCTCTGCAAAGGGGCCAGGACGACTGATCCGGGTACATGAAAGAATGAATGGGGCCATGTATCGTGAGATTTTGAGTGCAAACCTCCTTCCATCAGCAAGGGCATTGAAGATGAAACGTGGCTGGGTCTTTCAACATGACAATGATCCAAAGCACACCGCCAGGGCAACGAAGGAGTGGCTTCGTAAGAAGCATTTCAAGGTCCTGGAGTGGCCTAGCCAGTCTCCAGATCTCAACCCTATAGAAAACCTTTGGAGGGAGTTGAAAGTCCGTGTTGCCAAGCGAAAAGCCAAAAACATCACTGCTCTAGAGGAGATCTGCATGGAGGAGTGGGCCGACATACCAACAACAGTGTGTGGCAACCTTGTGAAGACTTACAGAAAACGTTTGACCTCTGTCATTGCCAACAAAGGATATATTACAAAGTATTGAGATGAAATTTTGTTTCTGACCAAATACTTATTTTCCACCATAATATGCAAATAAAATGATAAAAAAAACAGACAATGTGATTTTCTGGATTTTTTTTTCGCAGTTTGTCTCCCATAGTTGAGGTCTACCTATGATGTAAATTACAGACGCCTCTCATCTTTTTAAGTGGTGGAACTTGCACTATTGCTGACTGACTAAATACTTTTTTGCCCCACTGTATATTTGGACAGAGACAACATTTTTCTAATTTTGGTTACAGACATTACCACAATGAATTTTAAACAAAACAATTCAGATGCAGTTGAAGTTCAGACTTTCAGCTTTCATTTGAGGGTATCCAGGACAGACAGTCATAGGTGGGCTGTCTCACCTAAATCACCTACGAAGACATAGGGGGCAACTTGTGGAGAGGGGCGACTCTAGGGTCCCGGAAGAGCTCCGAGCCTACCCGTCATACGGGTGCCGTCCTAACCGCAACATCAGGGAGGGACGGAAGATTAGCAGAACATCATCTAATCGAGTTGTGAGGGAACTTAAGAAACAGACACAACAGTTGTGGGGACTTTCCGTAAGCACAGCAGGGAAGGACCACAACACATAGCGCTAGCAGGAAGGCACAGATTTCCACCTGCAAAGAGAACTCTGGAGGTGCCATTGGACCGGCCGGACTTGCGCAGCCTGGTTAACCGTATTCCGGATTTAGGACCCAGAGATCTTCAGTAAAGAGGTAAAGAGACTGCAACCTGGTGTCCTCGTTATTTACTGCACCGCACCACCACCACTATCCACATCCATCATATCTATCACTGTACGCCCCTCAGCAGGGTCACGGACCGGGTCTAGCCACCGTGACAACCCCAGAGCAGAGACTCAGAGGCCCGGTACCGGGTACCCCTCGGCCCTGCGGCAGTGGGGGCGCTACAACTTGGCGTCAGGAACAGGATCTACTTAAGCCTGAGGAATCGGGTCATGTGTGCCTTGGAACTGTGATTTATTATGCTTGGACTGTGACTTATTGCAAAGACTGTGTGTTGCCACTTGCCGCCAGAAGTTCCCGCCAAAACCGCCGCCATTATAGCGCTAAGGAGAGCGCAGGAGAAGAAGGGCGTGGAAGTGGGCGTAAACAAGCTGAAGAGCGCGAAAGACAATGGCCGCCCAGTCTAAGTATTTCTGCCCCTTGAGGACGTGTCCGTCAGCAGCCGAGGTCCACCTCCTGATCCTCAATGGTGGGCAGAGACAAAGAAAACGAAACCGCCCACAAAGGAGAGAGCGGAAAAAGGACCAGGAAGAAGAAGTGAGCGACATGGAGGACGCCATGGCGAGCCGCCTGGAGCCGGAGCGTGGGGTCGGAGCAGAGGACTCCCCCAGCCACCCGGAGGGGCACCGCAACCAGGCCTCCACCGCTGATGCTGAATTCCTGCAGGCCGGAGTGGACGAGCTCAGCGACCGACCCCGGCGGACGCAGCTGAGCACTGAGGCCGGGTGGAAGAAGGCCATCATCAGGAGCCTCACCAGACATCTGTCGGCAGCCTCATCTGGTCCGGAGCAGGAAAGAAGTCCCAGCGCTCCAAAGCTGGAAAGCAAGGCCCTGCCGGAAAGCGAGATGCTGCGAGCAGAGATGACAACGTCGCAGCACAAGGCCCCGCAACCAGCGTTCCAGACCCCAGCGGAGACGGAGCAGATCGGCACCGGAGGGACCGCATCTGAAGCAGGTATGAAGGACGACCCTGCCCTGACGACCGACACCACTCCAGTGACTGCTAGTGCCGCAACTGCTGACTCCATCCCAGTGACTGATCTTGCAGCAGCCGCTACCTCTGCTGCAGCAAATGCCCCTACTCAAGCTGCGCAGACCTCCATCGCTGCGCCCGATTTAACAGTACATGCAAGACGGATTAACGGCGTTTGTCCAGCACTGGGTGTAACCCTGGACCTCACTCTTCCCAGGCCAAGAAGGGTTAAGTGCCAGGTGCAGCCCTGAAAGCCGTCCCACTAAACCTCGGAAACCTGAAACTGTACATAGTTAACTGTTTGTTTCCCTGCTTTTTGCTGCTTTAAACCCGACTAGGGTTAACTCTTAAAGGGATCCCTTTGTTTACCCGGGATCCCTTCCTCTGCTTTTGCTTTTGTTTCCTGTTTCCTCATTGTTGAAAAGAACTGCTGAATCATGAACAGTGCATGATACAAACTGCTTGTAAATAGTTTGCACCTTCTTAAAGGGGCTTCTTACTGGTTTTACATACAAGAAGGACTCTTTATTATTATTATTATTATTATTATTCATTTTTATAGCGCCATTTATTCCATGGCGCTGTACATGTGAAATACGGGGCAAATATAGACAAATACATTAGACATGAGCAAAAAAAAAAAAAACAAGGCACACGGGTACATAAGGAGGGAGGACCCTGCCCGCGAGGGCTCACAATCTGCAGGGGATGGGTGATGATACACTAGGAGAGGGCAGAGTCTCTTTGCGAAGATACGGTTCTTGGAACCCGCACCGGAGTCCTTACGGTGTACGGACTGGTAGCTGAAGAAGCTGCGCTACCTCATAAAGACTTGGTCCCCTCTTAAAGGGGATGTTTACCTGTGCACTTATGAGTAGTACTGTCTTAAAACAGTAAAGTGATAATGATGTCTTGAAAGAAAGTAATAATGCTGATATGTAAACGTTAAATGTAACTAACTAGTTAATTGTGAGAAATGTTTGATAATGTTGATAGAAGAATGAGGACAGAAAGTGAACCCGTACGGGGTTAGTCAGCGAGTCCTCTTAGGAGCCATGTAAGGATGGCTCAGTGATTTCAAACCGAAAGTAAATGTTATGTTCTATACTCTGTATAGTAGTTGAAAAGGCAGTAGGCCCGGGCTGAAAGGGGCGGTCCTGTAAAGAAAGGAGAGGCAGTAGGCCTGGAGCAGTTAGGACAGGAGGTCCTGCAGATTTAATGAAGGAGAATGAAAGAGAAAGAGTTCAGAATAATTCTTTAGTGGGTTTAGTCTGTACGCCCTTGAAGAAGAAGTCAGTTTCATAATGTTTTATAAGTAACGTCTTTAGTGGATAGGAAGTGTATGTCCTTAAGGACAATGTTAACTTATTATTCCAAAGTTTGCACTGAGTAGAATACCCGGTTGGGTAACAGTAGTTGTTTACAGCCTGTAATTTATAATGTTTAACCATGTTTGTAACATTCAAGTGTCCTCACCTCCCATAAAGGGAAGCTCTGTTCAAGCTTACTTATTGTTATTGCATTTTCAAAATTGTATGTCTTTTTGCTAACCTGTATTGTTGTTTTCTTCCCAGTCCAGGAGTACTGGATTTAACCGGGGGGGAGTGCAGCGCCCCAGAGTCCTGGACGTTGCAGTACTATGGCTCCGCCACTAAGGGGAGCTATGGTACGTCTGATGGCACTGAAGGAGTTCATCTGACCAGGTATCACAGACACCAATACATTTCACAGTCGGGCCTCCAGGGGGAGCTAAGGGTTCTATTCATTAGGCCACTCCTCACATACTGGTAAAACTGGGGGTCAGGCAGGAAGTTAGGGAGAAAGCTGACTGGGTTGGAACCAGGCAACACCTTGTGGCAGAGGGTGTTGTGGGGGAAGATTCGGTAGGGCCCCTGTCGGGGGTGGGATGCTGACAGAGGCCTGGCAACTTGAGAGAACGTCACGGGACCGTGCCTGCTCAGCATAGCGGCGGTGCCCAAGGAAGGATTAGAAGCGAGATAGATTGTGCTGAGTGAGAAACGAGATCAAAGCAACAAGGAGAATACCAGTAGGAGTCGTGCTGTGAGACCGAGGCAACATTCTACTGAGGCGCACAACCGGCGGCCGGAACGCCGAGGAAGTATTCATACATCTAGCTTCAAGCAATACTTCAAACCAACGGCAGGACAGTCAGTCATAGGCGGGCTGTCTCACCTAAATCACCTACGAAGACATAGGGGGCAACTTGTGGAGAGGGGCGACTCTAGGGTCCCGGAAGAGCTCCGAGCCTACCCGTCATACGGGTGCCGTCCTAACCGCAACATCAGGGAGGGATGGAAGATTAGCAGAACATCATCTAATCGAGTTGTGAGGGAACTTAAGAAACAGACACAACAGTTGTGGGGACTTTCCGTAAGCACAGCAGGGAAGGACCACAACACATAGCGCTAGCAGGAAGGCACAGATTTCCACCTGCAAAGAGAACTCTGGAGGTGCCATTGGACCGGCCGGACTTGCGCAGCCTGGTTAACCGTATTCCGGATTGAGGACCCAGAGATCTTCAGTAAAGAGGTAAAGAGACTGCAACCTGGTGTCCTCGTTATTTACTGCACCGCACCACCACCACTATCCACATCCATCACATCATATCTATCACTGTACGCCCCTCAGCAGGGTCACGGACCGGGCCTAGCCACCGTGACAACCCCAGAGCAGAGACTCAGAGGCCCGGTACCGGGTACCCCTCGGCCCTGCGGCAGTGGGGGCGCTACACAAGCCACTCATAAGCATCAAGAATAAAAAGGCTAGACTGAACTTTGCTAAAAAACATCTAAAAAAGCCAGCACAGTTCTGGAAGAACATTCTTTGGACAGATGAAACCAAGATCAACCTCTACCAGAATGATGGAAAGAGAAAAGCATGGCAAAGGCGTGGTACAGCTCATGACCCAAAGCATACCACATCATCTGTAAAACACAGCGGAGGCAGTGTGATGGCTTGGGCATGCATGGCTGCCAGTGGCACTGGGTCACTAGTGTTTATTGATGATGTGACACAGGACAGAAGCAGCCGAATGAATTCTGAGGTATTCCGAGACATACTGTGTGCTCAGATCCAGCCAAATGCAGCCAAACTGATTGGTCGTCGTTTCATACTACAGATGGACAATGACCCAAAACATAAAGCCAAAGCAACCCAGGAGTTTATTAAATCAAAGAAGTGGAATATTCTTGAATGGCCAAGTCAGTCACCTGACCTCAACCCAATTGAGCATGCATTTCACTTGTTAAAGAGTAAACTTCAGACAGAAAGGCCCACAAACAAACAGCAACTGAAAACCACTGCAGTGAAGGCCTGACAGAGCATCAAAAAGGAGGAAACACAGCGTCTGGTGATGTCCATGAGTTCAAGACTTCAGGCAGTCATTGCCAACAGAGGGTTTTCAACCAAGTACTAGAAATGAACATTTTATTTAAAATTATTGAATCTGTCCAATTACTTTTGGTCCCTTTAAAAACAGGGTGGCACATGTTAAGGAGTTGAAACTCCTAAACTCTTCATCCAATTTTAATGTGGATACCCTCAAATGAAAGCTGAAAGTCTGAACTTTAACTGCATCTGAATTGTTTTGTTTAAAATTCATTGTGGTAATGTTTATAACCAAAATTGGAAAAATGTTGTCTCTGTCCAAATATATATGGACCTAACTATATATATATATATATATATATATATATATATATATATATATATATATATATATATATATATATATATATATAAATTCACATACACACAATATATATATATATATATATATATATATATATATATATATATATATATATATATATATACATACACACACATACAGTACAGACCAAAAGTTTGGACACACCTTCTCATTTAAAGATTTCTCTGTATTTTCATGACTACGAAAATTCTACATTCACACTGAAGGTATCAAAACTATGAATTAACACATGTGGAATTATATACTTAACAAAGAAGTGTGAAACAACTGAAATTATGTCACATTCTAGGTTCTTCAAAGTAGCCACCTTTTGCTTTGATGACTGATTTGCACACTCTGGGCATTCTCTTGATGAGCTTCAAGAGGTAGTCACCGGGAATGGTCTTCCAACATTCTTGAAGGAGTTCCCAGAGATGCTTAGCACTTGTTGGCCCTTTTGCCTTCACTCTGTGGTCCAGTTCACCCCAAACCGTCTCAATTGGGTTCAGGTCTGGTGACTGTGGAGGCCAGGTCATCTGGAAGAAGGAGAGTAATGGGGTGCATCACTCTCATTCTTGGTCTAATAGCCCTTACACAGCCTGGAGGTGTGTTTGGGGTCATTGTCCTATTGAAAAATAAGTGATGGTCCAACTAAACGCAAACCGGATGGAATAGCATGCCGCTGCAAGATGATGTGGTAGCCATGCTGGATCAGTATGCCTTCAATTTTTAATAAAGCACCCCCACACCATCACACCTCCTCCTCCATGTTTGATAGTGGGAACCTGGCATGAAGAGTCCATCCGTTCACCTTTTCTGTGTCGCACAAAGACACGGTGGTTGGAACCAAAGATCTCAAATTTGGACTCATCAGACCAAAGCACAGATTTCCACTGGTCTAATGTCCATTCCTTGTGTTCTTTAGCCCAAACAATTCTCTTCTGCTTGGTGCCTGTCCTTAGCAGTGGTTTCCTAGCAGCTATTTTACCATGAACGCCTACTGCACAAAGTCTCCTCTGAACAGTTGTTGTAGAGATGTGTCTGCTGCTAGAACTCTGTGTGGCATTGACCTGGTCTCTAATCTGAGCTGCTGTTAACCTGCGATTTCTGAGGCTGGTGACTCGGATAAACTTATCCTCAGAAGCAGAGGTGACTCTTGGTCTACCTTTCCTGGGGTGATCCTCATGTGAGCCAGTTTCTTTCTAGCGCTTGATGGTTTTTGCCACTGCACTTGGGGACACTTTCAAAGTGTTCCCAATTATTTGGACTGACTGACCTTCATTTCTTAAAGTAATGATGTCCACTCGTTTTTCTAAACTTTGCTGCTTTTTTCTTGCCATAATACAAATTCTAACAGTCTATTCAGTAGGACTATCAGCTGTGTATCCACCAGACTTCTGCACAACACAACTGATGGTCCCAACCCCATTTATAAGGCAAGAAATCCCACTTATTAAACCTGACAGGGCACACCTGTGAAGTGAAAACCATTCCCGGTGACTACCTCTTGAAGCTCATCAAGAGAATGCCAAGAGTGTGCAAAGCAGTCATCAAAGCAAAAGGTGGCTACTTTGATGAACCTAGAATATAAGACATAACAACTGAAATTAAGTATATAATTCCACATGTGTTAATTCATAGTTTTGATGCCTTCAGTGTGAATGTACAATTGTCATAGTCATGAAAATACAGAAAAAATCTTTAAATGAGAAGGTATCTCAAATCTTTTGGTCTGTACTGTATATCGATTCAGTATATAAAAATGGCGCGGAAAGCGCGGACTGCGCTCGCGCCGATTTTGGCGCCACAACCCTCCTGGGCCACAATCCTCTTCCTCGGATGCGTAACTTACAAAATGGCACCTAAAGTGCGCTATACGCATGCGCCATTTCCAACAGAGGATTCATGTCCCGGCCTTCGGGCCCAAAGAAGAGACCTTGTGGCAATACCGGATAGGTACCGTATATACTTGAGTATAAGCCGACCCAAGTATAAGCCAAGACCCCTAATTTTGCCACAAAAAACTGGGAAAACTTATTGACTCGAGTATAAGCCTAGGGTGGGAAATGCAGCAGATACTGGTAATTTAAAAAATAATATAGATACCAATAAAAGTGAAATTGATTGAGACATCAGTAGGTTAAATGGTTTTGAATATCCATATTGAATCAGGAGCCGCATAAGTTGCTCCATACAAAATACGCCCCATATAATGCTCCATAAAGTTCATGATGGGCCCCATAAGATGCTCCATACAAAATACGCCCCATATAATGCTCCATATAGTTCATGATGGGCCCAATAAGATGCTCCATACAAAAATCTGCCCAATATAATGCTGCACAAAGGTTAATAATGGCCCCATAAGATGCTCCATAGAATAATATGCCCCATATGCTGCTCCATAAAGGTTGATGGCCCTATAAGATGCCCCACATGCTGCTCCATAAAGGCTGATGGCCCTATAAGATGCTCCATAGCATAATATGCCCCACATGCTGCTCCATAAAGGTTGATGGCCCCATAAGATGCTCCATAGCATAATATGCCCCATATGCTGCTCCATAAAGGTTGATGGCCCTATAAGATGCTCCATAGCATAACAAGCCCCATATGCTGCTCCATAAAGGTTGATGGCCCCATAAAATGCTCCATAGCATAATATGCCCCATATGCTGCTCCATAAAGGTTGATGGCCCCATAAGATGCTCCATAGCATAATATGCCCCATATGCTGCTCCATAAAGGTTGATGACCCCATAAGATGCTAGATAGCATAATATGCCCCACATGCTGCTCCATAAACATTGATGGCCCAAATAAGATGCTCCATAGCATAATATGCCCCGCATGCTGCTCCATAAACGTTGATGCTCGGTTAACCACTCATCTCTCCTATAAAAGCTAGGCCTGCTGGGCAGGTCCTTGCATCTGCAGGACCTTCACCTCTGCCACCTCTTCTTGTCATTGTCAATGGTAATCTGGAGTTCCAGATAGCAAAGATTTTAGACTCTCGTCTTGTTCGTCGGTCACTTCAATACATGGTACATTGGAAGGGGTACAGTCCTGAGAAGAGAATGTGGGTTCCAGCTTCTGACGTCCATGCGGCCAGACTGGTTTGGGCCTCTCATTTGGCACACCTGGACAAACCAGGTCCTGAGGTTCCGGAGGTCCCTCGTAAAAGGGGGGTACTGTCACGGGGTTAGCACGACAGAGCAGAGCCAGAAGACCGCAACATCTGATAGCTAATGATTCGTCGCTGAGAAGAAGCACTTCTCCGGTGTATTAAAGGTGTTTGTTTTCTTTCAGGAGGACAGGGTTTAATCAGCCATGTGGAAATCCCTGCATTCAGCTGTCTTCGGTGAACCACTCATCTCTCCTATAAAAGCTAGGCCTGCTGGGCAGGTCCTTGTCTGAGTTAGCACTTGCTACAAAGATCTGGAAAGGGAGAAGCTGGTGTTTGGAGAGCTGGAGGAGTTTAATGTCCGACTGTTGCTTGGTTTGTTCGCTTGGAAATTCCTCATCCTTACCTGCCTTATTTTCTTCCCCCTTCCTACACACCCTGGTGAATACCTCTGTTATTTGTGAGAGTAATTTTTTGTGTGAGTGGAGTTTTCTTTTACCCTTGTCTTTGTTCCCCTGTTTGTTGGGTTGGTGTACTGCAGTACACGGTAGCACCTCTCTTCCCCGGGTGGGGGAAAGGGTTTATCGCAGGGCTCCAGCTAGGAGACAGGGCAAGGGTGGAGTCCCCGGTATCCTCGCCATCTGAGATATCCCGGGGAACAGGGTGAGTTAAGGCGCCCCCTAGTGATAGTGCCAGGAAAGGTGCCCCTGGTCCCAGTTTACTCGCCAAGTCCTATCGTGAAACTTAATTAATACTTCACACAAAAGCCATTGTTGGTGATGAAGCCTCAAGACGCCTCCTGTATGGAGAAACTAGTCGAAGGCATTGCTCAGGTGTGATTTTGTCCCATTCTTCCACACAAACACTCTTTCACATCCTGAAGCTCCCATGGGCTACTTCTATGAAATCTGAGCTTTACTTTCGTCCATACATTTTCAGTTGGATTTAGGTCCGGTGATTGGCTCGGCCATTCTAGAAGCTTTTAAAAAAAATGTTTTCTCTGAAATCAATTGAGTTTCCTTGTCTGTGTGTTTAGGATTATTGTCCTGATGAAATGTCCACCCTCGTTTCATCTTCATAATCCTCTTGATGGCAGCAGATTTTTATCAAGAACGTTTTGGTACATTTATCCATTTTTCCTTCAATTATATGAAGTTTTCCAATGCTGTATGCTGGAAAACAGACCCACGTTATGTTGTTCTTACCTCCAAATTTCACTCTTGGTATGGCCTTTTGGGGTGAAATGCAGTGCATTTTGGCATCCAAACATGGTGTGTATTGTGGATCAAAGAGTTACATTTTGGTCTCATCAGACCAGACTATATTCTCCCAGTATTTCACACGCTTGTTGAAATGTTGTTCAGCAAACTTAAAACGCCCTTGAACATACTTTTTGCTCAGCAATGGAGTCTTGCGTGGTGAGCGTTCATACATGACATGGAGCTTGAGTGCATTTTCTTTGAAACAATTGTATTTGCTGATTCCAGGTCTTTCTGTAGCTCTACGCTCTACACTAAATTAAAAAATGGCTTAAAAAAGGACAAAAAAAACAACAAAAAACTCACAGTAAACGAATCATCCTTACACACAACAGGTCAGATTACTATGGCACTAGCAGGAAAAAAAACCTCACAGAAAAAGAAACATCCTTACCAACAACAGGTCAGATTACCATGGCACTAGCAGGATGCAGCAGACCCCATGATACAGGTAGGGTCAGCACAAGTGCAAAATAGCTGTAGCTCTCCACAGATGGTCCTTGGCTCTTGGACAACGCTTCTGATATTTCTTTACACTCCTCTAGGTAAAATCTTCTGGTCGTGACCGGTTTATGGCCCCAACAATGCTCAATGGAGCCTTCAGAAGGTCAAAAATTATTCTGTAACCAATGCCATCAGCATATTTTGCAACAATAAGGTTGCGAAGGTCTTGAAACAACTCACTGGTTTTACCCATCATTAGATGTTTCTTGTGTGGCATCTTGGTAATGAGACACCATTTTTTAGGCCATCAGAAGAACCAGCTGATATTATTTTTCGCTAAGAGGCAGGATTGCTTTCTAATTACTGATAGATTTCAGCTTGGGATATTCCATGGCATTTTGCACCTCTCTTTCTTTATGTGTTCAATACTTTTTCCCTGTGCCATTTCTCATTATTACACATACAGTGGCATGAAAAAGTTTGGGCACCCCTGGTCAAAATTACTGTTATTGTGAACAGTTAAAGGGACTCTGTCACCCCAAAAATGGCCTATAAACTAAGGCCACCGGCATCAGGGGCTTATCTACAGAATTCTGTAATGCTGTAGATAATCCCCCCCCCCCCCCCTTCCCTGATGTATCCTGAAAGATAAGAAAAACAGGTTATATTATACTTTCTAAAGCTGCTATTGACATGAAATGAAATTCTCACCGGATGTTGGTAGCAACCCATCCAATCCACACAGGCAAAGAAATCAAACCATATATGTCTATAAATTAAGATTCAGTGGCATGTAAAAGTCTGGGCACCCCTGGTAAAAATTACTGCTATTGTCAACAGTTAAGCAAGTTGAAGATGAAATGATCTCTGAAAGGCCTAAACTTAAAGATGACACATTTCCTTTGTATTTGTAATTTTTAAAATGTAAAAGATGAAAACATATACATTTTTTTGCCTAAAATACAAAGTAAATAGGTCTTTTTAACTTTAGGCTTTTTAGAGATCATTTAATTTTCAACGTGCTTAAAGGGAATCTGTCACCCCAAAAATGTCCTATAAACTGCGGCCACCGGCATCAGGGGCTTATCTACAGCATTCTGTAATGCAGAAGATAAGCCCCCGATGTATCCTGAAAGATGAGAAATAAAGGTTAGATTATACTCACCCAGGGGCGGTCCCGCTGTGGTCCGGTCCAATGCGGTCTGAATCCGGCGCCTCCCATCTTCATACAATGTCGTCCTCTTCTTTTCTTCTTGCTGCGGCTCCTGCTGAGGGCAGAGCAAAGTACTGCGGTGCGCAGGCGACGGGAAAGGTCAGAGAGTTCAGGCGCCTGCCCAGGAGCCGCGGCAAGAAGACAAGAAGAGGACGTGATCAGATGAAGATGGGAGGCGCCGGACCCGGACCTTGACACCCATCAGACCGTGACGCCCATCGGACCAGACCGCAGCGAGACCGCCCCTGGGTGAGTATAATATAACCTGTTTTTCTCATCTTTCAGGATACATCGGGGGTTTATATTCAACATTACAGAATGCTGTAGATAAGCCCCTGATGCCGGTGGCCTTAGTTTATAGGCCATTTTTGAGATGACAGATTCCCTTTAAGCAAGTTGAAAATTAAATCATCTCTAAAAAGCCTAAAGTTAAATATATATTTTCATCTTTTACATTTTAAAAATTACAAATACAAAGGAAATGTGTCATCTTTAAGTTTAGGCCTTTCAGAGATCATTTCATCTTCAACTTGCTTAACTGTTGACAATAGCAGTAATTTTGACCAGGGGTGCCCAGACTTTTACATGCCACTGAATCTTAATTTATAGACATATATGGTTTGATTTCTTTGCCTGTGCGGATTGGATGGGTTGCTACCAACATTCGGTGAGAATTTCATTTCATCTCAATAGCAGCTTTAGAAATAGATTTATTTAGACAATTGGTGACGTGTTCAATACTTATTTCACCTGGTGTGTGTATATATAATGTTGTGTGTGTATATTTTTTTCTTTTTGTTATTGTAATTTGTGCATTGCAGATTCAGTCTGAAGGCAGCAAAATTACAAAGGAAGCCATGCACAGACAAGTACTTGGTACACAGATCCATACAGTGCTGAGCCCTATTCCACAACTATTATAAGCTAGAATACTGAGTAAAGAGAAACAATGGTCCATCATTAATTTAAGACATGAAGGTCAACCACTCTGGAAAACTGCTAGAACCTTGAAGGTATCCTCAAGTGCAGTCGTGAAAATCATCAATCGCTATGATTAAACTGGCCACTCAAGGAAAAGAAGACCAAGAATTACCTATGCTGCAGAGGATACGTTCATCAGAGTTTCCAGCTTAAGAAACCTTAAATTGACCGTACCTCAGAAAGCAGCCCCCATAAATGATGCACAGACATCAAGTAGCCAACATATCTCATCATCAACTCATGTTCTGTAAGTGCGGCTAGAACATTATCTACATTTACCTGAAACATTTAGTAAATCATTATCTTAGACAAAAGGATACTGAGGGAACACTCTGACAATTATTTGATCGATCGCTGATCCCCAGCAGGACGTTGTACTCCATGAAGATCTCATTGGCGGCTGCCAGTCTTATGTCTGTGTTGACGTTTATCTATGACGGACAGATTATTGCCTTCAGTTTAAAGATAGTGTAAATTATCATAGTAGCCCCCTGCCTTTATTCCAGATGGTCTCCTTACCTTTTTTTGATGTCTGGTGATGGCAAAGATGACCACAACGGTGACAATCACAGCAGTTATGGTGACGGGTATACCGGTTACCCAGTTTTGGCCATTAGAAAACATCTGTGCTGTGGAGTAGAGATTGATCCAAATGGAGGCATACAGGACCTAGAAGGCAACAAGGCGTCAGCAACAGGTTCTAGTCTTCATTCTGTCCTGTAGCTACCAACCTGCACACCTATTAGATTTCATTTGCTAAGTGGAGGCAATTGGCAAATATATATAGGAGGTACTTCTTTAAGTAATCCCTTTGTGTCTCTGAAAAGGATCTGGACACCTTCAGGGGCAAGCTTTTTCTCCAATGCATGCTTTTGGAGCTAAAACATTTTTTACAATTTGGTTTCCTAACAAAAGTTTGCATTGTTTGGCTTTTATGTGCTCTTTATTTCCCTATTACGTTGCTGGCTGTAGAATGAGTTAACTGAGAATTCGTAAGTGAGCTTGTTTTGAAAGAGAATTTGGAACTCTTTTATAGTATAAAATATATATATATATATATTTTTTTTTTTTAAATTGCGAAAAGCGTCGATATCTTTTAATGCCAAGCTGAATACAGCTGATCCAGTAGTAAGATCCATCAATCTGGTCACACGGTTCAAAGTGAGTCTGTGAGCACAAAGTGACTGTCCAAACCGAGCACAGCCATTCTGCGCACCCTAGGCCAAGGAATTCAATGCACCTTCTCACCTTCTTGTTTTCTATCTCCGCCTCCTTAACCCTATATTGAAAGCCCATGAGAAGGAGGAGGACGGAGATAGAAAGCAAGCAAGTAGCAGGGAACCACGCAGCCATCCCAAGGGGGCACCGAGAGCCTTTGATGGTATGAACAGTCATTTTATAACTGACAGCTTCCCCTTAAATGTGAGGACATTGGATTACAACACTTTGGGCCACAATGTTGAAAAGCAAGAAACGTGCAGATTCATCATTGTTTTTGCATAATTTTTTTTAGGCGGCTGGGGGAAGATACAAAACTGTGGACATGTATTTTATTATTATTATCCAGATGTTTGCAGCTAATTCATATTTTACTCCTTTTAAAAATATCCCTAAATTATTGTGTGATGGTACCTAGTAGAGCACAAAATCTTACTTTTATGTTTACTGTGTAAAAAAAAAAAAGAAATAAACACAAAGAAATGTTAATTTAAATAAAATTCTTCAAATCTAATAAATGTAGCGAAAAATCCACCAGCAAAAAAACCTTTTTCCTGCCTTGTCTTTCTGATTTAAAAAAAACAAACAAACTCAATTGATAAAATGGAGCCTGATGGTTTTTACGCCGTCGCCTTCCTTTCATCACGAAAAGTGACAGCAGTTTTGCCGGAAATCAATGAAAATACAGATTTAATCCACAATGAATGTAAACATGAGACAATAAATATTCAGCTACAAAAAAATGTTTTGATCTTTGAGTCCAGAATTTCCCTTGCGCATTAATTCTGATTTTCTGGAATATCTTTTTCCTAGTTTCTCGCTGTACGACAAAATTGCTGTATTCCGCTGCAGGCCCTGAGACGAGACGCTTACCATTGCCAGGATCATGATAAAGCCTCTAGAGTTGAAGAAGATGTATCTGTGAACCTCTGGGATGAGAGCGGGGATCTGTAAGGAGCCTTTACACTGCTCCACTGGGACCTGGAGTGAAAAATATGGAAACATGATAACACGGACTGAGATCGGCAAATTTCTATTACGTCACTTCACATCGCATTTTCCAGATTCAAGTATGGCCTGAAGGAGGAGCTCAGAAAAGACAGATAAAAGAGTTACAAAAACCCTGTTGCGAGCTCAATGACGGATTCTCAGTTGACTCATTCTGGAGACGGCAATATGGTGGCGGTAGAAGGCAAACTTTGCAAAATTTGAAATGAAAGATAACTGTAAAAAAAAGATTTTTTGGGGTCAAGAACATGCATTTAAGAAAAAAAAAGTCCACCAAAGGAGGAAAACTAAGCCTCCCATAAAGGGAAAAAGCTAAGCAGCAGCACAATTTACATTTCTATTATGGCTTCATGCACAGGGCAATATTCCCTAAGTTGTCAAACATAAGATATTTAATTAAGGTGGTACCAAAAAGACCCTCAAAACCATAGAATATAAAGATAAAACATAGTACGTTGCCATCATATCTGCTAGATGTGCGCAGTGCAGACACGTGGAGCAAACTGCACAGCGACAGCAAGACCTGGGCTGGGACTAGTGAGCATGTAACCACGGCACAGAATGCAATAAATGCTCCTTCTCCGCAGTACCTGGACCCCGCAATCCTGCAGCCTCCGGAGACATTGTTCAGCTTGCTCAGCTCGGGACGTATAGGGCAGAACGGTCAATAATCTGCCATTGTAAAGACCTGCAAAGAAATGGATTGTTACAGTTGAGTCGCACAAAAAAATATCCCTAATTCTGCAATTCTAATAAAGTTGAGTGTCCCCAGAGGAAAAAAAAAACTTCCTGTAGAACCGGCTATCCTTTAACACTAGGACTACAGGACTGGTGACCCCTCTAGAACTACCGAATTGAGTTATTTTGACTCCTGGCTTGTTTTTGTTTATTTTTAGAGTTTCTTGCTCCTGGTATTGTTGTAACTTTAATTTATAGAATGTATAGAATTTATATAGAATGTATAGCATGCAAAATAGCAAGAATATCATCAGGCTTTAGCACAGTTCTTCTAGGCATATGAGCAATTAGAAATACTGCAGGCCGTATTCTACAGAAATGATGTAGTCCACTCGAGAGTTCACTGGTTCACTGACGGATGACCTGTGTATGTCCTGTGTATGTCCTGTGTATGTCCTGTGTATGTCCTGTGTATGTCCTGTGTATGTCCTGTGTATGTCCTGTGTATGTCAAGTATATTTGCAAAAATGCTAATTATTCTAAGTCATGGCCAACATTTATTATTAACATGCAAGTAAATGAAAACTAAAAGAAATAATAACATTCAGCGACAAAGACTTGCATAATATAGTAGGGAGTCAAAATGACTCCTATTGGTAATTAAAGGTAAATTTTGAAAAAAAAGGTACTCTTTTTTTTCCAAAATTATTTATTGTCCCAAAAAATTTTTTTGCATCCTAAATGAGTAAAAGTCACTGAGTCTCAAGCCGGAATTCGGAAAAATGTAGTCACAGAAGAGAAATAAAAATTGCGAGGAGTCAAAATGACTCCATCGGTAGTTCTAGTGTTAAAAAGCCGGCAATTCAAGTGCCACTACAGTAAAATCACACTGACAGGTTAGAAAAGAATAGATAGAATAGATAAATACACAGAGATATAGATAGATAGATAGATAGATAGATAGATAGATAGATAGATAGATAGATAGATAGATGATAGATGATAGATAGATAGAATGAATAGATAGAATGACTAGATAGAATAGATATATACACAGAGATAGATAGATAATAGACAGATAGATAAATAGATAGATAATAGATAGATAGATAGAATGAATAGATAGAATGGCTATATAGAATAGATATATACACAGAGATAGATAGATAGATAGATAGATAGATAGATAGATAGATAGATAGATAGATAGATAGATAGATAAATAGAATAGATACCATCCATTCAAGTCAATGGGTGAAAAACGCTGCAAAAACGCTGAAAGAAGTGACATGCTCTATGTCCAAAAAACGCTGCAAAGCACAAAATCCTGATGCCAAAATAAAACCAATGCGTGTATGAGATTTCTGAAATCTCCTAGGCTTTGCTGGTAATGGAAAAAGCAGCTGAAAATAAGCATAAAAAAACGCAGCAAAAAATGCTGAAAAACCCCCTGTGTGAATGCAGCGCCCCAGAGTCCTGGTCGTTGCAGTACTGGTGCTCCGCCGCTAAGGGGGGCTATGGTACGTCTGATGGCACTGAAGGAGCTCATCTGACCAGGTATCACAGACACCAATACACTTCACAGTCTGGCCTCCAGGGGGAGCTAAGGGTACTATGTATTAGGCCACTCCTCACAATCTGGTAAAACTGGGGGTTAGGCAGGAAGTTAGATCAGAAAGCTGACTGGGTTGGAACCAGGCAACACCTTGTGGCAGAGGGTGTTGTAGGGGAAGATTCAGAGGGGTCCCTGTCAGGGGTGGGATCCTGACAGAGGCCTAGCAACCAGAGAGAGCGTTACGGGACCACGCCTGCACGATATAGCGGCAGTACCCCAAGAAAGGACAAGAAGCGAGGTTTATTGTGCTGAGTGAGAAACGAGATCAACGCAACAAGGAGAATACCAGTAGGAGTCGTGCTGTAAGACGAGGCAACATCCTACTGAGGCGCGTAACCGGTGGCCGGAACGCCGAGGAAGTATAGAGCTCCAGGCCAAACTTCAAACCTACGGCAGGACAGTCAGTTATAGGCGGGCTGTCTCACCCAATTGACCTAGGAAGACACAGGGGGGTAACAACAGGAGTGGGGCGACGCTAGAGTCCCGGAAGAGCTCCGAGCCTCCCCGTCATACGGGTGCGTCCTAACCATAAGATCTGGGGGACGTGGAAGAACATCAGAATTGAGTTGTGAGGGAACACGAGAAACAGACACAACAGTTGTGAGGACTATCCCGTGGTGCTTAGCAGGGAAGGACCACAACACACAAGCGCTAGAAGGTAGGCACAGATTTCCACCTGCAAAGGGAGCTCTGGAGGTGCCATCGGACCGGCCAGGCTTGCGCAGCCCGGTTAATCGTATTCCGGATTGAGGATCCTGAAGCCTTCAGTAAAGAGGTAAAGAGACTGCAACCTGGTGTCCTCGTTATTTACTGCAACCTGCACCGCACCCCCACAACATCATCACCATCACGCACTCCTATCATTGTACGCCCCTCAGCAGGGTCACGGACCGGGTCTAGCCACCGTGACAACCCCAGAACAGAGACTCAGAGGCCCGGTACCGGGTACCCCTCGGCCCTGCGACAGTGGGGGCGCTACATGAACATACCCTAAGGGAGTTTTTTCTATCATGGTCCCTTTACTTTTAGATGACTTCACATCTGATCTGCTGATCACTTTACTCAATAACAATATTACTGAACCATCTTCCACACGTCTGGATGACTTGGTTACTTGGCCACTAAAGGAGTAATGATTATCAAGAAAATGAAGTATAACGAGGCCGATATGTGTGTAAATAGTGGTTTAGCAAGGTCTCCTGCCAACCAAGCAGTTTAATTCTCTGCGACTAGTGACATAAATGACTGACAAAAGCGGGAATTTATGTTGTGGGAAGTATTGATTTTCTTGCTCTCCGGCAGTTAGTTATGTTATGAAGAATGACAGCGGGCCCCATTCTGCCATCCTACACACATCACATCTCTCACCTGAATGCAAAGTGACCACCGGCTCCAGGTCGTCAATTCTAGGACCTTCGCCCCCGTCAGTTCCAGTCATTGTACCATTAGTTGCTGGTCTCAGTAGAGCTCAAATGCTTTCAGGGTCATTCCTGCTTGGGAATCTGTGAGGACATGGAGGTTATACCTTAGCATTTCCAGGAGATAGATTTATGTTGCAGTCATTCACAAGTCAACCAACATACAGATTTTTTTGCTTGTTGGCTTCATCACACTATTGTTCATTGAATGGTTTTTGATGGCGCTATTCCTTCCAGATACATTTTTTGTAGTGTAGAATATTGCCTACTGCTCCTTCATACAAGGACAAGGTATGCCTCCTTATATCTTCCTGCACACAGCTACCATGTGCACGAGGCCCACAAGTGCTATACTTATGGCTACCCTTCCACCAGGTTATAACCTAATTCTAGGACCAAGCTTCCATGACAGATTGCCGTAGCCTCACATCAAGCGCGGGGACTCTCCCTTGGTGAGATGTCCCCTAGATATTTTTGGGTATTATGATGATAACGACAAGCTATCACGCAGGTCCAAGATCTTTACTCTACTACCCATCATATTTTACCCTCATTGATATCTCAGGATCAATTTTAGCATTAGGACAAATCCCTTTATTGGGGGGATAAAGACCAACCAACCACTCATCATAGATCCATGGTGGACATTAGGAGTAGAAGTCATCGCATTATTAATAAAATAATCCATGTTGCTTCACAGATATTCCAGCACCATATCAAGAGGTGAACGAAGCCTGATACGTGAAGTCCACCGATACCTGGAGATTATGTGCATTTCCCAACAGGCATCAATGGACGTTCCCTCACCGACCAAGCTCCTGCTATGGAAGTGTCGACATTTGGTTAAATATTTGCCACATCCTTCTTTACTATCTAACCTGTACAGCACATAACCTCTTCTCTAAAATTTTAGGCTAATTTCACGTTTTCTGAATTCTGTACTCCTATTTCACCATAGGACGCCATGTAGTACAATGGATTCCTTTAGCTCAAAGGGACAGTGACACGATCTTTTTTTCTTTATTTTGTACTTTATGTTAAAAAAAGCTTATTAAGAAGTGTATAAAACTAAATGATGTAATGCTTTTTTTTTTTACTTTTTAACTGACCTGCTGGGGGCTGTCATTTTTATTTGCTGGTGTGCAAGTGTCAGACCACAACAGTTAGGCCGGGGTCACACTTGCGTGTGAAATGCGAGAAACTCGCGCGAGTCTTGTGCATTAATACCCGGCACTGCCGCCGGCACTCGGGCTCAGAGTGTGCATGTATTTCTATGCAGCTGCACACTCCGGTCCCGAGCGCCAGCGGCAGTGCCGGGTATTGATGCGCGAGTTTCTCGCATTACACACGCAAGTGTGACCCTGGCCTTATACACAGTGATGCAGCAACTCCATGCCTTAGGAGAATGCCAAGGGTGTCCTTCCCTATCTCCTATACTGTGGTCCTAAAAGCTGTGAACAGGCACACTCCCTGACGAAGCAGCAGCGAAACGTACGTTGGAGTGGTGTGTGCAGGGGACGGTATTAGCTCCAGACTGGTCAGCATTTTGGCATTATGTGACTTTTTCTGATTATTTTCCAGGACCATTGCTTTTGTGATCACTTGATCACAATTGAGGCATTTTTTATTATTATTAGCCTCTATTTATTATTATTTAATTTTTGGCAAGTTTTTTATCCATATATCATGCACTTGTATTGATCACTTGATATAAAAATTATTTTTGGCGCATGTTTGTTTTTTTCACCAATTGTTTATAAATTGAATATTTATTCACTTCCTTATTATAATTTCACCTTTCACTTTATATATATATATATATATATATATATATATATATATATATATATATATATATATATATATATATATATTTCTAAGCAATGTTTTTTTGGATAAAATATAGTAAATTATATATCTACTGCCACAGGGTCTGTTGCTCCCTGTCCCCTGTGTGACACATCTTTTCCCATTTTTATACATATGTGGATTTTCCATATATGTATAATTTTATATATACATAAATTGTTTTTAATTTATTTCTAATAAAATTCTTATGCATTGTGCGGTTTTTTATGATTTATTTATAAGCATTTTTTCATGTTTTTGTGTATAATCATGATTCGATTGTCAATAATTGTCAATTGTGTATTTAATCCTATCATGTGTGTCCATCGACTTCCTGTCATAGTAGCCGTCATTTTAGTGGGAAAAATTTAAATGAAATAAAAATTG
Organism: Ranitomeya variabilis; assembly: GCF_051348905.1. Taxonomy (NCBI): domain Eukaryota; kingdom Metazoa; phylum Chordata; class Amphibia; order Anura; family Dendrobatidae; genus Ranitomeya; species Ranitomeya variabilis. The sequence goes on from NC_135233.1 coordinate 222,221,562, forward strand.
TCCAGAGTGAGGACCTATTTTTTCCTATTAAGCATGACAGATTCTGTGATGGAGCCTCCAACGAACAAACGAACAGAACTTAGTCCTATAAAAAACATTCATGTGTCAAAATCTATCAAGATGAACAGAAGTCTTTTGCTGCATTTAGATTATCCGCAGGAGATTTTTTGATGTGTTCCTAATAAAAATAAAAAAAATAGAACTTACGAACGTAGTTGTATTATTAAAGGTGTCCTAATCTTCAGAATATTAGTGCTGTTCCACTTCCAGAAGCTGCAATTCTGGCTTGTGTTCGACTAGTCAGCACATCTTCAGTAAAGATGCTGGTTAACTGCTTATTTTATTAGCTAAGCCAGCCCCATTCTCTGTCTATAAATCAACTGTGACAAAGAAGGGTGATGGCTTAGCTACTGAAATGCCCCTGCACACTCTGTACCAATGATGTGCCCACACAGGAAATGCTCTCTGCTGAGAATACACTGAAAGTGGATCTGCCAGGACCACACAGATATCGTAATATTGGGATACTGTTGATGATAGAATTTTCTATTAGTGAGTTCGATTTCATTTTTTATCTAAATTGTGCACTGGTATTCTACATGCACAAAAGCTCAGCTAAATATTTCACTATGCTGCTAACATGACAAATTACAAGATGTTCCGAGAAATTCTGAAAAAAATAGAATTCAATGTAGCAATGTCTTTCAAATAAGGAGAAATCATTAAGGTCATGTTCACACACAGGTTTTTTAGATAGTGTTTCATATATTTATATGTGTAAATATATATATATATATATATATATATATATATATATATATATATATATATACACACATACACATATACACTGCTCAAAATAATAAAGAGAACAATAAAATCCCACATACTAGATATCACTGAATTAAATATTCCAGTTGTAAGTCTTTATTCATCACATAGTGGAATGTGTTGAGAACAATAAAACCTAAAAATTATCAATGTAAATAACAACTAATATCCCACGGAGGTCTGGAGTTGGAATGATGCTCAAAATCAAAGTGGAAAATGAAGTTACAGGCTGATCCAACTTCAGTGGAAATGCCTCAAGACATGGAAATGATGCGCAGTAGTGTGTGTGGCCTCCACGTGCCTGTATGATCTCCCTACAACGCCTGGGCGTGCTCCTGATGAAGTGGCGGATGGTCTCCCAAGGGATCTCCTCCCAGACCTGGACTAAAGCATCCGCCAACTCCTGGACAGTCTGTGGTACAACGTGACGTTGGTGGATGGTGCGAGACATGATGTTCCAGATGTGTTCAATCGGATTCAGGTCTGGGGAACCGGTGGGCCAGTCCATAGCTTCAATGCCTTCATCTTGCAGGAACTGCTGACACTTCAGCCACATGAGGTCTGGCATTGTCCTGCATTAGGAGGAACTCAGGGCCAACCGCACCAGCATATGGTCTCACAAGGGGTCTGAGGATCTCATCTCGGTACCTAATGGCTGTCAGGCTACCTCTGGCGAGCACATGGAGGGCTGTGCGGCCCTCCAAAGAAATGCCATCCCACACCATTACTGACCCACTGCCAAACCTGTCATGCTGAAGGATGTTGCAGGCAGCAGATCGCTCTCCACGGCGTCTCCAGACTCTTGTCACGTCTGTCACATGTGCTCAGTATAAACCTGCTTTCATCTGTGAAGAGCACAGGGCGCCAGTGGCGAATTTGCCAATCCTGGTGTTCTGTGGCAAATTCCAAGCGTCCTGCACGGTGTTGGGCTGTGAGCACAACCCCCATCTGTGAACGGCGGGCACTCAGACCATCCTCATGGAGTCGGATTCTAACCATTTGTGCAGACACATGCACATTTTTGGCCTGCTGGATGTCATTTTGCAGGGCTCTGGCAGTGTTCCTCCTTGCACAAAGGCTGAGGCAGCGGTCCTGCTGAGGGGTTGTTGCCCTCCTACGGCCCCCTCCACGTCTCCTGGCATACTGGCCTGTCTCCTGATAGCACCTCCAGCCTATGGACACTACGCTGACAGACACAGAAAACCTTTTTTTTTTTTTAACTCAAATACATTTTTTATTTAGGATCACATGGCAATTAACTTGTTACATTCTTATATTTCAATACAGAGTTTTCACCCCAAAACAGACCCCCCCATTCCCAACTTAATCCACCCCCTCCCAAAACAGACAGCCCACCTCTTTTAATAACTTAACCATCAGGATTATAGAGTTACTATCATCTCATGTAGATCTGTATGCCTCATACTATACACCCTTCTTTTAAAATGAACCTATCCCATGGCGAGCCACGAAGACCACAATTTATCGAAGGTTGCTATTTTTCCTCTTTTCTTATAGACACCTTTTCTAATATCAGGCCCTGTTTTACATACTGAAGGAATTCCCTTCTCGTAGGCAGCTCATCCCTAATCCAATTTTGCGCTATCACCTTTCGAGCCATATACAGTAGTCTGGCAATGGCTGTCTTCAGATTGTTATCCACTCCAATCTCATCCACGCATCCCAACAAGCACACTATCGGGTCCCTTGGCACAGTGCATTTGTACGCACCTCCCATTCGACTCAAAACCACCAACCAAAAAGCAGCCAGTTTTGGACAGGTCCACATCATATGAAATATGTCAGCACCTGCGGACTTGCACCTCGGGCACTCAGAGTCATCACGCAAACCTGCCTTGAACAATACTTCTGGAGATTTATAGACTCTGTGTATCACATAGAGTTGTGAAAGCCTATACGGTTCGCTCAGCGACAGCCTTGGTAACCATTCCAGCACCGATTCCCAAGTTTAATTCTCCATTGGGTCCACATCTCTTTGCCACCTAGCTCTTGCCGTGATCGGATACCCCAGAAGGTATGTATGCAACAAGTCTTTATAAAGAGCAGAAATAACTCCCCTCACCACAGATATATTCCAACACTATATCCCTTTGAATACTGGTATTTCCGTCTCTGTTCTGAGCTCCAAATGCGTGCCTCATCCGCAAATACTGATATTCCCCCTTAGGCCCGAGACCAAACTCTGCCTGCAATCGAGAAAAAGATTTCAACTCCCCCTGCTCAATTATCTGATACACATATTGAATTCCCACTGCCTGCCACTCAGGTAACACCCCCAGTGCCACAAATTCCGACAAGTTAGTATTATGCCATATCGGGGAGAACCTAGTAAGACCCCCAACCCCACGTATATGTTTCAATCTACCCCACAATTTACATATCAAAAATAAAGTGGGATACCACTTCCCCAGTGCCCCCAGTGACCCATCCTCTAGACACTGCACTATCGGTCTTCTGTTTGTCACTTTTTCCATCAATTGCTGTACCGCGCTGGACGATCCCTCATACGCCCAGCCCTTCAAGTGCTGACTCTGGGATGCCAGAAAATATACTTCAGGATTAGGCAACGCCAAGCCCCCCTCATCCTTGGGCCGCTGAAGCGTCTCCAACTTGATCCGTGGGTGATGCCTCCCCCATATCAATTTTCTAAACAGGGAGTTAATCTGCCTGTTTTTCCCGTGGTATCCAAACTGGCGCATTATGATGAACATATAGGATTTTCGGCATCAGAATCATTTTGATAAGATTCACCCTGCCTACCACAGATAAATGCAACTTAATCCAAGCATCCACTTTTGCCTTAAGAATACTTAAGATCGGAGTCAGATTCTTATGTATGTATTCTGCCACAGGCGTGAAGATCCATATCCCAAGGTACTTAAAGTGACTTACCACCCTCAATCGCCCCTCCTCCAGCGGCTCACTCCCCCCATCTTCCACATCATCTACCTTGAACAAAATAGACTTACTCCAATTTATCATCAACCCCGACAATGCCCCAAATCTTTCAATAAGCCCAATTGCTCCCCTCAAAGAATCGGCTGGGTCTGCCAGAAACAGTAGGATGTCGTCCACGTACAGCGCCACCTTTTCTTCAATCATCTCATATTTAAACCCTGACACCTCATCCGACTGTCGAAGCTTAGCGGCCAAAGGTTCCACAGCCAGGGCAAACAAAAGAGGAAAGAGTGGACACCCCTGCCTCGTTCCTCTCGCTAAATGTATAGTCCTTGATAACTCCCCATTCACCCTGACTCTAGCCACTGGCCGCGAGTACAGCAGTCGAATCCAGGACACAAACTGCGAGCCAAACCCCATGCACTGCAATACCTGCCAAAGATATCCCCACTCCACACTGTCGATGCCTTATGAGCATCTAAGGATGCAATGACTCTCTGGCCACAATTGTCGGACCTAAGCTGCAGATTCATAAATAATCTCCGTATATTGACCGCCGTGGATCTATCAGGCATAAAGCCAGATTGGTCCGGATGTTCCAGACCGGAGATGACACTCGTCAACCTAGTCGCCAACACCTTGGCCAGAAGCTTGACATCAATAGTGAGTAAGGAAATCGGCCGGTATGATTCAGGCTGCCCCAAGTCTTTCCCTTCCTTAGGAATTACCGTTATTATGGCTTCTCTCATGGATGCTGGCAAACACCCTCTACTTTTAGCCTCATCCAGGACCATCTTTAGTCTGGGAATTAGGATCTCCCCCATATTTTTGTAGATTTCAGCAGGAAACCCATCCACTCCAGGTGCCTTCCCATTAGCCATAGACTGTAATGCCCGACCCAGTTCCTCCTCCGTGATGGGAGCCTCCAAACTCTCTCTATCCACATCACTCAACCTCGAAAGCGCCAGTCCTTTAAGAAACGCCACTGTGTCTCCTGCTGACTCATCTACCCTAGAGGAATATAGGTCAGCGTAAAAGTCCGCAAAGACCCCCAAAATCTCTGAATTTTCGAGGACAATCCCACCATTCTCGGAAGTCAGAGAGTGAACAAACGAGGTATTCCTCTGAGCAGAAGCCACCAGCGACAGCATGTGCCCGACAGTCTCACCCTCCTGATAATAAGTCAGTTTCTGAAACTCCCGCTTCCTTTCTGCCTTTTCCAGCAAAGTTTTTTCCAGGTGACTCTGAGCTGCCTTAAGTCTGTTCTCAGCTTCAGGGGTACCCATCATAACCATCTCATCCTCGCTACCCTTAGCCCATCAACCGCCGCCTTCACTGCCTCTCCCGACCGCCGCTTACATCTACTAATATCTCTAAATAGTAGTCCTCTTAAGTACGCCTTCATAGTTTCCCATATGGTAAGAACATCTGCACTCCCATCATTCAACACAAAAAATTCTGCCAACTCCTGTTTTATCTTATCTAAATCTATACTATGCAGCCAGTTAGGGTGAAACCTCCACTCTCTCCGACCCACAGCCCGTGCCCCCACCAGTCGAAACTCCACCTCAATTGGATTATGGTCCCAGAGAGCCCTGGGTAAATATCGAACATCCATCACCATAATGTCCAGCAGACGATTGCCCAGTGCCAGATCAATTCTGGATAGAGTACCGTGAGCCGGTGTATAACATGAATACCCCTTTTCCCCAGTATGTCTAACTCTCCATAGGTCAGTCAAACCCACTTCGCGAATATAAGTCCCAAACGTAGTAATATGTCCCACTGTCCTATTCTGGGAATTTTTATTTTTATCCCAAAAGTCATCAAATATGTTATTAAGATCTCCTATTATTAGAAAAGGCATCGGGCCCCAGCGTTCCACCCATTCCAACACCTCCCTGATTTTCTTAATTGAGTACGGGGGCGGAATGTACATTGCCACTATACACATCAATACTCCATTTATTTTACATTGCACCATCACATACTGACCATCCACATCTACCTGGACAGTCACCTCTTCATATTGTACTCCCACGGGTACCAATACCGGCACCCCCCTAGAATACGCAGAAAAGGTAGAGTGGTATGCCTTCTGTATCCAGCGTCTCTTTAATATATCCACCTTTTCATGCACCAAATGCGTTTCCAGCAGACATATCATTGAGGCTTTCTGCTCTCGGACATACTGTAGACTCGCTGCTCGCCGGGTCCCATCCGCAAGGCCTCTCATATTCCAACTCAATATTTTAGTGTGGCCCTCACAGAAAACCTTCTTGCCACAGATCGCATTGCTGTGCCATCCTGGATGAGCTGCACTACCCGAGCGACTTGTGTGGGTTAAGAGTGTGAAAGCACAACCAACATTCAAAAGTGACCAAAACATCAGCCAGAAAGCATTGGTACTGAGATGTGGTCTGTGGTCCCCACCTGCAGAACCACTCCTTTATTGAGTGTGTCTTGATAATTGCCAATAATTTCCACCTGTTTTCTAGACATGTCAGACGTTTATAGAATAAAAGAGCAATTTACATTTTACGCAAAAATATACCTATAAAGAGAAAAATCAGACAAACTGAAAATTTTGCAGTGGTCTCTTAATTTTGGAAAGAGCTGTATGTATATGCACACCAGTGTGTGTGTGTGTGTGCGTGCGTGTATATATAATTAACCCCTTAACGACCGCCGATACGCCTTTTAACGGCGGCAGTTAAGGGTACTTAAACCACAGCGCCGTTAATTAACGGCACTGTGGAAAAAGTGAATAGCGCCCCCCAGAGTCGGATTTTCTCTGGGGGTCTCGGTTGCCGGGGGTAGCCGAGACCCCAGAGAACATGATTCGGGGGTTTTTAACCGACCCCCGAGTTGCGATCGCCGGTAATTAACCGTTTACCGGCGATCGCAAAAAAACCAAAAACGCGATCTCCCTTTTAATTTCTCTGTCCTCTGATGTGATCGCACATCAGAGGACAGAGAAATGGGGTCCACGATAGCCCCCTGATACTCACCTGTCTCCCCCGGTGCTCCTCGTGGCTCCCGATGGGCGCCGCCATCTTCTTCCGGCAAAAAAATGGCGGGCGCATGCGCAGTGCGCCCGCCGGCCGGTATCCGGAGGATCTTTGGGGTCTCGGCTGCCGGGGGTAGCCGAGATCCCAAAGAACATGATCGGGGTCGGTTCTTGCCGACCCCTGTTTTGCGATCGCCGGTAATTAACTGTTTACCGGCGGTCGCAAAAAAAAAAGAAAAAGCGATCGGTCATTCTCTGTCCTCTGATGTGATCGCACATCAGAGGACAGAGAAATAGGGGGATTCGGGGACCCTGCTATACTTACCGGTGTCCCTGGGTCCTCCTGCGTCCCCTCCTGCCCGCCGGCTTCTTCCTATGGAAAGAAAATGGCGGGCGCATGTGCAGTGCGCCCGCTCTCTGATTCCATCTTTGGGATTAGGGTTAAGGTTAGGGTTGGGATTAGGGTTAGGGGTGTATTGGGATTAGGGTTAGGTTTGAGGTTAGGGTTGAGATTAGGATTAGGGGTGTGTTGGATTTAGGGTTTTGATTAGGGTTATGGTTAGGGTTGAGATTAGAGTTGTTTTGGGGTTATGGTTGTGATTATCGTTAGGGTTGTGATTAGGATTATGGATCGGGTTGGGATTAGGGTTAGGGGTGTGTTGGGGTTAGGGTTGGAGTTAGAATTGGGAGGTTTCCACTGTTTAGGTACATCAGGGGGTCTCCAAACACGACAGCCAATTTTGCGCTCAAAAAGTCAAATGGTGCTCCCTCCCTTCTGAGCTCTGCCGTGCGCCCAAACAGTGGTTTACCCCCACATATGGGGCATCAGCGTACTCGGGATAAATTGGACAAAAACTTTTGGGGTCCAATTTCTCCTGTTACCCTTGTGAAAATAAAAACTTGGGGGCTAAAAAATCTTTTTTGTAGAAAAAAAAAATGTTTTTATTTTCACGACTCTGCATTATAAACTTCTGTGAAGCTCTTGGGCATTCAAAGTTCTCACCACATATCTAGATAAGTTCCTTGTGGGGTCTAGTTTGCAAAATGGGGTCACTTGTGGGGGGTTTCTACTGTTTAGGTACATCAGGGGCTCTGCAAACGCAACATAACGCCCGCAGACCATTCTATCAAAGTCTGCATTCCAAAACGGCGCTCCTTCCCTTCCGAGCTCTGCCGTGCGCCCAAACAGTGGTTTACCCCCACATATGAGGTACCAGCATACTCAGGACAAATTGGACAAAAACTTTTGGCATCCAATTTCTCCTGTTACCCTTGTGAAAATAAAAACTTGGGGGCTAAAAAATCTTTTTTGTGGAAAAAAAAATATTTTTTATTTTCACGACTCTGCATTATAAACTCATGAACTGCAGCCTTGGAAAAGTTCCCACGCTCCAGTTCATATGAGTTCATCCACCAGAGGGCGCCTCACCGCAACTCAATGTAAGTACAGATCACCCAGCTTTCATTTCATCACCCGGGGATTACAGACACGAGCGAGTGCTTTAGCGCAGCTCCTGCCTGTAAAATAATTAACCCCTTCAGATGGATTACATCGTGGGACCTGAAAGTTCATCAGAGGGTATGTATATTGTGGGCTTATTATTTTGCCAAGCGAGGGTGTTCCGGATGGATTGAGAGAGCAATAAAATACTAAAACAACCTGTTTGTTTATTTCATTAAAATACTTTTTAATAACGTGTGTGTGTGTTTTTTAACCCTTTCAGACAATTGGATTAATAATGGATAGGTGTCATAATTGACACCTCGCCATTATTAATCTGGCTTAATGTCACCTTACAATAGCAAGGTGGCATTAACCCTTCATTACCCCATATCCCACCGCTACACGGGAGTGGGAAGAGAGTGGCCAAGTGCCAGAATAGGCGCATCTTCCAGATGTGCCTTTTCTGGGGTGGCTGGGGGCAGATGTTTTTAGCCAGGGGGGGCCAATAACCATGGACCCTCTCCTGGCTATTAATATCTGCCCTCAGTCACTGGCTTTACCACTCTGGCAGAGAAAATTGCGCGGGAGCCCACGCCAATTTTTTCTGCGATTTAACCCTTTATTTTAGCAGCTACAGCGCACAAATTTTGCACATACACACTACTAACATTATTAGTGTGGAATATGCAAAAAAAATGGGGATATGAGATGGTTTACTGTATGTAAACCATGTCTCATATCATGTCGGGTTTAGGCAGGAGAAATGAAAAGCCGGCAATTGAATCACCGGCTTTTCAATAACAGCGCTGCGTATTTCTCGCAAGTCACACTGCTGGTCCGTGTGGAATCCGTATTTTTCTCCCCCCATAGACTTTCATTGGCGATTTATTTGCGCAATACGGTGACAAACGCAGCATGCTGCGATTTTGTACGGCCGTAGAGGACCGTATAATACGGATCAGTAAAATATGGCTGATAGGAGCTGGGACATAGGGAATCATTGTGCCGTGTGTTATGCGTATTTTACGGATGTATTTTCTGCGCTCATACGTCCGTAAAACTCGCCAGTGTGACGCCGGCCTAACATGAAGTACAATATTTCACGAAAAAACGATCTCAGAATCAGCGGGATCCGTTAAAGCGTTCCAGACTTATAACCTCATAAAGTGACAGTGGTCAGAATTGTAAAAATTGGCCTGGTCATTAAGTACCAAATTGGCTCTGTCACTAAGGGGTTAAATAGTAAGACATAATATATATGTGCATATTTATTTTATTAGCACACACACAATAAATAAATATATATAGCTACACATACATCTATATTAAATGTTTCAATTGCATGTGTATGTATAAAAGAAAGTAAAACAATGTTATTAACATACGTATGTGTTTGCTAACAAAAATCTATATATATGATATGTGTATATATATATATATATATACACTGTATATGCACACAGACGCACATACATAGAATATATACATACACATCCACTCTGAGGTTGGTAAAAAAAAAAGTTGTAAAAGTCTATACAACTCCTGTAAGCAGAGTCAACCTATGGAGAAAGATAGGGCTAAATGTAAAGCGCCATTTATGCAACTCTACATCAGTGGCCTGCATGCTGGGAGTTGTAGTTTCACAAATCAGCTCGACAGCTAAAAAGTAAGCGAAAACTTCAAACAAGAAAGTTTGCTTAGCGCTTGTGTGACAGTGCACTTACATCTTGCCTTCTGCGCCTTCATCCAACCTGTAATTAGGAGGGGACGGAGCAGCCTGACCCATTAGTGGATGCATTGTGCAAGTGAGCGGTCACAAGACAGGAAGTGCACTTGTCCTGCCTTTCTGTATGTACAGTCGGTGGAAATCCTCATTTCTGCAGGAGCCTTCCTGCTTTTACTTTCTATTGCTGTCATGCAGGTCTCCTCCTCTTCTGTCACCCTCCCCTCCGCTGCTGTCATCAGAGGTGGCCCTGTTCAGACAGCAATCCTCCAGATACCAGCCTTACCCAACCAACACAGAAACATAGAAGTGGCATATGACTTGGCAACTACCCAGTCAGCAAAGGAGTCTGGGAGAGACAACAGGAGAGAAGTAAAAGTGCTGAGACTTGGTAAATTCTGCAGGTGGCTCATTATGGTCCATGCTGGTAATTCAGCACCAGCTGTCCTGACTATATAAAAAATTAAAATAGTTCGTCTGACACTTTCAAAATAAACTATGCCGTAAATAGTCACACCGCCAGCTCGCAGATTTCTGCACTGCAAAATATATTTTGCAATTATGCAAATTTAGAATTGGAACACACACATTATATATATATATAGGCTTGATAAAGGCTCAGTTTGAGCTGAAACGTCGCCCGGCTATGTGGGTCGATTAAACCTTCCACATTTTTTTCACTGTACTAATGGAGTGCTGCCTCTTTTTTCATCTCTCTCTATATATATATATATATATATATATATATATATATATATATATATATATATATATAAATATATATATATATATATATATATATATATTTTTTTTTTTTTTTTTACACAAATTGTACGGCTCCAGCAGCTTCATCAACTCATAAATGGAGAAAACACCCCCCCCCCATTAAAACAAATAAAAATTGAAGTCACAAGCATCCTAGTTATGGATTGAGCTCCAGGAGGACAGATCAAAGCAGTTTTATAATACGTCTATAGCATTGATCCTATAGATTCATTTCGACTACTGCCGTTTTGGGTTACCACACCGATACAATAACTTCCTAAATGTACCCATAAGACTAAAACAACCCCCTGACAGCCCATTCCCTGGGCATCTGTGGTCCACTTCAGATCCCATGGTGCATAGGTAGCCATAAGAGATGGGAAATGTAATACCCGCCACCCTGCGTTAGCATCCAGTCTGTTCCTCCATGGCAGTCGGTTTGTACTTCTGCATCCAGCTTCCTTGGCTTCTTTTGTGCGATGACATGCGCCGTGCCACCACGTCATGAAATCTTGGGGTCTACTAGGCGCCAGAGGATGTCAGGGGCTGAAATTGACACCGGTTGCCACATCGGACCAGACTGGACACAAAACTACGGGCAAATCAAATTGCTCATCTCTAGTAATACATTAGATTGCCTAGACAGCCTTCTCTTCTGTCCTTCTCACCCCATTTATATGCATGCTCAGTTCAGAAGAGTGTGCATATCTTCAGTATGGGGAGAAGAAAGTAGTGGTTTAGCTCCTCTTGAAACAAAAGGGAGGTAAGCCTGATCATTCCTCACCAACCCCTTTTTGATCATATGTTGGAGAAGGGATTCGGGAGGCTCCACCCAAATTAGCATGTTTTGAAGACTTTTCTCAAATTTCTATAGGGGCATTAATCTCCAATCTATGGCAGAGTTTAGGGGATGTCTGGGGTGTATGTGGAATGTATTAGGCAATGGAAGGGGTATTAAAATAAATAGGCAAAAAAGACTTTCATCCAAGGTCCAGCCCTGGTCCCCAGTGGCAGCTAGACCAGGGCAGGCTTCACTTCTGTGGCCGGCGTCCTGGGCACCTTATGTATTTACTATGCCCTGAATTGTTAAGACATCACGGCGGAGCATGAGACTTAGTAAGTGCAAGAGGCTCCCAGGATGTCGAACACAAAAGTGAACTCTACCCTGGTCCAGCTGACATGGAGGACCAAACTGTACGCTGGACCAGGGCAGTGCAAATCTTTTTTGCTCAACTTGCCATTCAGTCTAGACCTCTTTTCTGTGCCTTTATGGCAGTTCTTTCTACCTGTAAGGCCTCTTTCACACTTCCATTTTTACAATCTGCACAGGATCCGTCAAAATGTTGAAAAGACCGATCCCGTGCTGATTGTAAAAAGGGATGCACTGGAGCCGTTTTTTTTGATGGTTCCAGTGCATCCTAGAAGGCTATGTGCACACGTTGTGTATGCGTCTTCGCTGCGGTTTTTCGCTGTGAAAACGCATACACAGCACAACCCATGATAAAAATAATTTAAAAAAATAAAAAAAATTGTGATATTCTTACATTCCAGCATCCCGCACAGCCCCTGCAGCCTTCCCGATGCTCACAATGCTGCCGGCAGCTCCGATTCCCAGTGATGCATAGTGAGACAATGACCTGTGATGACGTAGCAGTCTCGCGAGACAGCTACGTCATCGGGTCATTTCGCTATGCATCACTGGGAACTGGAGCTGCTGGCAGCATCGCAAGCATCGGGGGGGCCGCACACAACGCCGAAGGTAAGAATATCATGATTTTTAATTTTTTTATTGTAATTTTTAACATTATATCTTTTTACTATTGATGCTGCATAGGCAGCATCAAAAGTAAAAAGAATTTCCCTGACGGGAAATTCTTCCTCGCATGCTCAGTTTCAAAAGACGGAACCCGTCGCTGGATTCCTGCTTTTGACACACAGCGACGGATCCTGCGTCCATCGGCTTCCATTATAGCCAACGATGGGCAGCGCAGGACCCGTCACTGAGCGATTTTCCGACGTGCAGAAAAAGCGTTCCTCTGTACGTTTTCTCCGCCCGATGGACAGCAATTTTACGACAGATCCAGCGCACGATGGATGAAACGTGTGGCCATCTGTCAAAATCCGTCGCTAATACAAGTCTATGAGAAAAAAAACGGACCCAGCAGCACCATTTGCTGGATCCGTTTCTTCGCAAAACGACGGATTGTGACAGAAAAAGAAAGACGGAAGTGTGAAAGAGGCCTAGCTGGTAAGTGACATCACCAGCTGTGCCTTCTCCTTTCACGTACACTTTGCTGATGTCCATCAGTATAGTGAGGGGAGCATCTCACCATGTCAACACGTCAGAGAACTTGGACGCCGAAAGGGAATGTCCACCTATGGAGACTTTTTTTTTCTTTCATAAATGCATGTATTTGGGTCTAAAAATCTTTTTTGCAGTTGGGTTTCATGAACAAGTTAGCACCGTTTAGCTTTTACAGTTTTACAGGCCTTTTTTTTCCGGGACATTCAACTTTGATGTGGTCTGTGGTCATAAATTAGCTGAGAGGAGCTCAGAAAAAGACAGATGAAAGTTACAAACTCTCCCATTAGACCAGGGATGTCAAACTGAAATACACACAGGGCCAAAATTAAAAACTCGGACAACGTTGCAGGCCAGCCTTGATATTAACACAATGTCTACAATTGAGGAAAATTTCCCTTATGAAATATAACAATGTACCTTTTCATATGGAAACAATCTTAAAGGTCTTGTTCCACAAAGTACATTTTAATTGAAAGATCTTAGAATAAAATAAGTTCCACAATTGGATGTGTTAAAAAAATATATTATTTTCCCGAGATAATCTTATAAATGTGCCCCTGCTGTGTACTGTGTAATGGCTGTGTCTGACCGTACAGGAACATGGTCTGATCATACCACAGCTCCTGGGCAGTGGAGGACGCAAAAGAGTAAACAGACAGGACAGCACGGGATTACAGATGATCCTTTCTGTGATGTAAAACAAGCTTTTAACCACGCAGGGAAATGTTTATTCCTTACAGAACCAGGTGCAGCGATCCCATGCTGTAGTGTCTGTATGCTCTCTTTTGACTCCCTGAACAGTCACACACGACCATTACACAGCAGGGGCACATTTATAAGATTATCTCAGCACAGGAACATTTTTTTTCACACACCGAATTGTGGAAATTATTATTATTCCAAGATCTATTGATTAAATTGAACTTTATGCGTGTAATATCCACCCTTTAAGTTTTGTTTTAACATTGAATCTACTGATTTTCGCTGATGCGACCTGGTCTAAGCTAAGCCAGAAACCTTGCATCTTTTCTTGGATGCTAGTTAACTCAAAAAGCAACAGTTCTTTGTCACTGTAACATGTCTAGTTGTTCTGTACATCCCAATAGGTTTGAATGGAGCCGCTTGCTCCACTGCCACTTTCATTCATATTCCTCACTGCAGGCAAGAGATTGTGAGGGCCCCAATGTAAAGAGAAAATATTTAAATCATCCCCTTTAAGTCACGGCCAAATAAGTCACTAGAGCTATTACTACCATAAAAGTCACAACCATAAATCCTATTGATGAAAGTAGGTCAAGGCGGCATATATCTATATGCATGTGGATTGGACATACTGGATGGAACGATACTTTCTAGGAATTTGGAATATTTTACATTTAATATGCATTCTCTGCTATGAATACACCCGCTGATCAAAATCACCAGTCACACACATAAGCGGAAAGTATTCGGTGTATCATGACATTAGAAACGCCATTTGTTCTGGTCACGCATATAGAAACGAGTCCTCGTCGTGCGGATTAATAACCAGATTTATAACAAAGCCCCCTCTTTGTAAGGCTTAACCTGTCATTTCCACCGCATGTCATATTATCAGAACATAGTTTGAAAAATGAAGCAACTTACAGAATAATACAGAGTAGACCATGGATGAACAGACGACGACTAGGATTGGCCATATGTCGCTGATCCGGATATTGATTTTCAATCCTTTTCTCATCCCGATTCTTTGAAGGGGAAGGAGTGCAGTTTGTCATATGGACTGATGCAATCAAAGTTACCCGAATTAAATACAGTGACCCCTTCTATCTTTGGGTCTGTTCATACTATGTCAGACATATACTGTAAGCCACCCAAAGGCTCCTTATGTGCAGACATATGTCTTAAAAAGGGGCTCTCTTCCGCATCAGGAGGTGAAGGTTGGTGGTGTCACGTCTACAGATATCTACCGGGTTGGGTGTTAGAGCAGAAAGTAGGGGTGAGGAGTAATACGAATGGAGACACCTCTTAAAAACTTTGAAGCATCTTACTCCAGTGCATTGCCCATCACGACTGGAGTGCAAAACATCAGTCTTGATAAACCAGAGGCATAGGCTGGACACTGGGAAGGTGAAGGTCCACGGCATCACTCTCTGCCAAATCAATGCCAAGTTTCCATTTTCGGCCTTCACATTGGGAACATTTGTTGCTGCGGTAGCTTCAATATTTTACTTATATGGCGCCATTAATTCCACAGTGCTTTGCAGGCATCAGCATCGCTGTCCCCATTGGGGCTCACAATCTAAATTTTCTATCAATTTGGAGATATTGTCTTTAACCACTGAGCCAGCGTGCTGCCCATTATTTGGATAAATCCTTTATAATGTGTATCTAGAAGTGTTATTGTGTAAAGAGGAGTCTCTGCCAACTTTTAGATTCTCAAGCAGTGAAGGCAGGTTGGTAATGAGGGTTTGGCAAGAGCCTGGAGACTGGCAGAGCTTCCACCTGTAAGCAGAGGAAGGCCCTTGTACTATAAGGACGGTCTGATGTAGTCAGTCTAATATTCGATTTAATAATGCCCCTACCTGAAAGTCGTCTGCGCCCGCTCTCTTCTTGGCTCTTCTAGATGGGTGCTATCCCCTGTGTGCCTTTTGCTGACTTTCGGTAAACTTCAGGCTTACTCTGTCGTCTTCCTGACTAATCTGCTCATAAAGATTCCTTTGCGTTCTCACACGGCACTGTGTCTCCTCCTTCCTATCTGACTGTTCAGTGTTAATTGAGTCAGAGTTACTTGGTAAAATGTAGAAAAAAAAAACAAGGATTATTGTGCCCCAAGGTCAGCGACAAGTTTTGGAAGGGTGGGTAAGTTTGTTTTCATGTTTGTAGACCCTTAAAAGATCACTCTTTCAATGAAATCCCCATTAGGAAAGGATTAATTTCATCAAAATCCTGCCAGCGGAAAAATATTCAACGTATCCAAGGGTGGAGAATTTCTTCCAGTGTACAGTGCATTACATTACGAAGCGATTGCCAGGACGTGCAGTCACTAAACTCCTTGGATTTCCCAATTGTGCTACACAGTAACATTTTACTGCGGCAGCATTGTATTTTTGGGATTATTTGGCAGATTCCACTTCCCTGGTGTCCACTTTAAAAACTATCCAACACGTATCTAGTAACTATACAATGTCGGCCACTAATCTCTGGGGGTTACTAGGTATACGTGGCACCTTTTCAATGCAAACCAGTAATCTCTGGTGGCGGCATAATGGAAACACCATACTTGTTTTGCACGTAGTAAGAAAACTGCAAGTTTGAGGCTATGATTCTTAAATTCTTGGTGGAGAAATAAAGCAAACCTACAATTGGATAAAGAGAATAGCCAGAATCTCAGCTGCTTCTGTAAAAAGGGTCCTAATCTCCCTTCCCGTCTCAAGGACGGACAACTCCACTAACTACGCAACTATTTAATTCCTAGCGACTCTCCATTGCATTTGGAAACTCCAGTTCACAATGGTGATGCCACATCTTTATTGGCCACACCATAGGCATATTCTTCAAAAAGGTGCACATGGGTTGATGATTTTTGTGCAAGAACCAAAAGATGCTCTTTTGCCTTTTACTTATTTTTGCACCTTTTAGAGCAAAAAGTTGCAGAATCCTTTATAATGTTGCATTTTAGTCTTCAAGTATGCAAAAGAAAATGACATTTTGGACTTCATTAGGGTATAATTACACCCCAAATTTGTGCCTTTTCAAAAAGTCGCAAATGGTCAATTAGGTTAACACATATGGATAAGAAAAACCACAGCGGCCATAATGCCGAGCAATTTAAAAAAAAAAAAAAAAAAACTAAAGTAAAAAATTCTGGAAAGATGCAAATTTAATAATGAATAATAAGCAAATGTAAAAGTCAATATTGGAACCTTTTATACTCCAAAAAAAGAGAAACAAAAATATTGATGAATCACAGCGATAATCCTGGGAAATGGGGGCCACCATTAATTATGGACTGCTTCAGTAGAGATGGGCAGATCAATTTGCATGACTCCAGTCCATTTGCCAAGTCAGTAGTCTCTGGCTGGATGGGAGGATCGCGAATCTCTTACATTACAGGATCACTGGAGCAGTGTCACGATGTGATTGTCTTCGGTAAGTATGGGGGGGTCTCAAACTATCCCTGGAACTGAGACCCTAATTATCCCTGCCTCGGGGGTACTCTTGAAGGTACAGAGGCCTGAGACTCCAACCTTATTATGCTTCTGTTAAACCCTAATCTGTCCCCTCCCCGACCCCATGAGGCATAGGACAGAAATGTAAAGTAAACAAAACACAAAAACAAAACAGGGATAGCAGAGAACCTCTATCATGCTAAACGGCGCAGCTAGAAAAAAATTGGAAACGGCAGAATTACATTTTTTTTGTTGGCTGAGACATTGCATTAAAATGCAATTAAAAAGGACGTATCCGCACCAAAAGGGTATCATTAAAAAAGTCAGCTCGGCACGCAAAAAACAAGCCCCCACCCAACCCCAGATCACAAAAAATGGAGACGCTACGGATATCGGAAAATTGCGCAATTTTTTTTTCTTTTTAGCAAAGTTTGGAATTTTTTTTTACCACTTACCGTATATACTCAAGTATAAGCCGACCCGAGTATAAGCCGAACCCCCAAAATTTTGCAACAAAAATCTGGGAAAAATTATTGACTCGAGTATAAGCCTAGAGTGGAAAATGCAGCAGCTACCGGTAAATGTCAAAAATAAAAATACCGTAGATACCAATAAAAGTAAAATTAATTGAGACATCAGTAGGTTAAGTGTTTTTGAATATCCATATTGAATCAGGAGCCCCATATAATGCTCTATACAGTTCATTATGGCCCCATAAGATGCTCCATACAAAATAGACCCCATATACAGTCATGGCCAAAAGTATTGACACCCCTGCAATTCTGTCAGATAATACTCATTTTCTTCCTGAAAATGATTGCAATCACAAATTCTTTGGTATTATTATCTTCATTTAATTTGTCTTAAATAAAAAAAACACAAAAGAGAATGAAGCAAAAAGCAAAACATTGATCATTTCACACAAAACTCCAAAAATGGGCCAGACAAAAGTATTGGCACCCTCAGCCTAATACTTGGTTGCACAACCTTTAGCCAAAATAACTGCGACCAACCGCTTCCGGTAACCATCAATGAGCTTCTTACAATGCTCTGCTGGATTTTTAGACCATTCTTCTTTGGCAAACTGCTCCAGGTCCCTGATATTTGAAGGGTGCCTTCTCCAAACTGCCATTTTTAGATCTCTCCACAGGTGTTCTATGGGATTGAGGTCTGGACTCATTGCTGGCCACCTTAGAAGTCTCCAGTGCTTTCTCTCAAACCATTTGCTAGTGTTTTTTGAAGTGTCTTTTGGGTCATTGTCCTGCTGGAAGACCCATGACCTCTGAGGGAGACCCAACTTTCTCACACTGGGCCCTACATTATGCTGCAAAATTTGTTGGTAGTCTTCAGACTTCATAATGCCATGCACACGGTCAAGCAGTCCAGTGCCAGAGGCAGAAAAGCAACCCCAAAACATCAGGGAACCTCAGCCATGTTTGACTGTAGGGACCGTGTTCTTTTCTTTGAATGCCTCTTTTTTTCTCCTGTAAACTCTATGCTGATGCCTTTGCCCAAAAAGCTCTACTTTTGTCTCATCTGACCAGAGAGCATTCTTCCAAAACATTTTAGGCTTTTTCAGGTAAGTTTTGGCAAACTCCAGCCTGGCTTTTTTATGTCTCGGGGTAAGAAATGGGGTCTTCCTGGGTCTTCTACCATACAGTCCCTTTTCATTCAGACGCCGACGGATAGTACGGGTTGACACTGTTGTACCCTCGGACTGCAGGGCAGCTTGAACTTGTTTGGATGTTAGTCGAGGTTCTTTATCCAACATCCGCACAATCTTGCGTTGAAATCTCTTGTCAATTTTTCTTTTCCGTCCACATCTAGGGAGGTTAGCCACAATGCCATGGGCTTTAAACTTCTTGATGACACTGCGCACGGTAGACACAGGAACATTCAGGTCTTTGGAGATGGACTTGTAGCCTTGAGATTGCTCATGCTTCCTCACAATTTGGTTTCTCAAGTCCTCAGTTCTTTGGTCTTCTTTCCTTTCTCCATGCTCAATGTGGCACACACAAGGACACAGGACAGAGGTTGAGTCAACTTTAATCCATGTCAACTGGCTGCAAGTGTGATTTAGTTATTGCCAACACCTGTTAGGTGCCACAGGTAAGTTACAGGGGCTGTTAAATACACAAATTAGAGAAGCATCACATGATTTGCCAGTGCCAATACTTTTGTCCACCCCCTTTTTTATGTTTGGTGTGGAATTATATCCAATTTGGCTTTAGGACAATTCTTTTTGTGTTTTTTCATTTAAGACAAATTAAATGAAGATAATAATACCAAATAATTTGTGTTTGCAATCATTTTCAGAAAGAAAATGAGTATTATCTGACAGAATTGCAGGGGTGTCAATACTTTTGGCCATGACTGTAATGCTCCATACAGTTCATTATGGCCCTATAAGATGCTCCATATACAAATATGCCCCATATAATGCTCCATGCAGTTCTTTATGGCCCCATAAGATGCCCCATATAATGCTCCATTCAGTTCTTTATGGCCCCATAAATGCCCCATATAACGCTCCATGCAGTTCTTTATGGCCCCATAGATGCTCCATATAATGCTCCATGCAGTTCTTTATGGCCCCATAGATGCCCCATATAATGCTCCATGCAGTTATGGCCCCATAGATGCCCCATATAATGCTCCAAGCAGTTCTTTATGGCCCCATAGATGTTCCATATAATGCTCCATGCAGTTCTTTATGGCCCCATAGATGCCCCATATAATGCTCCATGCAGTTATGGCCCCATAGATGCCCCATATAATGCTCCATGCAGTTCTTTATGGCCCCATAGACGCTCCATATAGCATTGTGCCACATGTAATGCTGCTGCTGCTACTGCACTAAAAAAAATGACATTCTCACCTCTCGTCGCTGCTCCTCAGCGTCCCGTTTCTCCGCACTGACTGTTCAGGCAGAGGGCGGCGCGCACACTAATACGTCATGGCGCCCTCTGACCTGCACAGTCACTGCAGAGGACGCGGAAGACGGAGCAGCGGTGGAACGCGGAAAGGTGAATATGACATACTCACCTGCTCCCTGCGCTCCTGACGCGGTCCCTGCATGTCCCCCGTCTCCGGTGGGTAATTCATATGGCAGACTGGACACACAGTACATTTGTTCCCGGTAAAAGTCAGTCTGCGCCACCCCTTTGACTTCGGGATGCTCCGGCCTCTTTTGGGCAACTACCACTTTCTGGGCTGCTCCGCACCCTTTTTTGGCCATTTCCCCCTTTAGGGCCACCATCCCCTTTTGAGCAACTACCAACTTTTGGGATACTGCCCCATTTTGCATAGCTACCCCCTTTTGGGACTTCGGCCCCTTTCGGGCAACTGCCCCCGTTTGGGCAACTACCTCCTCTTGGGATACCACCCCCTTCTGGGCAACTACCCCCTATTGGGATACCTTCCGTGGACACCCCACCAGCTCCTGCAGATGCACACGGATCACGGAGTGATAGAACTTCTCTTCTTCGCTTCCCACAGCTGTCGCTGGACCTCACGCTGGGCATTCTGCACAGCTCCTGCTGCGGTCGCTCTTGGTATTGAGACGCTCCCCTGAGCCAGAGCAAACCTCGGCTGAGTGTGCTGATAAACTTCGTAACCCCGCCGAGTTACAGCCAGATGCTTTATGCTTCGTGGCTCCTTCAAGCCTCAGCCAGGTGCTCGCTTCCGCGTGTGCTGTTGCAGTTATCTCGTTGCCCCCATCAACCAGGCTGCACTGCTGCAGGATCCAGAAACATGCACCTCTTCCGTTGCCCCCAGCAACCGAGCTTGTAGGACCAGTCCATTGCCCCTAGCAACAAGGCCACAAGAGTACCCGCATTCTCCGACCACATGTGACGTAGCGATCACTAAGCGGGTAGGGGTACACTCACTTGGCAGCAATATTTGAACATACAGCAAGTTTCTTCATTTAAATATGTCCATTTCTGGTTTATTACACAACCATAAACCACGGTAGGCCATGTAAACTTCACATAACCAACATACAGTCCATTCTCTTTAATAGATACATCTGCTCATGTTGCAGAAACGTATCCTGACACCCGTCAGTGCACACAATTCCCCACGGTCTGGATTACCTGCTTCACAGGTTTTTAGGCTTCACAGATTGTCTTTATATTGGTCCTGTCACTAATCCAGACCCTCAAGTGAGTATAAGTCTTGGACAAATTATTTGTACAAACTATTTGTTCCATGCTAATTTAAAAAAACCCTGCTCTGAGCTTCTGTGTTTTGAAACGGACTACAGGAACGGTAGTGGTGCAGTCCGTTTCATTCAGGCCGGGTTTTCCATGTGGCTGAAGGCCACAGATTCCAGTTAAAAACCCTGCCCTGCAGTATAGGGTTTGGGTGAGTCAGGTTCAGTGTCAGTGTCAGTCTGCTGTTTGCAGGAGTGCAGAGCCAGAGGCTCTGCAGAGCTCCACCTGGTGTGAAGCAACACAGGCAAGCAGAGCCAAACAGCCAAGGGAGCTGAAGGCCTGACACCCACAGCGTACACAGCGGTACAGTCGCCCACGGCAACTGGTCTCAGGAGGTGGACTGGCGTGCTTATTGGTTACAAACTGGAGGATTGGTTCCCGGCTGCGATCCGGAGGATATCATGTACTGTGTAGGGCTGTCAGTTGAACATTAAAGAGACTTTTGCTTTGAACTTTGCTGGGTCACTGCTTCATCACTGCATAGCGTGGATACCGCAGCGCTACAATACATTTCATTAGTACTTGGTATCATTGCACTTAAACTGAATGACTTGGGTCAAACATTTGGGATATCCTTCCACAAACTTCTCACAATAGTTGGTCGGAATTTTGGTCCATTCCTCCTGAAAAAACTGCTGTAACTGATCCAGGTTTGGTAGGTCGCCTTGCTCGCACCGGCCTTTTCACCTTTGCCCATAACATTTTCAATAAGACTGAGATCGGGGCTTTATGATGGCCACTCCAAGACATTGGCTTTCTTATCCTTAAGCCACTTTGTTACCGTTTTGGCAGTATGCTTCGGGTCATTGTCCATTTAGAAACCCATTTCTGCCTAAACTGTTAATTCCTGGCTGATGTCTTGAAATGTTGCTTCAGTATTGCCACATAATAATCTTCCTTTCTCATGATGCCATCTATTTTGTGAAGTGCACCAGTCCCTCCTGCAGCACATCAACCCCACAACATGATGCTGCCACCCCCGTGTGTTAGAATCTG
Source organism: Ranitomeya variabilis (assembly GCF_051348905.1). Classification (NCBI taxonomy): domain Eukaryota; kingdom Metazoa; phylum Chordata; class Amphibia; order Anura; family Dendrobatidae; genus Ranitomeya; species Ranitomeya variabilis. Next base: position 222,243,923 of record NC_135233.1, read on the forward strand.
TTATGTTTTTTTGTGTAAATCAAGTTTATTAAGTTGCAAATGAAAACATAGTTGAAATCAAATGTTCGTATGCAATTATAGGCGCATACAAGAATGTAGGAGTAATACAATATATGGAAAACTTTATAATAAAATACTTTATCACTTTTGCATTAATCAACAAGTTGGTATAATTGCGGTTTTGAGAGCAAATTGCCTCTAACTAAGTTAAAGGTCTATTAATTTTGATAATAGTCGCTTATAGTGTGTATCAGATGTTCCCACTATTCAACCGACAAATAGCCTGAAGTAAGACTAAATTGTCAGACGAAAGCAAGAGTGCCCAAACCCACCACAACTCTTAATGTCAGCTGGAGAATCTGGAAAAGGCTTAAGGTACCTTCACACATAACGATTTCGTTAACGATATCGTTGCAACGTCACGCTTTTTTGTGACGTAGCAACGATCCCGCTAACGATCTCGTTATGTGTGACAGCGACCAACGATCAGACCCCTGCTGGGAGATCGTTGGTCGTAGGGAATGATCAGGACCTTTTTTTGGTCGCTGATCACCCGCTGTCATCGCTGGATTGGCGTGTGTGACGCCGATCCAGCGATGTGTTCACTTGTAGAAGAGCACAGCGGTGATGTCACCGCTGTGCTCTGCTTTACGGCCGGCGCTGACACAGTCAGTGCGGGAAGCTGACGGTGGGGGACGTGACAGACATCGGAATGTGAGTATGTAGTGTTTTTTTTTTTTTTTACTTTTACAATGGTAACCAGGGTAAATATCGGGTTACTAAGCGCGGCCCTGCACTTAGTAACCCGATGTTTACCCTGGTTACCGGGGGACTTCGGCATCGTTGAAGACAGTTTCAACGATGCCGAAGTCGTTACCCTGATCGTTGGTCGCTGGAGAGAGCTGTCTGTGTGACAGCTCCCCAGCGACCACACAACGACTTACCAACGATCACGGCCAGGCCGTATCGCTGGTCGTGATCGTTGGTAAGTTGTTTAGTCTAACGGTACCTTTAGACCATGTAAAGAACAGAGAATTAAGTGGAGAAGAGAGGTAGGGAAAGAGAAAAGAGAAAGAAGAAGAAGAGAGAAAAAAAAAAAAAAGGGGGGGGGAGGGGGGATCTGGTCCTCTGTCCCAACTGATTTGAATCTATGGTTCTTTATACGAAGGTATGGACGTTATATTGATGTTCGCATACTATAGAAGTGATGGATATGGGCCCCAGGTGGTCCAACAGGGTCAATCAATGCAGCCAAGCATTCAATTCCTCAGTCTCTCTGAAAGCAATCCAAGGAGACCAAGTATTAAACACTCTGCCTGAGGTTCCGGTATAGAATCTGTTATGTTTTTGACCATCCGCCATCTTGTTGTAGATTTGTATCTGCTGGTCTTTTTCCCCTGGTGCTGGGTTGCCTTAGGTCAGGTGATTGTATCACCCTTTATTACCCAGCACATGCCTCCCATTCCTTGCTGGACAACAGTGTTAATCCGTTAGAGTTCTGGCTAGGTGCTTTGAAGCTTTCTGTGGTTGATATTGTGTAGTTCTGGCATCTCTGGTTCTGCTATCTTTAGTTTCTGTTTTTCAGTTGGTTTCTGCAGCCTTCTCTGTGTTTTCTATTAGGAGGTGACCTGTTTTTTAACCCAGTCCTTAGATCTTTCAGGGACCTTCTTCCCCCTATCTATAGGTCTTTGCTGAGATTAACCTAGGATCATTGGTGGGTCTATTTGCAAGGTATGGGTTGCCCACTCCATCGTAGGGTATAAGCCTAGTCTCAGTGCAGGGTCAGTTTTCCCCCTTCTATCCTAGTTCTGTGTTGCAGTTCCGTAACAGTTTGTCCAGCCATACAAAAAAAAAAAAAATCTCTCCCGGATTCCTTCAATATGTGCAGCGTCCAAGAACTTGCTCAACGCTTGCAAGGGTTAACGTTGGAAGTAGCCAACCTGCAACAGCACGTGAGTAATTACTCTGGAGCACGCTCTGAAGAACCTAAGGTAGGATTACCTGAGTTTTTTTCTGGTAAACGGCAGGAATTTTTTACATTTAAAAATGCATCCTCAGGGAGTGAATTACAGCGTGTGGGGATTATTATGTCTTTATTGCGAAATGAACCCCAAATCTGGGCATTTTCATTACATCCTGATGATCCTTGTTTGACTTCAGTAGAAACATTTTATTTCTGCTATGGGGGTGTTATATGATGATCCTGATCGGGTCACATCAGCTGAGGCAGAGCTCAGACGGCTTAAACAGGGTTTTGTTGATGCTGAGAGGTATTGCACCCAGTTCAGACGATGGTTCGCAGAGGTCAGGTGAAATGACCCAGCGCTCAAGTCAGTTTTTAGCAGGTTTGAGTGAAAGAGTTAAAGATTTGCTCATTGCATATCCTGCACCTGATACTTTGGAAACTGGTATGCAGTTAGCTATCGGTGTGGATAGAAGATTGAGAGACAGAATGAAGAGAAGGCTCTTATAATGCTGAACCCAGTCTCTCAGGATAGCCCCGTCGACAGTGGGAACCGATGCAACTTGGGGCGATGTCCTCTCGTTCCCAGGAGAGGGAGAAAAGGTTTTCTGAAGGGCTATGCTTGTATTGTGGTAAGGCTGACCATTTTATTAAGCAATGTGAGGTTCGCATAAGGAAAGAAAAAAAAAAAAAGGTCAGTAGGAGTAACACTTCAGTTCGTATTTCGTTTTTACGACTCGCAGGAGTTTTTTTCTGGTAATACCACATATCATGGTCATTCCATTGATTTTCAGGTAATGGTGGATTGTGGTTCTGCACTTAATTTGATTGATCAACAATTCCTAGACGAATATAAGTTTGATTCTGAACCATTGTCATCTCCTATTCCTGTTTTGGCTATTGATAACACTCGTCTGGAACATGGGTGTATTTCTCGAAAGGTTACCGGGTTCCCACTTACTGTGAATATGGAACATCAGGAGTGTATAGACTTGTTTGTCCTTGCTAAATTACCTTGCCCAGTCGTCCTGGGTTTACCCTGGTTAAAAATGCACAATCCTTTGCTGGACTGGTCATCTAGTACTATAAAGTCCTGGGGGTCAGGGGTGTTATGGTAATTGTTGTAATTTTCACATTGCTGCTGTTGTGAAGAAGGAGCTACCTGAAGCCATTCAGGATTTCTGGAGGAATGTATTTTGCAGAGAGGGGTGGTAGTAGGTAGGCCCAGAATGCTGCACCTACTAACACTCCGTATGGTAAATTATTTGTGCCTAGAGCCTTGCGGAGAGCTTTGTTTGCTGAATCTGGTCCCATTCAATAAATTACCCTGTGCCAAGACTCTAGCTAAAGCATTTATGAAAGATTGTCATGCTCCATGGGGTTCCCACGGACATTGTTTAGGATAGAGGACCACAGTTTGTGGCTCGCTTTAGGCATGCTTTTTTTGACCGATTATAGGTTCATTTATAATTTTCGTCAGGTTATCTTCCGGAGTCCAATGGACAGACCGAAAAGAAAAACCAGGACGTCGAGCAGTTTTTGAGATGTCTTGTAGCAGACAATCAGGAGATGTGGTTGGAATATCTACCACTAGCTGAGTTTGCTCTTAATAATCATACGTCTTCCTCAGCTGGGTGTTCTCCTTTTTTTTTGCTGTATAGGGAGGCATCCATCTTTCAGTCCATTTTCAAAGATTGGGGCAGCGGTGCCTGAGGAGGAGAGTTTTTCTGGAAATTTGGATAGGGTTTGGACCAATGTGCGCCATAAACTGAAGGAGGCAAATAGGAGGTCAATAAATATTTTGACAAGAAAAGAAGGGAGGCGTTGTTTGCAGATGGAGACATGGTCTGGTTGTCCTCTAGGAATCTGCGTTTGAAGATCCCTTCTAAAAAACTGAGGCCTAAGTTTGTAGGACCCTTCAAAGTGGTTCAGGTTGACAACTCGGCAGCGGTAAGATTAGACATCCCCTCGTCCTAGATAATTCAGTTTTTCATGTATCTTTACTGAAGAAAGTTGACACACCAGATAAGGAAGCAATGCCGACTGTTCCCCCAGTTGATGAGGACGGCGAGTTTGAGACTTCACGCATTTTAGATTCCAGGTGGCAGAGGAAGGTTGCAGTATCTCGTGTCCTGGAAGGGTTTCGGTCCCGAGGATAATTCCTGGGTGAAAGATGAGGACGTCTCGGCCTCAAGGCTGATTAAGGCTTTTCACACGAGATTTCCAAATAAGGCTCGGCCAAGAGGATCCGGAGGAACCTCGTAAAAGGGGAGGTACTGTTAGAATTGGTTTTGTTTATGACCATCCACCATCTTGTTGTAGAATTGTGTCTGCTGGTCTTTTTCCCCTGGTGCTGGGTTGCCTTAGGTCAGGTGATTGTATCACCCTTTATTACCCAGCACCTGCCTCCCAATCCTTGCTGGACAACAGTGTTAATCCGCTAGAGTTCTGGCTAGGTGCTTTGATAGCTTTGTGTTTGATATTGTGCCGTTCTGGGATCTCTGGTTCTGCTATCTTTAGTTTCTGTTTTTCAGTTGGTTTCTGCAGCCTTCTCTCTGTGTTTTCTATTAGGAGGTGACCTGTTTTTATACCCAGTACTTAGATCTTTCAGGGACCTCCTTCCCCCTATCTATAGGTCTTCCCTGAGATTAACCTAGGATCGTCGGTGGGTCTATTCGCAAGGTATGGGTTGCCCACTCCATCTTAGGGTATCAGCTTAGTCTCATCTCAGTGCAGGGTCCGTTTTCCCCCTTCTATCCTAGATCTGTGTTGCAGTTCCATAACACGGTGTTTCACAGTTGGGATGGTGTTCTCAGGTTTCCAAGCTTCCACCTTTTTCCTCCAAATGTAACGATGGTCATTATGCCCAAAAAGTTCAATTTTAGTTTCATCAGACCACAGGACATGTCTCCAAAAATGAAGGTCTTTTTTCCTGTGTGCATTTGCAAACATTAATCTAGCGTTTTGTGTTTCTTTTGGAGTAATGGCTTCTTCCTGGCAGAGTGACCTCTCAGCCCATGTTAATACAGCACTCGTTTCACTGTGGATATAGATACAATGTTACCAGCTTCCACCATCATCTTCACAAGGTCTTATGCTTTTGTCCTTGGGTTGATAGGCATATGTCTGACCAAAGCACATTCATCTCTGGGACACAGAACCTGTCTCTTTCCTGAGCGGTATGATGGCTGGACATTCCCATCTTGTTTGTACTTGCGTATAATTGTTTGTACAGATGAACGAGGCACCTTCAAGTATCTTGAAATTGTACCCAAGGATGACCCAGATTTATGCAAGTCCACAATTCTCTTCCTGATATCTTAGTTGATTTCTTGAGACTTTCCCATGATGCTACACAAAGAAGCAGTGTGTTACCGGTGTGCATTAAAATACATCCACAGGTGTGTCTCTAATTAACTCAGATGTTGCCAAAAAACAGAAGCTGACAAACACATGACATCATATGGGCAGTCCAGAATGGTTTAAAGACATAGTAATCTTAGTGTATGTAAACTTTTGACTTTGCAGTAAGAAAAATGCCTTAAAACATTCTCTCTCTCACTATTCTGGCATTTGACAAATATTAATAATTATGGTAATCCAAATTGACCTAAAATGGGAAAGGTTTATTCTGATTTCATGTCAGATATTGAGGAAAACATAAAGATGAGTCTTTTTATAGAGTGGATGTAAACCTTCGGTTTCAACTGTATATAGAATTGATAAAAAACAAAAACGTCCAAAAAAGATGTCAGAAAAGAAAAATAGTCAGAAAAGAAAAATATCGCCAGTGTTTTCCTGAAGTGTCTTCTGCTTCAATAATGATGTGTCTAAAAGACATTGTTATTGAACATGAACATGCAAGAAAGAAAATGACAACAGGAGAGTCCTTTCATGCACATAGTATTTCTGGCCCGGTCATACTGTGCCTGCTCACCATATCCATACACATCCTTGCAGCAGCAGAGCTCACCTAATAGTAAGTACATCCTTTTACAAAAATCGTCTATTTTATCTTAGCAATATATTTCATTTTATTACGACCTCCCCAGCAAAAATCATTATCCGCCACCTAAAATGTGACGTGTAAATCACAGAATGTTCCCCTGGGCTGTGACACAAAGAGAAAGCAACTTATCTTCCAGCAAATGTTCCCCAGTGACTCACCCCACAGAGCTCTGTGCTCTTTACCGAAATGTGCGCAGACTGACGTCCTTCTCTGCAATTAGAAAAAATTCATATCCCGGAGGAAACATGATTTAACGGAGATACAATAAATGTTTACTGACAACACTTCTAACCAGCTCTTATTCATGTGTTATGTGTCATGTGTTATTATTTCATTGCCGAGCTTTGTATAAAGGGGATTCATTCTTCATGTGATCACAGCAGCATAAAAATGAAGCAGGAGTACAGACCTAGAAAACAGTCCCAAAACCTGCACAGAACATGAAGAATTCATTGATTTTGGTGCAGAACTTAGGCCTTATTCACACGTCCGATTATCGTCTACTAGTGATGAGCGAGCATGCTCGGGTGCTGAGAGACTTCGATGTGCTCGAAAAATATGTTCTGAGTCCCCCGTGGCTCCATGTCTCACTGCTCACACATGCAGGGATTACCTAACAAACAGGCAATCCGCGGGGACTCATTTTTCGAACATGACGAAGAAACTCTGTTAGCACACAAGCATGCTCAGATAATACCTTATCCGTACACATTCGCTCATCAGTATCATCTACAGGTTGTTTTTTTTTTTCTTTTGGATAGCACATTTACTCTTAATAGTCTTTGTGCCTTTTCATATACTCATGTTCCATTCTTTTTTATACAGTGAAGGAATAGGATTTGTTCAAACCCCATTCACTAACATTGTGCTGTTCGCTTTTGGGGAATTTCAGTGCAGGTCCCATTATAGTCTATAAGGATGATCACAATTCCACTTTTTTTTTTTTTTTGCTTGCCGACAGATCAGTCCACAAGCAAGACCCAGATAGATGTTCTTTTTTTGCTCTGAGTCACGGATGAAAGTCACCCATACAAGTCTATGAGTTGGTAAAAGTCACAAACCGCACAGATGCCATCCATATGCAATGCATGTACTATCCTTTTTTAAGGTTTTATAGAAAAAACAAGTCAAATGTACAAGGCAGAGTGGAGAGCACAAAGCCTGCATTGAGGCGACACAGTTTCCTCCGTGTTCTGCTTGATGTTGGAGTTACGGAGATGAGCTCCATACACAGACATTCAACATAGAAAGAAAAAAACTCAGCAGTAAGGCAGAAGCCCTATATTAGGCTGTGTGCACACGTTCAGGATTCTTCGCAGTTTTTCGAAATAAAAACGCAATAAAACCGCGAAAAAAACGCATACATTAAGCATCCTATTATTAGAATGCAATCTGCAATTTTTGTGCACATGTTGCATCTTTTTCCATGGCGGAATCACAATCCGGAAAAAAACGCAACATTCTTTGTGCGGAATCGCGGGGATTCCGCACACATAGGAATGCATTGATCCACTTACTTTCCGCATGTGGCTATGTGCGGTTGGTACCCAGGGTGGAGGAGAGGAGACTCTCCTCCAGGCCCTGGGAACCATATAACTGTTACGTCATCTGAGGTCATTGCCACAATGAATATTAGGACCGGAGCATCGCGAGGAGCGGGAAGACTGCTGGGGACGCCGGAAGGTGAGAATATCATGACTTTTTATTATTTTTAACGTTCTATCTTTTTACTATTGATGCTGCATAGGCAGCATCAATAGTAAAAAGTTGGTCACACTTGTCAAACACTGTTTGACAAGTGTGACCAACCTGTCAATCAGTTTTCCAAGCGATGCTACAGATCACTTGGAAAACGTTAGCATTCTGCAAGCTAAAAACGCTAGTGTTTAGTGGGAATACGCATGCCGATTCCGCATGCGATATACCCACGGCAGGAGTTGCGGAATTGCCGTGGAAATTTTCGCGGCAATTCTGCAACGTGTGCACATAGCCTTAATGTCCAAAGTGTGTGCGAAGCCCTACTGAATAACATCGGTCCGTGTGGGGCCAGTTTTTTTCACGGTCAGCACTTGCCCCCCAAAAAATGCGACTTTTCATTACATAACTAACGTTTATTTTATCTGATTTTATTTTGTTATTTACCCATGCACATTATTCATCTTTGCTATCTTTACGAGGCCTTAGGGTACGTTATGGCTTTGTATTGATTTGCTTGGGCTGGTGAAAACAGGAAATTACAGCATTTAAAAAAAAAAGTACAACACACATGCTACAACTATGCAGATTTTAGAGATATGCAGGTTACAGTATGTTGGGTGAAATTTACTAATTCTATGCACACACATACACACTTGAATGAAATTGCAACACAAAGGAAATTATGGTCTATATGTTAATGATCCGCAAATGGTGAAAAAATGGAAGCATAATTTAAGCCCTCCTAATTAATTCGGTCTGGATTATGATCGCCACATGCAGAAATCCCAGTACTTACAGCCCTGGCTGCTATCACTGAGGTTATTAATGGTCGTCTGAGGAAGGTTCTGTCGCTGAAGGCACTTGAGCAAATCATCAAGATCCGCTGCTGGCAGCTCCTGTGTAATCACCGACCAAAGACGTCTCGGATGTGCTCGATGGGAGACAAGTCCGGAGAGGCTGAAGACCATGGCAGCATGTTTAGGCCATGCAGGAGTTCTTTGCCTAGGTGTCCCGCTACTCTAAGGCCGGCGTCACACATGCGAGTTTTACGGACGTAAGAGCGCAGAAACTACGTCCGTAAAACTCGCATAACATACGGCACAATTATTCTCAATGGGGCTGCTCCTATCAGCCGTATATTACGGATCCGTAATATACGGCTTTCTACGGCCGTACAAAATCGCAGCATGCTGCGTTTGTCAGCATATTGCGCAAAAAAATCGCCAATGAAAGTCTATGGGGGCGAGAAAAATACGGATTCCACACGGACCAGCAGTGTGACTTGCGAGAAATACGCAGCGGTGTTAGTGAAAAGTCGGTAATTCAATTGCCGGCTTTTCATTTCTCCTGCACAAACCCGACAGGATATGAGACATGGTTTACATATAGTAAACCATCTCATATCCCCATTTTTTTTGCATATTCCACACTACTAATGTTAGTATTGTGTATGTGCAAAATTTCAGCGCTGTAGCTGCTAAAATAAAGGGTTAAATGGCGGAAAAAATTGGCGTGGGCTCCCGCGCAATTTTCTCCGCCAGAGTGGTAAAGCCAGTGACTGACGGCAGATATTAATAGCCAGGAGAGGGTCCATGGTTATTGGCCCCCCCGGCTACAAACATCTGCCCCCAGCCACCCCAGAAAAGGCACATCTGGAAGATGCGCCTATTCTGGCACTTGGCCACTCTCTTCCCACTCCCTGTAGCGGTGGGATATGGGGTAATGAAGGGTTAATGCCACCTTGCTATTGTAAGGTGACATTAAGCCAGATTAATAATGGAGAAGCCTCAATTATGACACCTATCCATTATTAATTCAATTGTTTGAAAGGGTTAAAACACACACACACACACACACACACATGATTTAAAAGTATTTTAATGAAATAAACACAGCGGTTGTTTTAATAATTTATTGCTCTCTCAATCCATTTGCAGGCCCTCGCTTGGCAAAATAATAAACGCACAAGATACATACCTTCTGATGTCCTATCACGTCCAACGAGGTAATCCATCTGAAGGGGTTAACTAATATTACAGGCACGAGCTGCGATAAACCACTCGCTCGTGCCTGTAATCCCCGGGTGCTGAAAGGAAAGCAGAGTGATCTGTACTTACATTGAGTCGCGGTGATGCGCCCCTGCTGGATGTTCTCATGAACTGCAGCCTGGGAACTTTTTCCCACGCTCCAGGTCATATGAGGACATCCACCAGGGGGCGCATCACCGCGACTGAAGGAAATGTAGGTCAATGACCTACATTTCATTCATTCGCCGGGGAATTACAAGCACGAGCACACAGCTGCATTAGCAGGGCTCCTGCCTGTAAAATATTTTAACCCCTTCAGATGGATTACCTCGTGGGAAGTGACGGTTCAGCTGAGGGTATGTATCTTGTGCGTTTATTATTTTGCCAAGCGAGGGCCTGCAAATGGATTGAGAGAGCAATTAATTATTAAAACAACCGCTGTGTTTATTTCATTAAAATACTTTTAAATCATGTGTGTGTGTGTTTTTTAACCCTTTCAAACAATTGGATTAATAATGGATAGGTGTCATAATTGACGCTTCTCCATTATTAATCTGGCTTAATGTCACCTTACAATAGCAAGGTGACATTAACCCTTCATTACCCAATTTCCCACCGCTACACGGGAGTGGGAAGAGAGTGGCCAAGTGCCAGAATAGGCGCATCTTCCAGATGTGCCTTTTCTGGGGTGGCTGGGGGCAGATGTTTGTAGCCAGGGGGGGGGCCAATAACCATGGACCCTCTCCTGGCTATTAATATCTGCCCTCAGTCACTGGCTTTACCATTCTGGCGGAGATAATTGCACGGGAGCCCACGCCATTTTTTTCCGCCATTTAACCCTTTATTTTAGCAGCTACAGCGCTGAAATTTTGCACATACACACTACTAACATTAGTAGTGTGGAATATGCAAAAAAAAAGGGGATATGAGATGGTTTACTGTATGTAAACCATGTCTCATATCCTGTCGGGTTTGTGCAGGAGAAATGAAAAGCCGGCAATTGAATTACCGGCTGCTCACAGATATCGCGCTGAATGAAATCTAAATACAGAATATATATATATATGTGTCTCAATGACATATATATATATACAGTGGGGCAAAAAAGTATTTAGTCAGTCAGCAATAGTGCAAGTTCCACCACTTAAAAAGATGAGAGGCGTCTGTAATTTACATCATAGGTAGACCTCAACTATGGGAGACAAACTGAGAAAAAAAATCCAGAAAATCACATTGTCTGTTTTTTTATCATTTTATTTGCATATTATGGTGGAAAATAAGTATTTGGTCAGAAACAAAATTTCATCTCAATACTTTGTAATATATCCTTTGTTGGCAATGACAGAGGTCAAACTTTTTCTGTAAGTCTTCACAAGGTTGCCACACACTGTTGTTGGTATGTTGGCCCATTCCTCCATGCAGATCTCCTCTAGAGCAGTGATGTTTTTGGCTTTTCGCTTGGCAACACGGACTTTCAACTCCCTCCAAAGGTTTTCTATAGGGTTGAGATCAGGAGACTGGCTAGGCCACTCCAGGACCTTGAAATGCTTCTTACGAAGCCACTCCTTCGTTGCCCTGGCGGTCTGCTTTGGATCATTGTAATGTTGAAAGACCCAGCCACGTTTCATCTTCAATGCCCTTGCTGATGGAAGGAGGTTTGCACTCAAAATCTCACGATACATGGCCCCATTCATTCTTTCATGTACCTGGATCAGTCGTCCTGGCCCCTTTGCAGAGAAACAGCCCCAAAGCATGATGTTTCCACCACCATGCTTTACAGTAGGTATGGTGTTTGATGGATGCAACTCAGTATTCTTTTTCCTCCAAACACGACAAGTTGTGTTTCTACCAAACAGTTCCAGTTTGGTTTCATCAGACCATAGGACATTCTCCCAAAACTCCTCTGGATCATCCAAATGCTCTCTAGCAAACTTCAGACGGGCCCGGACATGTACTGGCTTAAGCAGTGGGACACGTCTGGCACTGCAGGATCTGAGTCCATGGTGGCGTAGTGTGTTACTTATGGTAGGCCTTGTTACATTGGTCCCAGCTCTCTGCAGTTCATTCACTAGGTCCCCCCGCGTGGTTCTGGGATTTTTGCTCACCGTTCTTGTGATCATTCTGACCCCACGGGGTGGGATTTTGCGTGGAGCCCCAGATCGAGGGAGATTATCAGTGGTCTTGAATGTCTTCCATTTTCTAATTATTGCTCCCACTGTTGATTTCTTCACTCCAAGCTGGTTGGCTATTGCAGATTCAATCTTACCAGCCTGGTGCAGGGCTACAATTTTGTTTCTGGTGTCCTTTGACAGCTCTTTGGTCTTCACCATAGTGGAGTTTGGAGTCAGACTGTTTGAGGGTGTGCACAGGTGTCTTTTTATACTGATAACAAGTTTAAACAGGTGCCATTACTACAGGTAATGAGTGGAGGAAAGAGGAGACTCTTAAAGAAAAAGTTACAGGTCTGTGAGAGCCAGAAATCTTGATTGTTTGTTTCTGACCAAATACTTATTTTCCACCATAATATGCAAATAAAATGATAAAAAAACAGACAATGTGATTTTCTGGATTTTTTTTTCTCAGTTTGTCTCCCATAGTTGAGGTCTACCTATGATGTAAATTACAGACGCCTCTCATCTTTTTAAGTGGTGGAACTTGCACTATTGCTGACCGACTAAATACTTTTTTGCCCCACTGTATATACTGTATATATGTTTTCCCGAACATTTGAGCACATAAATCCATTAGATGTCGGTTTTGCAAGCCTGCGCGAAAATCTCGCAGTACGGATACCATACGGATTACATACGGAGGATGCCATGCGCAAAATACGCTGACACACCCTGACTACGGATCAATATTTTGGGAACATTTCTCCGTATTACGGTCGTAGTACGGACGTATAATACGTGGCGTATTGTCTTACGCCAAGTGTGACGCCGGCCTAAGCCTGCATCAATGGTGGTATCCAGAGCAACGAGCAGTTTACTATGTATTTTAAATACGAGGTGGACTGAAAAGTTTCTGTTTTCACAAGCACTTTACAATTTTTTACTTATATATGTTCATGAGAAAACCCCTTTAAGATCTTGCTAGGCTGAAGAGGAATGATTCTGCAAATATCATGTCAGCGTGAAAAATATAACTGACCTGTGACATAGCAGAGCAAAAAAAATAAGTAAGAGATCATTGAATATAGACTTGTAAATGTCAGGAAGAAAAAGTAACTGACAGCTAGAACATTGCCAGTGCAAAATTAACCCATATCTCCAACTATTAGTGTTTAATTAGTCCACAAAGAATATCTATACAGAGAACATTAAACCTATGCAGAATGTAAGGAGATTGCAGCTCTGAAGCCGGCAAAATTGTAAATTCAGCTTTCATTTATATGAAAGGAATTTTTTGACCCCTCAAGTGATTTTGTTTTCACCTGTACCCAAATGCTGCAGCCGATAACTGAGCTCAGAGCCACTGATCGCCTGCGGCGCTGTGGTACAGGGCCGTATTTGCCACTAGGCACGTGAGGGCACGTGCCTAGGGCGGGGACAATGCAGGGGGCGGCACCTGAGCAAGGTTTGTTGTTGTTGTTTTTTTTTTTTTAAAGCTGGGTCACGTGTTACCGCTCATTAAGGTCATGAATATGCGCAAATTCATGACCTTAATGAGCGGTATCACATGACCGCTCACGCAGGAAGGAGGTGCTGCGCCGGGAGTCGGGACAGAGCCAGAGGGATGTCGGCACGGCCACGCGGTGAGTGACAGGTGAGTATGAGGAACGGGGGGACGGGGGATGAAGGACGGTAAGCTGCGCAATTCAAGATGGGAGCGGGGGGTGGGGCGGAGAGATGAGCCATGCATACAGGAGGGGGGTGAATATGAGCCATGCATACAGGGGGGGGGGGAATATGAGCCATGCATACAGGGGGGGAATATGAGCCATGCATACAGGCGGGGGAATATGAGCCATGCATACAGGGGGGGAATATGAGCCATGCATACAGGGGGGATATGAGCCATGCATACAGGAGGGGAAGAGGGGAATATGAGCCATGCATACAGGGGGGGGAAATATGAGCCATGCATACAGGGGGGGAATATGAGCCGTGTATACAGGAGGGGGAATATGAGCCATGCATACAGGGGGGGTGAAATATGAGCCATGCATACAGGAGGGGGAATATGAGCCATGCATACAGGAGGGGGGAATATGAGCCATGCATACAGGGGGGGAATATGAGCCATGCATACGGGGGGGGGTCATTGTACAGTATGGAGAACTGTGTGGCCATTATACAGTATTGAGCATCATGTGTGGCCGTTATACAGTATGGAGCATCATGTGTGGCCATTATACAGTATGGAGCATCATGTGTGGCCGTTATACAGTATGGAGCATCATGTGTGGCTGTTATACAGTATGGAGCATCATGTGTGGCCATTATACAGTATGGAGCACTGTGGCCATATTGTTTTTTGTTTATAATTATTGTATATAACAGTGTGATCAGCAGCGCTAAATGGCTGTGGTTGGGACGTGGATATGGGTGTGACTAGTTGTGAAATGGGTGTGGTCAGAGGCGTGGCCTAAAATTTGCCGCAGCGCACTATGCAAACTTTATACCTCCTTCCCTTCTTCAAAAGTTGGGAGGTATGGTACCGCATTTGCCAGATCATGGCAAGTGAAGCAAATCCCATAGGGAATGAATGAGGCTGAACGCAGTGTTGCCGTAAGTGATCCGTTACGCGGCACATGCAGAAAAACCGCCGGATCTGCTGCAAAAGGCGACATTCACATCAGCGATTCTTGCCAAAGTCACTGCCGATAGTGTCATACTCACCAAAGGGGGAGGCAGCACTAAAAGTGCCTAGGGCAGCAGAAACTCTAAATACGGCCCTGGCTGTGGATGTGATGTCAGAGCTGAAGTCAATAGCCGACACAGGGAGCAGCAGTGGAACCTCAGAGCTGGACCTGATGAGGACGAGTAAAGATAAATTTGTTTTATTAAAGCAAACTGCAGCCGGGGACAGAAGTTTTCCAAAACTGGTTAAACCCCTTTAGAGTATGCGCGCACAATGTCTTTTTAAGGGGATTCCGCTGCAAAACCCGCAACTCAAAAGAACATGTAGCAAAGACCTGCTGTTCATATATTCAGGCTTTTAATTGATTCTTTCTTAAAGAAATGACAAGGATCTAAAAGAAGTGAGCAAACTATTAATCAAGTATTTTTCACTCATACGTTACAATACAAGTGAATGTGAGTCAATAGTCCTCCGGATGTTATCTTTGGGTGTTTTCGCTTTGAAAATCGCTACCAGTTTCTTCATTGTTGAATTGAGAAAAGAAAGGACTGGAAAACATCAGGTATAAAAAAAAAAAAAAATAATAAATAAAAATGCCGGCAGTGAACAATGATCAAAAAGATGCAAAAAAGACGTGTCCTGAAGCGTCGGCATTCTTAATAACCCAGCATGGCTAGATACTTCTGTAGCAGATTTTCTCTCTTTCAGTTAGGCCGGGTTCACATTGCGTTTTAGACAACGGTCAGTGGCTCAGTCAGGGGTTATGTCTGAAGCCCTGAAAAATTCAACTTGGATGCTTGCGCTGATGAAGGCATTGACTGTAATGTTGCAGATGGAGTCACTGTGTGCTCAGGCAGACATATTTAGCGGCCATGCCCACCTATTTTTAGGCAGCCTTCAAAAGGAAGTCAACTACTATTAGAAAATAAAGAGAGACAACGTGTTAGGGCAAAGGAGACCCGTAGTCAGTCCGTGCATTATGGTCTGTACTCGGACCTTTATGCATAGACGTCTGAATTTGGCCTTAAGTTCTGTCCCCCATTCTTTGGCTGTGGTTGTGATATAAGGGATGGGTAGTCAAGTCGGGACAATAGCTGTAGTAATAGTGGCATTCTTTCTTCTTTGTATGAATTTAAGTTTGTTTTATATTTATTTGGATATTTACTTTATGCACACTGTCACCGCCCATAAGACACCTTTAGCCTAACTTTGCATGGTTCATTTATCCTTTTAAATGACATTTTTTACATCTATCTTTGCCCTCCTCTGACCCCTGTAAAGCCAGAGCTTGTCAATCAAAGAAGAGGAGGGCATGGATAGATGGAAATTAATGGGAAGGTGCATTGCACTGTTTAGGCCAAGCCAAGGGTGCACAGAGTGCTTGGTTTGAACAGTTCTTTTACCTGGACAGACGCCCTTTAACACCTAGGCTGCCCTGAGACTGTTGCATAGCGCTACTGATTAATTTTAACTATTGAGTGGCAGCTGCAATCCACACACTTGCAAACAGCTCAATAATGCATCGGATTACAGCAGTAGCTCAATTGTTAAAACCAATTAGTAGCGCTATAAAAAGTTTCAGTATAGCCTCAGCCTAATGCTGATTTTCCCTGTAACTGGGGCACATACATAAGCCCCAGTTACAGGGGAAATACCACTTCTTAAAGACTGCAGACTAAAGATGGGCAAACCGTTTGGCAATTGGCCAGGTCAGTAGTCTCTGGCTGCAAGGCTTGTGAATCTTTCGATTTGCTGATTTAGAGCAATGTCACCTGGGCCTTGTTCCTGGGTCCGTCCACTTTGTGTATGGGGTGACCTGCCCCTGCCAATATCTACAAACGGGTAATCTATACTCTTTTCTGATCTCTAGGGTTTCTGCTGTATGGGCCTTTGTGTTAATTCACAGACGTTTCCCGGCCAGGGGCTTTTCAGCCCTGGGAATGTTTGTGCTCTATTCCTCCTTTTGTAGGATATATATATTTCTCTGTTAGTCATACTTGTGCAGTATTATTGAAATCCACCGCACTCCCTGTGTGGAATATCTTAGAAACAAAAGGATTTTTTGAAATTTGCTAATTTATTCAAGTGAAAAACAGAAAATCAAATGTGACAGATCAAATAGTAGGCAGTATAAGCGACTGAGTGATCACTCAGTCGCTTATACTGCCTACTATTTGATGTGCGGTGGATTTCAATAATACTGATACTAGACCTTACGGTCTGTCTCACCAGCACCCCGATCTAAATTTAGAGTGCAGGCCAAATTATATTTACAGTCATACTTGTGCGACGGGATATAAAGTTCAGATTAGCAGTCCCATGAGCCAGTAGTTGTATAGGCCATGTTAAGGTATTTTTGAATTGTTATGTTGATTTCATTTCTAATGGACCAGGTTCTCTGCAGGTTCTCTGCTGTGTTGCATTTTTAGTTATGTTTTAACCCATGTGTGTTGTATCAATAAAAGCCTCTTTTGTATTTTGTGTACATATGACGTGGTGTGCATTATTACAGTGGTGCTTTTTTTTCTACATTATACAATGTCACCTGTGCATCGCGCCAGCCTGTTTAATCAAAAGTCACGCCAGATATCCCAGAAGGTGATAGATTCGTGAGCCTCTCATCCAACGGCCAGAGACTATTCACCTAGCTGATGGATCACAGTCCTGTGAATCACTTTGCTCACCTTTACTGCAATGATATCATGGGTCTGCTAAGACACAGCCGAGGCCCCAGACATCATCTGATTGCTGGGGCAGCCACCATTAGCGTCATGGCCACTTCCTAAACTACGTACATTAACGCTTTATTACCATCACTGCCTTCTCTATTGGAAGTCTGTCTCTGACAGCCGCACAGAGAATATCTCCGCATAGTTATATGCAGATAAGACAAATGTTTTAAGACAGCATGTGGCTTTAGGCCACGTACATGTGCTGTTAATTGTACGCCCATGGGTGTCTATGAAATAACCATACGCAATTTGTATGCCACCTCTGCCTGTAACCACAAGCACAGAAATGGATACCAAAAAGATAAAGAAATATCATTCTTTCTTTAGCCTAGATTTGCATGACAACATGTGTCACACCACCAAAGTTATGAGTGTACCTGTGTGCAGCCTGCTATGGTGTGACCGCTTTACAACTGCAATTTGGCTGTCAAACAGAAAGCAAAGATTGCAGACAGGTCGCATGTTGCACATGACTGATATTCAGGTCTATGGTGGCAAGTTTGCATGCAACTGTACTTTTTGTCCATGTGGTTCGCACCCTGCTTATTACATCCTTGTATACATATATTTCCAGCTACAAAAATCAGAGGGAATTATGAAATCTAAAGAAATGCTGTTAAACAACAGAGCACCCCACAACAGCTCCTTCATATTCTTTTCCTTTATAGGTAAAAATTGAGAAATAATTGCACAATATTACTGATAAAATCTCAGTGTTCAGTGCTAAAATGGGAACAAGTAGGTGTAAAAATGCAATTAATCTTTTTGTTCTCACACAAAACTGCAGCACTTTGTGGTTTCAGGGGTATGAACTAAATTCAGTCACGCTGCGTACCTGCTTCTCCTGGAGTGAGCAAAATTAGACCCTATTGTGTAGGTAGCTCTAATTTTCATTACCTTTGTGAACGCATGCTGATCTCATAAATATTTCAGAATACGCACCCCATCCCCCTTACTCTCGCTGCTTACAATCTGCATTTTACGTGGCTGCTGTGTACATGGGAAGTTAACAAATATTTCTCTTCTGCAGCCTAAATGGGCTATCCAGAATCCAAAATATGGAGCGGTCCTCTTCTGTAGAATTGGTAAAATTCTGTTCAGTCATACAGTGGGGGAAATAAGTAATTGATCCCTTGCTGATTTTGTAAGTTTGCCCACTGACAAAGACATGAACAGTCTATAATTTTAAGGGTAGGTTAATTTTAACATTCAGAGATTGATATTCAGAGAATATCAAAAATAAAATCCAGAAAATCACACTGTATAAATTATATAAATTTATTTGCATTTTGCAGTGAGAAATAAGTATTTGATCTCCTACCAACAATTAACGAGTTCTGGCTCCTACAGACCAGTTAGACGCTCCTAATCAACTCGTTACCTGCATTTAAGACAGCAGTCGTACATAGTCACCTTTATGAAAGACTCCTGTCCACATACTCAATTAATTAGTCAGACTCTAACATCTACAACATGGGCAAGACCAAAAAGCTTTATAAGGATGTCAGGGACAAGATCATAGACCTGCACAAAGCTGGAATGGGCTATAAAACCATAAGTAAGACGCTGGGTGAGAAGGAGACAACTGTTGGTGCGATAGTAAGAAAATGGAAGACATACAAAATGACCGTCAATCAACATCGATCAGGTGCACCATGCAAAATCTCACTTCGTGGGGTATCCTTGATCATGAGGAAGGTGAGAGATCAACCTAAAATTACACTGGGGGGAACTTGTTAATGATCTCAAGGTAGCTGGGACCACAGTCACCAAGAAAACCATTGGTAACACATTATGCCGTAAAGGTTTAAAATCCTGCAGTGCACGCAATGTTCCCCTGCTCAAGAAAGCACATATGCAGACCCGTCTGAAGTCTTCCAATGAACACCTGGATGATTCTGTGAATGACTGGGAGAAGGTGCTGTGGTCAGATGAGAAAAAAATTGAGGTCTTTGGCATTAACTCAACTCACCGTGTTTGGAGGAAGAGAAATGCTGCCTATGACCCAAAAGACACTGTCCCCACTGTCAAGCATGGAGGTGGAAACATTATGTTTTGGGGGTGTTTTTCGGATACGGGCACAGGACTACTTCATCGCATCAATGGGAGAAAGGATGGAGCCATGTACCATAAAAATTTGACTGACAACCTCCTTCCCTCCGCCAGGACATTATAAATGGGTCATGGCTGGGTCTTCCAGCAAGACAATGACCCAAAACATGCAGCCAAGGCAATAAAGGAGTGGCTCCAAAGAAGCACATTAAGGTAATGGAGTGGCCTAGCCAGTCTCAGACCTTAATCCAATAGAAAACTTATGGAGGGAATTGAAGCTCCAAGTTGTCAAGCGACAGCCTTAAAACCTTAATGATTTAGAGATGATATGAAAAATGGAGTGGACCAAAATTCCTCCTGGCATGTGAGCAAACCTCATCAGCTACAAAAAACATCTGACTGCTGTGCTTGCCAACAAGGGTTTTGCCACCAAGTATTAAGCCTTGTTTGCCGGAGGGATCAAATACCTATTTCTCACTGCAAAATGCAAATACACGGGTATTACTTACCTGGTAATGTGTTTTTTTTGTAACCCATGACCACACCACAAGAGAGGGGATCCGCCCTTCAGGGACAGGAAACCTTCAAGATAAAAAAGGGCAGCTCCTCTCTCCGCATCGGTTGCTTTAAAGAGCACGAGAGGAACTCTGCAGATTAGTGTACACATAAGATTGAACATAGAGATGGATAAGTTATATTAACTGCCAACACCCAAGCGAGTGTCTAACCACTAAAATTCACCGAACCAATAGGAGTGAATAAAATAGGGAGGGAATATAAGGGTGCTGTCATGGGTTACAAAAAAACACATTACCAGGTAAGTAATACCCGTGTTTTTCAGTCACCCATGACGGAACAACAAGAGAATTTCAGAGACTTGTAGCTTTATGGCGGGGACCACAGCCTGTAGCACCCTTCTCCCAAATGTGAGGTCAGAGGAGGTAGACAGGTCTAACCTATAATATTTAAAGAAAGTAGATGGAGAGGACCATGTGGCCACTTTACAAATTTGGTCGATGGAGGCATCTGCTCTTCCGCCCAGGACGTCACCATGGCTCTTGTAGAATGGGCCTTCAGACCTTCAGGAATAGCCCTACCTGCACTGATATAGGCTAGCTTTATGGCGTCCCTCACCCATATTGCTATAGTCTGGCTAGACACTCTAAGGCCCTTCCTCGACCCCTGAAAGGAAACGAACAGGGCCCTCTGTTTTCTCCAGGGCGCTTTTATTTCTAGATAACGCAGAAGGCATCTCCTAACATCTAAAAAATTTAGTTTCTCCTCCTTCTGGTTACAGGGATTAGGACAAAAGGATGGTAACACTATTTCATGAGCCCTATGAAATTTTGTAACCACCTTAGGGAGGTAAGCAGGATCCAACCTCAAGATTACCCTATCCTCATAACCTGCGTATAAGGAGGGTCTGCTGACAAAGCCTGCAAATCACTTATTCTACGGGCTGAAGTGAGAGGTACCAGTAGGGCCGTCTTCAATGAGACTACTTTCTCCGAAGCTGAAGCTAATGGTTCAAATGGGCTTTCTGTTAATGCTGGCCAAACTAAATTTAGATCCCATGGAGGGGGCTAGGCGATGGAGCTGAATTAGACCTATTACAGGATCTGATAAACCTTACCACCCATCTATTGTTAGCCAAGTCACAATTGTATAAGGCCCCTAAGGCTGAAATATGCACTGCACTTTAAGGATGCGAACTGCTAGGCCAAGGTGTAACGCTTTTTGAAAGAACTCCAGTATAGGCACTAATGGGACCTCCCCTTCACGCACTACCCCTGCGAAGGATAGGGTTTTTTTCCATGTCCTCCCATAGATTCTGGTAGTAACCGATTTCCTACTACCAAGTAGGGTGGAGTTTAATCGAACTGAAAAACCCCCTTTTTTCTAACAGTGACCTCTCAAATTCCAGGCTGTTAAATACAGTCCGGACAGCTGAGGGTGGAGAAAAGGCCCCTAGGATAGCAGGTCCTGGATTTCTGGAAGAACACATAGGTCTGACACCGATATCGTCCTTAGCCAGTAGAACCAAGGCCTCTTCAGCCAAAAAGGAGCTATTAAGATCACTGTAGCTCTGTCCTCCCTGATCTTCTTTAAAACCGACGGAATGATGCATATTGGTGGAAAGGTGTAGAGTAGCCCTGGTGTCCATCTTATCTGGAAAGCATCTACCCTGTGAGGTCTGTCTGCGGGGTTCAAGGAACAGAATCTCTGTACTTTTCTGTTGAATCTTGAGGCAAAGAGGTCCATTCTGGGGGCGACCCCACATGGCCACAATCTGATCAAACACAGTTTTTTTTTAGGGACCATTCCCCCTGCCTTAGCTGATTGCGGCTAAGGAAGTCTGCTCTTACATTTTCTGCCCCTCTGATATGCAGTGTCGACAATGAGAGGAAACGTCTTTCTGCCAGACAAAATTTGTCTTGTCACTGCCATTAGAAAGCGGGAACGAGTACCCCCTTGTTGGTTTATATACGCTACTGCGGTCCAATTGTCAGACATCACTCTCACATGATGATTCTGCAGATGAGGCTACAATCCCTTTAATGCTCTTTCCACCGCCAGGAGCTCCCAACTGTTTGATGAAAGTAATTTTTCCTCCTCCAACCTGGCTCCTTGCAGCCAGAGGGCACCTAGGTGGGCTCCCCACCCCCAGGGACTGGGGTCTGTTGCTACTATTCTGGATACCCTGACTATCCAGGGAACCACTCTGGAATGGGAGCCAAATTGATCTGTAGCCACCACCTGAGGTACCGGATAACTGTCTGTGGGAGTATTATCCACCTCTCTAAGCAGCCTTGCACAGCTTGTTCGTTTTCCAGAAAGCACCACTGGAGTTCCCGTGTGTGGAACTGGGCCCATTTTACCGCTGGAATGCAGGCGGTTAGAGACCCTAATAGCGACATCCCCCTCCTGAGGGTCATTCTCGGATTTGCCGCTGATGACGAGAATAGTGTTTATATTTCTCTCCTTTTCTTCCGGAAGGCGACACACTTGTGCTACTGAGTCCAGTACTAACCCTAAAAAGACCTGTGTTGTCACTGGCTCTAGCCTTGATTTTTGTAGGTTTATACACCACCCCAGAGACTCAAAAGGGTCCATGTCTATTCTGACATGTCTCTGGCACTGTAGAAACAAATTTCCCATGATCAGAAAATCGTCTAAAGATGGAATCACTTAAATGTCCTTCTCTCTGAGATGGGCAGTCACCTTCAAGATCAGTTTTGTAAAAACTCTGGGGGCTACCGCCAGCCCAAACGGGAGGACTCTGTACTGAAAGTGCTTTGCTTGTAATTTTATCTGCACCGCCACTCTGAGGAATCTTCGATCTTGCTCGCGGATAGGAACATGATAGTAGGTGTCCTTGAGGTCCAGGACCGCCATGTAGCAATGTGGGAAAAGAACCTTCACTGCCGTCCTCACTAATTCCATCTTGAATAATGGTATTAAGAATTTCTTTAGGGCTTTCAAGTTAATAATGGTCCTCCATGACGCATCTGGGTTTTTTTTTTTTATCAGAAATGGTGGGGAATAGAACTCCTTCCCCCTTTTCCCTAAGGGAATCTCTCCCAGTACATGTTTTTCTGTTAGGGCCAGTTGCTCTTGTTGGGATGGCTGCACTGGAGTCTCCACATATCTGAGGTGGTGTAGTGTGGAATTTTAGTTTTAGGCCTGACCCTACTATTTTGAGGATCCAGGCACTGGAAGAAATCCTTTCCCAGGCCGGGAGGAAGCACGTGAGCCTTCCTCCAACCTGGGAAGTCATTGGGGGGCTTTTTTGGTATCTCGAGCGGGTCTTCCAAAATAAAATCCCCTTCCAGACTGCTTTCCTGGCTTGTCACGGTCTCTGTATGACTGTCTGCTGCATCCCCTGCGAAAGGACCGCCGAAAGGATGGAAAGGGAGACTTTGGAAACCCCTTCTTCCTATCCCCCACCTTCTCCAGTATCTCATCGAGGGATGGCACAAACAGGAAGCTTACTTCGCAGGGGAGGGAGCAAAGTTTAACTTTGGCCTGCATATCTCCCAGCCAACACTTTAGCCAAACTGATTGGCACGCCGCATTGGCTGACGCCGCTGACCTGGCAACCAATTTTGCTGAGTCTGCTGAGGAGTCTGCTAAGAATGCTGTGGCGGCCTTGATGGTGGGAACAGCAGCAAGGATGGTATCTCTTGGAACTCGCTGATCCAGTTGGTCTTCCACGTTGTCCAGCCAAACCTTTAAGGATCTAGCTGTGCATGTGGCTGCAATGGCTGGCCTTAAGGCTCCCGCTGAGGATTCCCATGCTGGTTTAAGAAAACTGTCTTCCTGTTAAGGGGCTCTCTTAACGATCCCAGGTCCTCAAACGGGAGGGAAGATTTCCTTGAAATTTTGGGAATAGCCACATCTAACCTCGGGGCTTTATCCCAAGAGGAGCGTACTTCCTCCTCAAATGGGTATTTCCTCTTAAGTCCCATAAGACCCTGCGACTTGCTGTCTGGTCTCTCCCATTCTCTTTTTATTAGGCTCTGAATCTGCTCATTTATAGGAATGGTTTTACGTTTCTTTCTTCCCAGGCCTCCAAACATTAGGTCCTGTGCTGACCTCTTAGTTTTTTCTTCCACCAGGCCCATCGTGGAATGCACAGCATTAATTAGCCTATTCGTCTCTTCAACCGGAAAACAGCCCCTTTCCTACAAACTGCTTTCTGATGACCCTGTCTGGTCTGAATCTCCCAGCTCCGATCCTGAATGCTCTTCTGGTGTAGACGGGGATGGGCTGAATCTTTCCTTCCCCATACTGCTACTAACCGTAGGGACCCCCAGAGCGCTAACCGTCTTTCGAACTTCGGACTGAATCAGGGACCTCAGATTGGATGAAAAACTATGGGACTCTTCTAATATCGTTTGTTGTATGCAGTCCTGACATAGTCTCTTTGTCCAGGTATTATCAAAAAGATATCCGCAAAGGGGGCATTCCCTGTTCTTCAACTTAGTCCTGCACTTCCTAGGGACCCCCTACTCTCCATCCCACCAATAATAGAGAGAGACAGAGAGCAAGGAGAGACAGCCAGACAAAACAGAGAAAGAAAAAACAGACATTAGCGTACTGTACTTTCTCATAGATCACTCACCACTAGAACACTTTATACGGGTACTGGAGGTTGCATGATGTCCATAAGGTCTCCCCAGAGACTATCGACTCCTCCTTCCTTTTTTTAAAAAAAAAAAATCATGTATTTTTTATTAAAGCATATGACATACCATTAACCCCTTTCTGACATCTGACGTACTATCCCGTCGAGGTGGGGTGGGCCCGTATGACCACCGACGGGATAGTACGTCATACGCGATCGGCCGCGCTCACGGGGGGAGCGCGGCCGATCGCGGCTGGGTGTCAGCTGCATATCGCAGCTGACATCTGGCACTATGTGCCAGGAGCGGTCACGGACCGCCCCCGGCACATTAACCCCCGGCACACCGCGATCAAACATGATCGCGGTGTACCGGCGGTATAGGGAAGCATCGCGCAGGGAGGGGGCTCCCTGCGGGCTTCCCTGAGACCCCCACAGCAACGCGATGTGATCGCGTTGCTCCGAGGGTCTCCTACCTCCCTCCTCGCCGCAGGTCCCGGATCCAAGATGGCCGCGGCATCCGGGTCCTGCAGTGAGGGAGGTGGCTTACCGAGTGCCTGCTCAGAGCAGGCGCTGGTAAGCCTGCAGCCCTGCACAGCAGATCGCCGATCTGACAGAGTGCTGTGCACACTGTCAGATCACCGATCTGTAATGTCCCCCCCTGGGACAAAGTAAAAAAGTTAAAAAAAACATTTTTCCACATGTGTAAAAAAATAAATAAAAAATAAATTCCTAAATAAAGAAAAAAATATATATATTATTCCCATAAATACATTCCTTTATCTAAATAAAAAAACCAAAACAATAAAAGTACACATATTTAGTATCGCCGCGTCCGTAACGACCCAACCTATAAAACTGTCCCACTAGTTAACCCCTTCAGTAAACACCGTGAGAAAAAAAAAAAAAAAACGAGGCAAAAAACAACGCTTTATTACCATACCGCCGAACAAAAAGTGGAATAACACGCGATCAAAAAGACAGATATAAATAACCATGGTACCGCTGAAAACGTCATCTTGTCCCGCAAAAAATGAGCCGACATACAGCATCATCAGCAAAAAAATAAAAAAGTTATAGTCCTGAGAATAAAGCGATACCAAAATAATTATTTTTTCTATAAAATAGCTTTATCGTATAAAAGCGCCAGAACATAAAAAAATGATATAAATGAGGTATCGCTGTAATCGTACTGACCCGAAGAATAAAACTGCTTTATCAATTTTACCAAACGCGGAACGGTATAAACGCCTCCCCCAAAAGAAATTCATGAATAGCTGGTTTTTGATCATTCTGCCTCACAAAAATCGGAATAAAAAGCGATCAAAAAATGTCATGTGCCCAAAAATGTTACCAATAAAAACGTCAACTCGTCCCGCAAAAAACAAGACCTCAAATGACTCTGTGGACTCAAATATGGAAAAATTATAGCTTTCAAAATGTGGTAACGCAAAAAATATTGTTTGCAATAAAAAGCGTCTTTCAGTGTGTGACGGCTGCCAATCATAAAAATCCACTAAATAACCCGCTATAAAAGTAAATCAAACCCCCCTTCATCACCCCCTTAGTTAGGGAAAAATAAAAAAATAAAAAAAATGTATTTATTTCCAGTTTCTCGTTAGGGCTAGGGTTAGGGTTAGGGCTAGGGTTAGGGTTATTGCTAGGGTTAGGGCTAGGGTTATTGCTAGGGTTAGGGCTAGGGTTAGGGTTATTGCTAGGGTTAGGGCTAGGGTTAGGGTTATTGCTAGGGTTAGGGTTAGGGTTATTGCTAGGGTTAGGGCTAGGGTTAAGGCTACAGTTAGGGCTGGGGCTACAGTTAGGGTTAGGGTTTGGATTACATTTACGGTTGGGAATAGGGTTGGGATTAGGGTTAGGGGTGTGTCAGGGTTAGGGGTGTGGTTAGGGTTTCCGTTTGGATTAGGGTAAGGGGTGTGTTTGGATTAGGGTTTCAGTTATAATTGGGGGGTTTCCACTGTTTAGGCACATCAGGGGCTCTCCAAACGGGACATGGCATCCGATCTCAATTCCAGACAATTCTGCGTTGAAAAAGTAAAACAGTGCTCCTTCCCTTCAGAGCTCTCCCGTGTACCCAAACAGGGGTTTACCCCAACATATGGGGTATCGGCGTACTGAGGACAAATTGGACATCTTTTGGGGTCCAATTTCTCCTGTTACCCGTGGGAAAATACAAAACTGGGGGCTAAAAAATAAGTTTTGTGGGAAAAAAAGGATTTTTTATTTTCACGGCTCTGCGTTGTAAACTGTAGTGAAACACTTGGGGGTTCAAAGTTATCACAACACATCTAGATAAGTTCCTTGGGGGGTCTAATTTCCAATATGGGGTCACTTGTGGGGGGTTTCTACTGTTTAGGTACATCAGGGGCTCTGCAAATGCAACGTGACGCCTGCAGACCAATCCATCTAAGTCTGCATTCCAAACGGCACTCCTTCCCTTCCGAGCTCTGCCATGCGCCCAAACAGTGGTTTACCCCCACATATGGGGTATCAGCGTACTCAGGACAAATTGGACAACAACTTTTGGGGTCCAATTTATTATGTTACCCTTGTAAAAATACAAAGCTGGGGGCTAAAAAATCATTTCTGTGAAAAAAAAGAGGAATTTTTATTTTCACGGCTCTGCTTTATAAACTGTAGTGAAACACTTGGGGGTTCAAAGCTCTCAAAACACATCTAGATAAGTTCTTTAGGGGGTCTACTTTCCAAAATGGTGTCACTTGTGGGGGGTTTTAATGTTTAGGCACATCAGGGGCTCTCCAAACGCAACATGGCGTCCTGTTGTGAACTATACCTTTTGGCTCCCTCTTGTGGTCACTAGTGATTTGGCACTTGGATTGTCTTTTACCAGGTTGGTACTCACCTGCTTCGTTAGACCATGGGTGTTGCTATTTAAACTTCCTGGATTCTCAGTCCAGTGCCTGGCATCGTTGTAATCAGTTCACTTCTGTTTGCTCCTGTCTTCAGGTCCTGGTTCTTTGCAAGATAAGCTAAGTCCTGCTTTCGTACTTTTGATCATTTGCATTGTTCTTATTTTTTGTCCAGCTTGTACAAAATGTGATTCCTGATATCGCTGGAAGCTCTAGGGGGCTGATATTCTCCCCCCACACCGTCAGTCGGTTTGGGGGTTCTTGGATATTCAGCGTGGATATTTTGCAGGGTTTTTTGCTGACCATATAAGTCTTCTTACTATATTCTGCTATTAGTCAGTGGGCCTCTCTTTGCTAAATCTAGTTCATTCTTTCGTTTGTATTTTCTTCTTACCTCACCGTTATTATTTGTTGGGGGCTTGTATTACTTTGGGGTCTTTTCTCTGGAGGCAAGAGAGGTCTTATTTTCCCTAATAGGGTTAGTTAGTTCCCCGGCTGGCGCGAGACGTCTAGGATCAACGTAGGCACGTTCCCCGGCTGCTGTTAGTGTTTGCGCTAGGATCAGGTATATGGTCAGCCTAGTTACCACTTCCCTATGAGCGAGTATTTATGTTTTGCAGACTTTGCGGTAATCTCTGAGGTCCCCTGCCATTGGGACCATAACAGCGTCCCATCTTAATTCCAGTCAATTTTGCATTGAAAAGTAAAATAGCGCTCCTTCCCTTCCGAGCTCTGCTATGCGCCCAAACAGTGGTTTACCCCCACATATGGGGTATCGTCGTACTCAGGACAAATTGCACAACAACTTTTGTGGTCTAATTTCTTTTCTTACCCTTGGGAAAATAAAAAAATGGGGGCGAAAAGATCATTTTTGTGAACAAATATGATTTTTTATTTTTACGGCTCTGCATTATAAACTTCTGTGAAGCATTTGTTGGGTCAAAGTGCTCAACACACATCTAGATAAGTTCCTTAAGGGGTCTACTTTCCAAAATGGTGTCACTTGTGGGGGGTTTCAATGTTTCGGCACATCAGGGGCTCTCCAAACGCAACATGGCGTCCCATCTCAATTCCAGTCAATTTTGCATTGAAAAGTCAAATGGCGCTCCTTCCCTTCCGAGCTCTGCCCTGCACCCAAACAATGGTTTACACCCACATATGGGGTATCGTTGTACTCAGGACAAATTGCACAACAACTTTTGTGGTCTAATTTCTTCTTACCCTTGGGAAAATAAAAAAATGGGGGCGAAAAGATCATTTTTGTGAAAAAATATGATTTTTTATTTTTACGGCTCTGCATTATAAACTTCTGTGAAGCACTTGTTGGGTCAAAGTGCTCACCACACATCTAGATAAGTTCCTTAGGGGGTCTACTTTCCAAAATGGTGTCAGTTGTGGGGGGTTTCAATGTTTAGGCACATCAGGGGCTCTCCAAACGCAACATGGCGTCCCATGTCAATTCCAGTCAATTTTGCATTGAAAAGTCAAATGGCGCTCCTTTCCTTCCGAGCTCTGCCATGCGCCCAAACAGTGGTTTACCCCCACATATGGGGTATTAGCGTACTCAGGACAAATTGTACAACAACTTTTGGGGTCCATTTTCTCCTGTTACCCTTGGTAAAATAAAACAAATTGGAGCGGAAATAAATTTTGTGTAAATAAAAATGAACATTTAACTTTTTTTCAAACATTCCAAAAATTCCTGTGAAACACCTGAAGGGTTAATAAATTTCTTGAATGTGGTTTTGAGCACCTTGAGGGGTGCAGTTTTTAGAATGGTGTCACACTTGGTTATTTTCTGTCATATAGATCCTTCAAAATGACTTCAAATGAGATGTGGTCCCTGAAAAAAAATGGTGTTGTAAAAATGAGAAATTGCTGGTCAATTTTTAACCCTTATAACTCAATAACAAAAAAAAAATTTGGTTCCAAAATTGTGCTGATGTAAAGTAGACATGTGGGAAATGTTACTTATTAAGTATTTTGCGTGACATATGTCTGTGATTTAAGGGCATAAAAATTCAAAGTTTGAAAATTGCGAAATTTTCAAAATTTTCGCCAAATATCCGTTTTTTTAACAAATAAACGCAAGTTATATCGAAGAAATTTTAACACTATCATGAAGTACAATATGTCATGAGAAAACAATGTCAGAATCGCCAAGATCCGTTGAAGCGTTCCAGAGTTATAACCTCATAAAGGGACAGTGGTCAGAATTGTAAAAATTGGCCTGGTCATTAACGTGCAAACCACCCTTGGGGGTGAAGGGGTTAACACAGTCCGATACAAATTTTCAGACAAATACATTAGATACATGACCTGATAATACATTTTCATTTTACTATACATCACCCTTACCCCCTAACCAACCCCCCTCTCCCTCCCCCCAATCTCTTGCCCGTTATCCAATACAACCATCTGACATCACCTCTTGAGAAAAGATAGCAAGCTTTACAAAAACACACCTGTACATGTAGGAGTCCCCCCAGAATCAACTAAACGACCCCCATTGTACTTTGCAGTAACTCAGCAGACAGCACACCTGGGTAATCCATCCATCCGCCCCACACATTTTCACATTTTGTATTCTGACCTCTCTTACTGTGTATGCTTCTTTCCATAAGGACAATAAAATTTATCTTGTTGATAAATTCCTTTTTTCCTGGCAGTTTTTCATCCAACCAGTGCATTGCGATAAGCTTTCTCGCAGCATACAGCAATCTTGCGATAGCCTTCCATACTCATCCGTAGCAATATCATCCATACAACCCAAAAGGCAAGTCAGCGGGTTACGTACTACATCTACTCCTGTCACCTCCTGGATCAAGTTAAGCACCTTCACCCAAAAGGGTTGCAGGTGAGCACACGACCACATATGTAACAGATCAGCGCCTTCCTCACCACACCTGGGACATTTTGAGTCACCTCTCAGTCCTGCCTTCATCATCCATACAGGGGTCATATACACCCTATACACCAGGTGTAACTGTGACACCCTCTTAGCCTCACTCAGGGAAGCCCTGGGGATATATTGAAGTATGGACTCCCACTGGGACTCCGACAAGGGGCCCACATCCGCCACCCATTTCTCCTTAATCCTTAACGGATGCTTCAATAAAAAGGTATCCATCAGACCCCTGTACATCAAGGTAATGAACCCCCTCGTACTCCTCCAAGGCCCAATAAGGTTCAACATGCTTTCTGACTGCAGAATCACGCGTGACCCCTCATTTTGACAGTTTAGGGTGTGTCTCAACTGCAGGTACTGAAAAAACGTCTTCTGGGGCAAAGAAAACTCGGTCCTAAGTGTCTCAAATGTTTTGATAACATCCCCATCAAGCAACTGAGACACGAACCAAATGCCAATGCGCCTCCACTGACCGAACCCCCGCAATCTCGTAAGCTCTGCCAATCTGGGATCAAACCAAATTGGCGTATATCTCGTAAATTCCGTTACTCCCCTCCATTGCTTAATTTTCTGCCAGACTTTCTCCAGCATAGCTATTGTTGGGAATTTTGGGGGGTTAATTCTGAATCTACCTGCTTCTAGACTGGCTAACAATGGGTCGGCTCCTCCTTCCTGGTGTTATGGTGGTCTGCCCATGTGCTGCCCAAGTGGCCCCCACTACTGCTACGGTGCGGCTGCTGAGGTCCCTGCTTCCGCCTCCTATCATGAGGACGCAATGGACTCTTTCTGACCTCCTTCTGGGGCAACTCCTGTTGCTCCCGCACTGGCTGCGGCTGCTCCGATGTGTGAGCTTCCATCTTGCCAACTGCCGGCGATCCCTTTACATACCTTCTGGGAATCGCCCGTCGGCATGCAACAACATTGGCAGCAGTGGTATCATCCAGATACTCCCCCGTTTTTGAATTCCGGTACACGCTGTCCGACCTTGCGCATCATCAGAGCATGACTTCCGGTACTCGTCGAGACCATGCGTCCTTGGAAGTTCTGCGCCTGACGCCGAAGGAAGGACCGCTGGAGGAGCATCCCAGCTGAAGGGTGAGCCCCCGACCCCATCGTCTCTTACCGCCTGGCTTGTCTACAAGGGCTCTGTTACCGGCATGACCATTAAGTGCAGGCAAGCGATCCCCGGGCTGCCGTGCAGATCTTCCAGGCAGCGGTAGAGACATGTCCCTGCTCTGCTGAGTGAGGTCTTGGCATCCAAAATTCCAGAGTTCCGCCTCTAATCGCACAGGGAGGGCAAGGTCTCTTGGCCTCCATAGTGCTACCGGTACCTTGGCAGTGATGGCACCAGACCAGATCTGCCAAAAAAAGTCGCCCAAGGCCCAGGCATCCTCTTCTTATAATTTTCGCCACCCGGGCACCGATGTGCTCCAGGGAGGCATGGCATGGCAAAAAAGGCCTCCTCACGCTTCGCTCAGGGAGGGCACAGTATTGTGGCCTCCGAGGCGCTACCTGCACCAGGCGGCCGCAGCAGCAGAAACCCCGGCCCGGGCATCCGCTTCTATCTTCCTGATTTATTTTGCGGATTCCCCATCAAGAACAGGAAACCAACTGATGTGGAGAGAGGAGCCGCCCTTTTTATCTTGAAGGTTTCCTGTCCTTGAAGGGCGGATCCCCTCTATCGTGGTGCCGTCATGGGTGACTGAAAAAAATTTATATAATTTAATACATTGTGATTTTCTGGGTTTTATTTATGATATTCTATCTCTCAATGTTAAAATTAACCTACCCTTAAATTTATAGACTGTTCATGTCTTTGTCAGTGGACAAACTTACAAAATTAGCAAGGGTTGAAATACTTATTTCCTCCACTGTATATGTAGTCAGGTTGGTCAGTTGGTTGACTCAGGTTCAAGCAGAATCCATGCATCACGGTCCGAGCACAGACTGGCAGTGGGTCTCATGACTTTAGCGTGACAGCCTCATAGAAACATATTAAGCTGTCAAGTCCGTGCATTGCAGTCTACTACGTCTGAGTGTCTGCCTCCAGTAGGCGTACACGCTCGAAAATGATGCATGGTAGAGCCCACCGCATTTCACATATGCCCAAATCCCGGTTGGGGGGGGGGGGCGTTCGGACAGGAACAACGAACGGGTGCCAAAATGCAATGTAAAAGAACCTTAAGGCGTTTACCAGACAGGTCAAAACATTTTATGTATTTATAAACTGGAACTTTGCAGACATGGCAATGATAAATATATATATGTTATGTTTTTATTTTTGTGTTATATCAACTAGCTCCTATCACTGCTGTGCTGGCTTTGTAAAGCAGTTGACACCAGACATGTATGGTTGCAGGCTCAGCTTCTGAGCCCACTCAATATACCCACACCCAGAGAATGGTTAATTCTGCTCTGCTCACTTCCGTGTCAGAAGTTGAGAGGGGGAATTTATGTCACATCCACCTTTATCTGCCTGAACACGTGTGCAATCAGAGGGTTATGTGCACCGGCCTTATTCACAACGGGCTGGATGCAATTGTACACACATCCTAGCAGGTATCAGTAGATGTGCCATCAACTACTCCACTTATCCCCCGAATGCAGAAGTAAGCAGAGCAGGACTAACCCTCAAAATACACTGCTCAAAAAAATAAAGGGAATCCTTAAACAACAGAATATAACTCCATGTAAATCAAACTTCTGTGAAATCAAACTGTCCACTTAGGAAGCAACACTGTTTGACAATCAATTTCACATGCTGTTGTGCAAATGGAATAGATAATAGATGGAAATTATTGGCAATTATCAAGACACTCAAAAGAGCGGTTCTACAGGTGGGGACCACAGACCACATCTCAGTACCAATGCTTTCTGGCTGATGTTTTGGTCACTTTTGAATGTTAGTTGTGCTTTCACACTCGAGGTGTTGAGGGAGGATCTAAAGTGATCCTTCACGGTTAACTCAGTGATTTCCAAATTAATCTACAAGGCGTTGCCGGCAACTGAAAATGACCAGACGGAGACGTGTGTCTCTGTTTGGGGGGGATCAAGCTGATCTCTCTGGCCCCCGTTTATTGTGTATGACTTTTCATAGTCATAGAAATTATACTTCAACCAATCAGCATAAGAACACGCTCACAGTTCTTAACCTATGAGAATGCAGGAACAGTCTGTGCGTCAAAGTTTCATAGAACAATCCACCCTCAGTCTCATGTTCTGTTTAGATTGCAACAATCAAGGTCTCATAACAGCTGAAAACTTTAGCCTACTAACAAAATTTATCTTAGAACAGCAAAATGGAGTCGAAAAGCACAAAATGGAGAATCTTTCTTAATTTGTCCCTTCACAGAGGTAGCATGAGACGAACTCAAACCCACACAAGTGGCTCAGGTAGTGCAGCCCATCCAGGATGGCACATCAAAGCGAGCTGTGGCAAGAAGGTTTGCTGTGTCTGTCAGCGTAGAGTCCAGAGGCTGGATGAACTACCAGGAGACAGGCCAGTACACCAGGAGGCGTGGATGGGGCCGTAGGAGGGCAACAACCCAGCAGCAGGACCACTACCTCAGCCTTTATGCAAGGAGGAACAGGAGGAGCACTGCCAGAGCCCTGCAAAATGACCTCCAGCAGGCTACAAATGTGCATGTGTCTGCACTAACGGTTAGAAACTGACTCCATGAGGATGGTCTGAGTGCCCGACGTCCACAGATGGGGGTTGTGCTCACAGCCCAACACCATGCAGGACGCTTGACATTTGCCACAGAACACCAGGATTGGCAAATTCGCCACTGGCGCCCTGTGCTCTTCACAGATGAAAGCAGGTTCACACTGAGCACATGTGACAGACGTGAAAGAGTCTGGAGAAGCCGTGGAGAGTGATCTGCTGCCTGCAACATCCTTCAGCATGACCGGTTTGGCAGTGGGTCAGTAATGGTGTGGGGTGGCATTTCTTTGGAGGGCAGCAAAGCCCTCCATGTGCTTGCCAGAGGTAGCCTGACTGCCATTAGGTACCGAGATGAGATCCTCAGATCCCTTGTGAGACCATATGCTGGTGCGTTTGGCCCTGGGTTCCTAATGCAGGACAATACCAGACATCATGTGGCTGGAGTGTGTCAGCAGTTCCTAGAAGATGAAGGCACTGAAGCTATGGACTAGCCCGCCCGTTCCCCAGACCTGAATCCGATTGAACACATCTGGGACATCATGTCTCGCACCATCCACCAACGTCACGTTGCACCACAAACTGTCCAGGAGTTGGCTTTAGTCCAGGTCTGGGAGGAGATCCCTCAAGAAACCATCCGCCGCCACACAGGAGCATGCCCAGGTGTTGTAGGGAGGTCATACAGGCACACACTGCTGAGAATCATTTCCTTGTCTTGAGGCATTTCCGCTGAAGTTGGATCAGCCTGTAACTTCATTTTCCACTTTGATTTTGAGCATCATTCCAACTCCAGACCTCTGTGGGATATTAGTTGTGATTTACATTGATAATTTTTAGGTTTTATTGTTCTCAACACATTCCACTATGTAATGAATATAGATTTACAACTGGAATACTTAATTCAGTGATCTCTAGAATATGGGATTTTAGTGTTCCCTTTATTTTATGCTGCTTCTTAGTGTCTACCAACTTGATACATTAGTATTATTGTAGCCTATGAAAATTTTAGGCTGCCTTTTCTGTGTTTTCCTTTATAACTTTTACAACCAAATGCAGAATCAGCCCTAGAAAATGGACCTAAAATATTTCAGTAAGATGTACGTCACCAGATTTTTCTTTAGTTCACCCACTGGAAACTACACACTAACTCTTTTGCATTGTGTTATTTTAATGTGCACACGAAAAAACTAATTCTTCAAAAGAATTATCGTTTTCACTTCCTTAATACTGTTTTTTTTTTTTCACTTTCGGTATGAATTCCACTACAGCTGTGGTCAAGGCTAGCTTAGAGAAAATAGGTGTAACTTTAGCCATGGCAGCTACTATGGGGACCTCTTATTTCCTAGAAAAAGAATGTTGTGCAACTATTACATTAGTGGCTTTCTCTTATCGAATTGTACTATGTGGGTTTTCTAAAAAATGGCACTTTAATGAACACTAAGGTTGGTGCAAATCGATTCCCAGGACCCAGTGTAGTGGCTGCTCAAGTGATCCCATGTGAATCATTCTGCAATGACAGTGTTGTCCCAGGCCAGCTAATCAAAAGATGAGCAAATACTTTAGGCGGTTCTCAGGAACAGATTTACCGACACAGCCAATGGACGAGATCCAGAGAATCAATTTGCACCAATGCCAATGAATACATTTTAATTATTACTACTGTTTCAGTTTCCTGTTATTAGATGGTGGAGGCCTGACTCGCTTTGTTCTGGAGTCCTTTGCATTCCTGTTATGCCTCAAATATAGATATAACATGCCGAATATATAGTGTGAATCAGGGTTTACTTATGGGCAACAAAGCACAATCCTTTGACTATACACAGAACACGATACCTGCGAGAGTGATGCACAAAAGTCTCCTTACACTGCAGCAAGCTACATAAACTTTACTCAAAGAGAGGAAAATGGCTGATACCTGCAACAAAAAAGGCAGCTAATTAGACAATTGTTTTGCATTTTCTGCCCAATATTCAGAAGCTACTGTATAAGCTATGGAAAGGATTGTGATGCTTTATGAGGACTGTGCTCTTTTGGTGAAAAATAAGTAAATGTAAAATTATTATTTGGTTCAAAACTGAGCTCCAGGACACCCTGCCGAAGAAATGTCGTCATCAATAGTTAAGGCTCATCCTTTGGTCAAGTGACTGCAATCCTTGAACCATTACATGACAGTGCCTCAACTGACCCTTGGATGTGGATGTAGCATATCTTCAAAGGTGAAATTTATAATAAAAGAACATTTATAAGCTACATCAGCAGAAATATATACAATCTAACATCAAGACTGGAAAACCCCTTTTAAAGCTGCCCATAACATTAGCTACTTCAGTCAATTGTTCTTTCTCCCATGTGTCATATATGCATGCACTACCGAGCGTGCATCTGTTTTCAGTGGGAAAATTGGAATAAGCTGCTGACACATAAGGAGAGAACAAAACGATCAAGCCTCATCAATGGCAATAGGTCGGGACTTCAGATGGTCGTCTAAGCTAGCCCATAAATTATATACAGTACAGACCAAAAGTTTGGACACACCTCATTTCAAGATTTTTCTGTATTTTCTTGACTATGAAAATTGTAAATTCACACTGAAGGCATCAAAGCCATGAATTACCACATGTGGGATTATATACTTAACAAAAAAATGTAAAAACAACTGAAATTATGTCTTAGGGTATGTGTCCACGTTCAGGATTGCATCAGGATTTGGTCAGGATTTTACATCAGTATTTGTAAGCCAAAACCAGGAGTGGAACAAATAGAGGAAAAGTATAATAGAAACATATGCTCCACTTCTGCATTTATCACCCACTCCTGGTTTTGGCTTACAAATACTGATGTAAAATCCTGACCAAATCCTGATGCAATCCTGAACGTGGACACATACCCTTATATTCTAGGTTCTTCAAAGCTTTGATGACTGCTTTGCACTCTTGGCATTCTCTTGATGAGCTTCAAGAGGTAGTCACCGGGAATGGTTTTCACTTCACAGGTGTGCCCTGTCAGGTTTAATAAGTGGGATTTCTTGCCTTATAAATGGGGTTGGGACCATCAGTTGTGTTGTGCAGAAGTCTGGTGGATACACAGCTGATAGTCCTACTGAACAGACTGTAAAAATTTGTATTATGGCAAGAAAAAAACAGCTAAGTAAAGAAAAACAAGTGGCAATCATTACTTTAAGAATTGAAGGTCAGTCAGTCCGACCGAAAAATTGGGAAAACTTTGAAAACATGTCCCCAAGTTCAGTTGCAAAAACCAACAAGCTCTACAAAGAAACTGGCTCACACGAGGACCGCCCCAGGAAAGGAAGGCCAAGAGTCACCTGCTTCTGAGGATAAGTTTATCCAAGTCACCAGCCTCAGAAATCGCAGGTTAACAGCAGCTCAGATTAGAGACCAGGTCAATGCCACACAGAGTTCTAGCAGCAGACACATCTCTACAACAACTGTTAAGAGGAGACTTTGTGCAGCAGGCCTTCATGGTAAAATAGCTGCTAGGAAACCACTGCTAAGGACAGGCAACAAGCAGAAGAGACTTGTTTGGGCTAAAGAACACAAGGAATGGACATTAGACCAGTGGAAATCTGTGCTTTGGTCTGATGAGTCCAAATTTGAGATCTTTGTTTCCATCCACCGTGTCTTTGTGCGATGCAGAAAAGGTGAACGGATGGACTCTACATGCCTGGTTCCCACCGTGAAGCGGAGGAGGAGGTGTGATTGTGTGGGGGTGCTTTGCTGGTGACACTGTTGGGGATTTATTCAAAATTGAAGGCATACTGAACCAGCATGGCTACCACAGCATCTTGCAGCAGCATGCTATTCCATCAGGTTTGCGTTTAGTTGGACCATCATTTATTTTTTCAACAGGACAATGACCCCAAACACACCTCCAGGCTGTGTAAGGGCTACTTGACCAAGAAGGAGAGTGATGGGGTGCTACGCCAGATGACCTGGCCTCCACAGTCACCAGACCTGAACCCAATCGGGATGGTTTGGGCTGAGCTGGACCGCAGAGTGAAGGCAAAGGGCCAACAAGTGCTAAGCATCTCTGGGAACTCCTTCAAGATTGTTGGAAGACCATTCCCGGTGACTACCTCTTGAAGCTCATCAAGAGAATGCCAAGAGTGTGCAAAGCAGTCATCAAAGGTGGCTACTTTGAAGAACCTAGAATATAAGACATATTTTCAGTTGTTTCACACTTTTTTGTTAAGTATATAATTCCACATGTGTTAATTCATAGTTTTGATGCCTTCAGTGTGAATGTATAATTTTCATAGTCATGAAAATACAGAAAAATCTTTAAATGAGAAGGTGTGTCCAAACTTTGGGTCTGTACTGTTTATTTAAGCACTTGTATGGACACCCTAGGAAATGTTCCATTGGGGCATATATAAAGTGGCATTTTTCATCCTCGAATCCATATTTTTCACACAGAGCAGGGAGGAATGATAAGAGTATGACAGTATCAGAATTTCATAAAATCTCATCCATGTGTTGCAGAGAAAATCCACAACAGAAAAGCAAATGAACTTCGGAGTGAAAACCAATCTATACGAAAGATTAAAGGTTAAAGATGTTATGCTTTCCAGCGTAGTGAAAGCAGTAAAAATCTGCAGCAATGTTTGCCACCGATTTCTCTCAGCGGATATGTTGCATCGCACCCTGAATTCTGGTTATATGACATCAGGTACAGATAAATTGCAGACTATGCTGCTTATATCCAGGCTATTTAATACTGTCAAGTACATAGATGTAAATTAATTGGCTTTGCAGGAGGCCTGGAGACGCTCATTAAATATATATATACAGGCAGATGTTCAGATAAGGCCAGGCATGCATGATAACATAGAAAGGCCGTGCAATCAGCAGACTGTACAAGAAGATCACATTCAGGACCACTGTGTAAGTTTACAAAGATTCCCTAATATAATATTATCAAAACCGCTCCCATACACAGCACAGATGTTCCAAAGAGATAGACAAAAAATACAAAGGAAATACAAGCTGCTGACTGGCACCACTACATTGTCCTACACCCTAATTACTATATACATTTTTAATTTTTTTTTTCTTTTAGTTGTTCATGAAAAAAAACAAAAAACATTTTACGTTTTGCATATTCCCTATTCTCAAAACTGCAAGACTCACGAGGAAGAGAGCGCTATTTTCCTCCTGGAGTGCAGATTTTGCTAAAATAGTTTGCGAACTCCATATACAGAGCCCCTAAGTATGTAGGACAGAATCCCCCTCAAGTGACCCCATTTTCCCCTTCTATTCTTCTCTTTTCCATTACGTGTATGACATCACCTGATTAAAAACTGACTAGCCCCCGAGGGTGGTTTTCACCTTCCTGACCAGGCCAATTTTTACAATTCTGACCACTTCTGTCACTTTATGAGGTCATAACTCTGGAACGCTTCCATGGATCCCACTGATTCTGAGAATACTGTAGTTCATAATCATAATAGTGGTAAATTTTCTTTGATATGACTTGTGTTTATTTGAGAAAAAATAACGGAAATTGGCAAAAAAATAAAAAAAATTTGAAAAGTTTGCAATTTTCAAACTTTTACGTTTTTATGCCCTGAAATCAGTCATATTGCACAAAATTTTTAATAAATATCATTTCCCACATGTCTACTTTACATCAGCACAATTTTTGAAAAAATCTTTTTTTAGGAAGTTATATTAAGAGTTAAAAGTTGACCAGCGATTTGTCATTTTGCAAAACCATTTGTTTTAGGGACCACATCACATTTGAAGTGACTGAGGAGCCTATTACAGAAAATACCCCAAAAATGACACCATTCTAAAAACTGCACCCCTCAAGGTACTCAAAACCACATACAAGAAGTTTATTCTTCCGATGCTTCACAGGAATTTTTGGAATGCGGAAGGAAAAAAATTAACATTTATTTTTCTTTCACAAAAATTTTCCTTTAGACCTAATTTTTTACTACTTTCGCAAACAGTAACAGGAGAAAATGGAACATGCAATTTGTTGTGCAATTTCTCCTGAGTACACCGATACCCCATATGTGGGGGGAAACTACTGTTTGGGCGCACGGCAGAGCTCGGAAGGGAAGGAGCGCCAAATAACTTTTTGAATGTGAAATTTGCTGGCATAATTAGAGTACGCCATGTCATGTTTGGAAAGCCTCTGATGTGCCTAAACAGTGGAAACTTCCAACAAATGCAACAATTTTGGAAACTAGACCCCTTCGGGTATGTTCCCCCGGTCAGTAGTCAGCAGCGCTTTGGACGCAGTTCCCGCAGAGCAGTACAGGTACGGCACATGTCGGGAAGTGGTTAATTCTTCTAGCTTTTATGTTGAAACATGAAGTTTCTTTTCCCTGCATGACTCAATCACTGCAAAAGTCCCTGACAAGGGGGAAAAGGGAGGTGAATGAAACACAGAGACAAGAGACTTCCTGTTTCTACACAGAGCAGAGAAAAGAGAAGAATCAGCTGGGTAGGAAGGAAAAATGAGCAATTGTAAGTACACAGTGCTATACATAATATGATGACTTCTATATATTAAAACTGGTAATGGGAGTGCTTCGTTAATCTAGATAATGCAATACCACAGTATATAACTAAAATCACAATTTTCTATGAAGCCTAGCCTGTGGCTCGGCTTTACATGAGCACCTTGTGATTGTCTTGCAGGTGGGGTGGGGGGTGCTTGGAATAATGCAGTTCCTAAAACACTTTTTCTGATTTTTATTTTAGACTGTGCTCGTTTTTTCCCTCTCCCATAAAGCGTTTGAATGATCAGCCAACGGCACGGGATACATGGAGCTAAAAAATAAAATAAAGCTGCACTGAAATAAAGACACGGGTTATGAAGGGAATCCGATAATATTTTAATATTAAAAAGGTAGATAAGGAAACGCAAAACTAAGACAAATCAGTAGAAAATCTGAGATCTGACTAAGACACGCTTCTTCCTCAAAAGTAGTAGACTTGGAAGATTATAATTTTTCAACCTCCCAAAAAAAACACACTTTTGGTTCCCCTTTCACATAATAAGGAATGCCATATTGTGTAATGGTTAACCCCTTGTGTAAGGCTCATGGTATTTCGTTCATCTTACTCCACCAACTAAATCACGGCTTTGCATAGACAGTAATGAACAGGGAAGGGGGCAGTCCTAAATTCAGGGAGAGCTGCTTGTGTGCCCGGGGCACAATAAATAGCACAAATCAGCCATGAGGATAGCGAAGCTGACCCATAGGGGACTCTAACCGTTAATACGATAGTTGATGTGTATTTCTGGTTTTATATCACACACTAGGGACAGCAATTGATCTAAAACCATTTCTCTGTTCTGCTGATAGTTCTCCTGAATGATGGAGATCTTCTCGACGGTTTCCTTTTCCACTCCTTCGCTGCAGCTGCCATGAGAGCCCAGAGCCTAAAAAGATACCGGAGACATAGTGAAATCATACAACAAACAATACCGCAATATAAAGAAACACAAGTTATTATTAAAAGGGGTTGTCCAGTTAAAAGAAAACAAAAAAAGAAAACAATATACTCTATTAGGTAGTAGAGGGTGGTCCTCTGCTCAGGCGAGGATGATAAAAGTATGATCGCTTGAGGGGTCTGCCTAGAGACCCCTGCCAATCACAAGAACGGGAGACTTGACGTTCCCTTGTGACTGCAGCGGTAGTGAGCATGTGCGACCACCACTCATAGACAGTAAGTGGAGTGCTGGTCGCACATGCTCACTACCCCTCACACAGGGAACTTTGGGTCACAGCACTATATGGTCCCACACAGCCTAATTTCCTCCGGCAATATCAACCTAGACCTGTAGTCTGATGGTTGGGGCTACTTTATTCTCTGCCTTAGTCCATTTCTTCACTTCCCCAAACACATGCGTGATCAGCTAATCATGCGTGTTGTTAATGGGGACAGGGTTGTACGCTGCTGCTCATCTCCTGGGAAAGCAAAGGGATCTGGTGATCATGCCCAATCCTCCCCTGCTCCTACATCATCTGTTGGGGCAGAGTCCGAGGGCCTCTATGCACATTAGACCTTCGGTGGTCCTGCCGACTTGACCGTGTATATGGGTCTGTGGTACAAGTGACTATACATTTTCCTGTATATCAGGGATGTGGCAGACTACTGTATAGGCTATAGTGTTAGAAATTTGTGTTTAACTACATTAAAAACAAGGAAACGCTGGGAATTTTCTACAAGAGAAATCAGTCTCCATTAGAAATCAATCGAGCCTGAAACGTCCAACGCAACTGATCCATAAAGCTTTGTGAAAACGCTCATTTTTTTTTTTTTTAGGATGCAATAAAACAATGATAAATGTTAGATTGTGTATGATTTAGTACAAAACACTATGAATGTTCACAAGGTAACATACATCATAATGAATAATGGGAGCCGTCCGATCACCAGATGAGTCCCATCTGTAAGGTGCAGGGACATTTCACTGTACACCCGAGGACACTGATGGCAGCTCTCAGGCATGTATAATAATGACCCCAATCGACCCCACCTGATAGTCACTGCATGCCCATCTTACCAACCAAGTGATTGTCCAATCCCCATGCGATTTGCATTTGTCACCCATTTACTGCAGTATCCAAGGTCACATGAAATGTTAATATGAGGGAGTGTCAAGTGGAACAAATGAGC
Organism: Ranitomeya variabilis; assembly: GCF_051348905.1. Lineage (NCBI taxonomy): Eukaryota > Metazoa > Chordata > Amphibia > Anura > Dendrobatidae > Ranitomeya > Ranitomeya variabilis. The sequence continues at coordinate 222,286,443 of NC_135233.1, forward strand.
GAGCAAAATAAGGAAGGAAGGAATGGGGGAAGGACGTTTCACTGGATCTATTTCAACAAGCACTATGACGAAACAAGCTTTTCAATAATGGGCTTAGAAAATATACCTTTTTATTGAAGCAAAATTTAAAATACATATTTAAAATAATTTCCAGTGAAAAAGAGCAGGTGGAAAGCAAATGGAGACACAGGAACAACAAAAAGGGTGGGAACACCTGGATACAAATAGCAATAGGTCTACATTAGATGTATATTACTTGCATCATCCAGGGGGATATATAATGCAAATAGATAAGTACATAAAAATCCAACTATGATAACGTGCAAGTGCTAGAAAACAGGATAAACCATCAATTTGATTAAAGAGGACACATCCATATGTATGAATAGGACCAAGAAAGGTACGACAATGTCATATAGTCCAGACCATAACTGTGATACTTATCAGCCCAGGCGTTTGCAAAAGTATATAAATCAAGTAATCCATTGCATATTTATCACAGAGTGTAGATATCAGGTGCCCACCACGCGTTTCGCTAAGAAAGCTTCATCCAGGGGTCGAAGCTATAAAATATAGGTTGCTATAAAAATGGATCAATTTTTTTCCCGCCAGTCAAAAAGCTCATCTAAACTGGGGAATTAATAAAGCAGCATCACCCTATAATCAGCCTTTTGTGGTGGGAGGCAGCAATCCTAAAAATTTCACACATTGTGACACACCATCCTATATGACGCAGGCGGGTCACATGATTACATCAGTGATCTAATGACAGCATCAAACTGATGGATACTAGCGGCAATAGAAAAACTTGGATGGTAATAGAAAGTAAGGGTTTTTTTGTTTGTTTGTTCTTTTACATCTTCCAGTGGTTCCTGTAGTTGTTTTAAAACACCTTTAAAAAAAGTAAAAGAACCCTTTAACTCCCGGAGCTTTTTTTCGGTTTTGCGTTTTCGTTTTACTCTCCCCTCTTTCCCAAAGCCATAACTTTTTTTTTAATTTTTCTGTCAATATGGCCATGTGAAGGCTTATTTTTTGGGGGACGAGTTGTACTTTTGATCGACACCATTGGTGTTACGATGTCATGTACTAGAAAACGGGAAAAAAATTCCAAGTGCGGTGAAATTGCAAAAAAAGTGAAATTCCACACTTGTTTGGATTTTTTACTACGTTCACTAAATGCTAAAACTGACCTGCCATTATGATTCTCCAGGTCATTAAAAGTTCATGGACACCAAACATGTCTAGGTTCTTTTTCATCTAAGGGTACCGTTACACTAAACGATTTACCAAAGATCACGACCAGCGATACGACCTGGCCGTGATCGTTGGTAAGTCGTTGTGTGGTCGCTGGAGAGCTGTCACACAGACAGCTCTCCAGCGACCAACGATGCCGAAGTCCCCGGGTAACCAGGGTAAACATCGGGTTACTAAGCGCAGGGCCGCGCTTAGTAACCCGATGTTTACCCTGGTTACCATTGTAAATGTAAAAAAAAAAAAAAAAAAAAAAAAAAACACTACATACTCACATTCCGGTGTCTGCCACGTCCCTCGCCGTCAGCTTCCAGCACTGACTGTGTCAGTGCCGGCCGTAAAGCACAGCGGTGACGTCACTGCTGTGCTCTGCTTTTACTTTACGGCCGGCGCTCACAGTCAGGGCGGGAAGCAGACGGCGAGGGACGTGACAGACATCAGAAGGGGAGTATGTAGTGTTTTTTTACATTTTACATTTTTTACGTGCGACGGATGCGTCGTGTTGTGGCGGACCGTCGGCACAAAAAAAGTTACATGTAACTTTTTTTGTGCGTCGTGTCCGCCATTTCCGACCGCGGCCGGAACTCCACCCCGGACATTACAATGGGGCAGCGGATGCGTTGAAAAACTGCATCAGCTGCCCCCGTTGTTCATTATTTTCACAACGTGCGTTGGTACGTCGGGCCGACGCATGGCGACGTCCCTGTACCGACGCTAGTGTGAAAGTAGCCTTAATGCAATGTCGCAGCGACCAAAAAATCTTAATTCTGGCGTTTTGATGTGTAGGTTTGATTTTTTTTTTTTTTTTATTCTGAATGGCCGAAAGGTGGGTAATTTGAACTTTTATATTTTTTTCATATTTTTAAAAACTTTTTTTTTTTTTAACTTTTGCAATGCTTCAATAGCCTCCATAGGAGAATAGAAGCTGCCACAATTTGATCGTCTCTGCTACATAGAGGCGATGCTCAGATTACAGCATTGCTATGAGCGCCGACCACAGCAATCCGGCATCAACAACCATAGAGGTCTCAAGGAGACCTCTGGTTGTCATGCCGACGCGCCGATGACCCCCGATCATGTGATGGGGGTCACTGATACGCGCAATTCTGTCCAGAAACGCTTGTTAAATGCCGCTGTCAGTTTGACAGCGGCATTTAACTAGTTAATAGGTGCAGATGAATCGCGATTCCACCCACGCCTATTGTGGGCACATGTCAGCTGTACAAAACAGCTGACATGTCCCGGCTTTGATGGGAGCTCACCACCGGAGCCCACATCAAAGCGGGGGTACTGACATCGGATGTACTATCCCATTCGATGGCAAAAAGGGGTTAAAAATAAAAAAATCTGGACAACCCCTTTAATTCTTCTCCAAACAGGCTACCATTGTGCAGGCTTAGTACGTACCGCAGCCTCTTTAGCTTTGAACTCCTTGTCCCGCTGCAGCCGGTACTGCTCGATCTCAGCCTGCGCCTCCTCTTTTGCTTGTTTCAGACGCCTGTTCTTTTCTGGAATAGACAGAAGGTTGGAGATGAGTTATAATGGATGCCCCATGGTAACGAGGCACAGCGACCTACAATCAGGGCAATGTCATCTGGAAGCCACCATGTCTTCGAGGCTACAACTATTGTGTCCCAGCCAATGCGCTATTACCTCTGATGTGACAATGCGGAAGAAGGCAGCATATAACGGCGTTGTCTTATGCTCCTTTCTTTTAGGTGCACCGCTCCTCTTGCCAGGAGGGCAGTGCGCTCTTTAAGATTGACGTTTGGGCTCTTCTGTGCACTCTCTAATGCAGTTCCTTATTTGCCAGGCACTTTGCACCCCCTCCATCACCTTTAATGAGTGGAGACAACCCCTTTATTGGGATGATGAGGTTTCTGGAAAATATATCGGACAGGACATAGGCACAAACGTATATTTTGCTTTTTCTATATCTACGCTCTGCGTGAAAACAGAAAAAGTTCTCTACCCTTCTATCCTGGTAATGGTTGCCATCATCAGGCTGCATGCCATCAGAACACGTTTATTTCCTCTTTGATGCTATGGTGGCTATACAATGGGCTGAATAGCTAGCAATCACCAAGCCTGGCGCTATATGTCTGGACTGGCAGCGCATCTTCGGACCCAAACTCAACTGCCATGTAGGCACATAATGCGGGTGAGTTTAGGTCCGGAGACCTGCAGCCAGCAAAGGGATCTGGTGATCATGCCCAATCCTCCTCTGCTCCTACATCATCTGTTGGGGGCAGAGTCCGAGGCCTCTATGCACATTAGATCTTTGGTGGTCCTGCCGACTTGACCGTGTACATGGGTCGCAGGACTCCGGTCCAGATCAGTGGTACCCGGCGGCCACACAAGAGTCCATGGATCTCTCACCATCCGGCGTCCCCAGCACAGCTTTTCATTAGCTAGGATTGGCATCATGTCATTTGTGTGACACCTGACAACTCAAATGCAGCGCCGAAGCCGCAGTATGGTACGAGAACGGCGGGTCTCCTATCTAGCAGCTCAGCCGGAGTCCTGACGGGAGAAGATCGGAGCAGAGAAAAAAAAAAAACAAGTACAAGATGTCGGTAGATGATTGGGCATGTTGTCAGAGGAAGGGGCTGAGTGTCATGTGACCCGCAGATCTGTGGGGATAGCAGGAAGAGTGGGTTTTTATACATGGGGCTAAAAATCATTTTTTGTAATTAGGTTTCATTCCAAGTTCTGCACCGTTTGCCTCCTACAGCCTCAGTGCTGCCCTGTCCATTGCCGGCTGTGGAGAATCTGGCAGTGAGTCCCCCTCAGCTCACTCATCCCACAAAGAAGGGAAAGGTGCAACACGCTAATCATGAAACTCACTTGAAAAAATGCATTTAGGAGAAATAAAGTCCTCAAAAGGTGGAGGACCCCTTTAATGAGGTACTAAAATATTAGACTATAAAGTAAAAAACCTCCTTTTAAGGATCCCCTTAATTCTCCCTCTCTCCGGGTGCAGCTGACTACCACCCCCAGCATCCGCCGCCGCCGGCAGCTCGCACTGCGCCTCTCCGTGCCGGTAATCCCTGGGGGGAAGGGAAGCAACAGGCCGACAGCACAGGGACCTGTGGGAACATGTAACCATGGTAACTAGCGCTCACGTTTCCGGGCCTCCGCCACTCTCTCGGCCGCCCTCTTCTCGGCCTGCAGCAGCTGCTGGATTCCCGCTGACTGACTCGCCATGTCTCAGCTCCGGGAGTAGTCGCTGCCGCCACAGACGCCGCCGTTCACCAGAGTGGAAAAAATTATCTCTCCGTGTCAGATGACCGGACACGTCACTGGCTGCATCACGTGATCACCTCATTCATTGCCAGCCCCGCCCTGAGGCCCTGTGACAGTCACGTGATCCTCGCCCTGTCACGTGTCTGCGAGTCTGAGAGCAGCTGCAGTTTGATACTGATCAATCATCCTTCTGGTCGGTCAGTCATGAGAGGAGGCAGCTGTTACTGCCGGTGCGGCCCTAGGACGGGGACTATGCATACAGACCACCTTCCTGAGTGGGGGGACTATGCACACAGACCACCTTCCTGAATGGGGGGACTATGCACACAGACCACCTTCCTGAGTGGGGGGACTATGCACACAGACCACCTTCCTGAATGGGGGGACTATGCACACAGACCACCTTCCTGAATGGGGGGACTATGCACACAGACCACCTTCCTGAATGGGGGTACTATGCACACAGACCACCTTCCTGAGTGGGGGGACTATGCACACAGACCACCTTCCTGGATGGGGGGACTATGCACACAGACCACCTTCCTGAGTGGGGGGACTATGCACACAGACCATTTTCCTGAATGGGGGGACTATGCACACAGACCACCTTCCTGAATGGGGGGACTATGCACACAGACCACCTTCCTGAGTGGGGGGACTATGCACACAGACCACCTTCCTGAATGGGGGGACTATGCACACAGGCCACCTTCCTGAATGGGGGGACTATGCACACAGACCACCTTCCTGAGTGGGGGGACTATGCACAAAGACCACCTTCCTGAATGGGGGGACTATGCACACAGACCACCTTCCTGAATGGGGGGACTATGCACAAAGACCACCTTCCTGAATGGGGGGACTATGCACACAGACCACCTTCCTGAGTGGGGGGACTATGCACACAGACCACCTTCCTGAATGGGGGGACTATGCACAGAGACCACCTTCCTGAATGGGGGGACTATGCACACAGACCACCTTCCTGAGTGGGGGGACTATGCACAAAGACCACCTTCCTGAGTGGGGGGACTATGCACACAGACCACCTTCCTGAGTGGGGGGACTATGCACACAGACCACCTTCCTGAGTGGGGGAACTATGCACACAGACCACCTTCCTGAGTGGGGGGACTATGCACACAGACCACCTTCCTGAGTGGGGGGACTATGCACACAGACCACCTTCCTGAATGGGGGGACTATGCAAACAGACCACCTTCCTGAATGGGGGGACTATGCACACAGACCACCTTCCTGAGTGGGGGGACTATGCACACAGACCACCTTCCTGAGTGGGGGGACTATGCACACAGACCACCTTCCTGAGTGGGGGGACTATGCACACAGACCACCTTCCTGAGTGGGGGACTATGCACACAGACCAACTTCCTGAGTGGGGGGACTATGCACACAGACCACCTTCCTGAGTGGGGGACTATGCATACAGACCAACTTCCTGAGTGGGGGGACTATGCACACAGACCACCTTCCTGAGTGGGGGGACTATGCACACAGACCACCTTCCTGAATGGGGGGACTATGCACACAGACCACCTTCCTGAGTGGGGGGACTATGCACACAGACCACCTTCCTGAATGGGGGGACTATGCACACAGACCACCTTCCTGAGTGGGGGGACTATGCACACAGACCACCTTCCTGAATGGGGGGACTATGCACACAGACCACCTTCCTGAATGGGGGGACTATGCACACAGACCACCTTCCTGAGTGGGGGGACTATGCACACAGTCCACCTTCCTGAGTGGGGGGACTATGCACACAGACCACCTTCCTGAATGGGGGGACTATGCACACAGACCACCTTCCTGAATGGGGGGCTATGCACACGGACCACCTTCCTGAGTGGGGGGACTATGCACACGGACCACCTTCCTGAGTGGGGGGACTATGCACACAGACCACCTTCCTGAGTGGGGGGACTATGCACACAGACCACCTTCCTGAGTGGGGGGACTATGCACACAGACCACCTTCCTGAGTGGGGGGACTATGCACACAGACCACCTTCCTGAGTGGGGGGACTATGCACACAGACCACCTTCCTGAGTGGGGGGACTATGCACACAGACCACCTTCCTGAGTGGGGGGACTATGCACACAGACCACCTTCCTGAGTGGGGGGACTATGCACACAGACCACCTTCCTGAGTGGGGGGACTATGCACACAGACCACCTTCCTGAGTGGGGGGACTATGCACACAGACCACCTACCTGAGTGGGGGGACTATGCACACAGACCACCTTCCTGAGTGGGGGGACTATGCACACAGACCACCTTCCTGAGTGGGGGGACTATGCATACAGACCACCTTCCTGAGTGGGGGGACTATGCACACAGACCACCTTCCTGAGTGGGGGGACTATGCATACAGACCACCTTCCTGAGTGGGGGGACTATGCACACAGACCACCTTCCTGAGTGGGGGGACTATGCACACAGACCACCTTCCTGAGTGGGGGGACTATGCACACAGACCACCTTCCTGAGTGGGGGGACTATGCACACAGACCACTTTCCTGAATGAGGGGACTATGCACACAGACCACCTTCCTGAGTGGGGGGACTATGCACACAGACCACCTTCCTGAGTGGGGGGACTATGCACACAGACCACCTTCCTGAGTGGGGGGACTATGCACACAGACCACCTTCCTGAATGGGGGGACTATGCACACAGACCACCTTCCTAAATGGGGGGACTATGCACACAGACCACCTTCCTGAGTGGGGGGACTATGCACAAAGACCACCTTCCTGAGTGGGGGGACTATGCACACAGACCACCTTCCTGAGTGGGGGGACTATGCACACAGACCACCTTCCTGAGTGGGGGGACTATGCACACAGACCACCTTCCTGAGTGGGGGGACTATGCACACAGACCACCTTCCTGAGTGGGGGGACTATGCACACAGACCACCTTCCTGAGTGGGGGGGACTATGCACACAGACCACCTTCCTGAATGGGGGGACTATGCACACAGACCACCTTCCTGAGTGGGGGGACTATGCACACAGACCACCTTCCTGAGTGGGGGGACTATGCACACAGACCACCTTCCTGAGTGGGGGGACTATGCACACAGACCACCTTCCTGAGTGGGGGGACTATGCACACAGACCACCTTCCTGAGTGGGGGGACTATGCACACAGACCACCTTCCTGAGTGGGGGGACTATGCACACAGACCACCTTCCTGAATGGGGGGACTATGCACACAGACCACCTTCCTGAATGGGGGGACTATGCACACAGACCACCTTCCTGAGTGGGGGGACTATGCACACAGACCACCTTCCTGAGTGGGGGGACTATGCACACAGACCACCTTCCTGAGTGGGGGGACTATGCACACAGACCACCTTCCTGAGTGGGGGGACTATGCATACAGACCAACTTCCTGAGTGGGGGGACTATGCACACAGACCACCTTCCTGAATGGGGGGACTATGCACACAGACCACCTTCCTGAATGGGGGGACTATGCACACAGACCACCTTCCTGAATGGGGGGACTATGCACACAGACCACCTTCCTGAGTGGGGGAACTATGCACACAGACCACCTTCCTGAGTGGGGGGACTATGCACACAGACCACCTTCCTGAGTGGGGGGACTATGCACACAGACCACCTTCCTGAGTGGGGGGACTATGCACACAGACCACCTTCCTGAGTGGGGGGACTATGCACACAGACCACCTTCCTGAGTGGGGGGACTATGCACACAGACCACCTTCCTGAGTGGGGGGACTATGCACACAGACCACCTTCCTGAGTGGGGGGACTATGCACACAGACCACCTTCCTGAGTGGGGGGGACTATGCACACAGACCACCTTCCTGAGTGGGGGGGACTATGCACACAGACCACCTTCCTGAGTGGGGGGACTATGCACACAGACCACTTTCCTGAATGAGGGGACTATGCACACAGACCACTTTCCTGAATGAGGGGACTATGCACACAGACCACCTTCCTGAATGGGGGGACTATGCATACAGACCACCTTCCTGAGTGGGGGGACTATGCACACAGACCACCTTCCTGAATGGGGGGACTATGCATACAGACCACCTTCCTGAGTGGGGGGACTATGCACACAGACCACCTTCCTGAGTGGGGGGACTATGCACACAGACCACTTTCCTGAATGAGGGGACTATGCACACAGACCACCTTCCTGAGTGGGGGGACTATGCACACAGACCACCTTCCTGAGTGGGGGGACTATGCATACAGACCACCTTCCTGAATGGGGGGACTATGCACACAGACCACCTTCCTGAATGAGGGGACTATGCACACAGACCACCTTCCTGAATGGGGGGACTATGCACACAGACCACCTTCCTGAATGAGGGGACTATGCACACAGACCACCTTCCTGAATGGGGGGGACTATGCACACAGACCACCTTCCTGAATGGGGGGACTATGCACTCAGACCACCTTCCTGAATGGGGGGACTATGCACACAGACCACCTTCCTGAGTGGGGGGACTATGCATACAGACCACCTTCCTGAGTGGGAGGACTATGCATACAGACCACCTTCCTGAGTGGGGGGACTATGCACACAGACCACCTTCCTGAATGGGGGGACTATGCACACAGACCACTTTCCTGAATGAGGGGACTATGCACACAGACCACCTTCCTGAATGGGGGGACTATGCATACAGACCACCTTCCTGAGTGGGGGGACTATGCACACAGACCACCTTCCTGAATGGGGGGACTATGCACACAGACCACTTTCCTGAATGAGGGGACTATGCACACAGACTACCTTCCTGAGTGGGGGGACTATGCACACAGACCACCTTCCTGAGTGGGGGGACTATGCATACAGACCACCTTCCTGAATGGGGGGGACTATGCACACAGACCACCTTCCTGAATGAGGGGACTATGCACACGGACCACCTTCCTGAATGGGGGGGACTATGCACACAGACCACCTTCCTGAATGGGGGGACTATGCACACAGACCACTTTCCTGAATGAGGGGACTATGCACATAGACCACCTTCCTGAATGGGGGGACTATGCACACAGACCACCTTCCTGAATGGGGGGACTACACTGTTTAATGTAGTCTGTACCTAAACCCCCCTAATCTGTCACTCCGAAAATGGCCTATAAATGAAGGCCACCGACATCAGGGGTTTATCTAGAGCATTCTGTAATGCTGTAGATAAGCCCCCCGATGTATCCTGAAAGATGAGAAATAAAGGTTAGATTATACTCACCCAGAGGCGGTCCCGCTGCGGTTTCAGTGGGGTCATCGGCTGCAGCGTCACGCTCGATCCAGGAGTGATCAGTGCATATACAGTGCACACAGTATAGGAGAATGTCACGTATATAGCCTATACTATGTGCACAGACATCTGATCTTATATACAGGATCATAGCTGACTGCTCCTGTTCCTGGCTCCAGGACATCATGCAACGCATATATTACAGTGCCTTGCGAATGTATTCGGCCCCCCGGAACTTTTCAACCTTTTCCCACATATCATGCTTCAAACATAAAGATACCACATGTAAATTTTTGGTGAAGAATCAACAAAAAGTGGAACACAATTGTGAAAAATATTGGTTATTTTAAATTTTTGTGGAAATTCAAAAACTGAAAAGTGGGGAGTGCAATATTATTCGGATTATGATTTTTTTTTAAATTAAAACTTGTGTGATGTGGGGGCATCATAAACAATAGGGGACCCTTATACATAGGGGGACCCTGAAACTGTGTGAGGGCCCTCATACATTTTAGGGACTAATTCAACAGGCATTATACAGCTTGGGGACTAATGCGAAGGCCATTATACAGCCTGTTGCCTAAGGTGGGGGCCATTATACAGCTTGGGGAATAATGGAAGGGCCATTATAGAGCTTGGGGACTAATGCGGGGGCCATTATACCGCTTGGGGACTAATGCGGGGGCCATTATACAGCTTGGGATCTAATGCGAGGGCCATTATACATCTTGGGGACTAATGCAAGGGCCATTATACAGCTTGTGGACTAATGCAGGGGCCATTATACAGCTTGGGGTCAAATGCGAGGGCCATTATACAGCTTGGGGACTAATGCGAAAGCCATTATACAGCCTGTGGACTAAGACAGGGGCCATTATGTAGCCTGTAGACTAAGGTAGGGGGCCATTCTACAGCTTGTGGACTAATGCGGGGGCCATTATACAGCTTGTGGACTAATGCGGGGCCATTATACAGCTTGTAGACTAATGCAGGGGCCATTATACAGCTTGGGGACTAATGCAAGGGCCATTATACAGCTTGTGGACTAATGCAGGGGCCATTATACCGCTTGGGGACTAATACGGGGGCCATTATACAGCTTGGGGACTAATGCGGGGGCCATTATACAGCTTAGGGACTAATGCAAGGGCCGTTATACAGCTTGGGGACTAATGTGGGGCATTATACAGCTTGGGGACTTATGCGGGGGCCATTATACAGCTTTGGGACTAATTCGGGGGCCATTATACAGCTTGTAGACTAATGCAGGGGCCATTATACAGCTTGGGACTAATGCAAGGGCCATTATACAGCTTGTGGACTAATGCGGGTGCCATTATACCGCTTGGGGACTAATATGGGGGCCATTATACAGCTTGGGGACTAATGCAGGGGCCATTATACAGCTTGGGGACTAATGCAAGGGCCATTATACAGCTTGGGGACTAATGCAAGGGCCATTATACAGCTTGGGGACTAATGCAGAAGCCATTATACAGCTTGTGGACTTATGTGGGGGCCATTATACAGCTTTGGGACTAATTCGGGGACTATTATACAGTTTGGGAGCTAATGTGGGGGGCCATTATTTAGTATGGGGACTAATTCGGGGACCATTATACAGTTTGGGAGCTAATGTGGGGGGCCATTATTCAGTTTGGGTTCTAATCCGCGGACCATTATACAGTTTGCACAGTGCATTAATATTTTCTAGGGGGCAATTTTAGCATCTAGAGGGAACAAAGGAGGCACTATTCCTATGTAAGGGGCACAGTGGTGGCATTATTAGGTGGGGCGGTAAGAGGAGTGCTGTTATTGTGCCAAACAGCAGGTGCAGTAATAGGGACACACAGAGCAGTAGCAGCTCAGTATTGGGATATCAGCAATATGAGGAGTTTGTGCAGGTTGGGAATAGATGGTGATGGGGCTGGAGATGTTAGAAGTCAAATGTGTCCTTGTTGTTATCTCTGCAGACGAGTCCTGGCTGGAAGAAGTTGTCATGTCGGTCTGGGCCAGATGGAAAAGAAGGGAAAAGTCAACGATTCCATGAGAAGGAAGTCAGCTGTAAGTCACCATCTATAACTGCAGTAATCACTTATATGTTTTGCAGAACTGATATCTACCACTATATGGTCACTATGTGGCGGTAATATAGATTTTGGCCTTTGTAGAGATTTTTGGTGGCTCAGTGGTGAGCACTGTTGCTTTGCAGCGCTGGGGTCCTGAGTTCAAATCCCACCAAGGACAACATCTGCAAGGAGTTTGTATGTTCACCCCGTGTTTTTGTGGGTTTCCTTCAGGTTCTCCGGTTTCCTCCCTCAGTCCAAAGACAAAATAAGGAATATAGATTATGATCCCAAATGGGGACAGTGATGACAATGTCTGTAAAGGGCTGTGGTATTTGTGGCGCTGTATCAGTGTTAACCAGTCTGGCCTCAACCACATAATATATACCTCGGCATTCTCTTTTTAGACTTAAAAGGGGTATTCCCATCTCCAAGATCCTATCTCAATATGTAATAGGTGTAATACTGAAATAATATTAGCAAATACCTCCAATTAGAAATATAGTATAGTTCTTCTGATTCGCTTACCGCATGTGCAGGGCATTGCAGTAGCTTCGGTATCCATGGTGATGACCACTAAAGGTAACTTACTGCCACTATATGAGTGGTTGTAACTATGGTTACCTAAGCTACTGCAATGCCCTGCACCACGGGTAAGCAATACAGCAAATCAGAAGTACAATACTACACTTTTAATTGAAGGTATTTGCTAATATTATTATTACACCCAGTACATATTGGGATAGGATCCTGGAGATGGGCATTTTTCAATACGATATTGTTTGTTATGCTAAAATGCTGTTCTGAATAATAAAATACAAATATTATCAATTGATATGTGGGGGATCATTGTTTGCTTGTTAACAATGTAGGACGTCGGTGGATTTTTTTTTCTGAATTGTAAAATATAAAATTTACATTATAGAATTAATGATGTTAAAAAACACCTCCTTCCTCCTGTATAACTACTTAGATGCTGCAGTCAGCTTTAACCATAGCATCTAAGCAGTATATCAGCCAGTGAGGATAGAATGGCTGAGCTACTACAGTTCTGCACATAGTTATTGGCATCCATTAAGTTTAAGTACATAATGTGAAATATCTCCTGAAAAAATTAATCAAGTGGAAAAGTTTTTTCTACAGACAACTCGTGTTAAATACAAAAGAGCAAATGATAATAACTTAAAACAAAAAAAATGGAAGTGAAAAATAGAGAAGCCTAAAGTTTGCTGTGACACCGGTATTGGCATCCTTTACATTAAATTAGTATGGAAATACATTTTTAATCACCTGTTGTGAATCACAAATGAGAATCACCTGTGATTAGTTGTTGCCCATGTGACATGAATTAGCCAATAAATGATGACTTTAGTGTTTTAAAAGCCCACATGGTAGGTCCTGTTCTTTTGTCACAATAGTGAAGACAAAGGAGCTATCTGAGGACATCAGAACTGCTATTATTAGCAAAGCTAAGACTTACAAAGAGTATAAGGCCATCCCCCAAATCCTGGTATCCCAGTTTCAAAAATGCGCAATGTTATTAAGTTTGCCAAGCATAGAACCATCAAGAACCTCCCTGGACATGAGGAAAAGAGAAACATTTACAAAAGGTGTCTTCAAAGGTTGGTGCCAATGGTGGAAAAAACATGTCAAACATCCAAAGGCCTGAAGGCCAACCTGGAACAGTCATGGGTCATGGTTTCAACAAGTACCATAGGCCGCACACTAAACCAAGCAGAGCTTTATGGGTGAAAGACAAGGAAGAAAGCATTGTTGAAGAAAAGACACATGAAGGATCGAATGATCTTTGCCGAGTACCTTGACAAACCACAATCTTTCTGGGAAAATGTTCTGTGGACAGATGAAACAAAAATAGAGATATTTGGCAATGCAAAGCAACAGTTTGTTTACAGACAGTGCAATGACGCTTATAAGGAAAATAACACCCTACCAACAATTAAGCATGGTGGAGGATCCATAATGCTGTGGGGTTGCTTTGCTGTGTCTGGTACTGGAGGTCTTGATCATATAACAGGAATCATTAAATCAGAGAATTATCAAGAGATTTTAGACCGAAATGTCCTTGAAAAAAACCAAGAAAACTTGGTTTGAGTCCGACAAGATAAATGACCCAAAGCACACATCCAAAGGTACACAGGAATGGTTATAAAATAAAAAATGAACTGTTTTAAAATTGCCATCAATGAGTCCTGACCTCAATCCCATTGAAAATCTTTGGGGTGAGCTGAAATCTGCCATTGGGAAAAAAGAACCCTGCAAACATTCAAGAGCTTGAACAAACTGCAAACGAAGAGTAGGAGAACATAGCAGGTAAGAAGTGCAAGAAGCTTATAGATGGCTACAAGAAACGTTTGGAGGCCGTCATCAATGCCAAAGGGTGTGTAACCAAGTATTATTCAGAGGTGCCTTTATTGCTGTACATGCTGTTTATTCTGTTTTGTCTTTGAAATTGCAACATGTAAGTTGAAAAACAAGGTTTTATTGTTGTATTACTTTGGACCACTAATTAAAAAGTCATGAGGATATAACTATGGTACATTTACATTCATTACTGAAGATATTGTAGAGTCAATGAAAAAAAAATGAAGGTGGTGCCAATAATGGTGAGCAGGACTGTATGTCAAGTGGACAAGAGAGGCACTGTTCTGGTTAAAAAAAACGAAAAAAAAAAAAACATTAAAACAAACAATTGCTTTTAAAATAGGTTTAATTATTGTGGAAGGGAAGAAATAGCTTGGTTCTGGGTATGTAGATCTAATCAGCTAAGAAGATGGGTTACAATTTAAACAAAATCTTGTTTTGCTGAAGGCTATCTCTATTACTGCAGAAATGTACCCTTAATCTAAGTATCTGATATGTACCCTTCAGTGCTGTGTAAATGGTAATGGGAAATATCACTAATGCCATGAAAAGCGTTCTCTCCAGATATTCCTGATGATTGTGCTCCCTTCTATGACCCTAACATGAGAATTTCTCACATAATTAGCATGCATGGATGAGCACACACATGAAGAGAAGATTGTGTATCATTTCTATACAGCTTGGAGCTAATGTTTCCATTGTTTCTGTATGTCTTGGCCTTCACAGAGTGCTGCTGTGCTTTTATCTAGCTATTATCTATCTATCTATCTATCTATCTATCTATCTATCTATCTATCTATCTCTATCTATCATCTATCTATTATCTATCTATCTAGTATCTATTTATTATATCTATCATCTGTGTATTATCTATCATCTATCTATCTATCTATCTATCTATCTATCTATCTATCTATCTATCTATCTCTATCCTGAACCATAATACGTCATGCTTCGGATGAGTCATTTCAGCCTGTGGCTTTGTCAGAGCCTCATGAGATCACGTCTTGCAGACATTTTATCCTGACTTATAATGTAAGGTGTGCGCCATAATAATTCATCTCTGTCCAAAGCTAAATATAAATTGGGTACAACAATTATATTTAATTATCATTTCACTTTCCCTGCTTCATGTTATAATTAACAAATGGTGATGCCATTCTCTAAGTAGAGGTACTCAACAATGTCACCTAAAAAAAACTATATATGGAAACAAAGAGTAAAGAAACACATGTGAAACAATCCGGAATATGTTTAACCTCAGATTCCTCATAGTACTCCCCATTCACTCTGATGACAGCTTTACCCCCTCTTTGCATTCTCCAGGAAGCTTTATGAGGTTGTCACTTGGAATGGCTTCTAACAGTGTGGAAGGAGTTTCCAGAAGTGCTGAGCACTTGTTGACTGCTTTGCTTTCCAACTCATCCCAAAATATCTCAATTGAGTTGAGGTTGGGTGATTGTGGAGGCCGTGTCATCTAAAGTAGCTCCCTCATTTACATATCAGGGCCATTTCTGCACTTCTAACAGTGCTTGCTTCCCTCCCAGAATGGGAATTGTCTGAATGTTGCCGGCATGCGCCTCCCTGCCTTCTTTCTTCTGACAACTTCTTCAGGACGTTGAGTGAGTGGCGTGAGAAGGAGAGAGGCAGGAGAATGCACGTGGCAGCACAAGCACCATTTAGACAGTGCGCTCTCTGGGAAGAGAGCACTGTCAATCAGAAGTGAAGGAAGAGCTTAATATGCAAATAAGGAGGCATAAACTCTTCCAAGGGCGCACACTAAAGCCTTCTCATTAATACTGTATATAAATTAAAAGTTATTTTCTCAGACACTGTACTAGAAACAGGTACAGTGGTAGCATGGTTGTTATAGGGGCTAAGTCCCCTACAACACTTTATAGCCCATTCAAGATACATTTTAGGGGGTGACGAACTACTTTTAACCCTTTCTCGCCTTGGAATTTTCTGTTTTCGTTTTTTTGCTCTCCTTAGTCCCAGAGGCATAACATGTTTATTTCTCCAGCCATGTGAGGGCTTGTTTTTGGTGGGCACAGTTGTACTTTTGAACGACATCATTCATTTTACTATATAGGGTACTGGAAAACGGGAAAAAATTCCAAGTGCTTTGAAATTTAAAGAAGTGCAATTTCACAACTCGTTTTTTTTTTGTTATCATGTTCACTAAATGCTAAAATTGACCTGCCATTATGATTCTGCAGGTCAGTACGAGTTCACAGACACCAAACATGTCTAGATTTTTTTTTATTTAAGTGGTGAAAAAAAAAATCAAAAATTTGTAAAAAAATAAATATGGTGCCATTTTCCAAGAACCTTAGCGTCTTCTTTTCTCGGGATATGGCACTGGGTGAGGGCTGAGTGTGACACCGGCCTAAGAAGCCATTCCAGGCGACAACCTGAAGCTGCTGAGAGAATGCCAGGTGGGTAGTGGGTATAAATCCGTGTAGTTTGAGAAATCTAAAGTTTAGCACGTATGTGTTCCTTAGTGGATTTGCTGCCTTCAGTCTGAATCTATCATGTACCCATGGGTTACATTAATAACAAGGAAAACTATTGTATGAACAGGTGTGTCCAAACTTTTGACTGGTACCATATTTACCGTACATTCCTCAACATTGAAACTGCAACACCGAGAAGTAAAAGTCATTGAATTAAGGAAACCACATGATGGATAGATTTGTTAATGTAGTGAAAATGATGAAAAAAATGGAAATAAAAATGTCATAACATCTCAATTTATTCAGTATTGAGTATGAGAGCCACATGCAGAAATAGAAGCATTGTCACATTATCAATGAGGTTATTAACCCCTTCGTGACTGGAGGTATTTTTGTTTTTGCGATTTCATTTTTTGCTCCTCTTCTTCCCAGAGCCATACATTTTTTATTTTCAATATGGCGATGTGAGGGCTTGTTTTTCGCGGGACGAGTTGTACTTTTGAACGACATCATTGGTTTTAACATATCTTGTACTGGAAAACGGGAAAAAAAATTAAAGTGCGATGAAATTGCAAAAAAAGTGCAATCCCACAGTTGTTTTTTGTTTTGCTTTTTTGCTAGGTTCACTAAATGCTAAAACTGACCTGCCATTATGATTCTACAGGTCATTACGAGTTCATAGACACCTAACATGTCTAGCTTCTTTTTTATCTAAGTGGTGGAAAAAAAATTAAAACTTTGTTAAAAAAAAAATTGCGCCATTTTCTGATAACCGGATCATCTCCATTTTTCGTGATCTCGGGTCTGGTGAGGGCTTATTTTTTGCATGCTGAGCTGACGTTTTTAATTATACCATTTTGGTGCAAATACCTTTTTATCGCCCGTTATTGCATTTTAATGAAATGTTGCGGCGACTAAAAAAAAAGTAATTCTGGCGTTTTGACTGTTTTTCTCGCTACGCCGTTTAGCTATCAGGTTAATCCTTTTTTTATTGATATATCAGGGGATTCTGAAAGCGACGATACCAAATAAGTGTAGGTTTGATTTTTTTTTTATTGTTTTATTTTGAATGGGGCAAAAGGAGGAGTGATTTGAACTTTTCTATATTTTTAAAAACTTTTTTTTAATTTTTTGCATGCTTCAATAGTCTCTATGGGAGACTAGAAGCTGCTATAACTCAATCGCCTCTGCTACATACAGGGGATGATCAGATTGCCTGTATGTAGCAGAATTACTCAGTGTCTATGAGCGCCGTCCACCGGGTGGCGCTCATAGCAATCCTGCAGTGGCAACCATAGAGGTCTGCAGGAGACCTCTGGTTGTCATGCCAACCCATCGGTGACCCGCGATCACGTCACGGGGGTCACTGATGGGTGGATTTCCGGCGTGCTTGCCGGAAGCGTGTATTAAATGCCACTGTCAGAGTTTGACAGCAGCATTTAATGGGTTGACAGCCCCGGGATACCTTGCTACTGTGACATGACACATGCGGTCAAGTGATAATTAGACGTGACCGGCCTCACTCAATACAAGAGAATTGAACGAGGCTGGATACATAAAGTTGGAAGTTTGCAAATCATGTACTTTCTATCACTTGTCTGTCCTCTACAGTCACCGACATCGGAGAATCCTGACTGTGCGAACTGTGCACGCTGTAAGGATTCACAAGGCTGTAGACATATACAGTGACTGCAGACTTGAGCCCCAAGGCTGGACAACCCCTTTAATAGTTGTCTGAGAAAAGTGTAGTCATGCTGCATGCACTAGGGCAAATCATCAAGATCCGATGATGGCAGCTCCTTTTGCAATTGCCTGTGCTCAATGGGAGATAAGACGATGCAGGCCATGGTGGAACGTTTAGGCCACGCAGGCTGCTGCTGCACGAAGAACATACTGCCTTAGTAATGCTGTGTTGAAAACATTTACTATGACCATACTAAATAAAGGGTAGTCTTTAACACCTCCCTTATTTATGAGATACATATCTGTCACGGAGAAAGTTTGGGTCTATAAAGCTAAGGAAGGCAGGTGCCAGCTGTGTTATACAGGCAGCACCTGCTTCCAACAGCAGTAGCTTCCATTGCTTCTGTTTAATCACTTAAATGTTGCTGTCAATCATTGTTAGGTTATCCCCTCTCCCCTGCAACACAATCGCAGGGTGCCACCATACACATTGGTACATTGG
The DNA here is from genome assembly GCF_051348905.1 of Ranitomeya variabilis. Classification (NCBI taxonomy): domain Eukaryota; kingdom Metazoa; phylum Chordata; class Amphibia; order Anura; family Dendrobatidae; genus Ranitomeya; species Ranitomeya variabilis. The sequence continues at coordinate 222,305,325 of NC_135233.1, forward strand.
TACACAGGCTAGGTTTTATAGGAGATATTAATTTTTACTTGAACCTGCAATCATTTGATCACTTGTTCTATATATAGCAAGACTTCATTAATTGCAGTACATAGAACAAGCAACAAAATGATTGCAGGTTCAAGTCCCCAAGGGCAACTAACATAGAGTAAAAAGTTAAAGAACAAATAGAAAAAAAATAATAGTTTGACTCACAGCCCCTTGTACCTATTCAAACTTAAGAAATGAGAAAAATAAGCATATCTGGTATTGACTTGGCTGTAAAAGTTCAATCTACAACAATAAAGTCATTCGATCAGTCATTCCCCCCGCAATACAGCTTCCATTGCTGGCGACGATATAGGTTGACTTTTATGTCAGCATAAAAGATGCCAGCGTCCACAAATTACCATTTGAGCACTTTTATAAAGGGCAACGAATGTGAATGAACGCCCCGTGTAGTCCGCATTGCAGGATGTCATATATAAAAATGCACCTATCGGTAAGTACAGTGCAAATAGAAAGCTGTACAGTTAAATGCAATTGTGGATTCTGAAGACAGGTTGACATTTGGTGATTAAGGGTGTTTTCTTTTAGTCCATGAGCCAAGAACCAAATTTGACGATATCGGTACCAAGCGGAGTGACTAATTCTCTTTGGTATTTTTAGGTAGATGCATGTCTGTAGTTTATTTTTTGATATGATAGCCCTTACATATACGTAGCTTATTAACCCCTTCAGCCCTAGGCCTATTTGTACCCAAGTGCCTAAGCCAATCTGACCTGTGCCACTTCATGGGCTAATAACTTTGGAACGCTTTCACCTATCCAAGCCATTCTGAGATTGTTTTCTCGTGACATATTGTACTTCACGTCAGTGCTAAATGGGAGTCAATATATTTTACCTTTCTATATAAAAAAATGCTAAATATTCGGAAATTTTGGAAAAATCGGCAATTTTTTAACTTTGAAATTCTCTGCTTTTTACAAAAATACTGATACCCCCCATAATAGTTATTAATTTACACTCCCCACATGTTTACTTCATATTGGCATCATTTTGAAAATGAAACCTTATTGTTTTACGACGTAATAGGGCTTATAGTTTTATGCGCAATTTTTCACATTTACAGCAAAACCCACTTTTCAAAGGACCAAGTCACTTCTGAAGTCACTTTAAGGGGCTTACATAACAGAAACCACCCATAAATTACCCCATTTTGCAAACTACACCCCTCAAGCTGTTCAAAACTCATTTTTAAAAACTGTTAACCCTTTAGGTGTTCCACAGGAATTTTAGCATGAGCCAAGAACCAAATATGACGATATCGGTACCACCCGGAGTGACTAGATGTAGTATTTGTAACAAAATTTAATCCAAGTTATGTAAATACACACTGAACATGTCATGTGCATATATATATATATATATATATATATATATATATATATATATATATATATATATGTTACTCCATAATATCTTCAACATCGGACTCTGAATCTGACTGTTGTTCTACTGGCTCGTCTTCAGTACCCTTGTTCTGGCATGTCTGTAATCTGCACATGTCTGTGCACTTCAGGCCATTGCTGAGGCAAGTACACTGAGGAAGTTCACATGACCGCACACACTTGCAGGACAGTAGCTGTATAATAGCTTCTGGTGCTGGTGCCCCTTGCATCCACTTGACAACAAGCTTTCCGTCGTTATCTATCATCCAACCGCAGTCTGTTGGGTTTGCAACCCATGGCTGGCTCTGCAGACTTCTCCTCCAGATCGCAGCCTGGTAGTTTGCACGCAGTGCATGCATGAAAAGGCAGTCCTGGCAAGGAGGGAGTTGACTTGACTCTACCACTCCACGTCTGGCACAGAACAGCTGATAACGGAGCCTGTTTACCTCAGTTGTTTGGGTAGTTGGCAGGTACATGTGGCAGGTGATTTCCTGTAACTTCTCAAAAAGTTCGGTAGACACTTCCCATGAACGACCAACTTCCTGAAAGGCATCCTGGTATGTCTTGTTCATCTTCAACTGCTTGAGTGTCGTCATCTTCCCACGGCCAGCGAATGCACTGACGGTGTCACAGCCTGTAAATGCATGCATACCAATCAATGAATCACATACGCTGCCTCCCAATGTTCGGCTCAGAGTGGTGATATCCAGGAATCTTGTCCGGTTCTGTGTACCGCATTTCTGGAACAGGTGGGATGGGATTTTGTGGCACATGCCCAGACACAGGACCATGACATCAGTATCCTCCGAAGTGATGATGACCGACTTGTAACCAGATTCTGCTGCATGAAGAGCATGGAGAAGGAGGCGTGTGTCTGCTTCTTCTTGATTTGACTTAAGGTCAGCAGCCTCTTCCCACTGTTCTTTGGTGATCTTAAAGCAGAGCTGCTCACATGTGACATACAGCTCCTTCTCCTCAAGCTTCTCCCTGTGGTGTTTCGCCTTCCATTCTTCTACCAGAAACTTTATGAGACTTGCCTTGTTGGAGGAACTACTTAGAAGCTTTTTCCACTGCTGGATGTTGTGCCCATGTTGAATGTTCTTGAAATGGATCCCTGTGCCTTCATATCTGTTGACTCTTTCTGTATCTTTGATGGATGTCTCCTTGTAGACGTCAAAGACAATATCAATGCGCTTGCTCTTAGCACCCTCATGGATAGCGCGACTCATTGCTGTGCCTGCTAGCTGGCCAAATGTTGCATTGTTTCCCTTCAGTTTCTGAACCAGGCTCATCCCATCAATGATGGTTGCAGAGGGCTCGGGGATCACTTCTGCAGGACGAGCATTCCTCTCCAACTCCCTTGCGAGGGCAGCCTTGTTGGTCTTGCGGATAGACCCATCACCATTGGCAAGTGCCCATGGCAATGGACCCAGGGGATGAGTCAAGACATCACTCATTTGTAGCTTTCTGTTCTCAGCTACAAGTATCATCTGGCCAAATAGGTTTCTGTCAGCCTTCAAAATTACCTCCTTGCCAAGACCTTGTCTGCGTGTCTTCATTTGGATGTTAGAGAACGTTTTAAGTTTGTTCTTCGTCATCTTGTCATGAAACAATGTAGTTGGCTTATCGGTACCCAAACGCTCATCCTTGAATGTTTGATATGCATCCTCTCCTATACTGTATGCCCCTTGAAGGTCTTTGGCTACATCTGGTGGTGCTACAGTCGCTGTTGACAAACTGATAAGTTCACCATTATGCTCTTTGTTGAAGGGGTTCACCCAACCTGTCTCCAGCAGTTGAACGAAAGATTGGACATCGGCTTCATCTCTTCTAATCCTAGACACCTGTAGGTCTGAATGGCTGAAGTCAGTATATTGTTGGCCTACCAGGGCCCTCAGCTGCCTCAAGTACATACTGCGGTACTCTGATGTCAGGTAGAACCTGGAAACAGCTCCAACTTTGAGGCTGAAGCCTTTTGTGCCCCCTGGTGTCTGGGTGTCTTTGTTGATTGTCTCTTCAATGGTCTGGTCCACAGGAATTCGTCCAAAAGGATTCTTGCTACCGATCTGGACCGAAAAGCCACCTTGCATGAAGTATTCATGGACCTCTGGGTGTTCTATGGGCAGCCGAGACATTGTGGCATAGTAATAGGTTAGGTATCGGGCATAGTTGACCTTGTCATAGGCAAAACACCATGGTATCATCTGTCGGATTGCTCCTAGGTGAAGCATCCAGTTGCCTTCTCTTGAAGCTCGAACCAGGGCCAGCATGGTCTCGACCATGTCCAAGTATGACATCCAGAATGCTGAGAGTTGTTCATTTCTGAGGGTCTCAAGATAAACTTGAAAGAGCTTCAGGGTAAGTGTGCAAGATTCATTATCCAAGAGCTTTTCGAAGGATCCCTGCGACACACTGATGCGAAAGTTTGTGATGTTCTTCAGTGTTTCATCCAGATGGTGAAGGTCCCTTGCATGGTTTTCTTCTAGCCATGGAAGGAAGTTTTTCCATGCAAGCCTCATAAGTGCTTCATAGACCAGCTTGTGTAGTCTCACTGCTCTGTTGTACCTCCGGCCGTCCATCACTCCAGACACTGATCCTTCAGCGATTACACCGGAATTAGGGTAACCAAGTTTGGGTTTGCCGTTAACCCTTGCTAGGTTGCAGGTAAAATTGGATTACAATGTAATATCTGGAAAAAAAATGAAATTTTGAAATTTCGCCTTCATTCTGCTAAAATTCCTGTGGAACACCTAAAGGGTTAACAGTTTTTAAAAATGAGTTTTGAACAGCTTGAGGGGTGTAGTTTGCAAAATGGGGTAATTTATGGGTGGTTTCTGTTATGTAAGCCCCTTAAAGTGACTTCAGAAGTGACTTGGTCCTTTGAAAAGTGGGTTTTGCTGTAAATGTGAAAAATTGCGCATAAAACTATAAGCCCTATTACGTCGTAAAACAATAAGGTTTCATTTTCAAAATGATGCCAATATGAAGTAAACATGTGGGGAGTGTAAATTAATAACTATTATGGGGGGTATCAGTATTTTTGTAAAAAGCAGAGAATTTCAAAGTTAAAAAATTGCCGATTTTTCCAAAATTTCCGAATATTTAGCATTTTTTTATATAGAAAGGTAAAATATATTGACTCCCATTTAGCACTGACGTGAAGTACAATATGTCACGAGAAAACAATCTCAGAATGGCTTGGATAGGTGAAAGCGTTCCAAAGTTATTAGCCCATGAAGTGGCACAGGTCAGATTGGCTTAGGCACTTGGGTACAAATAGGCCTAGGGCTGAAGGGGTTAATAAGCTACGTATATGTAAGGGCTATCATATCAAAAAATAAACTACAGACATGCATCTACCTAAAAATACCAAAGAAAATTAGTCACTCCGGGTGGTACCGATATCTGGCCCGGCTCATGGACTATTTGTTTTATATTTTGGTTTTCAGAATTTTCTTAGTTCGATAAACACAAGTAAGCTGCAGACGAACAGCAGGTCTGCCCGTGTAATCATTTAGACCCGTGTGATGGATGAGGGTATGAGCTGTCACAAGGCTCGAAATGACAGCCAGCCAGATCACGTCTGGGAAAAAGCATATAATCAGGAGCGGGCTATTAATTATCGTCTAAGGTCTGATCCTCATGGTGCTCAGGGATGACTATGCAGACAGGTCAGGACACAGCGGAGCAGCTACGTCTCTTACGCTCCAGTTCCGTGTCCTGTCCACCCCCCGCCTCTATGTCCCTTTAACCCACTTTGACAACTCCTGATTTTAAAGTTATACGCTTCTCTAACTATGGAAGTGCTGACAGGTTGTCACTAGCGATGATAAATGCTGGCATTTGTAAAGGTGGCACAAGCACAATAGTGTGTGCATATAGAAGAGGGTCACCACTAATTTTCTGTGTTTTGAAGACGTTGGCACACATCATTGACCTCTACATCTACCTGCAGATTATACCCTCCATGTTTTAAAGCAAACCTACAATTTATATTACTGAAACAGGCGGTACAGCTGTATAGATCTCAGGACAACAGAAAAAAATTATACCTGTTTAAGATGCCCACTCGAGGAAGTCGTGGGCGAGCTTCTGTTCCCACTCGCTTTGTCATCCTACAGACAACTCGTGTCCCAGTCCTGTTGTGCTGCTGTGTGTGAGGTGCATCACATTTACTTTAGGGCCACAGGCCTCTTCTGGCTCCAGGAATCCCTCTTCTGGAACCAGGGCAGCAATCAATCCAGGAGACACAAGGTTCATAAAAACAACCAAACTTTTATTTTGTGAATGGCAGCATTTACAGTATTTACAGGCAGATGGAGAGGATAAGGCCCAACGGGTTGTCATCTTTCCCACAGGTACCAGATACAACTTCAGCCCTGGTTCTCGGTATCGGTAGAACATCCCTTTTACTATCTCTTTTAGTTCTAGGGGAGCCTCCCCTTTTCTAGCAGTATATCTGGATTCCATCTCTCTCTGCCTCTAAAGGTTTGAGACCAGCTTCTCCTGCAGCTTCACAGAAGCTATGTGCCCCCGGGCCCCAAGGTCTATCTCGAGGTTTCCGGGCTGGCAAAGGGGACTCGTGCGGAGTGGATCTCTGGCAATCCACTGCCCCGAAGTTCTGGGCTCACGCTGTCCCTAGCAGCCACAGTCCTGCACCTGTTACTTCCTGTCCTTGACACTAACTCTTAGTTCACCTCTCCCAAAACTGGGCTGGCCGTTGCAGTTAACACTGTCTAAGGTTACTGCAGCCCCAGAGTGTTATCCTTTTGAAACATGCATGAACATCAAATACTTTGACCCCTTTACAGTTTCAGGAAACTATCAGCCCCCACCACTCCTACACCTGTTTTGTAGGAATCCGACGTTCCAGTGCTGAGAAATCAAGCTTTGAAGTCATACATGTACAGTAAGTTAGCCTGGAAGTGCACTCAGGGTGTGTTGACTCACCTAATGCACTTTCAGGCTAATTTGTATATTTTTTCAAAGTTGGATTTTTCAGTATGGGTTCATGGGCAACAACAAAGGAAACTAAATGGTAAGGCTGTATAGATTCTAGAACAACAAAACAATTATACCTGATTTGTGAAAATCTGATGTGTCAGAGCTGAGAAATCAAGCTTTAGCCTGAAAGTGCAATAGGGATGTGAAGATGCACTCAGACTGTATTGACTCACCCCCAGTGCACTTCCAGTCTAATTTACATTTGGTTTTAATCAGTAGCGTAGCTACCAGGGGGGCAGAGGGTGCGAGCGCCCCGGGCCCGCAGCTCAGAGGGAGCCACCCGGAGCTACGCCACTGTAACTAGTTACATTCTGCGGCAGAGCAGGGAGAGTCGGTCTCCCTGCTCTGCCGTCCGCCCACTATGGGGCCCCTGAGCAGGTGGGGGGGCCCAGCGCTAGCAGTGGGCCCCCCACCCGTCACTGCAAGGTCAGCTGTATCGGCATTTAGCCGCTACAGCTGACCGCATTGATGAGGGAAGGAGCACTGCGCGCTCCTCCCATCACCCCCTGTCAGCGTCTGACGTCACCAACACCAACACTGACAGTGAGCGCGGTGACATCACCACCCGGCGCCCGCTGTCAGGAGATGAGCGGGAGCTCTGAGCACCGCTGGAACAAGGAGGAAGCGAGGTGAGTATTAATTTATTGTTTTTTTTATGGGGGCTGCCTTATATTACAAGGTCTACCTCCTACAGGGGTACTGACTTATACTACAGGGTCTGCCTATGGGGGTACTGTCTTATACTTACAGGGTCTGAATATAGGGGTACTGTCTTGTACTACAGGATCTGTATATGGGGGTGCTGCCTTATACTACAGGGTCTGCCTATGGGGTGCTGCCTTATACTACAGGGTCTGCCTTATACTACAGGATCTGCCTATGGGGGTGCTGCCTTATACTACAGGGTCTGAATATAGGGGTACTGTCTTGTACTACAGGATCTGCCTATGGGGGTGCTGCCTTATACTACAGGATCTGCCTATGGGGTGCTGCCTTATAATACAGAGTCTGCCTATGGGGTGCTGTCTTATACTACAGGGTCTACCTATGGGGGTGCTGCCTTATACTACAGGATCTGCCTATGTGGGTGCTGCCTTATACTACAGGGTCTGAATATAGGGGTACTGTCTTGTACTACAGGATCTGCCTATAGGGGTGCTGCCTTATACTACAGGGTCTGCCTATGGGGTGCTGCCTTATAATACAGAGTCTGCCTATGGGGTGCTGTCTTATACTACAGGGTCTGCCTATTGGGGGTGATGCCTTATACTACAGGGTCTGCCTATGGGGTGCTGCCTTATACTACAGGGTCTACCTATGGGGGTGCTGCCTTATACTACAGGGTCTGCCTATGGGGTGCTGTCTTATACTACAGGGTCTGCCTATGGGTTTCTGTTTTTTATTACAGGGTCTGTCTATGGGGTGCTGTCTTATACTACAGAGTCTGCCTATGGGGTGCTGCCTTATACTAGGGTCTGCCTATGGGGTGCTGTCTTATATTACAGGGTTTGCTTATGGGGGTGCTGTCTTATACTACAGAGTATGTCTGTGGGTGCTGCCTTGTGCTATAGAGTCTGCCTATGGGGAGTGCATTATACTATATTCAGGGCTATCTGATGCATTATAATGTATGGATGCCATCTAGTGGGCCACTATACAGTGTGGGGATTACAGTGAAGGGGCCATCATACAGTGCTGGAGCCATCAAAGTTTGTGGGCTACTAAAGGGTCAGTATACTGTGTGGGGGTGCATTACAGTGAGGAGGCATCATGGTATGTATAAGAGAGCATCATACTGTGTATAGGGGAGCTGTACAGGGGGGCAGACTCGGGACATTATTCAATGTGAAGTGGGCACTTATTGTTATAGGGGAACTCAGGTTACTGTGACTATTAAAGGGGCACACAGGGCAATATTACTTTCTAGGGGGCAAAATGTGGGCACTGTTTTCTAGGGCATTTGCACCTGGTATTACTATATTATAGAGGGGTGCTTTAGAATTTAGAAGGCACAGAGAACCACTCAGTAGGTGCAGTAATAGGGACACATACGGCAGCAGCAGCTCAGTTTTGGCGTATCAGGTGCAGTAATAGGGTCACATACGGCGCCAGCGGCTCAGTATTGGGGTATCAGGTGCAGTAATAGGGACACATACGGCAGCAGCGGCTTAGTATTGGGGTATCAGGTGCAGTAATAGGGACAAATACGGCAGCAGCGGCTCAGTATTGGGGTATCAGGTGCAGTAATAGGGACACATACGACAGCAGTGGCTCAGTATTGGGGTATCAGGAGCAGTAATAGGGACACATATGGCAGCAGTGGCTCAGTATTGGGGTATCAGGAGCAGTAATAAGGACACATACGGCAGCAGCGGCTCAGTATTGGGGTATCAGGTGCAGTAATAGGGACACATACGGCATCAGTGGCTCAGTATTGGGGTATCAGGTGCAGTAATAGGGACACATACAGCAGCAGCTCAGTATTGGGGTATCAGGTGCAGTAATAGGGACACATACAGCAGCAGCGGCTCAGTATTGGCGTATCAGGTGCAGTAAAAGGGACACATACGGCAGCAGCAGCTCAGTATTGGGGTATCAGGTGCAGCTATAGGGTCACATAGGGCAGCAGTGGCTCAGTATTGGGGTATCAGCAGGATGAGGAGTTTGTGCAGGTTGGGAATAGATGGTGATGGGGCTGGAATATGAGATGTGAAATGTGTCTTTGTTGTATTCTCTGCAGACGAGTCCTGGCTGGAGGAAGTTGTCATGTCGGTCTGGGCCAGATGGAAAAGACAAGAAAAGTGAACGATTCCATCAGAAAGGACGTCAGCGGTAAGACATTATCTGTAACTGTGCAGTGATCTCTTATATGTTCTGCAGGACTGGTATCTACCACTGACCATATGGCGGTAATATCTATGTTGGTCTTTGTATAGAGATTATCTTCAGTAACAGTGCGGTCATCTGCTGAGGTTCTCCTCCACTATTGCGGTGTGTCACCCAGTTGTAATCAAGGTTACCTGGTTAGGGGCCCACTCAGAAGCTTCGCCCCCCCTGAACCAAAACCCTACTAACTAGGTTTTACACTGTGTTCCAAATTATTATGCAAATAATATTTCCTCATATTTTCTCTAAATTACCTATCTGAATTGCAGTCATTGTTATTTTCCAGTCATCTACTATTCTAGTATAATTGCAATGTTTTGGAACTCACTGCCTATGAAAACAGTATCTTTTAAAAAAAAAATAAACACACAAAATGCATGTTCCAAATTATTATGCACAGCAGAGTTTTCAACCTTTTTTTTTTTATTTTGAACAAAAAAATGTTCAATTGTGAAGTTATAAGCATTATCAGCTTATTACAAAATGAAATCAAACAGTTTTCAAGTGAAAACTTTATTCTAGGTGATGTTACATTTGCACGTAGGACCCCTTGTTCAAAAGAAGCTTCTGAACTCTCTCGTCCATTGAATTTGTCAGTTTTTGGATGGTTTCTGCTTCAATTGTTTTGCATGTGGACAGAATACCCTCCCAGAGCTGTTGCTTAGATGTGAACTGCCTCCCGCCATCATACACTCCTTTTGCTGATGCTCCAGAGGTTCTCAATGGGGTTGAGGTCAGGGGAAGATGGTGTCCACGCCATAAGTTTGTCCTCTTTTATGCCCATAGCAGCCAGAGATGCAGATGTGTTTTTTGCAGCATGAGACGGTGCATTATCATGCATGAAAATGCTCTTGCTGTGGAAAGCACGGTTCTTCCTCTTGAACCATGGCAGGAAGTGTTGTTTTAGTAACTCCACATAGATTATGGAGTTCATCTTTACCCCTTCAGGGAACATAAAGGGGCCGACAATCTATCTCCCCATGATTCCAACCCAAAACATTACTCCACCCAGGGCCGGTTTTAGGCAATGTGGGGCCCTAGGCAAAGTTTAAAATGGGGCCCCAAATGCTAACATATTGCACATCATACAGAAGCATTTTGGTTGTATTTACATGCGCTGATCTCAGGCCGCTAAACGAGCGTGATTGACAATACTGAAGTCGTTGGACGCTTGTTTCCCGACATCTTTCCACTATCTGAGAAAGAATGAAGGGGTGAAGGGGACAGAACGATCACTAATAGATCACTAACAGATCACCATACAGTATCATGTTATCAACAGCACAAATACAGTTTATACCGGTGATGTGCTGCTGAGAACAAGGATTTTTATTCCAGCATAAACAATCCAATCACCCAATGAATATGCAGCATTTTGCTGGTTTAGTATAATACACCCCATAGTCCTCCATATAATATAATGTGCACCACAGTCCTCCATATAGTATACAGCACAGCCAACAGTAGTATACAGCACAGCCAACAGTAGTATACAGAACTGACCACAGTAGTACTATACAGCACTGCCCACAGTAGTATACAGCAGAGCCCACAGTAGTATACAGCACAGCCCATAGTAGTATACAGCACAGCCCACAGTAGTATACAGCAGAGCCCACAGTAGTATACAGCAGAGCCCACAGTAGTATACAGCAGAGCCCACAGTGGTATACAGCAGAGCCCACAGTAGTATACAGCAGAGAGCCCACAGTGGTATACAGCAGAGCCCACAGTGGTATACAGCAGAGCCCACAGTGGTATACAGCAGAGCCCACAGTGTATACAGCAGAGCCCACAGTAGTATACAGCAGAGCCCACAGTAGTATACAGCAGAGCCCACAGTAGTATACAGCAGAGCCCACAGTGGTATACAGCAGAGCCCACAGTGGTGTGGAGATCAGATTGAAGAATCCATTTTGTCTTCCTTTTCAGAGACGTCTGGCTTAATATGAGGAAGACTTGAGCAAAATAGACATTTCCTTTTATGGACGCATTCCTTTGTGATATTGTAACTTACATTCCAGAAGTGAACGTTATCAGTAGAATAGATACTCTTTGTTAGAGAATATGAGCGCTTGTACGCATGTCTGTAAATGCTTATCTCTTTGCTATATAAAAAGGAGGGGTGAGTCCCAGTGAGTCAGAGGCGAGCTCCTGGGCGATCCCTGCATATGAATACACATCTCTTGTGCTGTGTGTTATTACTTGGATCTCTCTACATCAGAAAGCCAGGGACGGATAAGGACTCAACATTTCTTGGCCGCCCGAACAGGGACCCGAGGCGAGAGTATTTACTCAAGATTTACCTGCGGATACGGACAACGGAGATCTGGGATAATGGACGGCAAATGAAAAAAAACCTGGCCAGGTAAGAGACATTATTAGTTCTCTTTTATCTGCCCTGTATTATCCGAAAGATCTCTATGAGCCGTGTCACGCTGGGTTAGTCTAGTAGTGAGTAGATACCTATAAAACTCGGGTTACCATATTGTATAGACTTATGAGTCCTGTCCCTGGCAGTGTGTGAACAGTGTGAAGGTTGTGACATGTTGTGAAAGAAGAATAGAAGTACGTAGAACAATAAGCCACGATTGTTAGAACAAGGTTATTGGTGAAGTCAGCCTAACTGGGTTATGAGGTAGCGTCCTTCTGGGAGACCTCCGCCCATGCTTGACTCTCCTATAGAACTTGTTTCTACATTCCCTGGATAAGGTGTGATAGAATGAGCCCAGGACGCGGTTTTCATGAGCCTGGGACAAGTATGCTAACTGACACAGAAAGTTTTGTGATCTGTATGGTGTTGCTGGGTCTGTGTGCATAATAGCACTTAAGTACGTCCTGCATATTAGAAGAAACAGAGCAGACAAGCCCTTCAATATTTTAGCTCCCTAGGAGAGAAGGCAACGAGACGCCACCAACAGAGGAAGTGGTTGTCCAAACGTCACCTGGGGTAGAAATAGCAAATATTGAAAGGATATTTTAGCTCCCTAGGAGAGAAGGCAACGAGACATCACCACAGTGATTGTCCAAACGTCACCTGGGGTAGAAATAGCTAAAATGAGAAATAAACAGACCAAAACTGTCTTAGGACAAGTGGAAGCAGCAGATATCATACAGGAAAGATGTGGAAAGATAGTCAGAAGTCAGATTAGAAGAGTGAGAGGAAAATTGGGAATTTCAGAAGCACTTATGTTCAGTACAGAATGGGAAAGACTGAGTAAAGAACGAGGTGGAATTATTAAAGACAATGGGTGGGAAGAAATCATACACTGTATGATAGAGGTCTCATTAGGACCTAAATGTTTTGCATCCAGATTTTTGTATGCCAGAGGTGCCCCAACATGTCTGTTAGGAACTAATGTACTAAAGAAATTAGAAGCTAACATCAATTTTAGGGAAGATGGCACAGTTATGTTGACTATCCCTGATGATGCAGAATCATTAGAACAATATGTCAGAATTCAGGCTTTTGAGGATTATGCTGAAGAAAAAGAGTACACCACAGATCTAGATCTCTCAATGGTCCCAGAAACACTGTGGGCACAGGGTGACACTGATGTGGGATTATTGCATATCTCTCCTGTAAAACTATCTGTGCAACCAGGAACTGTTCTCCCACAGCTCAGACAATACCCTGTGAGTGCCCAGCAGGAATTAGCAATTACAAAACAGATAGAGGGATATAGAGAGAAAGGAGTTTTGGTAGAGATACAATCACCTGCTAATACCCCTCTGTATCCAGTCAAAAAGAGAACTCTTGATAAGAGTTCTATGCCCAAATATCGTATGGTACATGATCTAAGAGAAATAAACAAAGTTCTAGATCCAATCACCCCAGTTGTACCCAATCCTCATACGTTACTATCACAGATACCAGCCAGTTCTCAAGTGTTTACTGTAATAGATCTTTCAAATGCATTTTTCTCGGTTCCTTTACACCAAGATAGTTGGCATTTGTTTGCATTTACATTTAAGGGCAAACAGTTGGCGTGGACACGCCTTCCACAGGGAATGATACACTCCCCTACTCTTTATTCAAATGCCCTACAAACAGTTCTTCAAAGGTTTGAACCTGAATCACAGGTAGTAATTTTGCAGTATGTGGATGACCTACTACTTTGCTGCCCAGATCTAGAAACTGCAGAAAGGTCCACTGTGAGTTTACTATGTTTTCTAGAAAAAGAAGGGTGTAAAGTGAATAGACAAAAGCTACAAGTTTGTCAGATCAAAGTGGTCTTTCTAGGTCATTGCATTTCTCAAGGTAAAAAGCATCTTACACCTCAAAGAACTGAAGCAATAAGACAGATGAATGAGCCTAGAAATCATAAACAGCTACGAGCATTTTTAGGAATAGTGTCTCATTGTAGACAATGGATTATACATGCCAGTCAACTAATGCAACCACTGTATGACTGTGTAAAAAATGAACCTTATTTGTTGACAAAAGAAGGTCAGATTTCGTTCCAACAATTAAAAGATGCCCTTGTTTCAGCTCCAGCGTTAGGGCTACCAGACTACACCAAATCATTTCAGCTTATGGCTGCAGAAGTTGATTCTCATGCTACAGGAGTTCTTACCCAGAAGCATGCAGGGAAACAAAGACCAATTGCGTATCTTTCAGCAAGGTTAGATCCAGTAGCCAGGGCAGCGCCAACCTGTGTACGTGTAGTTGTTGCTGTCTCGCTATTGTTGGACAAAGCATCAGAAATTGTCCTAGAGCATCCACTCACAGTTCAAACTACACATGATGTTTATGGGATATTAAACCAGGTCCAACCAAGACACATTTCCATGGCCAGACATTTGCGGCTACAGTGTTCTTTGCTGCTCCCCTCTACTATCACATTTGCAAGGCTTCAGACTCTCAATTTAGCTACACTGCTACCTCTCGAGTCTGAAGGGGGGAATAAGGACACTGATCCACACGCAAATTTTTTCCCTACAGACACACATGATTGTACAGAGCTCATTTTACAAGAAACGGTAGGCTTACCCAATGTATCCGAAACACCACTTCAAAATCCAGATTTAGAGCTGTTTATAGACGGTAGTAGGTTTGCAGATGACACAGGTAACTTCCATACAGGGTATGCAGTTGTGTCAGAATCTGAAACTCTCAAAGCAGAACCACTTCCACCAAAACAGTCTGCACAAGAAGCAGAACTAACAGCATTGATTGAAGCGCTAAAAATAGCTGAGAATCAGACAGCTAATATATACACTTATTCTAGGTATGCACATGGTATTGTGTTTGACTTTGGAGTAATCTGGAGAGCTAGAGGTTACATGACAGCGTCAGGACAACCTGTAAAACATGCTTCTCTGATCAAACAGATCTTAGAGGCTGCACAAGAAACAAAAGAAGTAGCAGTAATTAAGGTAGCTGCACATGTGAGACTCGACACTAGGGAATCTAGGGGAAATGATAGGGCTGATAAAGCAGCCAAGGCAGCAGCGGTCAAACCCTTACAGCAGGTTCATACTGTAAACCCCACAGAAAATACTGAAGATAGACTGAGACAAGCACAGGAAGATGCAGGAGAAGAGGAGAGGGACAGGTGGAAAAAGGAAGGGGCAGAAGAACAAGCAGGAATTTGGAAGAAAGATGGACTAATATGTCTACCTAGAGCCTGGTACCCGATTGTAGTTGGTGGACTACACCACCCTACTCATGTGTCTGCAAATGCAATGACACTACTGGCAAAGCAAGTCTGGTTGGCTCCAGGTTTTGGCAATTACGCAAGAGACTATTGTGCTGCATGCGTTATATGCCTGGCACATAATCCCGGACAGACGACAAAGACCCCTATGAAGCACCACGTCCGACCTCTCTATCCGTTTCAGCGATTACAAATAGACTTTATCCAGCTGCCAAAAAGTAATGGGTATGAGTATGTGTTGGTGTGTGTGGACATGTTCTCAGGGTGGCCAGAGGCCTATCCAGTTCGGAAGGCTTCAGCTAAAAACACTGCTGTAAAGCTAGTTGCCGAACTGATACCCCGTTACGGTCTCCCTGAAGTGATCGAGTCAGATAGGGGTACTCATTTCACTGGAGAAATATTTCAAAATGTACTGAAAATGTTGGGTGTCATGATCTCTGCAGGCAGAGATCATAGCAAGCCTATAGAGGGACAAGCTCTCGGAAGATGGAACTATACTGACCATGAACTAAGCCTGCCGCGCAACTAGAAATAGCCAGGTAGCATTTCCTATTTATCGCTAGATGCCCAGCTCTGGCCTAAGACCTAAATAGCTAGCAGAGGGAAATATAAGACCTGGCTCACCTCTAGAGAAATATTCCAAAGAAGACAGTAGCCCCCCACATATAATGACGGTGAGTTCAGATGAAACAACAAACGCAGCAGGAAAATAGTCTTAGCAAATTTGAGGTCCGCTTACTAGATAGCAGAAGACAGATAGTATACTTTCATGGTCAGCAGAAAAACACTAACAAAACACCATCCAGAGATTACCTTAAACTCTGGCATTAACTCATAACGCCAGAGTAGCAATCCCTGATCAACGAGAGCTTTCCAGACACAGTAACAAAACTTCAGCTGTGAACTGGAACAAATAGGCAAAACAAAACATGGACAAAAGTCCAACTTATCTAGTAGTTGTCTAGAAGCAGGAACAAGCACTGAGAGGCATCAGATAACATTGTTGACCGGCAAGAAACCACCAGAGAAATGAGCTTAAATAGCAACACCCACTACTGATGGAACCAGGTGAAACAGGAAAGAGGATGACAAGTCCAATTCCACAAGCGGCCACCGGGGGAGCCCAGAATCCAAATTCACAACAGTACCCCCCCCTCAAGGAGGGGGCACCGAACCCTCACCAGATCCACCAGGGCGACCAGGATGAGCCCTATGGAAGGCACGAACAAGATCAGAAGCATGAACATCAGATGCATTGACCCAAGAATTATCCTCCTGGCCGTAACCCTTCCAGTTGACCAGATACTGGAGTCTCCGTCTGGAAACACGAGAGTCCAAAATTTTCTCCACAACGTACTCCAACTCACCCTCAACCAACACCGGAGCAGGAGGCTCAACTGAAGGTACAACAGGTACCTCATACCTGCGCAATAACGACCGATGAAAAACGTTATGAATGGAAAAGGACGCAGGGAGGTCCAAACGGAAAGAAACAGGATTAAGAATCTCCAATATTCTATAAGGGCCGATGAACCGAGGTTTAAACTTAGGAGAAGAGACCCTCATAGGGACAAAACGAGAAGACAACCACACCAAATCTCCAACACAAAGCCGAGAACCAACACGACGATGACGGTTGGCAAAACGCTGAGTCTTCTCCTGGGACAACTTCAAATTGTCCATAACCTGCCCCCAGATGTGATGCAATCTCTCCACCACCGCATCCACTCCAGGACAATCCGAGGATTCCACCTGACCGGAGGAAAATCGAGGGTGAAACCCCGAATTACAGAAAAACGGGGACACCAAGGTGGAAGAGCTGGCCCGATTATTGAGGGCGAACTCTGCCAATGGCAAAAAAGCAACCCAATCATCCTGGTCAGCAGAGACAAAACACCTCAGATATGTCTCCAGGGTCTGATTAGTCCGCTCGGTCTGGCCATTAGTCTGAGGGTGAAAAGCAGATGAAAAAGACAAATCTATGCCCATCCTAGCACAGAATGCCCGCCAAAATCTAGACACAAATTGGGTACCTCTGTCAGAAACAATATTCTCAGGAATACCGTGCAATCGGACAACATTCTGAAAAAACAGAGGAACCAACTCAGAAGAAGAAGGCAACTTGGGCAGAGGAACCAAATGGACCATTTTAGAGAAACGGTCACAGACCACCCAGATGACAGACATCTTCTGGGAAACAGGCAGATCCGAAATAAAATCCATCGAGATGTGTGTCCAAGGCCTCTTAGGAATAGGCAAGGGCAATAGCAGTCCGCTAGCCCGAGAACTACAAGACTTGGCCCGAGCACAAACGTCACATGACTGCACAAAGACTCGCACATCTCGTGACAGGGAAGGCCACCAGAAGGATCTTGCCACCAAATCCCTGGTACCAAAAATTCCGGGATGACCTGCCAATGCAGAAGAATGTACCTCAGAGATGACTCTGCTGGTCCAATCATCCGGAACAAACAGTCTATCAGGCGGACAACGATCCGGTCTATCCGCCTGAAACTCTTGCAAGGACCGCCGCAGATCAGGAGAAACGGCCGACAAAATTACTCCCTCCCTAAGGATACCTGTGGGTTCAGAATTACCAGGAGAGTCCGGGTCAAAACTCCTAGAAAGGGCATCTGCCTTAACATTCTTAGAACCCGGTAGGTATGACACCACAAAATTAAAGCGAGAAAAAAATAAAGACCAGCGCGCCTGTCTAGGATTCAGGCGTCTGGCAGTCTCAAGATAAATCAAATTTTTGTGGTCAGTCAATACCACCACCTGATGCCTAGCCCCCTCGAGCCAATGGCGCCACTCCTCAAACGCCCACTTCATGGCCAAAAGCTCCCGATTCCCAACATCATAATTCCGCTCTGCGGGCGAAAATTTGCGAGAAAAGAAGGCACAAGGCCTAATGACGGAGCAGTCGGAACCTTTCTGCGACAACACTGCCCCAGCTCCGATCTCCGAAGCGTCAACCTCAACCTGAAAAGGCAGATTCACATCAGGCTGACGCAACACAGGGGCAGAGGCAAAACGGCGCTTAAGCTCCTGAAAGGCCTCTACAGCATGAGGGGACCAATTAGCAACATCAGCGCCTTGTCTGGTCAAATCAGTCAGTGGTTTAACGACATCCGAAAAACCAGCAATAAATCGGCGGTAAAAGTTGGCAAAGCCCAAAAATCTCTGAAGACCCTTAAGAGAGGAGGGCTGAGTCCAGTCACAAATAGCTTGCACCTTGACGGGATCCATCTCAATGGAAGAGGGAGAAAAAATATACCCCAAAAAGGAAATTTTCTGGACCCCAAAAACGCACTTAGACCCCTTCACACATAAAGAATTAGACCGCAGAACCTGAAAAACTCTCCTGACCTGCTGGACATGAGAGTCCCAGTCATCAGAAAAAATCAGAATATCATCCAGATATATTATCATAAATTTATCCAGAAAATCGCGGAAAATATCATGCATAAAAGACTGGAAAACTGAAGGGGCATTAGAAAGACCAAAAGGCATGACCAAATACTCAAAGTGGCCCTCGGGCGTATTAAATGCGGTCTTCCACTCATCCCCCTGCCTGATCCGCACCAAATTATATGCCCCACGAAGATCAATTTTAGAGAACCACTTAGCACCCTCTATACGAGCAAACAAATCAGTAAGCAATGGCAATGGGTATTGATACTTAACAGTGATCTTATTCAGAAGCCGATAATCAATACATGGTCTCAAAGAGCCGTCTTTTTTTGAGACAAAGAAAAACCCAGCTCCCAAGGGAGAAGAAGATGGACGAATATGTCCCTTTTCCAAAGACTCCTTTATATATTCCCGCATAGCAGCATGTTCCGGCACAGACAGATTAAACAAACGACCCTTTGGATATTTACAACCCGGTATCAAATCTATGGCACAATCGCACTCACGGTGCGGAGGTAACGACCCAAGCTTGGGTTCGTCAAAGACGTCTTGATAATCAGAGAGGAACTCAGGGACTTCAGAGGGAATGGACGACGAAATAGAAACCAAAGGTAAGTCCCCATGAATACCCTTACATCCCCAGCTCAACACAGACCATTTACGGAATTTTTGGCAGAAAACTTCAGCTTCGTCTTGCCCCTGAGATAGTGCCATCAAAGTTTTTTCTGCCTGAAGTTCCAAATGAGGTTCCTCATAAAGCAAGCCCAAGGCCAGAAAAAACGCATCCACATCGCGTAACGCAGGATCCCCTGCTGGCAATGAGAAGGCCCAATCTTGAGGGTCACCCCTGAGCAAGGAAATAACAATCCTAACCTGCTGAGCAGGGTCTCCAGCTGAACGAGACTTCAGGGACAAATAAAGCTTACAATTATTTCGGAAATTCTGGAAGCTAGCTCTATTCCCTGTGAAGAACTCCGGCAAAGGAATTCTCGGCTCAGATACCGGAGCATGTACCACAAAATCTTGTAAATTTTGTACTTTCGTGATGAGATTATTCAAACCCGCAGTTACACTCTGGAGATCCATTATTGTCAGGTGCACACAGAGCCATACAGAGATTAGGAGGAGAGAGAGAAAAAAGACTGCAGCAAGGCAGACTGGAGGAAAAAAAAAAAAAAAAAAAAAAAAATTCCAGCAGACTTCTTATAACTCTCCTTTCTCAACCTGGGTCTTTAACACTTTATTGGCCGGTCAAACTGTCATGATCTCTGCAGGCAGAGATCATAGCAAGCCTATAGAGGGACAAGCTCTCGGAAGATGGAACTATACTGACCATGAACTAAGCCTGCCGCGCAACTAGAAATAGCCAGGTAGCATTTCCTATTTATCGCTAGATGCCCAGCTCTGGCCTAAGACCTAAATAGCTAGCAGAGGGAAATATAAGACCTGGCTCACCTCTAGAGAAATATTCCAAAGAAGACAGTAGCCCCCCACATATAATGACGGTGAGTTCAGATGAAACAACAAACGCAGCAGGAAAATAGTCTTAGCAAATTTGAGGTCCGCTTACTAGATAGCAGAAGACAGATAGTATACTTTCATGGTCAGCAGAAAAACACTAACAAAACACCATCCAGAGATTACCTTAAACTCTGGCATTAACTCATAACGCCAGAGTAGCAATCCCTGATCAACGAGAGCTTTCCAGACACAGTAACAAAACTTCAGCTGTGAACTGGAACAAATAGGCAAAACAAAACATGGACAAAAGTCCAACTTATCTAGTAGTTGTCTAGAAGCAGGAACAAGCACTGAGAGGCATCAGATAACATTGTTGACCGGCAAGAAACCACCAGAGAAATGAGCTTAAATAGCAACACCCACTACTGATGGAACCAGGTGAAACAGGAAAGAGGATGACAAGTCCAATTCCACAAGCGGCCACCGGGGGAGCCCAGAATCCAAATTCACAACAGTTGGGTGTTGAAAGTCAGTTACACACTCCGTACCATCCTCAAAGTTCTGGTAAGGTGGAACGCATGAATGGAACTTTAAAATTAAAAATACAGAAAGCCATGGCTGAAACAGGAAAGCCTTGGACAGAATGCCTTCCACTGGCCCTTTTCTCAATACGCAATACCCCAAGGGGTAAGACTAAACTGTCTCCATATGAAATTTTGTTTGGCAGGACTGCCAATTTAGGATGTTATTTTCCACAACAACTTGTGTTAAATATTGAGTCATTGACTTCTTATGTGCAAAACCTCCAGAAACAATTAACTAAGGTGCATGCACAAGTTTTTGCTTCTCTTCCAGATCCTGACAACATTGAAGGAAGTCACAAGTTGGAACCAGGTGATCAAGTCTATGTAAAAAGACACACCAGAAAGGCTCTTGAACCAAGATTTGACGGACCCTTCCAAGTCCTGTTGACAACACCTACATCAGTCAAGCTAGAAGGAAAGGCATCATGGATACATGCAAGCCACTGCAAAAAAGCAGTACAAAACTCATGATATTGATATTAATAATGTTAACACAGATGTGGGATAAACTGGTTAGGGCCACAGACTATCTAGATGATCAAATTTGGGATATATTGGATATACTAAACACTAGTATAGCAGTACAGAATCAGCTTATAATAGTCATCAACCAACATACTCTGGTATTGGATTACCTAACTGCCTCACAAGGAGGTATGTGTCAAATCATCAGACCCACCTGCTGTCATTATATAGACCTGAATAGTACTATGAGTATGACATTTAAATTAAAGGACGTACAACGACTCAGAGATCAGTATGACAAAGATAATGACCAGAATAAGGATAACTGGTGGTCAGATACCTTTTCTTTTCTTAACCCAGCCAACTGGTTCAGAGGAATCGGTGGGTGGGTTGCTGGGATTATGCAGAGCATAATACATATAGTTATGATTATTGTAGTCATATACGTACTATTCCAGATTGTGCTCAAGGGTATCTCAGTATGCACAGATAAACTTTGTGTAATAGATGCAAGAGTATAAAGTTTTTTGTTTTTTTTTTTCTTCCTTCTTATGTTATCCTCTAGTGATTCTAATTAATATTACTGTACTAATTTTTGTTTTTATATTTTAGTATACTGCTAAAGAAGAAAATAATTTGCAATAGAAGAATTAATACTAGATTTGATTCTCTTATTAATAATATAAGTGTGTGTATGTGTAAATACCAAAAATAAAGGCTTTGTCTTTGGCCCTGTGGTAATCTAAAATATGGATATGTTAAAGGGGATTTGTGATAGATCATAAAAGGAATATGTCAAAGGGGGGAATTGTGGAGATCAGATTGAAGAATCCATTTTGTCTTCCTTTTCAGAGACGTCTGGCTTAATATGAGGAAGACTTGAGCAAAATAGACATTTCCTTTTATGGACGCATTCCTTTGTGATATTGTAACTTACATTCCAGAAGTGAACGTTATCAGTAGAATAGATACTCTTTGTTAGAGAATATGAGCGCTTGTACGCATGTCTGTAAATGCTTATCTCTTTGCTATATAAAAAGGAGGGGTGAGTCCCAGTGAGTCAGAGGCGAGCTCCTGGGCGATCCCTGCATATGAATACACATCTCTTGTGCTGTGTGTTATTACTTGGATCTCTCTACATCAGAAAGCCAGGGACGGATAAGGACTCAACAGTGGTATACAGCAGAGCCCACAGTGGTATACAGCAGAGCCCACAGTGATATACAGCAGAGCCCACAGTAGTATACAGCAGAGCCCACAGTAGTATACAGCAGAGCCCACAGTAGTATACAGCACTGCCCACAGTAGTATACAGCAGAGCCCACAGTGGTATACAGCAGAGCCCACAGTGGTATACAGCAGAGCCCACAGTAGTATACAGCACTGCCCACAGTAGTATACAGCAGAGCCCACAGTGGTATACAGCAGAGCTCACAGTAGTATACAGCAGAGCCCACAGTGGTGTACAGCAGAGCTCACAGTAGTATACAGCAGAGCCCACAGTGATATACAGCAGAGCCCACAGTGGTATACAGCAGAGCCCACAGGAGTATACAGCAGAGCCCACAATAGTGTACAGCAGAACCCATAGTAGTATAATACAGCACTGCCCACAGTAGTATACAGCAGAGCTCACAGTAGTATACAGCAGAGCCCACAATAGTGTACAGCAGAACCCATAGTAGTATACAGCATGCCCATCCCCTCCCGAGAATGGCCGCACAGTCCAGTAAAAAAAACAAAACAAAACAAAAACACAAGCTCCTCACCTCTCCACATGTGCCCGCGCTGCTTCCTGCTCCTGTGTCAGTGGCTGCCGCTGCTCTGCCTGGGACACAGTGAGTGCGCGCGCACCCGCTGTGTCAGAGGCAGAGCGGGGAATGATGGGAGAGGGGGCGTCGTCAGGTGACGCTCTCTCCTCCATCATTGCATTGAACTGTACCGGCAGACGCCGGTACAGTTCAATGCAGCGGGGGAGTCGGCGCTGGCGGCAGGCGGGCCCCCCTGCCTCACAGGGGCCCCATAGCGGCTGCATGACTTGCCGCTAGCTGGGGGCCCCTGGGGGAGTGGGGGCCCCAGGCAGCTGCCTGGTCTGCCTGTCCCTAACGCCGGCCCTGACTCCACCTCCTCCTTGTTGGCGCCTTAGCCGTGTTTTGATGGGGTGTCCATCCTCCACTCCATCCATCTGGACCATCGAGCGTTGCACGGCACTCATCGGTGAACAAAACAGTTTGGAAGTCAGTCTTCATGTATCGTTTGGCCCACTGGAGCCGTTTCTGCTTGTTGCAGTGGATAGAGGTGGTCGACAGGATGGCTTACACACAGCTGCAAACCTCTGAAGGACCATGCATCTTGTTGTTCTGGGGACGTTGGAGGCACCAGCAGCTTCAAAAACTTGTCTGCTGCTATGACAAGGCATTTTTGCAGCTGCTCTTTTAACCTTACGCAATTGCCTGTTGGAAAGAGTCCTCAATTTTTCCTTATCAGCACGCACACATGTGTGCTGAGAATCGGCTACATACTTCTTGATTATGCGATCATCACGATGAAGTGTCTTCGCAATGTTGATTGTAGTCATGCCTTGACCTAAATACTCCACAATTTGTTGCTTCTCAGCAGCCGACACATCCTTTTTCTTTCCCATTTTGGCAAAAAATGTAGGCTGCTTAATAATGTGGAACAGCCTTCTTAAGTAGTCTTGCCTTTATTTGGACACACCTGCCAAACTAATTTGCACAGGTATCTGCAATTGCTTTCAGTGATATAAAGAGCCCTGACACACATCACCATCAATGAGTTTAAATGACAAACAAAAAATTTCTAACCTTATCACTCCTAAACTCTATGTGCATAATAATTTGGAACACAGTGTAATGCTTGATTACTCAGCACTGGCATGTTGTATTAATACAGGACAGGTATCATTCTTATTGTTGTTCTAGGACCTATAGAGGGAGCCACTGGCTTTCAGTGATGGGGCGGTGCAGGGAGCTATTACAGTCATCACTCACACCACTGCTCACTGTACTGGGCGACATCTATAAGTATGCCCCGACAGTATGATTGACAGCCCTCTCAGCACAGTTGTGCTACAAAGCTGTTTGTCATTCATAGTGCTGGGGCAAGTTTACAGCCGCTGCTATCGGTATTTAGTGAGTGGTGCCTGTAATTGCTCTCTGCACCGTGTCTATGACTGAAAGCCAATGGCTCTCTGGTGGAAATCAATTCATTTTAAGCTGCACTTTCAGTAAAGCTACCGGGCAGCATTGGAATGTTATCTACCTGTAGATTAACTCTACATCTGCTGATCAACAGTGTTATCCAAGAAGACAGGTTCCTTGTAAGGAATTGTTGAATAGCTTCCTTTATTGGTGCAATAACGTATTTGAGCTGGTGACTTATTTATAAGGAAATCTGCAATAGTCCCAAGGTTAATTGTATTTTTTTCTCCACAGCGAATAATTGAAATGATATAGCATGAGTCGTACTTGTGACTTGTTCTTATCCACAGCAGTCCTAGCCGAAATTGCATCAATGCTTAGATAGGTACAAATTAAAATTCTAGGCTCAGCAATGAGCAATTAGATTTGGGAGTTCGATAGCAACAAAGGTAGTAAAACAAAACACAACAAACTATAATGAAGTAACCACTGAAGTGGGTAATTAGTATTTCCCAGTCAATCACCATCCATAATTTATAGACACACATGGTATACTTGTTTCTCTGCATAAATGGAGACCTCCCCATAGGATATTGTGATTTGACTGGTTTGAACCCGAGTGGCCAGAAACTGGTTTGGGAAAATATAAAACTTTTATAACAACCCACATCTACTAACACTAATAGTGTGTGAACTTAGTCCCAACAACCTGAACATGAGCCATAATGATCGCAGTGATCAGTGGTGTAACTAGTGTCCAGTGGGCCCCGATGCAAAATTTGGATCAGCCCCCTTCCTCACCCACACATGCTGGTCAAATGTATGGGCCCTGTTCTGGCCCCATGCTAGTACATATATACTATACATCCTCCATCCTGGTATATATGTTCCCCATCCTGGTATATATGTCCCCCCTCCTGGTATATATGTTCCCCATCCTGGGATATGACGTCCATCCTGGTATATATGTTCCCTATGCTGGGCCCCATCCTGGTATATATGTTCCCTATCCTGGGCCACATCCTGGTATATATGTTCCGCATCCTGGTATATCTGTTACCCATCCTGGGCCTTTGATTGGCTGGCGGCGTGTATTGCAGCGCATGGACCCAGCAAGTCCATGTGCTGCAATACACTTCAGCTGTATGTGGTCCAAGGACGTACATCCAGTTAAAGTTTGCAATGGTGTCGGTGGTCCCCCATCCACACAGACGATGTTGCAACCTCTGTGACCGCGATCGTTACTCCCCTGACAGTGATGTAAGTTATGTGATAGATCTGACCCATCCTGGTAGAAGGTGCACACTTTCTCTTACTTACGTAAACTCTTAGGCCCCGAATAATCATTTGCATTTTTTTGTATTTTTGTAAATCACTTTTTTTTGTCTTGTGGTATTCATTGCGCCAAATGCTTTAAAATGGCACAGACTGTTCATGAAGTCAAAAATAGTCTTCATTTTTGTCTTCCTACTTTTTTTTGCAACTTTTTTAGCTAAAAAAAAAATAATACACGTTCGCAAAATAGTGCACATCAACAAAGTTCAGGCGCAGGGATGAAGCGCCAAGCACTAAATACAACAGACCTTGTTATTTTTACATACAGGAAGCCTTTGGCATAACAAAACCCATAAAAACAGAAAATCCTTTGAAAGGGGATGTCCCAGTGATCACTATAAAGCCCTCCCCATACACATTATACTCATGACAGCTGCATCCAAGTTGGGGTGCCAGTCAACAGACTGTTGGGGGAGATCTTGATCGGTTATGTCCGTTTTGGGGCTTTGTTCCCCTAGAGATTAGCCAAGAGAGGTGTCAGTTGGTGGATTTCTCATAGGAAACACAGTAGCACTCACTCCTGTGAGCTGAGATGACTGCTGAATGACCAATTGGCCGAAGCATCATTCAGCAGACAGCCATCCAATGTGTATGGGGGCCTTAAGAGTTGCACGATGCTTAAAAAGTACCAAACCAGTTAGTCTCTGCACAGCTCTACTTGGCTTTCTTTAGACGATGCATTGTTTGCCCATTAAAGTCACTAGCGACTATGCTGCCGCCACTTTGTTCTAGCAATCATCTGCGGTTGCATTGGCCACACTTCGACTAGACATGGTTGTAGCAATCTGCCACCAAACCAATACAACTCATTACAGATTACAGATTAATGTTGGGCGTGTCAACGGAAAAGTTGTCTTGTCATTGAAGTCTTAAGATGATAAATATGTCTGATGAAGGAATTCCTTCTTTATAAAGGACAACTCTTTTCCATAGTGTTGACGTGAAGGCTTTGGCTCACATATGGCTAACAGAAATCTATTGGCATGATGGATGTGTAAAGTTTACTCAGAAGAGATGAATGAGAAAATGCAATGTGTGTATAAGTGGCGTCCATTATTATTGATGAGGTACAACCCTAGAGGGGATGTTAATATCTTTGTCTTCTTCTGTATAATCTTGTATTGTATTCCAGTTCTGAATTGCAGCTTTATATTTAACAAGCTAAAGTGTTTGTTCCTTATCTCACCCAGACAGAGCGGACGCTTTCCCGCAAACCATTTTACATTAATACATAACAATAAACCTGACATCTTAATTACCGCTTCTCATCCAAAATGAAATTGTACTGGTTACCGTAATGCATAATAAACATCCTATAATGGTCACTAGAAGATAATTCTTCCCAATCTCTCCGTGATGACTGCTATTCTTTATACGGCCAACTCATCATCCATAAAGCTTTTTCTAAAGGGAATCATTGCAAGAAACAGAATCTACTACTACATTAATGCCTTCCCTTGAAATAATCACTAATAAATCCTGTCTCCTATCCTGGTCTCACACGTCTGAAAGTCAAGATTCGAGTACAGTCGGCAATGTCCAGACTGGCCACAGTTCCTTGGACCTATTGCCTGTTGAAGTCCATGGGGAAGGAGGGGACAGAGAAAAACTTCAGAGATGAAGAAGCAGTACTCAACCCTCCAGCAAAAAGAGCCCACAGAGGAGGAAACCTTCCAAATAATGTAGACTATAGTGCAGGGTTCCCCAACCTTTCTTACCTTGAGAGCCACATTCCGCTATGAAAGTTGGTCGAGAGCCACAATGCAGATAGTCATAGAAAAACCTAGAGAAGGCACAAATATTAACATGCAGATTTTCACTTTCACTCTATCCTTATGTATTTTACATTATTGTTATGCAAATTGCTTAGTCAAAGAGGACTTGAACTCTAGTGTCACCTATTGGAAGTAGCAATCTTAAAAGTCAATACCCTTTAACAGTCCCATAAGATGATTCATATATTATTGGCCCCATATACTGTTCCATATGGAATTGGCCCCATATGCTGCTCCATATGGAATTGGCCCCATAAGATGCTCCCTATAGAATTGGCCCCATAAGATGCTCCCTATTAAATTGGCCCCATAAGATGCTCCCTATTGAATTGGCCCCATAGGATGCTCCCTATTGAATTGACCCCATAGGATGCTCCCTATTAAATTGGCCCCATAAGATGCTCCCTATTAACCCCTTCACGACCTTGCCCTTTTCTGTTTTTGCATTCTCGTTTTTCACTCCCCTCCTTCCCAGAGCCATAACTTTTTTATTTTTCCGTCAATATGGCCATGTGAGGGCTTGTTTTTTGTGGGACAAGCTGCACTTTTCAACAACATCATTGGTTTTATATACCAACAGAACATCAGTACAGATAGCAATCAAAATATCCAAAACGGCGACTCAAAATTGGAAGTATCAAAACTAAGGAGAACTATAAGTCAAAAATAGCCAGAAAAAAATTATTATTTTAAATAATAAAATTTTATTGAAAAATTAATTACATAAAAAATATATACCATAAAATGTGATGAATTCATAGGTGCATCAAAATCCAGGGCACATAGAGCGAGATACTGCTGACCTGTAACAACGTGCATCTATACTGTTGCTATCAGATCTGACCACAAATGCATGGGCTGCGACACTCTGACTATAGTGAGATCAGTGCATTTTCATGCATGTAACTTAGCCACAAGCCCAATAGTAGTCAGATTATGATGTGCATACTAATAAATAAAGCATAATTACCCATAATAGTACAGCAGATCCAGTTCCAGTGCCAAAGGGTTACCCCAACGCTGATAATAGCCTCGCTTCCTCAGGGGGCCCCTACATGCATGAAAATGCACTGATCTCACTATAGTCAGAGTGTCGCAGCCCATGCATTTGTGGTCAGATCTGATAGCAACAGTATAGATGCACGTTGTTACAGGTCAGCAGTATCTCGCTCTATGTGCCTTGGATTTTGATGGATTATTATTTAAAATAATAATTTTTTTTTCTGGCTATTTTTGACTTATAGTTCTCCTTAGTTTTGATCATTGGTTTTAGCATGTTGTGTACTAGAAAACGGGAAAAAAAATTCCAAGTGCGGTGAAATTGCAAAAAAGTGCAATCCTACATTTGTTTTTTGTTTGGCTTTTTTGCTAGGTCCACTAAATGCTAAAACTGATCTGCCATTATGATTCTCCAGGTCATTACGAGTTCATAGACACCATGTCTATTTTACGTTTTATCTAAGTGGTAAAAAAAATTCCAAACTTTGCTAAAAAAAAATTGTGCAATTTTCCAATACCCGTAGTGTCTCCATTTTTCGTGATCTGGGGTCGGGTGAGGGCTTATATTTTGCGTGCCGAGCTGACGTTTTTAATGATACCATTTTGGTACAGATATGTTCTTTTGATCGCCCGTTATTACATTTTAATGCAATGTCGCGGCGACCAAAAAACCGTAATTCTGGAGTTTCAAATTTTTTTTCTCGCTATGCCGTTTAGCTATCAGGTTACTCCTTTTTTTTATTGATAGATCAGGCGATTCTGAACGCGGCGATACCAAATATTGTAGGTTTGATTTTTTTTTTATTGTTTTATTTTGAATGGGGCGAAAGGGGGGTGATTTAAACTTTTTTAATTTTTTTCAAAACATTTTTTTTTTACATTTGCCATGCTTCAATAGCCTCCATGGGATACTAGAAGCTGGCAGAACTCGATCGGCTCAGCTACATAGCAGCGATCGAGTTCTGCCAGCTTCTAGTCTCCCATGGAGGCTATTAAAGCATGGCAAATGCATTGCAGGCTTGCTATGAGCGCCGACCACAAGGTGGCGCTCACAGCAGGTCGGCATCAGTAACCATAGAGGTCTCAAGGACCTCTATGGTTACTATCCTGACGCATCGCTGACCCCTGATCATGTGACGGGGTCGGCGATGCGATCATTTCCAGCTGCGCGGCCGGAAGCGCCGGTTAAATGCCGCTGTCAGCGATTGACAGCGGCATTTAACTGGTTAATAGTGGCGGGTGAATCATGATTTCACCCGCCGCTATTGCGAGCACATATCAGCTGTTCAAAACAGCTGACATGTCCCGGCTTTGAGGTGGGCTCAGCACCGGACCCCACATCAAAACAGGGAACCCGACCTCTGCAGTAATAGTACGGCGGAGGTCGGGAAGGGGTTAAATTGGCCCCATAAGATGCTCCCTATTAAATTGGCCCCATAAGATGCTCCATATTAAATTGGCCCCATAAGATGTTCCCTATTAAATTGACCCCATAAGATGCTCCATATTAAATTGGCCCCATAAGATGCGCCATATTAAATTGACCCCATAAGATGCTCCATATTAAATTGGCCCCATAAGATGCTCCCTATATTACTGGCCCCATAAGATGCTCCCTATATTATTGGCGCCATTAGATGATCCATATAGAATTAGCCCCATATAATGCTCCATATATGGGCCCCTTCTGATGGTCCCCATATATTGCTCCAAATATAAAAAAAAAATGAAATGCTCACCTATCGTTGCTTGTCGCTGCTCTGGACTCCTCAGCGTCTTCCTGCTCTCTGTGCTGTGACTGCTCAGGCAGAGGGGGCACACTGGTGACGTCATCGCGCCCTCTGACCTGAACGTCACAGTCAGAGGATGGAAGACGCTGTAGCGCTGGAATCGGGAGAGGTAAGTATCACAAGTGCCGGGACCCGGAGCAGGCGGGGAGTCCACTCGCGGGGGCCAGCACCATAGCGCCCCAGTGTCCCCGAAGGTGAGTGGGCCCCCTGCCTGCTTAGGGCGCCGGCACTTGCCCGGGTGCTGACGCCGGCCCTGGGCGGGTATTACAGGCAGCGGGGCGGCTCCCTGGGGACTTTTTTTCTGTGACCGTCGGCGAGCCACATGTCAGGAGCAGGCGAGCCACATGTCAGGAGCAGGCGAGCCACATGTGGCTCGCGAGCTATGGGTTGGGGACCCCTGGTACAGTATATAGAATTTGTGTTAGTCCTCACATTGCATACACAGCTTATTCTGAATAGTCACCTGAAATAGCAGAACACTTTAAAACATCACCTACTACACTTCTTAAATATATGTCACAAGTATAAGTTTTAGTATGAAAGCGCTCGGCGGATTAATTCAATATGTTCGACAGATGATTAGAACTCAAAGTAAATGTCTTCCAAAATATTTAAAATTGTATTTAGGAAATGGGGATTTGCATTTTTATGAAATTTAGCAGAAAAAGTTTCATCAGGGATTTATATATTACGTAATGTGCCAGAATATATCACTCGGAAAGGAATTTACAGGTATCACTGTCGCTCCCTGAATTGGTGGCAAAACAAGAAACAGTTGAAGCTAAACATTTTTGTGGCCACTTTGATGACTTGATGCCTACACAGTATGACATAAAACATTGTTACTTTGTTTCAATTGTCTAACGATCTCATGTCTATGGGGGGATCTTCAGGATGTAAACATGGACAAGTTGAATATTTTTTTTAAATCCAACATAGGGTTCCAAAAATATTGTTCTTTTTAATTTAGTGCTACTTATTATGGTCTTTACCAAAGGGGTGGTGCTCACAGATAATAATACAGAGAAGTCTAAAGACACGCCCCAGAGGATCTGTGTGACACGCCCCCTTGTAAAGACCATAGAGATTAGCATTAAGTAAAAGGGCCCATATGTCTTGAACCATATGGAGGAATTTACAAAAAAAAGGATGCTCAGGATAACAGCGAGAATAAAATAAGAACAAACTTTTGACATTGTGACAGGTCCTCTTTACTAAAAGATGAGGGTGGCATGAAGTTGCATTTCCCTTTCCCTAGAATCTGAGCAGCGTCGACTAGGCTTTTATTTATTTAACATAAATTGATTGCCTGCCTAATGCTATGATGACTGGCTTGAGTTGGGAAATTATGGCCGCATAAGAAAAAAAACATGGTTTTACTTGTGCAAGATGATTATTGCAGCCACACATCTCAGGCTTTATTCACATTTGTGCTTCTTTGGAAACCTCTGTTAGACATTCTGTCTCATTTGATGGAAAAAAAATCAGATCCTTTAATCGGATAAAATAGCAGCCATCATTGTAAGTCACAAGGTTACTTTGGGCTCTGTTGGTTTCTATTGTATAACTGATCAGAATGAAAATTTCGATTGTATTTGTCCGCAAGGAAAGGGGCATTTATACTGCAAGATAATCGTGAAAATGCGTTGCTCAAAAAAAACTCTTGATTCATAATTATCTTGCAGTGCAAACAGGCTGCCAATTACCCGATGAACAAGCAAAAAATTCATCAGATTCATTGGGTGAAATGATCTTTTCTGCAGCATAAAAGATCATCGTTCTCGGCAGCACATCATCCTTTTTCAAATAACTTTATTGAAAATTATATCAATAAAATAGGATACATGGGGATAGGGAAGAATTCAGTATTATTGAATTACTAAACAAGCTTGAGGAAATAATACAGTGGGAATAAAGGGAAGGAAAATTTAAAAAAAGGGGGAAAACACTTATTGTTGATAATATTCTGAATATTCATTTCACTTAAGTATCGGCACACGTGAGCACCAGCCCCGGCAGGAAGCAGGCGGCTGACAGTGTGCGCTACTGAAGAGGAATGGATACTCACCGCGATCTCAGATGAACGGTCCCGGTGACTATTCCGGCAGCTGTGCTGGCTCTGCTTGTGAGCAGCGTATGACGTCCCTGCCATGCACTGCTTACAAGCATTAAGCAGCTGCTGGCACCGGAGCAGGATGCTGCGAGGGAGCGCCGTGTAGGTGAGTGTAATGTTTTTGGTTTTTTTTAATCTTTCCTGATGGGGCCATGGATACCAGGAACAGGATGGGGCCAATTATTAAAGAAAAAGGATGGGGCCAATCATGCCAGGACCGGGATGGGGACAATTATACCAGAAAAGGAATGGGACCAATCAAACCAGGACCGAGATGTGTCAATCATACAAGGATAAGGATGGGGCCATGCACACCAGGATAGGGATGGGGCTATGCATACCAGGATAAGGATGGGGCCATGTATACCAGGATAGGGGATATTACAGTACAGAATTGACCATTTTTTGCTTTTTTTGCTTCAATTTATTTTTTTTCCTAATTTCCTCCTCTAAAACCTAGGTGCGTCTTATGGTCCGGTGCGTCTTATAGTCCGAAAAATACAATAACATATTCAAGTTTCACCTGTTTTCCCAAAACAAAGATAAATATATTTCAAAATAATAACAATAATAATAATAATAATAATAAATTGTTATATTGTCCACAAATATTCAATCAAAATATAAAAGTGTTTAACCCAAATGGCAAATGCAGTGATGCACAAAAAAATTGAAAACATGAAACTTGAATTTTTTGGGGTAATTGCACCTCCTGAAAAAAAAAAATCACACAGCACCTATTGATGGAATAATAAAAAATACAGGTCACCGAAAATGGCAACATACGTTTTTTTTACAAAGTTAAGATTTTTTTTTCGACCAATAAAATATTTTTAAATAACTATACAGATCTGGTATTGGCATAATCGTACTGACCTGGTCCACGTAGGCAGGTTATTTTTACCATACGCTGACACCTGTAAAAATCAAACCTCAAAAACAATGACGGAGCTGCCTTTTTTTGTCACATTTTGGATTTTTTTTCCCCCCAAAATAAGGCAAAATAAATGGTGTCTTTCAAATCTACATTAAGATCCATAAAAAAACGTCTTTACATGGCTTTGTTGGTGGAAAAATAAAAATATTATGACTCTTGGAAGGAAATTAAAAAAAAAGAAAATACAAATAAGAAAATTTGCCGCCATGGGAAGGGGTTAATATTATAAATTCAGCCTTGGCCTCGCATAGAAACTTGAGGAGACAAATACAAATGAAGCAGTTGCCCGTGGCAAGCATTAACATTTGAGACTTAATTTTTCCATTCTAGGTTAGAAAAGTAAAGGTGCCCCCTGATAGGTTCCCGTGAACAACTGCTATAATTTATGTCTGCACTAGTTTTTCAACGTCAGCCATTGTTCTTCACTGATGAGCTTGAAATTGAAAGAGATGCTTTTCTATGAGCATACACACACAATTACAACTGTGCTCTCGC
Source organism: Ranitomeya variabilis (assembly GCF_051348905.1). Lineage (NCBI taxonomy): Eukaryota > Metazoa > Chordata > Amphibia > Anura > Dendrobatidae > Ranitomeya > Ranitomeya variabilis. The sequence goes on from NC_135233.1 coordinate 222,338,843, forward strand.
TCTATATGAATAATTAGCAAGAAAATAATGAAAATGCATGTGAATCTGAAAGTGGTTTTCCGCTCACGGAGCCGTCATTCGCATTCTTTAAGTCGTCTTAAAGTGGACTTGTCACTTGCTAAAATTTTTTTTTTATTTAAATACATTGTAAACATCTCTGAGCACCCCTGATTCTGCCACTGTTTTCTGTTTTCTGCGGTGTCGCTCCATTGCAAAGATATTTTTATATTTCTTCTGGAGCACAGTATATGAAATCTCTGCTTGTAGTGCAACTGTGCATTCTTCAAAGGTTTCTCCCTTCCCTCCTAAAACACTGCCAATCACAGCTCTGCATCTGATCTAGCAGTCTATCAATCTCAGATGCTGCCGAGCTGTGATCTGCAGCATGTGGGATGGAGGGGTGAAAGCACACACCTTCCAGAGTTGACGATAAAGAAACACCCAGCTGAACTACAAGCAGAAATTTCACATGCTGCGCTCTGAAACCAACAAATATTAATATCTCGGCAGTGGAGTGACATGGCACAAAATGGGAAAAAAAGCATCAGAATCGAAGAAGCTCAAGGATTTCTACAAGGTATCTAACATCATTTTTTTAAGTACCGTAAGTTACAGGTCCTCTTTAAAACATACAAAGCCATAAGTGATTTATGGCTTTCTATGTTTTAAATAGGGCCTGTCACTTGCTTAAAAAATGAAGTTAAATACCCTGTAGAAATCCCTGAGCTTTCTTGATTCTGATTCTTTTTTCCATTTTGTGCCATGTCACTCCACTGCTGAGATATTAATATTTGTTGGTTTCAGAGCGCAGCATGTGAAATTTCTGCTTGTAGTTCAATCCGAAAGTTCTGAGCAATTAAAAAATTCAATTATTGTCAACGAGGCCTGTGATATTTTACAAATGTCAATAATCAAATAAAAGTATTTATTTCAGGTTATGCGGATTTTTCCCTCTGGAGAACGGTCTATCTTAAGGTTTGCACTAGAGCTACATATTGACATATGCAAATTTTTGCCTCTGGTGGATGGTCTGTCTTAAGGTCTGCAGTAGATCTACATATTGACTGCAAAATTGACCTCTCCCCCCAGTGTTAATGACATCTGAAGCTCTTGACATCTAGTACACAATAATTCCTCCATCGGGGCCGGAGTGACCGGTGGAGGTAAACTCTATAAGACAGCCAAGTGCAATCTCCGTTGTTTAATAGAACAATGAAGAAGGAATGAATTTCTGGGGTGTAATTAGCTCCGTTCTGCAGTGCTGATTCTCATCTCCTCTCCCCTCTAAATGACTCTCCCAGCTAAAAGGCCCCCGTCTTCTTAATTAAATGGAATTCCTGCTCTGCTGCCTTCCGCCAGGGAGTCTCAGTGGAGCCTGGAGAGGGAAAGGTATCTACCACACACAAAAAAAATAGACTGGGGGGCTTTAAACTTGAGCAGCTCAGGGCAAAGTATGTGTTAAATACGAGCTCAAGGGATGACGGCAAAGCAGTTGTAGGAATTATCTTCAACAGACACCATATTCTCATAAGATCTGATTCACAGCCTTTGAGAAATCACATGTCCCTTTCCCAGGAGGGACGCATGGTCTTCACAGCAGAATTATGCTTCATTCAGTGGTGTGCGCTCTTTTAATCAGGTACAAATCTCTCTATTAGCTCCAGGAGAGGGAATTGACCAACTTCAGAGTCTTGTGTCTTCTATTCACCCGCTATGACTTATTTATCGATATGCCAGAGGCTGCGTTATGTCTACATCGCTATATAAACAGTTTTGTTCCTGTATTTGCACTTTACACCAAGTGTATAATGGAACGGGACAGTTTTTCTAGGATCCGATAATTAAAAACAAACTTTCAGTCATCTACAAACTCATCCACAAACTTTTTAAAGGGTGAAAAGCCAAGTCTCTAATCTAGAATTAAGAATAATGCTCTATGCTTTTACATTGTAAAGTTTTTAGGCTCCATCATTTAAATATGGGTAGAAGGAGGAAACTTGAATTACTGCAGTCCTTTACTTCCTCCCTGCTGATATTGGCTACACTATTGGAGAGAATTGGATAGTTAAAAATAACTGAATAATGTTACATAAACAAAAAATTACAAGTCTTCTGTATGTATAAAACAAAGATGCTGGTAAATAAGAGGATTTATTTACTGCAACCTTTACTTTCTCCCTGTTAATGTCAGCTGCAGATATATACGGTAGATTTTACTCTAACAGGTAATTATAGGTTTTCTATAAGTCTATAGGGAAACTGGTGATTACAGCAACAATAGGCGCTGTTTAAAGCTGTATGCATGAGTTTGGAGGGATAATAAATGTAGTATGAGTTAGCAGGCTTGTAGACATAGTGACCAGACAGTGACTAAAGGCTGCAAATCCATGGTACCTGTAACATGGTGAATGATGCTCAACAACTTCTCATTTCAGAATTAGGAAGAAATATTGCATATAAGAATCTAAGAGCGTTGTGACTTTTCAATGTTTCACTGGAGGTTAGATTTCAAGGCGGTGCTCCCACATTATAGTTGTTATTGATGTACCACTACACCATATGGACCAAATTAGTGTCTGCACCCTTCCCCAAGGTTTATGCCAGTTTCCACCAATATTCCTTCCAGCAGTCAAAGCAATGTTCTCCCTATCACAAGCAGATCCCTCGAGTAGTCACAGAAGTTCCCTGCTTTCTAGGAAGTGCGGTATTTTATCTCACCTCAGTGCTGAATTCACAGCTACACTTCTGAGTACTTCTGCATGTATGCTACATAGAGACAGGAGAACAGGGTCTTCTCTGTGTGCAGTGTCTGGAAAAAATCATAGCAACTATCCGCTACCCAGATGCTCAAGGTCAACTAATAATTAGGAGCCTGAAGGATACAAGTCACATAATGGCTAGAAATAGTGATATTCCACAGACAGCTTATTCTGAAAAGTCACCTGAAACAATAAGTATGCTTTGATATTGTTTTCCCTTTGGTGCTAAACTCTGGACTACACACAAGCAGACATAATGACGAGGCAAGAACAACTGTTTAGAACACTATGTCCGGAACTACTGAGATAATTAGTGTTATTTCTATAGATCACCATTATCTTGAACAAAAGCCTATTATAAAGAATGGCCATTAAGTATTATCATTTCAAATAATTTCCAAGAAAAAAAAGCTCTGCTATTTTTACCCCACATCTTCTATTTTTAATTGGACATTATGTGAATAAATATGAATATTGAAAGCGAAGAGCGCAGCTTGTGATACATGCTGTTCAAATGTGCGCATAAAGAATCAGATACGCTTACAGTCACCTTATAAAGCTTTCCACCCACCTGTCCCCATGTGATCAGCTAATAGGATGTAATGAGTATGTGCATGTCAGTGGATTGATCATATTACTGCGTGTGCTCCCGAATTCAGGAAACTGTTCCCTGCACCATCAATCAACACTAGCATTACCGTCGGTGATCAAATAGAATGTCAGAAGTGACATGAATGCTGGAATAATGAAATGTGTCTTACTGTATTCACTTATTTTATGCATATTTTTTCACAACTTTTCAAAAGTTTTTTTTATATATTCCCGTATAGTTTCCACTTTGGACACATCATAGGAACAGAGCAATGACTGGAGAAGGACATCATGGTTGGATGAATAGAATTAACAAGGTGAACAGGAAGACCGGCAACCCGATGGCTTGATACAATCAAGATAACGGAGGAGAAGACCCTGGTGGACCTATCTAGGCTAAGATCGATGTTCCTACAGAGGGTTCATCCATTAAGTTGCCAAGGCTCGAGACAGAGCTGAAGGCCATTAAAATAAATAGTTTCCACTTTAGGAAATTTAATTATCAGTAAGATGATCTTCCCCACAGTTTGGATTCAGGATCAAAAAGTTAATTGATTCTAAACCCATAATATCTAGTCCAAAATACAAAGAGAATGTCACCTTAAAGGATCCTTAGGATAGGTCATAACTATCAGATTGGTGGGGGGTCTGATAACCAGCCACCCCATGTTAGTCAGCTGTTCTCCATGCCAGCCCTGACTTGGATGAAAGTACAGTACAGACCAAAAGTTTGGACACACCTCATTTAAAGATTTGTCTGTATTTTTATGACTATGAAAATTGTGCATTCACACTGAAGGCATCAAAACTATGAATTAACACATGTGGAATTATATACTTAACAAAAAAGTGTGAAACAACTGAAATTATGTCTTATATTCTAGGTTCTTCAAAGTAGCCACCTTTTGCTTTGATGACTGCTTTGCACATTCTTGGCATTCTCTTGATGAGCTTCAAGAGGTAGTCACCGGGAATGGTTTTCCAACAATCTTGAAGGAGTTCCCAGAGATGCTTAGCACTTGTTGGCCCTTTTGCCTTCACTCTGTGGTCCAGCTCACCCCAAACCATCTTGATTGGGTTCAGGTCTGGTGACTGTGGAGGCCAGGTCATCTGGCGTAGCACCCCATCACTCTCCTTCTTGGTCAAATAGCCCTTACACAGCCTGGAGGTGTGTTTGGTGTCATTGTCCTGTTGAAAAATAAATGATGGTCCAACTAATCGCAAACCGGATGGAATAGCATGCCGCTGCAAGATGCTGTGGTAGCCATGCTGGTTCAGTATGCCTTCAATTTTGAATAAATCCCCAACAGTGCCACCAGCAAAGCACCCCCACATCATCACACCTCCTCCATGCTTCACGGTGGGAACCAGGCATGTAGAGTCCATCCGTTCACCTTTTCTGCGTCGCACACTGGTCTAATGTCCATTCCTTGTGTTCTTTAGCCCAAACAAGTCTCTTCTGCTTGTTGCCTGTCCTTAGCAGTGGTTTCCTAGCAGCTATTTCACCATTAAGGCCTGCTGCACAAAGTCTCCTCTTAACAGTTGTTGTAGTGATGTGTCTGCTGCTAGAACCCTGGTCTCTAATCTGAGCTGCTGTTAAGCTGCGATTTCTGAGGCTGGTGACTCGGATAAACTCAGAAGCAGAGGTGACTCTTGGTCTTCCTTTCCTGGGGCGGTCCTCATGTGAGACAGTTTCTTTGTAGCGCTTGATGGTTTTTGCCACTGCACTTGGGGACACTATCAAAAAGTTTGCCCAATATTTCGGACTGACTGACCTTCATTTCTTAAAGTAATGATGGCCACTCGTTTTTCTTTACTTAGCTGCTTTTTTCTTGCCATAATACAAATTCTAACAGTCTATTCAGTAGGACTATCAGCTGTGTATCCACCAGACTTCTGAACAACACAACTAGTGGTCCCAACCCCATTTATAAGGCAAGAAATCCCACTTATTAAACCTGACTACCTCTTGAAGCTCATCAAGAGAATGCCAAGAGTGTGCAAAGCAGTCATCAAAGCAAAAGGTGACTACTTTGAAGAACCTAGAATATAAGACATAATTTCAGTTGTTTCACACTTTTTTGTTAAGTATATAATTCCACATGTGTTAATTCATAGTTTTGATGCCTTCAGTGTGACTGTACAATTTTCATAGTCATGAAAATACAGAAAAATCTTTAAATGAGAAGGTGTGTCCAAACATTTGGTCTGTACTGTAGTTGCAGAGCCAAGCCCCATCAGCTGTCCACTGGATACACCTGGGTCCTTCAGAGCTTCTCCTAGTCATGTGCTTTAATCGCTGGTGCTAGAGACTGCAGGTCAGTGGGGGACAGAGTGTTAGTACTCTGACGATTAGTATTGATAACCTATCCTCATTTCTCTGTACTGGAGAAAAGCATCATTACTTCAGATGTTATCTTCAAGTTGCTTAAAATGAAGAGTTGGGTAATAATCATTATGGTTGTCATTATAGCGCTCTTTCATATGGCTTCCAGTACCACTTCTATGCGGACGACTCTCAGATCTACCTCTCTGGCCCAGATGTCACCTTCATGCTGTCCAGAATCCCGGAATGTCTATCAGCCATATCCCCTTTCTTCACCTCTCGCTTCCTAAAAACTCAATGTAGACAAAACCAAACTCATCATCTTTCCTCCACCTCGCGTATCTCCACTAACCGATCTATCTATTATGGCATCACGCTCTCTTCCGCACCTGTAATCCACTGCCTCAGAGTAACTCTCGACTGTGCCCTGTCCTTCAAACCGCACGTCCAAACTCTTGCCACCTCCTGTCTCCTCCAACTCAAAAATATTGCCAGAATCCATCCCTCCCTCAGCCCACAATCTACCAAAACTCTTGTGCATGCCCTCATCATCTTCCGCCTCGATTACTGCAACACCCTCCTCTCTGCTAACACTCTCGCACCACTCCAGTCTGTCCTCAACTCTGCTGCCCGCCTAATCCACCTCTCTCCTCGCTACTCCCGTTTTCCCCCTCTGCAAATCCCTCCACTCTCTCCCAATTCCCCAATGAATCCAGTTCAAACTACTAACACTGATCTACAAAGCCATCCACAACCTGTCCCCTCCCTATATCCCTGAACTAATCTCCCGATACCTTCCCTCATGTAATCTTCGATCCTCCCAAGACCTCCTACTCTCCTCCACACTTATTCGTTCTTCACACAACCGCCTCCAAGATTTCTCCGGAATATCCCCCATCCTCTGGAATTCCACGCCTCAACACGTCCGATTATCCACCACCCTCGGATCCTTCAGACGGAACCTGAAAACCCATCTCTTCAGGAAAGCTTACAGCCTGCAATAACCATTCTGCCGCCTCCCCACCACCCGAGCTGCCGCCTCACCACCACCAGAGCTGCTGCACCCACGACCTTCTGTCTCTTCCCCATTATCCCGAAGAATGTAAGTCTGCAAGGACAGGGTCCTCTCCCCTCTGTACCGGTCTGTCATTGTAAATTTGTTAACTGTAAACGATATCTATAACTCTGTATGTAAACCCTTTCTCATGTACAGCACCATGGAACTAATGGTGCTATATAAATAATAATAATAGTGTCAATACCTTCCTATATTCTAGATGAGAAGTCAAGTTATGTAGTATTAAATTTGCCAGCAGATTTTTTCTATGTAATCAGAGAGCAACATAGTATAGGGACTGAGACCCTGATTCTAGCAATGTGTAACTTAATGGGCTGCGTTTTGCTGTTTTATCAGCAGGAGATTATCAGCGCATGACTAGGTGTCTTGTGCCTCCTAGTCAACTACTCTGAGTAAGCCCACACCATTAATTGACAGCTTTCTGTCGATATATAGTGTACACAGGAAGCTGCCAATCAGTGGCGTAGGTGGGGATATACACAGCTCAGCATTAGAGCTCTGCTAGATCTGCAGCAGAAAAAACTGTGATTGTATCAAAATGACAGCAAGCAGACCAGAAAGTGACACATCACTGGAATCAGGGTCACAGCCCCTATATTATGCTGTTCTTAAATTACATAGCATAGACCTGGTGACAGATTCCCTTTAAGCCGCCAGACATATGCATGCTCTTCTCATGCACGTAGCCATATGAAAACCCTATACAAGATAGCAGACTGTCTAGATGCACAAACTGGTCCAGTCCTTTTGGATAGTGCATGTAATTCCTACTTTAAAACTACTTTGGCAGTAGTTTGGTACCTGCACAGAGGCTTTTACTTCTGCATACAGCCTCCATTTTTCAGCCTCCATTGGCTTCTCTGGGGGAAAATGTAATCTAGCATAAAGTGTGCACAGGGTTGTAAAACACATCCACATACAAGCCATATACACTTTACTACTACAAAGGCATAAAACAGAAATGTTCATGAACCTCAGCAGAGATAACTACTTTCAACCAGGGCTGTGGAGTCAAGAGTTGTGTAGTCGGAGTCAGTTATAAGCCTGATACATCAAGACTTGTGTTTTCCCACTGCGGTCCTGATGAGGGGGTAGAGTTTAGTGCGAGATGCCTGATTCATTATGAGGCACACACCTCTTAATGAATCAGGCGAGGCCAGAAGTGGTGTGCGCCTTATCACAAATCTTACTCCAGTCAGGGAGTGGAGTAAGATTTGTGGGGTAAGGAATACCACCGCTTGTCATGAAATTGACAAGCAGGGGTCAACGCACCCCTATCCCACTCCAGCTACACCCACTTAATTGTCCTTGGGCGAAAAGGGCTGGAAAACATCAATAGCCGCAACATTTTTAAGACAGAATTTATGCCAGAGGCCATAGTCTGTAGAAATGTCTCTGGTTTTAAACTAAAAATATAAAATATTCTAGATTAATATTGTGCAATTAATTTAATTCATAACATTTGCTTTTATAGAAATGTATTTAAGTATAAGAAATAATCCTATAAGTGTAGACCCTGTTCTCAGTGAGCTACTGTGTTATGAGAGTGTTTATATGTCACTTTTTCTGTTTGGGGATTTTTCTGACATTATTTGAATGAAAACAGAATAAATTGTGAAATTCTCCTGATTCTACCAATTTTTTTTGCCTATTACACAGATCTGAAGACTCCCATTTCAATACTTCCATTGTGGCCCATCAAATTGATGCGCCTCAGAGGGAATTCGTGCTAAATCTAATCACATGCTGTGCTTCTGCAATTTTACATTACATAAATTACTTTTCATAGGAAGAGTGAAGTGGAAATGAGAACTTATTGGAATCCTTTCATTTTAGCGGGAGCTCTGGTAAAAAGCATCGGGAGCTTGTTAAGGACAGGCATCTGGTTTGTTAGGTGTTACGAGATGAGCACAATTCACAGATGTGGCTTCCCTTTAAATAAGTGACAATAACATATAAAAAATCATATACGGCAAAATATTTTCTAGGTGGTGTGTGGAAATTGTACTCTTTCATCAAGTCTATGAGGACACAGACAGTTTTAGCTCTTATTAATGTATACAGGTTCAGTGTCGGACATTGACTCTGGGGGCCCACTGTTCAGTTTACATGTAAATATTATAGTACCCCATTTATACATTTTCCTATGCGTCGATATAACAGTAAACTGGATATTTTTTTTAATGAATGAAGAAATGCTTCCCTCGTCTGTACATAGAGAAATAAATTCCCAGTGAGGCATTGCATGGCCTATAAGTCTCCTTACACTGTCTTTTCTCCTTTCAAAGGCATGTCACTCTTCGCAAGGAGAGATATTACCCCTTAGACCCCAGTCAGAGGCCTCTCATACAGCCAAATCAGATCTCTTGCTTTGCACTGAGGAGGGGGCAACACCCTGAAACACGTGTCTGCAAATTGAGATTCTTGTTTGGTTTTTATCCTAAGTCATGACAAGGTGAGTTAAAGGGTTGAAATTGACTGTTAGGAATGCTACTTTCAATAGGTAGCATTAGAGGTCAAGTCCTTTTCCTCGCTGAAGAGGCAATTTACAAAGTGAAATAAATGAATTGTGCCACTACTGCTCAAGTAGATTGGGTAGGGGGGATTCTCCTGTTCCCATGTTGGCCAGTCTGAGCCTGTACAGGTTATTTCACACAATCTGGATATGAAATCCAAATTTATTATGCATCAAGGTACAGTAAATAGAGGTTCTCCGATTTTGAAAATCCATTTTCATGTACCCTCATTAGGGAATTCCGAATTTCCATTTTCAGGATACTCAGCGTCGAGAGCGGTTTCAAACATTGTCTCTCACGCTGGAGGACCTGTTCTGTCCTGCATTATACTGACAACCCATTGAGTTGAAACAATACAATGTAATGCTTCATTTCCCCTGTGATGGCTCTGTAGGAAAATTTAACACTGCCAGGTTTTGCCTGGCTGCTTATTGTAAAGGGACCCTTCTAAGGACAGATAGTCCAAAGCAGAGAATCCCATTAAGATGCCAGATAGTCAAGTATAAAATGTAATTAAAGGAATTGTTGCAAGAATAAACCATTTCCAAAGACGATTGCCATGGGCATGTTCCCATTAAAGGAAACCTATCATCAGATTCATGCTGCCGAAACCACGGGCAGCATGAATCAGACACTGGAGGCGTTATTGTAGCCAGGTATTTTTTACTCTGCATCGCTGAGAGATTTCAGAAAAACACATACTTTAAAAAGCCAGCCATGGACAATAGCCCCATGTACGATAGCCTTAATCAGGGGGCGTACTGGAGTCAGATGTTCCTGTCTCATTAGGGGTTGCCCACTACTCGGACAACCCGTCTCAATCACTATGTTTCCGCTATATAAAGTAATAACAGCTGTACTCACGTCCGGTGCCAGCGTTGTTCGTGGGATGTCAGAGCCTGGTCTTCTCTGGTTCCAGAGACATTTTGAAAATATCACACCTGCACTGGAAGGACAGGCGCCGACATCGCAGAACGGTGCCACCAACGGATGTGAGTATATGCTATCACTTTACATGGAGGAAACATAGTGATTGAGAAGGGATTGTCCAAATAGTGGACAACCCCTTTAAGAGGTGACCGCCTCCTAATAAATCTGGAGCCTTAATAAAGTGACATGCACCTCTGACCGCTTGCCATAAATCGGAGTGAGATTTCTAGCATAAGGAACACAGCGGCTCGTCATAAATTTGAAGATCTGGTATCAGGCCCTTGTGGCGCCTCAGCTTCTCTTACTTTGGCAGAGCTGAGCTAAACTGGTGTGAACATGCCAAAAGTCGCACCTGTTGTGAATTCGGTTTGTGGGCTCCCCCGGTGGTCTGTTATGGTAGTGTCTCTTATGTGCCTTCCTCCATCTCTGATTACCTGTCGCCACCCTCTTGGGGAGTTTCCTATTTAAGGCTGCTTGGCTGTTAGTCACATGCCGGCCAACAATGTGCTAGTAGCATTCTGTTGCATTCACCTGCCTCAAGTCCCAGTTCAGCTAAGTTGAATTTTGTTTCTTGTTTTGCTATTTTTGTCCAGCTATCTGCAATGTGACTCTTCAGTGCTGGAAGCTCTTGTGGACAGAAAATTACTACTCCAGTGGCATGAGTTGTCACTGGAGTTTAAAGTAATTTCTGGATGGTGTTTTTGAATAGTGATTTTTAGGTCGACCGTGAAGTAACTCTTTCCTGTCCTTCTGCTATCTAGTAAGCGGACCTCACTGTGCTAAATCTGCTGTTCATCCTACGTATGTCATTTCCTCTGAACTCACCGTCAATATCTGTGGGGGCCTACTATCATCTTTTGGGGTTCCTCACTGGAGGTAAGGTAGGCCTGTATATTCCTCTTATAGGGGTAGTTAGATCTCCGGCTGGCGCGTGGTGTCTAGGGCATCGTAGGTACATCCCCCGGCTACTGTAAGTGTTGGGTCAGGTTCAGGTCACGGTCGACCTTAGTTTCCATCACCCGAGAGCTAGTCCGTTTTGTATTTTTTTTCCCATGGTCATTGGGGTAACCATAACAGTTTGGCCGGCCGGTAAAAAATCTATGTGTTAAAATATGCACTAAAGTAGGAAGGAGAAGAAAAGGTTTTTTTTTTTTTTTTCTGTGTTTGAAAGTGCACCTTAGTTTGATCATTTGTATTCCTTGCTTAAACTGCAGTCTTCAGCCTTTTTTTTTTTTTCTCCTCTCCTCTTAACCTCTGAATGCTTGGGTTACACCCATTTGAAACATGGATCCACAGAGTTTAGTTGCGGGTTTGAATAACCTTGCGACAAAAGTACAGAACCTACAAGATTTTGTTATACGTGCTCCAATGTCTGAACCTAAGATTCCTCTGCCTGAATACTTTACCGGAGACAGATCCCGGTTTTTGAGTTTCAGAGAAAATTGCAAATTGTTTTTGTCTCTGAGATCTCACTCTGCTGGTGATCAGACTCAACAAGTTAAAATTGTTATCTCTCTACTGCGCGGCGACCCACAAAGTTGGGCATTTGCATTATCGCCAGGGGATCCTGCGTTGTTAAATGTAGATGCGTTTTTTCAGGCTTTGGGGTTGCTTTATGAAGAACCTAATTTGGAGATTTTGGCTGAGAAAGCCTTGATAGCTCTTTCCCAAGGGCAAGATGAAGCTGAGATATACTGCCAGAAATTCCGTAAATGGTCGGTGCTTACTAAATGGAATGAGTGCGCTTTAGCAGCTAATTTCAGAGAAGGTCTCTCTGATGCCGTGAAGGATGTCATGGTGGGGTTCCCTGTGCCTACAGGTCTGAATGATGCCATGAAATTGGCTATCCAGATTGATCGGCGTTTGCGGGAGCGCAAATCTGTGCACCATATGGCGGGGTCTTCTGAGGAAGAATCTGTGCACCATATGGTGGTATCTTCTGAGCAAAAACCTGTGCACCATATGGCGGTGTCTTCTGAGCAAAGACCTGTGCACCATTTGGCGGTGACCTCTGAAAAGGCATTGGAGCATATGCAATGCGATCGTGTTTTGTCTAGAGGCGAACGTCAAAATTACAGGCGCAAAAATGGATTGTGCTTCTACTGTGGAGATCCAGCTCATGTTATATCAGCATGCTCTAAACGTATAAATAAGGTTGATAAAAAGGTTGATAAATCTTTTTCTACAGGTACCTTGCAGTCAAAATTTCTTTTGTCCGTGACATTGATTTGTACCTTATCATCTGTGACTGTGAATGCTTATGTGGATTCTGGCGCCGCTCTGAGTCTCATGGATTGGTCCTTTGCCAAGCGTTGTGGGTTTGATTTGGAGCCGTTGGAAGTTTCTATTCCCCTGAAGGGTATTGATTCTACACCTTTGGCTAGCAATAAACCACAATATTGGACACAAGTGACTATGCGTCTTACCCCAGACCATCAGGAGATTATTCGTTTCCTTGTATTATATAACCTACATGATGTCTTAGTGCTTGGATTACCATGGTTACAGATTCATAATCCCGTCTTGGACTGGAAATCTATGTCTGTGTTGAGCTGGGGATGTCGGGGTATTCATGGGGATGCACCTTTGGTTCCTATTTCTTCATCTACTCCCTCTGAGATCCCAGCATTTCTGTCAGATTTTTATGATGTCTTTCAAGAGCCTAAAGTTGATTCTCTCCCTCCCCACAGAGAGTGTGACTGCGCTATTGAATTGATCCCCGGTAGTAAGTTTCCTAAGGGTCGCTTGTTTAATTTGTCTGTACCTGAACATACTGCTATGCGGGAGTATATCAGAGAATCCTTGGAAAAGGGTCATATTCGCCCCTCGTTGTCTCCACTAGGGGCAGGATTTTTCTTTGTAGGTAAAAAGGATGGTTCATTGAGACCTTGTATCGACTATCGACTTTTGAATAAGATTACAGTTAAATACCAGTACCCGTTACCTTTACTGACTGATCTGTTTGCTCGTATAAAGGGGGCTAAGTGGTTCACTAAGATCGATCTACGTGGTGCGTATAATTTGGTGCGGATTAAGCAGGGGGATGAGTGGAAGACCGCATTTAATACGCCTGAAGGCCATTTTGAGTATTTGGTAATGCCTTTCGGTCTCGCAAATGCTCCTTCCGTTTTTCAGTCCTTTATGCACGATATTTTCCGTGAATATCTGGATAAGTTTATGATTGTGTATTTGGATGATATTCTTGTTTTTTCGGAGGACTGGGAATCTCACGTTCAACAGGTCAGGAGAGTTTTTCAGGTTTTGCGAGCTAATTCTCTTTTTGTAAAGGGCTCAAAGTGTAGTTTTGGAGTTCAGAGAATTTCCTTTTTGGGATATATTTTTTCCCCTTCATCTATGGAGATGGACCCTGTCAAGGTCCAGGCTATTTGTGATTGGATGCAACCTACTTCTTTGAAGAGTCTGCAAAAGTTCTTGGGTTTTGCTAATTTCTATCGCCGATTTATAGCGGGTTTTTCTGCCATTGCTAAACCTTTGACTGATTTGACCAAAAAGGGTGCTGATGTTGCTAATTGGTCCTCTGCGGCTGTGGAGGCCTTTCAAGAGCTTAAGCGCCGCTTTTCTTCCGCTCCTGTGTTGCGCCAACCTGATGTGTTACTTCCGTTCCAGGTTGAGGTGGATGCTTCGGAGATCGGAGCAGGTGCAGTTTTGTCGCAGAAAGATCCTGACTGCTCAGTAATGAGACCATGTGCATTTTTCTCCCGAAAGTTTTCGCCCGCTGAGCGAAATTATGATGTGGGAAATCGGGAACTTCTGGCCATGAAGTGGGCGTTTGAGGAGTGGCGTCATTGGCTTGAGGGTGCTAGACACCAGGTGGTGGTCCTCACTGACCACAAGAATCTAATTTATCTTGAGTCGGCCAGGCGTCTGAATCCTAGACAGGCGCGCTGGTCGTTGTTTTTCTCCCGATTTAACTTTGTGGTGTCATATCTGCCTGGGTCCAAGAATGTGAAGGCGGATGCCCTCTCTAGGAGTTTTGAGCCTGACTCGCCTGGTGATTCCGAACCTACCGGCATCCTGAAGGATGGGGTGATATTGTCAGCTGTCTCCCCAGACCTGCGGCGTTCTTTGCAGGAGTTTCAGGTGGATAGGCCTGATCGCTGTCCGCCTGGTAGACTGTTTGTCCCTGATGATTGGACCAGTAGAGTTATCTCGGAGGTTCATTCTTCCGCGTTGACAGGTCATCCTGGAATTTTTGGCACCAGGGATTTGGTGTCTAGGTCCTTCTGGTGGCCTTCTTTGTCTCGAGATGTGCGCATGTTTGTGCAGTCTTGTGATGTTTGTGCTCGGGCCAAGCCCTGCTGTTCTAGGGCCAGTGGGTTGTTGTTGCCCTTGCCTATTCCTAAGAGGCCTTGGACGCACATCTCTATGGACTTTATTTCTGACCTTCCGGTTTCTCGTAGGATGTCTGTCATCTGGGTGATTTGTGACCGTTTTTCCAAGATGGTTCATTTGGTACCTTTACCCAAATTGCCCTCCTCCTCTGAGTTGGTTCCTCTATTTTTTCAGAATGTGGTGCGTTTGCATGGTATTCCTGAGAATATAGTGTCTGACAGGGGTACTCAGTTTGTGTCTAGATTTTGGCGGACGTTCTGTGCCAGGATGGGTATCGATTTGTCTTTTTCGTCTGCATTCCATCCTCAGACTAATGGCCAGACTGAGCGTACTAATCAGACCTTGGAGACTTACTTGAGGTGTTTTGTGTCCGCTGATCAGGATGATTGGCTTGACTTTTTGCCATTGGCAGAGTTTGCCCTTAACAATCGGGCTAGTTCTGCCACTTTGGTTTCTCCATTTTTTTGTAATTCAGGGTTTCACCCTCGGTTTTCGTCCGGTCAATTGGAGTCTTCGGATTGTCCTGGAGTGGATGCTGTGGTTGATAGGATGCATCAGATTTGGGGACAGGTTGTGGACAATCTGAAGTTGTCCCAGGAGAAGACTCAACAGTTCACTAATCGTCATCGGCGTATTGGTCCTCGTCTTTGTGTTGGGGACCTGGTGTGGCTGTCTTCTCGATTTGTTCCTATGAAGGTCTCGTCTCCTAAGTTTAAGCCTCGGTTTATCGGCCCTTATAGGATTCTGGAGGTTCTTAATCCTGTGTCCTTTCGTTTGGACCTCCCAGCATCTTTTAATATCCATAATGTTTTCCATCGGTCATTATTGCGGAGGTATGAGGTACCGGTTGTTCCTTCTGCTGATCCACCTGCTCCTGTGTTGGTTGAGGGTGAATTGGAGTATGTGGTGGAAAAGATCTTGGACTCCCGTGTTTCCAGACGGAAACTTCAGTATCTGGTTAAGTGGAAAGGTTATGGCCAGGAGGATAATTCTTGGGTGACAGCATCCGATGTTCATGCTCCCGATTTGGTTCGTGCATTTCATAGTGCTCATCCAGGTCGCCCTGGTGGTTCTGGTGAGGGTTCGGTGCCCCCTCCTTAAGGGGGGGGTACTGTTGTGAATTCGGTTTGTGGGCTCCCCCGGTGGTCTGTTATGGTAGTGTCTCTTATGTGCCTTCCTCCATCTCTGATTACCTGTCGCCACCCTCTTGGGGAGTTTCCTATTTAAGGCTGCTTGGCTGTTAGTCACATGCCGGCCAACAATGTGCTAGTAGCATTCTGTTGCATTCACCTGCCTCAAGTCCCAGTTCAGCTAAGTTGAATTTTGTTTCTTGTTTTGCTATTTTTGTCCAGCTATCTGCAATGTGACTCTTCAGTGCTGGAAGCTCTTGTGGACAGAAAATTACTACTCCAGTGGCATGAGTTGTCACTGGAGTTTAAAGTAATTTCTGGATGGTGTTTTTGAATAGTGATTTTTAGGTCGACCGTGAAGTAACTCTTTCCTGTCCTTCTGCTATCTAGTAAGCGGACCTCACTGTGCTAAATCTGCTGTTCATCCTACGTATGTCATTTCCTCTGAACTCACCGTCAATATCTGTGGGGGCCTACTATCATCTTTTGGGGTTCCTCACTGGAGGTAAGGTAGGCCTGTATATTCCTCTTATAGGGGTAGTTAGATCTCCGGCTGGCGCGTGGTGTCTAGGGCATCGTAGGTACATCCCCCGGCTACTGTAAGTGTTGGGTCAGGTTCAGGTCACGGTCGACCTTAGTTTCCATCACCCGAGAGCTAGTCCGTTTTGTATTTTTTTTCCCATGGTCATTGGGGTAACCATAACACGCACCATTTTTCCACCACTTAGTATCAACAATTCTGGCCTAACCATTTTAATGAATCAGGACCTATGAATTTTGGATGAATAGTCTTAAGTAGATGCCTGCCCCTATCCATTTCACTGACAGGTCTCTCCCTATCTACACACACAGATATAGACCTGTTAGTCAACTAGAGGTGGGCAGGCAGAAGCAGACTAGTAATCCATAACTCATAGTACCTGGACGACATTTCAAAGCCTGTTTTCTCTGTAGCCCAGCATACCTGGCTGCAATCACAAAGTTAGTGTCTAATACATGCTGCCCGTGGTCCAAACAGCATGAATCTAATGACAACTTTCCTTTAAACAACTTTGATCAACCGTTCAACTCCCTCTATCATATGGATAGGTGTTAAATGAAATATGTCAGCAGGTTTTTGCTATCTATTATCAGGATAATATAGAGCAAGAGCCACCGATTCTGGAGTTGTGTCATTTACTAGGCTGTGTGTTGTAGTTTCAATGCAATCAGTGTTTTATCAGTAGGAGATTATCACTGCATGACTAGGTCTCACGTGTAGGCTAGTCAGGCTAATCAGTGTAGCCCCGCCCCACCACTCATTGGCAGCTTGCTGATAATGCATACAGGAAGCTGCCAATCAGGGGTGTGGGCGGGGTTATACACAGATGAACATTCTGACCATTGCTTCATCTATAGCAGAGAAAACAGGGATTTTATCAAAACTGCAGCAAGCAGCCCAGTAATTGATCCATCTCTTGAATCAGCCTCTCTGTCCCTATATCATGCTGCTCTCAGCTTACATAGCAAAAACGGGCTGACAGATTCCCTTTAAATGCTATTGGTGGAATAACCCCATAGAAGCAGGTCCTGAGAAATGAAACCCCCTCTAGTAGGCGCATGGAGAAGAATAGTCCTTTTGACCCAACAGAGGCGGACACAGACAAAAGTGCCAAAAAAAAGTAGATGTGCCCTTTAGTACAACAGCTTAATATAATGCCCCCTTCATGTATCTGTGACAGAATCTGCTTGGCGCTTTGGAGCTAAAATTGGGGTTTTATATCACTTGTGCCCCTATGCGGGTGCACAGCTTGCACCAAAGGTGTGTCTACCCCTATAGCATAATCTCAGTAAACTGATCTATAAAAAATGTAAAACATGTGATTTTATTGCATGTGGTGGACGATTAATATTAGCCTTACTATTGGTAATAGATATTATAAATATTATATATTTGTGTCGGCTTCCGAGTTTCTGTGTGCTATGATGAGGACCTGCCTTTAGGTACTGACCCCAAGTATTGAACTCAGTAAAGACTTATTGTGTCTCGACAGCAGCTGGCGTTGCAGGCTTTAGGCGTGTTAAGGGTTATGTTTGGAGTATTAGACTCCCAAGATTGATGCATAGCCGTCTGGCAGTGCAGGGTTAAGCTCTGTGCATATTAGTGTTGTCTTCTCAGTCTCCAGGCAACGGTGACATTACTGGGGGACGTCAGATCCGGGAGAGACCAAGAGATGTACTGAGAGACACCTGTGACAGTCAGAGACAAGGGGAACACTGACACAACTACCTGGGAGAGCCTAGGAAATACTGCAGAGAGAGTGGATGACGGAGGCTAGTCTATCCGAGAACATTACAGATCCCCAAAATTCATCCAAGTGCTTTTATCGAATCATCGAAAGGGGTAAGAAACAATTAGACCAATTAAGAGAGTAAAGAAGAGTACACTAACAATATTGTAACACTGTCTAATTTTGGAAGAGGACCATCTCATTTTAACAAGAAATTGAAAGTAAGAGAAATTTTTCGACATGAATTAAATATTTCATCAGACACCATTAGAAATAAGAATAATAGGAAATTAAGTCGTGGAATCCTCGGAAAAAGAGATAACATCAAAGACTTCAACCGTCTACAAAGAGACTGCCGAGTACCTGTGTCCATAGAAAAGAAAAGAATGACCTGTATAATATGACAGATGGAGAGAGACATCTACCGTGTGTGAAATTCATCACCTGGATCGGAGAGGTATGGAATGACACCTGTTAGACTGTGAAAGAATGACGAGAAGACGAAAAGGAGTCTGAGCCACCGAAAGATGTGGCTTTTTTTCTGAAAGAGAGACCAGGTGAGTGCAATAGAGCTTGAAAGGGGGATGAATGGGATTCCGAATTTGAAGCAGTACTCTTAAGGAAATGGAGAGGGGGTGTTAAAAAATAGACTTTCTGGAATTAGAACCACTACAGATAATAGAGCCAGAAATACTAGAAGAGGGATTTGATGGTTGTGGGAAGAGGAAAGGTGCCCGGTATTCATTGTGGTTTACAGAGAACAGGAAAGAGAAGAGGGCAACAGACCCAGAGAATCACCTTGAGAAATAGAGAAGGCGAAGAGGGGGAGGGAGGACAGCGAATGAAGCAGAAGCAGAGACTTACAATACTGTGAACGACTGAGTGTTACAGGGGAGCTCGACTGCGAGAGGGAATCATGGAAACACTAGACCATGAGATGCCGAAGACCTTGATGCTGCAATTTTGAATTGTATATTGGCAAAACGAGACTGAATCTTAGAAATCATTGGTGGTTACATAGGAGAAATTGACTGAGCTCAAAAGAATTTTATTTTTTCTTCATCAGGTCCTGCTAAGAACACCGTACAGAAGGTCTGGCATGCAGAAGTGCCTCATGGGATCATTAAAGTTGCTCACATGTAGGATACTCTAACACTACCTTCAGCCACTGGGCAATGAATTCTGAGCCAGGTACTCTTCACCCCTCGCCAAGGGGCTCCATACACCAGTCTCTAACAGGGTCCATCCATTCATCATCATCTGGCTCTATTTGCTCGGCGGATATCGGACGTGTCCTCTCCTCAAATGTACGTAGGCTGCATGGAGCTCTGAACAGACTCTTAAGTGACCCTGAGCGGGAACAGCTTTTGCACTGTTTGAGACTTTACCACTCTCGGAGAAATGTGTTTGACCTGGTGAGGACACTGCGCCTTATATTGCGCCCCCAGGACCAGAGGCAACTTTTCCCTATGCTGCGTCTTGTTATCCCACGGTCTGACCAATTACTATTTGACCAGTATACTTCAGAGGGGTTGTATATAAAGGATTTGACCCCTGGATCCTCTGGATTTAGTGGGATTTTATGTGATGGGGTTTCAGCATTTAGTACCCCAATTTCAGGAACAACTGCTGCTTTCACTTCACCATTGCCAGGCACAAACCTTGCCTTTAGTACCACAACAACAGGAAATGCTCCTTCTTATAGCAATTCAAGACAAGGGATAAATCCTGGATTTAGCCCTATAATATCACAGACAGTTCCCGGATTTAGCCCTTCGGTACCAGGGACAGCTCCTGCCTTTAGCAATCAATCATTTAGTCCTAGCTTGGTATCTGGAGCTTCATATCCTGGAGCATCATCAGGGTTCAGCCACCAAAGCTCCACATCTGCTGACACCAAACCCGATGTTAGACAGGTTATACTTAAAAGAAGCAAAAACCAAGAGGGTCTTGGATTCAGTATTCGTGGTGGCGTAGAACATGGTATTGGTATTTATGTGTCGCTGGTTGAACCTGGTTCTTTGGCAGAAACAGAAGGACTGAAAATTGGAGACCAGATTATAAAAGCGAATGGGCGATCACTTGACAGAGTCACCCACAGTGAGGCGGTTAAGGTAAGTTACTTTTAACTATTTCTCTCACTTGTAGACCACGTTCCTACAAGTATGTCTATCAAGGTGTCAACCCAAAAAAAGTTCAATGACTGAGTGGTGCCAGACTGTGACAGATTAATGTACAGGTATCTTCCATGACGTCTATGTCAGAGGCATTACTCATCTATTTAATCCCCTTATGCTCCTGCCTTCCGCTCCAGTGGTCTCCACTGGCCCTATAACAATAACATCATGTCCATCATTGCAGCCAATAACTAGCCTGAGCTACTGTTTGTTGTACAAACCGTCAATTGGCTGCAATAGTGATGTATATGGTGGACATGACGTCAGCGTTACAAGACCATCAGAGACCACCGAAGCGTTAGCGCTGGAACTTCAGAGGTTTAAGAAGGTGACTAAAACGTATTTTATTATGTAATACAGTTTCCTGCCTTTAAATATTAGAAAAAATAAATAATATAAATAATACAAATTCTGTAAGGCAATAAAGTAGTCTATTTCTATTATAAATTGTCTATTTGATAAACTCTCTATGTGTTCAGAAATACCTTATAGCCATCCCTGAAATGTATTCCCTTAATATCTGCATTTTAATGTGACAGCTGAGATGCTATTTGTTCAACAACATGACAAAACATTTGTAGATATATATGTAAATTATACCTTTACAAGCCTGAGCATGTGTTGGTGTGCTTCACTTCAGAGTATGGTTGCTGTTTTTGTATGTTTTGTGCTTTGTTGGATTAGGTTTATCATAGCTTTCAAAAAAGAATGAAATTTTGACAACTAAATACTGTGCTTTCTGTGAAATAGAATACATTATGATGTCCTAATTCAGAAAAGCAAGTGCCCCGATTTAAAAAAAAAAAAAAGCCCCTTGAAATGAAGGTTGAGGGGTCAAAAAGGAGCACTTATAAAGCATATGATGCATCTGATACTCAGTCAGTCTATCAGTAAGTAAAAAATTAACACATCTTATTTGCCTCTTTTTGCCTGCTGGTTGAAAAATGCACTAGATTTTAGAAATCATATATAGAAATAAAACAAAAAATAAAAGGTTCATGACAATGTAACATGCAGGCACGGGCAAATATCTATGCCCAGAAAGAATACAGTATAAGTTGGAGCAGAGGGAAGTCCTCAGTGTCCAGAATGCTGGGGATAAATAGTCCACAATACAGACTATGCCATTACCGGGGCATGAGGTAGTATAACTAGATCCAAAAGAAAGTAGCTAACACCTAACATTTGCCAAGAACACCATTTCCATGATACAACCTAAGGAAGAGAGCAGACAAAAGGTGTGGGAGAAAGAAAAGGGAGCCATCACGGACCTGACAATCACCCAAGAGATCACGTGGTGGTCCATTTTATTAGAATGACACCAATTGTGATGAGGTAGACTGATATAACCTGGCACTCCTAAGATCAAGTGCAAAAGGAACATACTGTTTTTGTAATTACCCATGGAGTGTGCCCCATATAGATCAGGTTGGAAAAAAACAGTGAAATTAAGTGTTGATTCAGTGGGTAAGACCCTCCAACGTTGGCTTTGTATCAGTGTTCATTGGTGGGTGGGGATCTGCAGATTACCATTGTACGTGTGTTGCGGCCTGTAGGTAGTGGAGGGTGACAAACTGGATCATATTGAATATTAAAACTAATGGTTCCTCTGGAATTGCCACGCCAGTGATTTTGTTAAGGCCTTAAAGAGGACATGTCGCTTGCTACAAAATAGAGTTAAATACCATCTAAAAATCCCTGAGCTCCCTTGATTCTGATGCTTGCTTCCATTTTGCGCTGCATCACTCCATGGCAGAGATATTCACATTTGTTTCTCCTGGAGCACACTATATGAAATCTCTTGTTTACCCTCCAACTGGGCGTTTCTTCACAGTCTTCTCTCCCAAATGCTGCCAATCACATCTCAGCAGCTGATCTATCAGTCTTATCAGATTTAGATGCTGAGGTCTGATTGGCATAATTGGAGAAGGAGCAGTGAAAGCACACAACCCCAGAGAAGACTCTAAAGCCCAGTTAGACTGAAAAGTGGAGATTTCACATACTGTGCTGCAGAAGAAACAAATGTGATATCTTAGCAAAGGAGAGACGCAGAACAAAATGAAAAAGAGCAGCAGAATCAAGGGAGCTTAGGGATTTTTTACAGGTCCTCTTTAACATCAATAGGGTCTATTTATCTACACTTGCCTCCAATTCATATAATGAATAATAACATACTTGTTGTCAACATTAGTTATTGAAGTCTGTGTAAGAAACAAATGTATTGCAATGTAAAATGACAAGTATGCAATTACAAGAAGACCTTCCATTTGCCCTGTGTAACCATATGTCTGTACAGAAAAAAATCCTCGTATTGATGCTCATTTGACTTATTCTATTCCAATACTTATTACACTGGCATTCTGGGAAATATAAGAGCCAATCTGAACAAGCAAAATATTTGGTATATGGTTGGATTGTTGGCTTTTGGTAAACTCTGAGTCAATGATCATAGCATTGGCCAATGTAAAGATCATCGAAAGGTTAGGATCTATGCAAGTCATGACTGACGCATTATAAGACCACATGTGCATAACAGCCTCTTAGGACTATAGAGATGTGGTTCCTCAGGATTGAGGAGCCATGCATACAAGGATAGGGATAAGGAGCCATGCATACCAGGATAGGGATAAGGAGCCATGCATACCAGGATAGGAATGAGGAGCCATGCATACAAGTATAGGGATAAGGAGCCATGCATACAAGGATAGGGATAAGGAGCCATGCATACAAGGATAGGGATAAGGAGCCATGCATACAAGAATGGGGATAAGGAGCCATGCATACCAGGATAGGGATGAGGAGCCATGCATACAAGGATAGGGATAAGGAGCCATGCATACCAGGATAGGGATAAGGAGCCATGCATACCAGGATAGGGATAAGGAGCCATGCAGACAAGGATGGGGATGATGAGCCATGCATACCAGGATAGGTTTACTCCCTCCTGAAACCTAAAGTACAGGCCCCCATCACCAACCTCAGCGGTGAGGATCTGGCCACGTATTTCTTAGAAAAAATCAACCACATCCATCAGGATATCTCAGCGCAATCTCCTCAGTGCCTGGATCCCCTTCCCTGCCGCACATCAAGCTCACTAGACATCTTTGAGCCTGTTTCAGAAGAAGAAGTTTCCAAGCTCCTCGCTTCTGCTCGGCCTACAATGTGCAACAGTGACCCCATTCCTTCACATATCCTGCAGTCTCTCTCACCAGTGGTCACCACTCACCTGACTAAAATATTTAACTTCTCTCTTTCTTCCGGTATCTTTCCCTCCTCATTTAAACATGCCATCATAACCCCTTTACTTAAAAATCCATCCCTGGACCAGAACTGCACTGCTAACTACAGACCTGTCTCTAACCTTTCCTTCATCTCAAAACTCCTGGAATGCTTGGTCCACTCCCATCTAATCCGCTATCTCTCGGATAACTCTCTTTTTGACCCCTTACAATCTGGTTTCCGCTCTTTACACTCCACTGAAACTGCCCTCACTAAAGTCTCTAATGATCTACTAACAGCTAAACCTAAAGGTCATTGCTCTCTGCTGATTCTCCTGGATCTTTCTGCCGCATTTGACACTGTGGATCACCAGCTCCTCCTCACTATGCTCCGCTCTATAGGCCTCAAGGACACAGCCCTCTCCTGGTTCTCCCCCTACCTCTCTGACCGCTCCTTCACTCCGGCTCCTCTTCCTCTCCTTGTCCCCTTAGGCTACTTTCACACTAGCGTCGTACGACGCACAACGAATTGCGTCGTTGCGACGTACCGACGCTAGCAGTGAATGCGCCGCACAACGGGGCAGCGGATGCTGTTTTTAAGCACATCCGCTGCCCCACTGTGAGGTGCGGGGAGGAGGGGGCGGAAATGCTGGACACACGACGCACCAAAAAACGTTACATGCAACGTTTTTTGGTGGCAACGGTCCGACGCAGCACGACGCAACCGTCGCACGACGGTTGCGACGTGTGGCAATGCGTCGCACTGCGTCGCTCATGCTAGTCTATGGAGAAAAAACGCATCCTGCAAGCACTTTTGCAGGATGCGTTTTTTCTACAAAACGACGCATACCGACGTGCAGTGCACGCGCTAGTGTGAAAGTAGCCTTACTATCGGGGTTCCACAAGGCTCAGTCCTAAGCCCCCTCCTCTTCTCTCTATACACGGCCCCTATTGGACAAACAATTAGCAGATTTGGGTTCCAGTACCATCTCTATGCTGATGACACCCAATTATACACTTCTTCCCCCGACATCACCCCTACCCTAATTCAAAATACCAAGGATTGTCTATCTGCTGTCTCTAACATCATGTCCTCCCTCTACCTGAAACTAAATCTCTCCAAAACTGAACTTCTTGTGTTTCTCCCTTCTACTAACCTCACTCTACCCAACATCAAAATTACCCTGGAGGGTTCAACCATAACTCCCAAGCAGCATGCCCGCTGTCTTGGGGTCATATTCGACACTGAACTTTCCTTTACTCCCTATATCCGATCACTCACTCGTTCTTGTCACCTGCATCTTAAAAACATCTCCAGAATCCGACCTTTTCTCACCATTGAAACTGCTAAGACTCTTATTGTCGCTCTTATTCATTCTCGTCTGGAGTACTGCCACTCTCTTCTAATCGGTCTCCCTCTTACCAAACTGTAATAATTATAGGGGATAACTCAGGAGACTCTTTGCATGGAACAAGACAACTACAGGACACAGTTTTATAAGTGGTAAAGTCTATATTATCACACAGTGATTCAAACAGGTGCAGAGAGAAACTCAAGTGCACAACACTTGGTGTAAATATTAAATGCAGCTTAGCAGTCTATTGGAAACTTCAGAGGAAAATGCAATCACGCAGAAAGTCTATGAAGCACAATTATTCTTGAGGATACTTGACACGAATAAGTCCTTGTTTTAGTCCAAACACAGATAGATATGCTTATAAGTCAGTTCAAGTAATATCTTAGCTCAACCAGGGAGGCCTGGGTAATAGTCTCAGGTTTTTGCAGAGCAGCAACAGCTTACATGTCCAGCAAATGCAGATGGAAGTAAACATGAGCAGCAGATGAAGGAGGATTACTGGAAACTAGTGAATGCAGCAGGAAGTCAGAGCAGAGTAGCAGGATCACCACACAGGTTCACAGGAGCAGGTATATAGCCAGGGAGCCACCAGGGTCAGGAGCTGGATGCAAGGCAGAATACTCTAACACAGACTGAAGGCTGGGGTGGAGTTTTATAGCAGGAAGACACAGTGCACATGAGACCAAATACGCCATCTTGGAAAAGGGCAGTAATGCACAAAAGGTAATAAAAAATGTTCAGAGTCCTGACATTACTCCCTCCTTAGAAGCGGCCTCAGGACGATCCTGGACCTGGTTTCTCAGGGAATCTCTGATGAAAACGAGAAATCTTCTGTTGGGCATTGATGTTTTCCACAGGTTCCCAAGAGTCTTCCTCAGGGGGATATCCCTGCCATCTTATCAGATATTGAAGCCAATTCCTGCGAATCCTGGAATCAATAATTTCCTCCACCACAAATTGTTCTTGCCCATCAATCACCACAGGCTGCGAAGGTGGCACAACACGTCCCTGGAAGGTATTAGGAGATACAGGCTTTAGTAAAGATACATGAAAAACTGGGTGTACCATCATAGTCCTAGGCAGCTTCAGCCAGCAGGCCACAGAGCTCACAATACCGTTGATCTTGAAAGGGCCAATGAATTTCTGTCCAAGTTTTTGTGAAGGAACGTTTAACTTCAGATTCTTAGTTGCTAACCACACGGAATCTCCTACCTTGAACATGGGTGCAGGTTTACGGAATCTATCAGTCGATCTCTTATAACGTTCTTGAGCTGTGGTCAGGGATTCCTTCAGAACCTCCAGATTTTGCCTCATCGCAGTCAGCCTTTCCTCCACTGCGGGAACCGGAGAATTAATTGGAGACCTAGGTAAGATACACGGATGATAACCCAGATTGGCAAAGAAAGGTGTAAATTTAGTGGAGGCACTCTGAGAATTGTTATATGAAAATTCGGCTAACGGCAGCAACTCCAACCAATCATCCTGGAGATGGCTGACATAGCATCTTAGATATTGTTCCAGCGTCTGGTTGGTACGCTCAGTCTGACCATTTGTCTGGGGATGGTAAGCGGAAGAGAGGCAGACATTAATATTGAGTGCAGAGCAAAACCCCTTCCAGAATCTTGAAGTGAACAGTACTCCACGGTCAGAGATGATCTCATCCGGAACCCCATGCAACCGAAAGACATTCTGTATAACCAAGTTCACTGTATCTTTAGCTGAGGGGAGGCCGGTGCACGGAACAAAATGAGCAGCTTTAGTCAGGTGATCAACTACCACAACCTATTCAAGCGTGCTTTGAAAACCCATCTCTTCAAACATGCCTACCACATCAACTACTCAGTAAACTAACTTTGCCCTGTTCCCTCCTTCCAAATATTACTCTGAATCTGCACCCTACTATACATCTGTCTTCATACCCTCCATGCACATGATAACTGCACTTAAACACACGGGCTGATGACCGGATCATGCAGCTTTGTATGAAAATCCCTATTTATTATAATTGCCAGACCTGAAATAACAAGCACTTTTCACCTATTGTGTCCCCCCCATTTCCTTGTAGATTGTAAGCTTGCGAGCAGGGACCTCACTCCTAATGTCACTGTTTAAATTGCCTTAACTCATCCCGAATTTATTGTTTGTACATCTCCCCGCTTAATTGTAAAGTTCTGCGGAATATGTTGGCGCTATATAAATAAAAATTATTATTATTATTAGGTTTGAGGGGACAATGCATACCCGGCTTATAGTCGAGTCAATACATTTTCCCAGTTTTAACCCCTTAATGACCGCCAATACGTTTTTTAACTGACCTAAGATATGTCACGCTCGCACCCAGACTGATTGGCGCGGGCGTGCGGGGGAGTGGCCCCCCTGTGCCACAGACCAGATTACTCTGGAAGGGGCATAACTAAGTAGCTTCCTCGGTATTCGCTGGAGCCTCTGATGGTGAGGTCAGACTTGTGCGGCAGAAAGCTACCAGGTGCTACTCCAGGGTGGTGTCTGGCTGTGGCTGCTGATCCCACTGGAGAACGGAACATAGACAGGCAAGTGGGCATGGCTGGCACTCTGACAGACAGGCGGGCACGGCTGGGACACAGGCAGGCAGACGGGTACAACAGAGACACTGGCAGGCAGGCTGGCTCTCTGGTAGGCAGGCAGGTGCGGCTGGCTCTCTGGCAGGACAGGCGGACAAGGCTGGTACACTGGAAGAACCGGTAGGGACTTAAGAATAGGTAGAGAAAGACCACAAGAGCAGATGCAGAGCGAAAGCACAGGAGCTAGAGCCAAGAACAGTAGTAGTAGTAATACACCACCAGAGGTGTTTTTGTGTGTTGTGCAGCTTTTTATATATAGACTGCTCAAAAAAATAAAGGGAACACTAAAATCCGCCATCCTAGATATCACTGAATGAAATATTCCAGTTGTAAATCTTTATTCAGTATATAGTAAAATGTGTTGAGAACAATAAAACATAAAAATTATCAATGTAAATCACAACTAATATCCCACGGAGGTCTGGAGTTGGAATGATGCTCAAAATCAAAGTTGAAAATGAAGTTACAGGCTGATCCAACTTCAGTGGAAATGCCTCAAAACAAGGAAATGATGCTCAGTAGTGTGTGTGTGTGTGGCCTCCACGTGCCTGTATGACCTCCCTACAATGCCTGGGCATGCTTCTGATGAGGCGGCGGATGGTCTCCTGAGGGATCTGCTCCCAGACCTGGACTAAAGCATCCGTTAACTCCTGGACAGTCTGTGGTGCAACATGACGTTGGTGGATGGTGCGAGACATGATGTCCCAGATGTGTTCAATCGGATTCAGGTCTGGGGAATGGATAGGCTAGTCCATAGCTTCAATGCCTTCATCTTGCAGGAACTGCTGACACACTCCAGCCACATGAGGTCTGGCATTGCCCTGCATTAGGAGGAACCCAGGGCCAACCTCACCAGCATATGGTCTCACAAGGGGTCTGATGATCTCATCTCGGTACCTAATGGCAGTCAGGCTACCTCTGGCGAGCACATGAGGGCTGTGCGGCCCTCCAAGAAATGCCACCCCACACCATTACTGACCCACTGCCAAACCGGTCATGCTGAAGGATGCTGCAGGCAGCAGATCACTCTCCACGGCGTCTCCAGATTCTGTCATGTCTGTAACATGTGCTCAGTGTGAACCTGCTTTCATCTGTGAAGAGCACAGGACCCAGTTG
Source organism: Ranitomeya variabilis (assembly GCF_051348905.1). Lineage (NCBI taxonomy): Eukaryota > Metazoa > Chordata > Amphibia > Anura > Dendrobatidae > Ranitomeya > Ranitomeya variabilis. The sequence goes on from NC_135233.1 coordinate 222,367,265, forward strand.
CGAATTTGCCAATCCTGGTGTTCTGTGGTAAATGCCGAGCGTCCTGCACAGAGTTGGGCTGTGAGCACAACCCCATCTGTGGACATCGGGTACTTAGACCATCCTCATGGAGTTGATTTCTAACTGTTTGTGCAGACATATGCACATTTGTGGCCTGCTGGAGGTCATTTCGCAGGGCTCTGGCAGTGCTCCTCCTGTTCCTCCTTGTTCCTACTTGCACAAAGGCTGAGGTAGCGGTCCTGCTGCTGGGTTGTTGCCCTCCTACGGCCCCCTCCACGTGTCCTGGTGTATTGGCCTGTCTCCTGGTAGCGCCTCCAGCCTCTGGACACTACGCTGACAGACAAAGCAAACCTTCTTGCCACAGCTCCCATTGATGTGCCATCCTGGATGAGCTGCACTACCTGAGCCACTTGAGTGGGTTGTAGAGTCTGTCTCATGCTACCACGAGTGTGAAAGCACAACCAACATTCAAAAGTGACCAAAACATCAGCCAGAAAGCATTGGTACTGAGATGTGGTCTGTGGTCCCCACCTGCAGAACCACTCCTTTATTGAGTGTGTCTTGATACTTGCCAATAATTTCCATCTGTTGTCTATTCCATTTGCACAACAGCATGTGAAATTGATTGTCAATCAGTGTTACTTCCTAAGTGGACAGTTTGATTTCACAGAAGTTTGTTTTACTTGGAGTTATATTCTGTTTCCTTTATTTTTTTGAGCAGTGTATGTCTTTGCATATGTATCCCTTTGCCTAGATGTCCTGTAGGTGTGAATAGCGTGGATAACAATACCTAAATTTAGATTTCTGAATATTACTAGTTGTTCTTGATGAATAGATGTTGCTTGTGCCTGGCAACAACTTCGCACACTTTTATATGGAATCCCTTAGAACTAAAATATGTGTACAGATGTTACAGGCTGTTTGGTGTCTAGAGAATGTTGCGCCAATACCATGCATAATAGCTACCACAAATCCCCAGCCATATGTAAATGAGTCATTAGCTGATGTTGCTTAATGTATTAATTGTAACAACTTTACAGTGACTAGGATACATTAACATCCTAATAACATTGCAGTTAAGAAACCGCATTGTTTTTATTGCTCGCATTGTAGTGTTTTCTATCCCATTATCTTCAATGGTGAAAAACATGGCTGGGGACGCCATATGTTAAAACAACGATCACATTGTTATTGGGATAGTCGTTTCCCATAAAAACATTTTCAGGAACGTTTCTTTTAGAACAATTTGTTTAAAAAACAGAGTTTTGCTGAACCATTATCAGGACAAGTGAACGTTCCCATATGGGATGAAGTACCAGCGAAATAGCAAATAAAGGAATATACGGACATTAAACCAAATATCTCCACATGTAAAACAGATACATAACTGCCATAGTGACTATGGTCCTAGTAAGCAACTTTGTAATGGATCTTACCTATGTATGAATGAATGCACATTTTTTTCAGACCATAACGCATAATTTATGCCTATGGCTGGTCTATGAGGAATAGTGCAGCCACACAGGGCTGAAAGCTAATGCTTGCGACTGCTATCATACTTAATATTGATGTTTATAGCGATTTTTTTTAGATATCATATACGGTATTTAGTATTATTATTATTTGAACACTGTATGGTGATACTACCTTTTGGGCACGGTAGAGATTATTTTTGCTGTACATACTGTTGGTAGCACTGTTAGATATCATTCAAAACATTCACAGGACCATAGCGCAGCAGTCACCTGAGTCGTTTATGATGGCCAGACCACTTCTCTGCGAACACCATCCTACCTCCCGGAATCCCCAGAGCCTCTTCTCATTTGTAGACCCGGTGTGACATGGACATGACATCACATGGAGCCTATTATTAAGGAGAGGCGCCAGAGATTCCAGCAGATAAGAGGAGAGGAGGTTCACATAGAATCATAGAATGGTAGAGTTGGAAGGGACCTCCTGGGTCATCTGGTCCAACCCCCTGCTCAATGCAAGATTCACTTAATCATCTCAGACAGATGTCTGTACAGCCAGTTTGATGACTTCAATTGAAGGAGAACTCACCTCCTCTCGTGACAGCCTGTTCCACTCATTGATCACCATCACTGTCAAAAAGTTTGTTCTAATATCTAATCTGTATCTTCTCCCTTTCAGTTTCATCCCATTGCTTCTAGGTTTTTTTGTTCAAATGAGAATAAAGCTGATCCCTCTACAATGTGACAGCCCTCAATATATTTGTAGACATCTATTAAGTCTCCTCTCATTCTTCTCTTTTGCAAGCTAAACATTCCTAAATCCTCTAACCGTTCTTCGTAGGACATACTTTGCAGTCTGGTCACCGTTCTGGTCGCTCTTCTCTGAATTTGCTCTATTTTGTTCATGTCTTCTTTTTAAATGCGGTGCCCAAAACTGGACACAGTATTCCAGATGAGGTCTGACCAAGGAGGAGTAGAGGGGATACCGTATATAATCGAGTATAAGCCGACCCGAGTATAAGCCGACCCCCCTAATTTTGCCACAAAAAACTGGGAAAACTTATTGACTCGAGTATAAGCCTAGGGTAGGAAATGCAGCAGCTACCGGTGAATTTCAAAAATAAAAATAGATGCTCCATACCGTTCATTATTGCCCCATAGATGCTCCATATAAAGCTGTGCCACATATAATGCTCCATACCGTTGATTATTGCCCCATAGATGCTCCATATAAAGCTGTGCCATATAGAATGCTCTGCACCGTTCATTATGGCCCCATAGATGCTCCATATAAATCTGTGCCATATATATAGGTCTGCACCGTTCATTATGACCCCAAAGATGCTCCATAGAAAGCTGTGCCATATAGAATGCTCTGCACCGTTCATTATGGCCCCATAGATGCTCCATATAAAGCTGTGCCATATATAATGCTCTGCACCGTTCATTATGGCCCCATAGATGCTCCATAGAAAGCTGTGCCATATATAATGCTCTGCACCGTTGATTATTGCCCCATAGATACTCCATATAAAGCTGTGCAATATATAATGCTGCTGCTGCTGCTGCAATAAAAAAATCACATACTCACCTCTCTTCGCTCAGGACGCCGGCGCTTTCAATTTTTACCTGCTCCTCGTGCGGCTCCGTCTCCAGCACTGACGCTCAGCAGAGGGCGCGCACTGACTACGTCACCGCGCCCTCTGACCTGAGCGTCACAGCCAGAGGACGCTGATGACTGAGCACCACCGGAACGAGGAGCGGTAAATATCGCGCAGCGCTCCCCTCCCCGTATACTTACCTGCTCCTGGCGCGGTCCCTGCTTCTTCCACCGCTGCATCTTCTTCCTGTATTGAGCGGTCACCGTTACCGCTCATTGCAGTCATGAATATGCGGCTCCACCTCTATGGGAGGTGGAGCCGCATATTCATGACTGTAATGAGCGGGACCATGTGACCGCTCAGTACAGGAAGAAGATGCAGCGCTGGAAGAAGCAGGGACTGCAGGGACCGCGCCGGGAGTAGATGAGTATAACTAGACAGCCCCCGCTCCCCCTCCCCTGCAGACCCCCGGGTATGACTCGAGTATAAGCCGAGAGGGGGACTTTCAGCCCCCAAAAATGGGCTGAAAATCTCGACTTATACTCGAGTATATACGGTAATTACTTCACGTGATCTAGACTGTATGATTCTCTTAATGCATCCTAGAACTGTGTTTTCCTTTTTTGCTGCTGCATCACACTGTTGACTCATGTGCAGTCTGTGATCTATTAGTATACCCAAGTCTTTTTCATATGTGCTGTTGCTTAGCCATATTTATCCCATTCTCTATATACTTTTTTTCCATTTTTCTTTCATCTTCTGTAAGCAAAACAAACTCCTCACTGGTGCTGTTCACACTACAAATGTTGCTATAGCAGAATGTGTCTTCTCTACAAGCAAGAATTCATTTTGCCTGTTCACTCTTGTTAATTATGTACTTGCCAATGACCAACAGTTAACTTTTTGCATACAACTCTGTCTTTAACCATTTGTTTGCTGTAAGTCCTGGACTGTCTATACATATACAGTTACTCTGAATGTCTACACTCCTGGCTCTGTTTCTACTGATGTTACCTTCTATGCTTGTCTGCATGCCATCCAGCACACCCAGCTGTCTCGGGTCTTGCTGATATACGTGCCATCTGGCAAGTCCTTCTGCTGTGACACTGCCTTTGGTCCGTGTTGATCACCCTGACCTACGGGTTTGATAATCCACTCATAACGATCAATATCATATTGGTGTTGGTCCGACACCCAGCAGCCCCACCGATCAGCTTTTCAGCTTTTACAGCTCTCTTGAATAAGACTTGTTCTCTAGTACCTGGCAGCGGCCACTACACAGTAAATAGAGCCACTGCGGTGACAGTTTCTGTGTTTTAATCTAGCCACTGATAGATTTTGGGATAGGTAATCAATATCTTATGACTGAACAACCCCTTTACTTGCAATATATTTCACATAAGATTTATCGACTTCATTTGTTATAGAGGTGTACAGTGCCTTACTGCATATCCAAAAAGCTCTGCATCTATTTATTTGTATATAAAATCTAAATTTTTTTTTTTTTTGCTTCCAGGATAGAATATCTCTTACATTTAGGATTTGACAGAGTAAGGAGCCACAGGAGGTCCTATGTGTTACCATAAGAACTCCTGCACACGGCTCTGTTGTACTGCATGAGACCGAAGATGACAAATATATTATAAAACCTCACAGATAATCCTGATACAGATATGGAAAACCTCAAAGATCACCCTCATAGTATAGGCTGCCATTGTTGCTAGCAAGTATTTTGTGATTTTTTTTACGTATTACACACACTTTTATCTCATTTCCCAGGAGCCTTATTATACTAGAAATAATACATTTAGCTTCTATAACTTTTGCACGACAGCAGCAAATAGGGAAACACAATATTAATTAAAATATGATCCATTAGTCCCAAAAAGTGCTTTATATCTGGGCAATAAGCCAGGAAATTTTAATAATCGCTGCTCTCCTACAACTTATCAAAGATAAGACATTTTAAAATTGACTGAACACCTAATTAAGGGCAGCACATAATAAAGCTTTGTACTAAAGCAGATGTTCATATTTCCGCACCCTCACCCTGCTGGTTAACTCCTGGACAGTCTGTGGTGCAACATGACGTTGGTGGATGGTGCGAGACATGATGTCCCAGATGTGTTCAATCGGATTCAGGTCTGGGGAATGGATAGGCTAGTCCATAGCTTCAATGCCTTCATCTTGCAGGAACTGCTGACACACTCCAGCCACATGAGGTCTGGCATTGCCCTGCATTAGGAGGAACCCAGGGCCAACCTCACCAGCATATGGTCTCACAAGGGGTCTGATGATCTCATCTCGGTACCTAATGGCAGTCAGGCTACCTCTGGCGAGCACATGAGGGCTGTGCGGCCCTCCAAGAAATGCCACCCCACACCATTACTGACCCACTGCCAAACCGGTCATGCTGAAGGATGCTGCAGGCAGCAGATCACTCTCCACGGCGTCTCCAGATTCTGTCATGTCTGTAACATGTGCTCAGTGTGAACCTGCTTTCATCTGTGAAGAGCACAGGACCCAGTTGCGAATTTGCCAATCCTGGTGTTCTGTGGTAAATGCCGAGCGTCCTGCACAGAGTTGGGCTGTGAGCACAACCCCATCTGTGGACATCGGGTACTTAGACCATCCTCATGGAGTTGATTTCTAACTGTTTGTGCAGACATATGCACATTTGTGGCCTGCTGGAGGTCATTTCGCAGGGCTCTGGCAGTGCTCCTCCTGTTCCTCCTTGTTCCTACTTGCACAAAGGCTGAGGTAGCGGTCCTGCTGCTGGGTTGTTGCCCTCCTACGGCCCCCTCCACGTGTCCTGGTGTATTGGCCTGTCTCCTGGTAGCGCCTCCAGCCTCTGGACACTACGCTGACAGACAAAGCAAACCTTCTTGCCACAGCTCCCATTGATGTGCCATCCTGGATGAGCTGCACTACCTGAGCCACTTGAGTGGGTTGTAGAGTCTGTCTCATGCTACCACGAGTGTGAAAGCACAACCAACATTCAAAAGTGACCAAAACATCATCAACCAGAAAGCATTGGTACTGAGATGTGGTCTGTGGTCCCCACCTGCAGAACCACTCCTTTATTGAGTGTGTCTTGATACTTGCCAATAATTTCCATCTGTTGTCTATTCCATTTGCACAACAGCATGTGAAATTGATTGTCAATCAGTGTTACTTCCTAAGTGGACAGTTTGATTTCACAGAAGTTTGTTTTACTTGGAGTTATATTCTGTTTCCTTTATTTTTTTGAGCAGTGTATGTCTTTGCATATGTATCCCTTTGCCTAGATGTCCTGTAGGTGTGAATAGCGTGGATAACAATACCTAAATTTAGATTTCTGAATATTACTAGTTGTTCTTGATGAATAGATGTTGCTTGTGCCTGGCAACAACTTCGCACACTTTTATATGGAATCCCTTAGAACTAAAATATGTGTACAGATGTTACAGGCTGTTTGGTGTCTAGAGAATGTTGCGCCAATACCATGCATAATAGCTACCACAAATCCCCAGCCATATGTAAATGAGTCATTAGCTGATGTTGCTTAATGTATTAATTGTAACAACTTTACAGTGACTAGGATACATTAACATCCTAATAACATTGCAGTTAAGAAACCGCATTGTTTTTATTGCTCGCATTGTAGTGTTTTCTATCCCATTATCTTCAATGGTGAAAAACATGGCTGGGGACGCCATATGTTAAAACAACGATCACATTGTTATTGGGATAGTCGTTTCCCATAAAAACATTTTCAGGAACGTTTCTTTTAGAACAATTTGTTTAAAAAACAGAGTTTTGCTGAACCATTATCAGGACAAGTGAACGTTCCCATATGGGATGAAGTACCAGCGAAATAGCAAATAAAGGAATATACGGACATTAAACCAAATATCTCCACATGTAAAACAGATACATAACTGCCATAGTGACTATGGTCCTAGTAAGCAACTTTGTAATGGATCTTACCTATGTATGAATGAATGCACATTTTTTTCAGACCATAACGCATAATTTATGCCTATGGCTGGTCTATGAGGAATAGTGCAGCCACACAGGGCTGAAAGCTAATGCTTGCGACTGCTATCATACTTAATATTGATGTTTATAGCGATTTTTTTTAGATATCATATACGGTATTTAGTATTATTATTATTTGAACACTGTATGGTGATACTACCTTTTGGGCACGGTAGAGATTATTTTTGCTGTACATACTGTTGGTAGCACTGTTAGATATCATTCAAAACATTCACAGGACCATAGCGCAGCAGTCACCTGAGTCGTTTATGATGGCCAGACCACTTCTCTGCGAACACCATCCTACCTCCCGGAATCCCCAGAGCCTCTTCTCATTTGTAGACCCGGTGTGACATGGACATGACATCACATGGAGCCTATTATTAAGGAGAGGCGCCAGAGATTCCAGCAGATAAGAGGAGAGGAGGTTCACATAGAATCATAGAATGGTAGAGTTGGAAGGGACCTCCTGGGTCATCTGGTCCAACCCCCTGCTCAATGCAAGATTCACTTAATCATCTCAGACAGATGTCTGTACAGCCAGTTTGATGACTTCAATTGAAGGAGAACTCACCTCCTCTCGTGACAGCCTGTTCCACTCATTGATCACCATCACTGTCAAAAAGTTTGTTCTAATATCTAATCTGTATCTTCTCCCTTTCAGTTTCATCCCATTGCTTCTAGGTTTTTTTGTTCAAATGAGAATAAAGCTGATCCCTCTACAATGTGACAGCCCTCAATATATTTGTAGACATCTATTAAGTCTCCTCTCATTCTTCTCTTTTGCAAGCTAAACATTCCTAAATCCTCTAACCGTTCTTCGTAGGACATACTTTGCAGTCTGGTCACCGTTCTGGTCGCTCTTCTCTGAATTTGCTCTATTTTGTTCATGTCTTCTTTTTAAATGCGGTGCCCAAAACTGGACACAGTATTCCAGATGAGGTCTGACCAAGGAGGAGTAGAGGGGATACCGTATATAATCGAGTATAAGCCGACCCGAGTATAAGCCGACCCCCCTAATTTTGCCACAAAAAACTGGGAAAACTTATTGACTCGAGTATAAGCCTAGGGTAGGAAATGCAGCAGCTACCGGTGAATTTCAAAAATAAAAATAGATGCTCCATACCGTTCATTATTGCCCCATAGATGCTCCATATAAAGCTGTGCCACATATAATGCTCCATACCGTTGATTATTGCCCCATAGATGCTCCATATAAAGCTGTGCCATATAGAATGCTCTGCACCGTTCATTATGGCCCCATAGATGCTCCATATAAATCTGTGCCATATATATAGGTCTGCACCGTTCATTATGACCCCAAAGATGCTCCATAGAAAGCTGTGCCATATAGAATGCTCTGCACCGTTCATTATGGCCCCATAGATGCTCCATATAAAGCTGTGCCATATATAATGCTCTGCACCGTTCATTATGGCCCCATAGATGCTCCATAGAAAGCTGTGCCATATATAATGCTCTGCACCGTTGATTATTGCCCCATAGATACTCCATATAAAGCTGTGCAATATATAATGCTGCTGCTGCTGCTGCAATAAAAAAATCACATACTCACCTCTCTTCGCTCAGGACGCCGGCGCTTTCAATTTTTACCTGCTCCTCGTGCGGCTCCGTCTCCAGCACTGACGCTCAGCAGAGGGCGCGCACTGACTACGTCACCGCGCCCTCTGACCTGAGCGTCACAGCCAGAGGACGCTGATGACTGAGCACCACCGGAACGAGGAGCGGTAAATATCGCGCAGCGCTCCCCTCCCCGTATACTTACCTGCTCCTGGCGCGGTCCCTGCTTCTTCCACCGCTGCATCTTCTTCCTGTATTGAGCGGTCACCGTTACCGCTCATTGCAGTCATGAATATGCGGCTCCACCTCTATGGGAGGTGGAGCCGCATATTCATGACTGTAATGAGCGGGACCATGTGACCGCTCAGTACAGGAAGAAGATGCAGCGCTGGAAGAAGCAGGGACTGCAGGGACCGCGCCGGGAGTAGATGAGTATAACTAGACAGCCCCCGCTCCCCCTCCCCTGCAGACCCCCGGGTATGACTCGAGTATAAGCCGAGAGGGGGACTTTCAGCCCCCAAAAATGGGCTGAAAATCTCGACTTATACTCGAGTATATACGGTAATTACTTCACGTGATCTAGACTGTATGATTCTCTTAATGCATCCTAGAACTGTGTTTTCCTTTTTTGCTGCTGCATCACACTGTTGACTCATGTGCAGTCTGTGATCTATTAGTATACCCAAGTCTTTTTCATATGTGCTGTTGCTTAGCCATATTTATCCCATTCTCTATATACTTTTTTTCCATTTTTCTTTCATCTTCTGTAAGCAAAACAAACTCCTCACTGGTGCTGTTCACACTACAAATGTTGCTATAGCAGAATGTGTCTTCTCTACAAGCAAGAATTCATTTTGCCTGTTCACTCTTGTTAATTATGTACTTGCCAATGACCAACAGTTAACTTTTTGCATACAACTCTGTCTTTAACCATTTGTTTGCTGTAAGTCCTGGACTGTCTATACATATACAGTTACTCTGAATGTCTACACTCCTGGCTCTGTTTCTACTGATGTTACCTTCTATGCTTGTCTGCATGCCATCCAGCACACCCAGCTGTCTCGGGTCTTGCTGATATACGTGCCATCTGGCAAGTCCTTCTGCTGTGACACTGCCTTTGGTCCGTGTTGATCACCCTGACCTACGGGTTTGATAATCCACTCATAACGATCAATATCATATTGGTGTTGGTCCGACACCCAGCAGCCCCACCGATCAGCTTTTCAGCTTTTACAGCTCTCTTGAATAAGACTTGTTCTCTAGTACCTGGCAGCGGCCACTACACAGTAAATAGAGCCACTGCGGTGACAGTTTCTGTGTTTTAATCTAGCCACTGATAGATTTTGGGATAGGTAATCAATATCTTATGACTGAACAACCCCTTTACTTGCAATATATTTCACATAAGATTTATCGACTTCATTTGTTATAGAGGTGTACAGTGCCTTACTGCATATCCAAAAAGCTCTGCATCTATTTATTTGTATATAAAATCTAAATTTTTTTTTTTTTTGCTTCCAGGATAGAATATCTCTTACATTTAGGATTTGACAGAGTAAGGAGCCACAGGAGGTCCTATGTGTTACCATAAGAACTCCTGCACACGGCTCTGTTGTACTGCATGAGACCGAAGATGACAAATATATTATAAAACCTCACAGATAATCCTGATACAGATATGGAAAACCTCAAAGATCACCCTCATAGTATAGGCTGCCATTGTTGCTAGCAAGTATTTTGTGATTTTTTTTACGTATTACACACACTTTTATCTCATTTCCCAGGAGCCTTATTATACTAGAAATAATACATTTAGCTTCTATAACTTTTGCACGACAGCAGCAAATAGGGAAACACAATATTAATTAAAATATGATCCATTAGTCCCAAAAAGTGCTTTATATCTGGGCAATAAGCCAGGAAATTTTAATAATCGCTGCTCTCCTACAACTTATCAAAGATAAGACATTTTAAAATTGACTGAACACCTAATTAAGGGCAGCACATAATAAAGCTTTGTACTAAAGCAGATGTTCATATTTCCGCACCCTCACCCTGCTGGTTAACTCCTGGACAGTCTGTGGTGCAACATGACGTTGGTGGATGGTGCGAGACATGATGTCCCAGATGTGTTCAATCGGATTCAGGTCTGGGGAATGGATAGGCTAGTCCATAGCTTCAATGCCTTCATCTTGCAGGAACTGCTGACACACTCCAGCCACATGAGGTCTGGCATTGCCCTGCATTAGGAGGAACCCAGGGCCAACCTCACCAGCATATGGTCTCACAAGGGGTCTGATGATCTCATCTCGGTACCTAATGGCAGTCAGGCTACCTCTGGCGAGCACATGAGGGCTGTGCGGCCCTCCAAGAAATGCCACCCCACACCATTACTGACCCACTGCCAAACCGGTCATGCTGAAGGATGCTGCAGGCAGCAGATCACTCTCCACGGCGTCTCCAGATTCTGTCATGTCTGTAACATGTGCTCAGTGTGAACCTGCTTTCATCTGTGAAGAGCACAGGACCCAGTTGCGAATTTGCCAATCCTGGTGTTCTGTGGTAAATGCCGAGCGTCCTGCACAGAGTTGGGCTGTGAGCACAACCCCATCTGTGGACATCGGGTACTTAGACCATCCTCATGGAGTTGATTTCTAACTGTTTGTGCAGACATATGCACATTTGTGGCCTGCTGGAGGTCATTTCGCAGGGCTCTGGCAGTGCTCCTCCTGTTCCTCCTTGTTCCTACTTGCACAAAGGCTGAGGTAGCGGTCCTGCTGCTGGGTTGTTGCCCTCCTACGGCCCCCTCCACGTGTCCTGGTGTATTGGCCTGTCTCCTGGTAGCGCCTCCAGCCTCTGGACACTACGCTGACAGACAAAGCAAACCTTCTTGCCACAGCTCCCATTGATGTGCCATCCTGGATGAGCTGCACTACCTGAGCCACTTGAGTGGGTTGTAGAGTCTGTCTCATGCTACCACGAGTGTGAAAGCACAACCAACATTCAAAAGTGACCAAAACATCATCAACCAGAAAGCATTGGTACTGAGATGTGGTCTGTGGTCCCCACCTGCAGAACCACTCCTTTATTGAGTGTGTCTTGATACTTGCCAATAATTTCCATCTGTTGTCTATTCCATTTGCACAACAGCATGTGAAATTGATTGTCAATCAGTGTTACTTCCTAAGTGGACAGTTTGATTTCACAGAAGTTTGTTTTACTTGGAGTTATATTCTGTTTCCTTTATTTTTTTGAGCAGTGTATGTCTTTGCATATGTATCCCTTTGCCTAGATGTCCTGTAGGTGTGAATAGCGTGGATAACAATACCTAAATTTAGATTTCTGAATATTACTAGTTGTTCTTGATGAATAGATGTTGCTTGTGCCTGGCAACAACTTCGCACACTTTTATATGGAATCCCTTAGAACTAAAATATGTGTACAGATGTTACAGGCTGTTTGGTGTCTAGAGAATGTTGCGCCAATACCATGCATAATAGCTACCACAAATCCCCAGCCATATGTAAATGAGTCATTAGCTGATGTTGCTTAATGTATTAATTGTAACAACTTTACAGTGACTAGGATACATTAACATCCTAATAACATTGCAGTTAAGAAACCGCATTGTTTTTATTGCTCGCATTGTAGTGTTTTCTATCCCATTATCTTCAATGGTGAAAAACATGGCTGGGGACGCCATATGTTAAAACAACGATCACATTGTTATTGGGATAGTCGTTTCCCATAAAAACATTTTCAGGAACGTTTCTTTTAGAACAATTTGTTTAAAAAACAGAGTTTTGCTGAACCATTATCAGGACAAGTGAACGTTCCCATATGGGATGAAGTACCAGCGAAATAGCAAATAAAGGAATATACGGACATTAAACCAAATATCTCCACATGTAAAACAGATACATAACTGCCATAGTGACTATGGTCCTAGTAAGCAACTTTGTAATGGATCTTACCTATGTATGAATGAATGCACATTTTTTTCAGACCATAACGCATAATTTATGCCTATGGCTGGTCTATGAGGAATAGTGCAGCCACACAGGGCTGAAAGCTAATGCTTGCGACTGCTATCATACTTAATATTGATGTTTATAGCGATTTTTTTTAGATATCATATACGGTATTTAGTATTATTATTATTTGAACACTGTATGGTGATACTACCTTTTGGGCACGGTAGAGATTATTTTTGCTGTACATACTGTTGGTAGCACTGTTAGATATCATTCAAAACATTCACAGGACCATAGCGCAGCAGTCACCTGAGTCGTTTATGATGGCCAGACCACTTCTCTGCGAACACCATCCTACCTCCCGGAATCCCCAGAGCCTCTTCTCATTTGTAGACCCGGTGTGACATGGACATGACATCACATGGAGCCTATTATTAAGGAGAGGCGCCAGAGATTCCAGCAGATAAGAGGAGAGGAGGTTCACATAGAATCATAGAATGGTAGAGTTGGAAGGGACCTCCTGGGTCATCTGGTCCAACCCCCTGCTCAATGCAAGATTCACTTAATCATCTCAGACAGATGTCTGTACAGCCAGTTTGATGACTTCAATTGAAGGAGAACTCACCTCCTCTCGTGACAGCCTGTTCCACTCATTGATCACCATCACTGTCAAAAAGTTTGTTCTAATATCTAATCTGTATCTTCTCCCTTTCAGTTTCATCCCATTGCTTCTAGGTTTTTTTGTTCAAATGAGAATAAAGCTGATCCCTCTACAATGTGACAGCCCTCAATATATTTGTAGACATCTATTAAGTCTCCTCTCATTCTTCTCTTTTGCAAGCTAAACATTCCTAAATCCTCTAACCGTTCTTCGTAGGACATACTTTGCAGTCTGGTCACCGTTCTGGTCGCTCTTCTCTGAATTTGCTCTATTTTGTTCATGTCTTCTTTTTAAATGCGGTGCCCAAAACTGGACACAGTATTCCAGATGAGGTCTGACCAAGGAGGAGTAGAGGGGATACCGTATATAATCGAGTATAAGCCGACCCGAGTATAAGCCGACCCCCCTAATTTTGCCACAAAAAACTGGGAAAACTTATTGACTCGAGTATAAGCCTAGGGTAGGAAATGCAGCAGCTACCGGTGAATTTCAAAAATAAAAATAGATGCTCCATACCGTTCATTATTGCCCCATAGATGCTCCATATAAAGCTGTGCCACATATAATGCTCCATACCGTTGATTATTGCCCCATAGATGCTCCATATAAAGCTGTGCCATATAGAATGCTCTGCACCGTTCATTATGGCCCCATAGATGCTCCATATAAATCTGTGCCATATATATAGGTCTGCACCGTTCATTATGACCCCAAAGATGCTCCATAGAAAGCTGTGCCATATAGAATGCTCTGCACCGTTCATTATGGCCCCATAGATGCTCCATATAAAGCTGTGCCATATATAATGCTCTGCACCGTTCATTATGGCCCCATAGATGCTCCATAGAAAGCTGTGCCATATATAATGCTCTGCACCGTTGATTATTGCCCCATAGATACTCCATATAAAGCTGTGCAATATATAATGCTGCTGCTGCTGCTGCAATAAAAAAATCACATACTCACCTCTCTTCGCTCAGGACGCCGGCGCTTTCAATTTTTACCTGCTCCTCGTGCGGCTCCGTCTCCAGCACTGACGCTCAGCAGAGGGCGCGCACTGACTACGTCACCGCGCCCTCTGACCTGAGCGTCACAGCCAGAGGACGCTGATGACTGAGCACCACCGGAACGAGGAGCGGTAAATATCGCGCAGCGCTCCCCTCCCCGTATACTTACCTGCTCCTGGCGCGGTCCCTGCTTCTTCCACCGCTGCATCTTCTTCCTGTATTGAGCGGTCACCGTTACCGCTCATTGCAGTCATGAATATGCGGCTCCACCTCTATGGGAGGTGGAGCCGCATATTCATGACTGTAATGAGCGGGACCATGTGACCGCTCAGTACAGGAAGAAGATGCAGCGCTGGAAGAAGCAGGGACTGCAGGGACCGCGCCGGGAGTAGATGAGTATAACTAGACAGCCCCCGCTCCCCCTCCCCTGCAGACCCCCGGGTATGACTCGAGTATAAGCCGAGAGGGGGACTTTCAGCCCCCAAAAATGGGCTGAAAATCTCGACTTATACTCGAGTATATACGGTAATTACTTCACGTGATCTAGACTGTATGATTCTCTTAATGCATCCTAGAACTGTGTTTTCCTTTTTTGCTGCTGCATCACACTGTTGACTCATGTGCAGTCTGTGATCTATTAGTATACCCAAGTCTTTTTCATATGTGCTGTTGCTTAGCCATATTTATCCCATTCTCTATATACTTTTTTTCCATTTTTCTTTCATCTTCTGTAAGCAAAACAAACTCCTCACTGGTGCTGTTCACACTACAAATGTTGCTATAGCAGAATGTGTCTTCTCTACAAGCAAGAATTCATTTTGCCTGTTCACTCTTGTTAATTATGTACTTGCCAATGACCAACAGTTAACTTTTTGCATACAACTCTGTCTTTAACCATTTGTTTGCTGTAAGTCCTGGACTGTCTATACATATACAGTTACTCTGAATGTCTACACTCCTGGCTCTGTTTCTACTGATGTTACCTTCTATGCTTGTCTGCATGCCATCCAGCACACCCAGCTGTCTCGGGTCTTGCTGATATACGTGCCATCTGGCAAGTCCTTCTGCTGTGACACTGCCTTTGGTCCGTGTTGATCACCCTGACCTACGGGTTTGATAATCCACTCATAACGATCAATATCATATTGGTGTTGGTCCGACACCCAGCAGCCCCACCGATCAGCTTTTCAGCTTTTACAGCTCTCTTGAATAAGACTTGTTCTCTAGTACCTGGCAGCGGCCACTACACAGTAAATAGAGCCACTGCGGTGACAGTTTCTGTGTTTTAATCTAGCCACTGATAGATTTTGGGATAGGTAATCAATATCTTATGACTGAACAACCCCTTTACTTGCAATATATTTCACATAAGATTTATCGACTTCATTTGTTATAGAGGTGTACAGTGCCTTACTGCATATCCAAAAAGCTCTGCATCTATTTATTTGTATATAAAATCTAAATTTTTTTTTTTTTTGCTTCCAGGATAGAATATCTCTTACATTTAGGATTTGACAGAGTAAGGAGCCACAGGAGGTCCTATGTGTTACCATAAGAACTCCTGCACACGGCTCTGTTGTACTGCATGAGACCGAAGATGACAAATATATTATAAAACCTCACAGATAATCCTGATACAGATATGGAAAACCTCAAAGATCACCCTCATAGTATAGGCTGCCATTGTTGCTAGCAAGTATTTTGTGATTTTTTTTACGTATTACACACACTTTTATCTCATTTCCCAGGAGCCTTATTATACTAGAAATAATACATTTAGCTTCTATAACTTTTGCACGACAGCAGCAAATAGGGAAACACAATATTAATTAAAATATGATCCATTAGTCCCAAAAAGTGCTTTATATCTGGGCAATAAGCCAGGAAATTTTAATAATCGCTGCTCTCCTACAACTTATCAAAGATAAGACATTTTAAAATTGACTGAACACCTAATTAAGGGCAGCACATAATAAAGCTTTGTACTAAAGCAGATGTTCATATTTCCGCACCCTCACCCTGCTGGTTTCCAATTTTATACTTTTTTTTATGGATGATTGAAATCATTTATGGCACATCTTAATTATGTTCATTAGGATATGTTTGAATCCTTGTATTCATTAACTGAGGTGCTGAAAATATTAGAGTTCATTCCAAAGAAGCTACCTCTACATAATGGAATCTAATATTCTAAATTTTTCAAACCAGAGTGTATGTATATATACAGTAGATAGATAGACAGACAGACAGACAGACAGACAGACAGACAGACAGATAGATAGATAGATAGATAGATAGATAGATAGATAGATAGATATTCATGGAAGCAGCCTCGGCCACTGCTATTGAAGGTGCCTAAAAATGGGGGTCCCAAGCAGGATCTATCGTCAAGGGCTGCAGAACAAGCCATATTGTTTCCCTATTATTCTTGATGTTAAGAGTCATTTCATTGACCAGATAAACTGCCCGTAACGTGTGCCGATCAATGACATTGGAAATCAATCAATAAACATTAACTTTCATTTTGATGGAATAATTATTTGAGAGGTTTCCAGCCATTTATAATTGTCAACAGCATGTCCCCTTAGAGACTGTCGGCAGAACCCAATATTGCTTGGTTCGATCTATGTTAGTCAATTGTAAAACCCCAACTCTCAAAAAGTTGGGACTCTGTGCAAAATGCAAATAAAACATGAATGCAATAATTTGGAACTATTGCATAGCTGTCAGGATTCCTCCTATCTGAGTGTCTGGATGCAGTGAATGACAATTCTGCCGTCCAATCTAGGAATAGGGCGTGCTGAGCTGTTAGTGTCTGGAGTGACAGTTTAGCCATCCAATTAGGTCCAGGGTGTGCCCGGGCTTCATCCATATGTCTCTTGTCCTTGTTATTAAACCAGCTGTTAGGGGTCGAGTTCCTGCCTCTGCACAGGGGGAATCTCAGGCCATCTCCGCTGCGGTCTCCCATTCTTCTCCAGCCGCAGTGGAACCTGCTCAGCGGGGACGTCGATCCCAGCGTCTCGCTCAGTCTGACTCTGTGCTAAGAGTTACTGCTGCATTTCCTGCTTCTGCCATTGAAGTCAGTGCTGGGCAGCGGCGAGCAGACGCTTCTGGGACTAAGTCCTGCTTTTCACGTTCTGAGCATACCCAGAGTAAGATCTCTCAGTGGAGATTGAGGGTCACATGATCAGATACTGCAGCTAGGTCATTGGTCCTTCTTTGAAGGTCCTTGTAGGTGCTAGGACTAAGTCCTGCTTTGCACTCTGAGCATGCCCAGGGCAAGATCTCTCAGTGGAGATCTGGGGTCACATGCTCAGGTACTGCAGCAACTCCATTAGTCCTTCTCTGAAGGTCCTAAACGTGCTGCAACTATTTAAGGCTCGCATGGCCGCACGGCCATGCGCTAGTATTGTCTTTTGTAAACGTGTGTGTGTTGTGAGTGAAAGTCGTTCTTTAAGATCCCCTCCCTATTGTATGACTGCTCGCGGAAGGTGGATGATTGCTATCTAGCGCCCGACTTAGCCATCAGCACGTTATACACATTACAGCGTCTAATTGCTGTGACCGCCAGTGCAGCGCCGGGCGCTTTCTCTGCGCTTTCCTGACCCAAGCCTGGGTGGTTAGTGGCGTACGCCAGTGCGGCACCGCATGCACTCTCGTGCTTCTTAATTAATATGATTTCTGTCTCTCTGACACTCCAGTAGCGGTGTCGAGCGCATGAGGTCTTTATGAACTCAAATCCTGAGTCTTGGGATTGAGTTCTGAGACTCCTTGCTTGCGCTCTTGGTGCGGTACCGCGGCCCTGTGACGCAACAGGGTTCGCTTCCTTCACACAGGGTGAAGTTAACCCATGTGTGTATTCATATTGTACCGCCATATCGTCCGTCTCTACTAGCAGCAGGGTTTTCACCTGCACGGTGGACCTCGGACTGCGAACGCACCTAATACCATTACATCTTAAACTTGGTGCGTTCCGCCAGTCCTAACACCAGCTCTCTGCCTTTGAATATTGCCGATTGCGCCATTGATCATGAGGTGTGTGCTTGCTCTGTGCTCCTTGTTTGGTATTCTGATCTTTGCTGCTCGACCTAGGATTTGTCTTGACCATCAATTTGCCTAGCCCTTTTGTCGTGATCCGCTACCTTCTTGGAATATTGACCTCGGACTGTTTCCTGACTATGCCTTTGTCTCACCCCTCTGTCTATGACGTACTCTCTACTCTCTTGGCTTTTGACCTTGGACCTCTTGACCACCCAGGCTTATCTGTGAGTAATGAATAATGTCACCATAGCCATATTTTATTCACTACAGACAAAATTAACAAGAAATTGATGGCAGCAACACCTCTCAATAAAGTCAGGATAGAGCCGAGTATACAATTGTGTAGCATCTTCTCTTTTTCATACAACAGCTTGTAAACGTCTGGGATGCAAGGATAGCAATTTTTGGGAATGGAATGCTTCATTCTTTTCTGATGTAGGATATTCACTGCTCCACAGTCCGGAGTCGTAGCCAGATTTTTCATTTTATAATGTGCCAAATGTTTTCTATTAGTGAAAGGTCTGGACAGCAGGAGTCCACTTCATCGTCTAAACTCTTCTTCTGTCAAGCCATGCTGTTGAAATGGATGCAGTATGTGATGTCAGCATTGTCTTCCCTACCCTGACATAGATGTCTGGATGGGAGCATATGCTGTTCTAAAACCTCTATATAACGCCCATCCTTTCATGTGTAAGCTGCCCATGCCATGGGCACTAATGCAGCCCGATACCATCATAGACGCAGCTGGATAACAAGTTGAATGGTCCCTTACCTCTTGAGTTTGAAGGACACGGTTTGCATAGTTGCAGTTTCCATGGAAAATTAAATTTTTTTATTAATCTGACCACAGAACAGTTTTTCATTTTGCCTCAGTCCATTTTAAATGAGCTTTGGCCCAGAGTAGATGGCAGCATTTCTGGATTGTATTGCTATATGGCTTCTTCTCTGCATGATAGAGCTTTCACTGCATTTGTGGATCTCACGGCGAACTGTGTTCACAGACAATGATATCTGGAAATATTCCTGAGCCCATAATTGCACCATCAAATCATGCCTATTTTTAAAGCCGTATTGCCTGAGGTCCCGTAGATCATGAGCATCAAATATTTACAGTTGGCCTTAACCCTGATGTATATGGATTTCTTCAGAATCCCTGAATTTTTCGATGATATTACAGTGGCATGTAAAATTTTGGGCACCCCTGGTCAAAATTACTGTTATTGTGAGCAGTTCAGAAAGTTGAAGATGAAATGACCACTTAAAGGCCTAAAGTTAAAGATTACACTTTTCCTTTGCATTTTAGGAAAAAGAAATATACAGGTGCTTCTCACAAAATTAGAATATCATCAAAAAGTTAAATCCAAACATAATAACGCCTAGATACGTGGCACTACCAAATGCAAATATATATAAAAAAGAGGGGGGAAGCTATATGCCATAAAATTGCCACATTTTTATTGAGACAAATTTTTAAAAAACAATTAAAAAAGTAATATGATATAGGGACAACAAATGCAAAATAAGCCACTCAATTATAGTAATATGCCATTAGTAAAGTGGGTTTAGAAAACCTGACTCAATAGAAACTGTAAATAGGCCTAGATGAAAATAATAAATTAAAAGGAGTTAAGCGTAAAGTTCCTGCAAAAGGAATAATAGGCCAAAAAATTCAATTAAGTTAGGAATAGTTGTAAGAAGAAATTTGCATAGCACTTCCAAGGAGTATGTGTGGTGACAAAAACACTGAAATTGTCCTCATGTCCAAGTATAAAGAAGGTAGCACATACTAAAAAAAAATGGTGATTTAACAGGCTTATGGTTGCAAAACACTAATATGTCAGCAATAAAAAAGCCAAAAGAAACAAGATTAAAGAGGACACTTGAAGGAAGTATGCTGGCACATTACCTTTAAGTGGTGGCAACACCCCGACGCGCGTTTTGCATTTAGCTTTTTCTTAAACTCTCACACACTCTCCATTAACAAAAGGCTAAACATTACAGGTTATGGCTAGTTGGTAGAGCAATAACCGATGAACATAAAAACATGAATTCAAGTTCTAGTGGAATTCTGAACACAGGAGAAAAAGCAAATATATAAATAAAATTATATTTTTATAATTGGCCATCATTATTTTTACTACTTTTACAGGATATATCTTTATAGGTATATTTTTGAGTAAAATGTAAATTGTTCTTTTATTCTATAAACTTCTGACAACATGTCTCCGAATTTCCAAACAATAAATTTTGTATTTTTTTTCTGACAAAGAAAAATGGTAAAAATCAAAAAACAGTGCTTTCAGACCTTAAATAATGCAAAGAAAACAAGTTCCTAATCATTTATAAATAACAATACTAATGTTTAACTCAGGAAAACTTCAGAAATCAATATTTTGTGGAATAACCATGATTTTTATTCACAGCGTTCATGCGTCTTGGCATGCTTTCCACCAGTCTTTCACACTGCTTCTGGTGCAAAAATGTAAGCAGTTCTTCTTTGTTTGATGGCGTGTGACTATCCGTCATCCTCTTGATTACATTCCAGAGGTTTTGAATGGGGTTCAGGTCTGGAGATTGGGCTGCCCATGACAGGGTTTTGATGTGGTGGTCCCTAAATTTTTGTCAGAGCTGTAGGCCTGATGACGCTATGCGGCCAGCTAATCACAGTAATGCCACAACCAACGTGGCTCTGATGCATCTTCATTGGCTGTCTACAAAGTGCCAAACATGCGGGGCGAGGACTCGAGCTTCTGTTCAAGCATTCAAAAAATACTCGCCAAGTAACGAGCATCTCGAGCACCCTGATGCTCGAGTGGGTAGCGATCAGTGACGAGCACGCTCGCTCATCACTATTTAGCAGTCTACATGTCGTGATCATACCTTTCTGTCAGTTTAGTCCTCTGTCTCCTGTTTTCCCTTGAGCTCCGTTGTCACCTTAAGAAAAAAAAAAATACATTACCTATATGGCTTTAGAAAAATATATAGAAAAGAAGAACAATAATGATTCAATTTCTATATAATTATTTCATTTATAAACAGATAGCCAACAGACCGCAGTGATATTTGGCAGGGAGGTGGCAAATATAATGGAATAATGGTCCAATTTTTATTTTTCCCATATTTGTCCCATAAAGTAGAACAGATGTATTCACACATTGATCTGGTAGTGAGATCCCTGTAACTCAGAACAGGTCTTAATCTGATCCTATCGGCTGATCAGACTAGGTTACTCAGGTCTATGGGCATCAGCATTCATCACTAGTGACCCAGCGCCATTGGGAGCCATACATGCCCGTGCCATCACATAGCCTCCACCATGTGTCACAAAGAATTTGCTGTACTTTGAATCGTAAGCCGTTCCAAGCCTTCTCCATACTTTCTTTTTCCCATCATTCTGGTACAGGTTGATCTTAGTTTTATCTGTCCATAGAATGCTTTTATAGAATTGGGTGCCTTTTTTTGATGTTTCTTGGCAAAGTCTAATCTGCCCTTTCTATTTTTAAGACTGATTAGTAGTTTGCACCTTGTGGTAAACTCTCTGTATTTGCTGTCATGAAGTCTCCTCTATATGACAGACTTAGACGCTAAACATCTTCATCCTATAGAGTGTTCTGTTATGATCCCAGTGGCTTAGGATCGCAAATCTAACCAGCTAAGTCAGAGATAATAGGACAAGCTCTGGGGATGTGGTAACTGGACTGACCGCAAACCTGATTCTAACCAAACACACTAAAGGTAGCCGTGGAACGTTTCCTGAAATCCTAGACGTCTCTTCACGGCCTGAGAAACTGACTACCCCTAAAGAGAAAGTAAGACCTCACTTGCCTCAGAGAAATACCCCAAAGATATAGAAGCCCCCCACAAATAATAACGGTGAGTTAAGAAGAAAAGACAAACGCAGAGATGAAACAGGTTAAGCAAATGAGGCCCGCTAACGCTAGATAGCAGAAAATAGCAAGGGATCTGTGCGGTCAGTAAAAAACCCTATGCAAAAATATCCACGCAGAGAATGCGAGAACCCCCACACCAACTAACGATGTGGGGGGAGCAACTCAGCACCCCAGAGCACCCGCAAGCAGGGAAATCACATATTAGCAAGCTGGACCAAAACATATCATATACTAGGACACATCTTGAACACAGATGAGCAAAAAATAAGCAAACAAAACTTAGCTTCTCTTGGAGAGACTGATAACGGATGTAGACAGGAGCAATCAGAATAGCACTGAATACAACGACAGCAGGCAACCACTGAGAGTCCAGCTGAACTAAATAGGAACCAGCTAACAGATAACGAGACAGCTGATCCAACCTCAGACCTGCAGAATGACAAAAAGAGCCACCAGAGGGGGCCCAAAGACAACACTCACACAGTACCACTTGTGACCACAAGAGGGAGCCCAAAAACAGAGTTCACAACAGTGTTCTTCGCTTGGGTGGATGTTAGGAAGGGGTTTTTCTTCACCATGGAAAGGATTCTGCGATCATCCACCACTGTTGTCTTCAGTGGATGTTCAGGCCTTAAGTTCCCAAGCTCACCAGGGCGCTCTTTTTTTGCAGAATGTACCAAACTGTTGATTTGACTACTCCTCCTAACATTTCTGATATCTATGTAATGGATTTCCCCTTTTTTTCATACTAATGATGGTTTTTTTCACTTTCATTGAAAGCTCCTTTCACCACATGTTGTGGGTTCACAGCAACAGCTTATAAATGCAAATGCCACACCTGGAATCAGTTCCAGATCTTTTACCTGCTTAGTTGATTATGGATTAAAGAGAGAAAAGCCCATACAGTCCATTAAAGAGATTTTGAGATAATTGTCCAATTACCTTTGATTCCTTGAAAAAGAGGCAGCTACATAAAGAGCTGTAATTCCTAAATCCGTACTCTAATTAGAATGTGAATACCCTCAAATTTAAGCTGAGAGTCTGCACTTTAGGGCTATATTGCTTATATAACTTAGTTTTTGAATATGTGTTTTTCTGGACTTGTTTATGCAGCCAATCATCCTAAAAGTCACTGATGTAGTTGTTGGTTAGCTGCAGTGGTCACATACCAGCTAGGCAAGAAGAGAACGAGAAGATAACAGTGGGGACCGAGCCACCAGGAAGGTGGAGTCAGACTGCACAGGAGCCATCCAGTAATTGCAAGAAAAGGATTGAATGCCCCTCTAACAATATCTTCAGTCGGAAAGACAATCTATGACTGGCTTCACCTGTACTGTTTTTAGAAGAAAGTAGCCATGGTTTCTTCATTCATGAAGTAAAATGAAGGTGGATTCTATACAGTTTTCCTCCACCTTGACATTACCTTTTTCTCCAATTGGTCCCAGTTTTCCCATTTGGTCAGGAACTCCCTTATCATCTAAAATTAAATAAAATAATTGTTAGAAAAAGATTTGATATATTTTTCAAATAGCCTCCTAAGGGAAATAAGAAGCCCCCATTACTAATGAGGTTGGAGACCTTCTACCCTAATTGTCTTGGTCTGAGTAGACATAAGCGCAGAAGTGGAGAGGTCACCTATCAGAAAAATGTCTCCAGTTTCAATAACATTTTACCTGTGGAATTTATTTAACTAAAAATTACCTAACTAAAATGCCCCCCGTGGCCAAGGTTTATATTATTTTTAACACAGATTGTGATGCGTAAAAAAATGCCAAAAATATTTGAAAACAAAAAAAACACATTTAAAAGAAAAAAAACTGATTTAAACAATTGATCATTTTCTGATGATAGCTTCACTTTAATAAACATGCAGATGAGGAATTCAAACAAATAGTAGCGAATATACAGTTTTTACTTTTGAGGCTAGGCTGTTCATTTACTAGATTTACCTTTATGTTCTGGCAATCCTGGAGATCCCTGAAGTCCTGGATGTCCAGGGGTCCCTGGGCAAAGCCTTAGAATATCCAATTTGTCTGATTCCCCAACATCCAACAGTTTTACATCTTTTGGGAAATATGAAAAACTTGTCACATGTTCTATTACCGGGAGAGGATGTCTAGTTTATAAAACCTATTTTCAAATACTCATTTAAACCAATGAGAACCCAGTTTTGTCATTAAAGGGAGTCTGATGACAATTTTTCCCCTACAAAATTGCTGGGAGTGTTTGATATGGAGTCCATAAAATAGGAGTTTAGTTAAAGGGAAAGAGGAAATTGGGCCAAAGATCCAAATTGATCTGTATGGAAGTAATAAGGAAGCAAAAGATCCCACGCTTCTGTTTTTGTATCATAACAGGTATAATTTGGTGCCGGACTGGAGCATCTTGGGCCCACCAGAGAAAATCATTCTTGGAGCCCACTATGTAGCTACATAGAAATAAATAGAAGACCTCCAATTGTGTGGTAAAACATGCTAATATCAGAGTATAGTGTAAGGTAGTACACATCTTAATTATGTAGCAGGGGTTGGGGTAGCCCCCTCATAGAATATAAAGTAGCCCCCTCATAGAATATAATGTAGCCCCCTCTTAGAATATAAAGTAGCCTCCCTCATGGAATATAATGCAGCCCCCCTCATAGAATATAATGTTGCCCCCTCATAGGGTATAATGAAGCCCTCCTCATATAGTATAATGCAGCCCCTCCACAGAATATAATGTAGCCCCCTCAGAGTATAATGCAATCCCCTCAAGAGGTATAATGGGGCCCCATAGAATATACTGTAGCCCCCTCCACTCATATAGTATAATGTAGCCCCCAGAATATAATATAGCCCCTGAGAGAATGCAGCCCCCACACAGAATATAATGCAGCCCCCCACAGAATATAATGAAGCCCCCTCATAAAAGTATCATGCAGACCCCCTTATATAGTATAATGCAGGCCCCCTCATAGCGTATAATGCAGTCCCCCTCATAGGGTATAATGCAACCCTCCACCCCATCATTGTCCTCATCACCACCTCCATCATTGCCTTCTCACCTACCACCCCGATCATTGCCCTTTCCACCACCTCCATCATTGCTTTCTCCCCACTACCCCATCATTGCCCATTCCACCACCTCCATCGTTGGCTCCTCCCCACCACCATCATTGTCCTTTCCACCACTACCATCATTGTCCTTTCCACCACAACCATCATTGCCTTCTCCCCACCACCCCATAATTGCCCTTTCCACCACCTCTATCATTGTTTTCTCCCTCACCACTCCCTTCATTGCCCTCTCCATCTCCTGCATCATTGCCTCCCCCCTCCACCACCATCATTATCCTTTCCACCACAACCATCATTGCCTTCTCCCCCACCACCCCATCATTGCCCCTTCCACCACCTCCATCATTGCCTCCTCCCCCACCACCCCATCGTCCTTTCCACCACCACCATTGCCTTCTCCCCACCAATGCTCTCTCCATCACCCACATCATTGCCCTCTGCAATATACACACACAGCACCACTCTCAGATACAGCACCACACACACACACAAACAGCACCACACCACTCTCACACACACACACAGCACCGCACCACTCACGCACATATGCACACAGACACACAGCACCACTCACCTCTCCACACGTTTCCCGCAGCACATCCCGGCAGCATCTCTGTCGCCGGCTGCTTTCTCGGTTGTAGCTAGAATGTATGGGCTCATTCCAGGTTTTGACTACAGCCCATACATTCTAACTGTCTCCCAGAAATGACATCATACCTGAAAGCAGCCCATACATTCTAGTATCTATCATGCAGGCAGTGTAATCCTCAGCCTGCCCGCTATTAAAGTAAAATGAATATTCACTCCTCTCCATGCCCATGGGGGCATGGGAAAGCATTAATTTTCTCTTTAGCAGTGGGGACAGGTTCCTGTCTCCAGCTGCTGCTCCGCTGGGCAAGCCCCCTGACTCAGGAGCCCCATAGCAGCTGGGTGTGCCGCTATTAGCGACACACTACTGGATGGGGGCCCCTGGAGCAGCGGGGGCCCTAGGCAGTTGCCAGCCCTGTATGCCAGCATGTGGAAGTGCCTGGGCTCACCAGAGAATCCACCGGTTCCCCGGTGGGCTAGTATGACCCTGCCTCCTGCTCCCCCAATTTGCTCTTCCCCTCCACCCTCCAGTCATTATTTGCTCTTCCCATCCCCCACCTTCAATTCTTCATTTGCTGTCCCCCACCCCATACCCTCAATTCATAATTTGCTGTCTCCACACTCAATTCATTTGCTTTCCACCGTCCCCCACACTCAATTCATCATTTGCACTCCTCACCCACTCCACTCCACTTTGTCATTTGCTCTCCCCTCCATTCCCAACTCTTCATTTGCTATTCCTCAGTGTTGTGAACTCTATTTTTGGGCTCCCTCTAGTGGTCACAAGCGGTACTGTGTAGTGTTGTCTTTCTGCAGGTTGGCAGCATCAGCTGGTTCGTTATCCTTGGTTGGTTTCCTATTTAGCTCACCTGGATACTCAGTTCCTTGCCTGCTATCAATGTATTCAGTGCTCTTCAGATTCCTTGTGACTACCTTGCTCCCAGTCTCTCCAAGACAAGCTAAGTTTTTGTTTGTTCATTTTTGATTATCAGCATTCATCATGTTTCTTGTCCAGCTTGCTAAAATGTGATTTCCTCGCTTGCTGGTTGCTCTAGGGGACTGAGTTTCTCCCCCCACACCGTTAGTTGGTGCGGGGGTTCTTGAAATCTCAGTGTGGATATTTTGTAAGGGTTTTTTACTGACCGCATAGACCCCTTTTCTATTCTCTGCTATCTAGTATTAGTGGGCCTCATTTGCTGAATCTGTTTTCACCCCTGTGTATATGCCTTCCTCTTACCTCACCGTTATTATTTGTTGGGGGCTTCTATATCTTTGGGGATTATTTCTCTGGAGGCAAGAGAGGTCTTTCTTTCTCTCTAGGGGTAGTTAGTTCCTCAGGCTGGCTCGAGACATCTAGGATTTTTAGGCACGTTCACCGGCTACTTCTAGTGTGTTTGGATAGGTTCAGATTTGCGGTCAGTCCAGTTTGCCACCTCCCTAGAGCTTGTCCTATGTTTGTTACTTAGCTGGAGTAATTTGTGATCCTCAACCACTAAGGATCATAACAGTATAGCAGGCCAGAAAGTGTTTAATGCATCGCAGAAGTGGGATAAAAAGAAGACCTGAGTACATTTATTTATTTATTTTTTTTCTCCTCCCGCTTTTCCTTTGCTGCAGTCTGTTTAGCTTCTTTCATCCCCTTGAACTCTGGGTGGTTTTGAGCTCAGCTGCAGACATGAATGTTCAGACTCTGACTTCTTGTGTGGATCATCTTACTGCACGGGTGCAAAGTATTCAGGATTTTGTTATTCATAGCCCTATGTCAGAACCAAAGATACCCATTCCTGAGTTGTTTTCTGGAGATAGATCTAGGTTTCTACATTTTAAGAATAATTGTAAGTTATTTCTATCTCTGAGACCTCGTTCCTCTGGTGATTCCGCTCAGCAAGTTAAAATTGTTATCTCTTTGTTGCGTGGCGACCCTTAAGATTGGGCTTTCTCTCTGGCGCCAGGAGATCCTGCATTGCTTAATGTAGATGCATTTTTTCTGGCTCTTGGACTGCTTTATGAGGAGCCTAATTTTGAGAATCAGGCAGAAAAAGCGTTGCTGGCTATCTCTCAAGGTCAGGATGAAGCAGAGGTGTATTGTCAAAAATTTCGGAAATGGTCGGTGCTTACTCAATGGAATGAGTGTGCCCTGGCTGCAAATTTCAGAGAAGGTCTTTCTGAGGCCGTTAAGAATGTTATGGTGGGGTTTCCCACCCCTACAAGTCTGAGTGATTCTATGGCTTTAGCCATTCAGGTTCATCGGCGTTTGCGGGAGCGTAAATCTGCTCATCCTTTGGCGGTATTTTCTGAGCAGAGACCTGAGTCTATGCAATGTGACCGAACTCTGACCAGAATTGAGCGACAAAGTCATAGACGTCAAAATGGGTTGTGCTTTTACTGTGGTGATTCTACTCATGTTATCTCAGCATGCTCTAAACGCTTAAAAAAATTTGCTAAACCTGTCACCATTGGTACTATACAGCCTAAATTTATTTTGTCTGTTACTTTGATTTGTTCTTTGTCGTCCTACCCGGTTATGGCTTTTGTGGATTCGGGTGCTGCCCTGAATCTGATGGATTTGTCGTTTGCCAGGCGCTGTGGTTTTGTCCTGGAGCCTTTGGAATTTCCTATTCCTCTGAGGGGAATTGATGCTACGCCATTGGCTGAGAATAAGCCTCAGTATTGGACGCAAATGACCATGTGCATGACTCCCGTACATCAGGAGGTGATTCGCTTTCTTGTTCTGCATAATTTGCATGATGTTGTCGTTTTGGGTCTGCCATGGCTGCAGGCTCATAATCCAGTTTTAGATTGGAAAGCTATGTCTGTGTCAAGTTGGGGTTGTCAGGGAATTCATGGCGATACTCCGTTGGTGTCTATTGCTTCTTCCACTCCTTCTGAGGTCCCTGAGTTTTTGTCTGACTACCAGGATGTATTTGATGAGCCCAGGTCCAGTGCCCTGCCCCCTCATAGGGATTGTGACTGTGCTATAAATTTAATTCCTGGTAGTAAATTCCCTAAGGGACGACTTTTTAATTTGTCTATACCAGAGCATGCCGCGATGCGGAGTTATATAAAGGAGTCTTTGGAGAAGGGACATATTCGCCCATCCTCTTCCCCTCTTGGTGCAGGATTTTTTTTTGTGGCCAAGAAGGACGGTTCTTTGAGACCTTGTATAGATTATCGTCTTCTGAATAAAATCACAGTCAAATTTCAGTATCCTTTGCCACTATTGTCTGATTTGTTTGCTCGGATTAAGGGTGCCAGTTGGTTCACCAAGATAGATCTCCGTGGTGCGTATAACCTTGTGCGCATTAAGCAGGGAGATGAATGGAAAACAGCATTTAATACGCCCGAAGGCCATTTTGAGTACTTAGTGATGCCTTTTGGACTCTCTAATGCTCCTTCTGTGTTTCAGTCCTTCATGCATGACATCTTCCGAGAATATCTGGATAAATTTATGATTGTTTATCTGGATGACATTTTGGTCTTTTCTGAGGACTGGGAGTCCCATGTGAAGCAGGTCAGGATGGTGTTTCAGGTCCTGCGTGCTAATGCTTTATTTGTGAAGGGCTCAAAATGCCTCTTCGGAGTACAGAAGGTCTCCTTTTTGGGTTTTATTTTTTCTCCTTCTACTGTGGAGATGGACCCAGTCAAGGTCCAGGCTATTCATGACTGGACTCAGCCCACGTCTGTTAAGAGTCTTCAGAAGTTCTTGGGTTTTGCTAATTTTTACCGTCGTTTCATCGCTAATTTTTCTAGCGTGGTTAAACCTTTGACGGATTTGACCAAGAAGGGTTCTGATGTGACTAATTGGTCTCCTGCGGCCGTGGAGGCCTTTCGGGAGCTGAAGCACCGGTTTTCTTCAGCTCCAGTCTTATGTCAGCCAGATGTCTCTCTCCCCTTCCAGGTCGAGGTTGATGCTTCTGAGATTGGAGCAGGGGCTGTTTTGTCGCAGAGAAGCTCTGATGGCTCTGTGATGAAGCCATGTGCTTTCTTTTCAAGAAAGTTTTCGCCTGCCGAGCGGAATTATGATGTTGGTAATCGGGAGTTGTTGGCTATGAAGTGGGCTTTTGAGGAGTGGCGACATTGGCTCGAAGGAGCTAAACATCGTGTGGTGGTCTTGACTGATCACAAAAATCTGATTTACCTTGAATCTGCCAAGCGCCTGAATCCTAGACAGGCTCGTTGGTCGTTGTTTTTCTCCCATTTCAACTTCGTGGTCTCATACCTGCCTGGTTCGAAGAACGTGAAAGCTGATGCACTTTCTAGGAGTTTTGTGCCTGACTCTCCGGGAGTTTCTGAGCCGGCTGGTATTCTCAGAGAGGGAGTGATTTTGTCTGCCATTTCCCCAGATTTGCGACGAGTGCTGCAGAAATTTCAGGCGGATAGACCTGACCGTTGTCCACCAGAGAGATTGTTTGTCCCGGATAGATGGACCAGCAGAGTTATTTCCGAGGTTCATTCTTCGGTGTTGGCGGGTCATCCTGGGATTTTTGGTACCAGAGATTTGGTGGCTAGGTCCTTCTGGTGGCCTTCCTTGTCGCGGGATGTGCGTTCCTTTGTGCAGTCTTGTGGGATTTGTGCTCGGGCTAAGCCTTGCTGTTCTCGTGCCAACGGTTTGCTTTTGCCTTTGCCTGTTCCGAAAAGGCCTTGGACGCACATTTCCATGGATTTTATTTCGGATCTTCCAGTATCTCAGAAAATGTCTGTCATCTGGGTGGTGTGTGATCGTTTTTCCAAGATGGTCCATTTGGTGCCCTTGCCTAAGTTGCCTTCTTCCTCCGATTTGGTTCCTCTATTTTTTCAGAATGTGGTTCGCTTACACGGCATTCCTGAAAATATTGTGTCTGATAGAGGATCCCAGTTTGTGTCCAGGTTTTGGCGGACTTTTTGTGCTAAGATGGGCATTGATTTGTCTTTTTCGTCGGCCTTCCATCCTCAGACTAATGGCCAAACCGAGCGAACTAATCAGACGTTGGAAACTTATTTGAGATGTTTTGTTTCTGCTGATCAGGATGATTGGGTGACTTTTTTGCCATTGGCCGAGTTTGCCCTTAATAATCGGGCTAGTTCTGCTACTTTGGTTTCGCCTTTTTTCTGCAATTCTGGTTTCCATCCTCGTTTTTCCTCGGGTCAGGTTGAGCCTTCTGACTGTCCTGGGGTGGATTCTGTGGTGGATAGGTTGCCGCAGATTTGGAACCATGTGGTGGACAATTTGAGGTTGTCACAGGAGAAGGCTCAGCGCTTTGCCAACCGCCGCCGCGGTGTGGGTCCCCGACTTCGTGTTGGGGATTTGGTGTGGCTGTCTTCTCGGTATGTTCCTATGAAGGTCTCCTCTCCTAAATTCAAGCCTCGCTTCATCGGTCCTTATAAGATCTTGGAAATCCTTAACCCGGTGTCTTTTCGTTTGGATCTCCCAGCATCGTTTGCCATTCATAATGTGTTCCATAGGTCTTTGTTGCGGAGGTATGTGGTACCTGTGGTTCCTTCTGTTGAGCCTCCTGCTCCGGTGCTGGTCGAGGGCGAATTGGAGTACGTGGTGGAGAAGATTTTGGATTCTCATATCTCTAGACGGAGGCTTCAGTATTTGGTTAAGTGGAAGGGCTATGGTCAGGAGGATAATTCCTGGGTTGTCGCCTCTGATGTTCATGCGGCCGATTTGGTTCGTGCCTTCCACGCGGCTCATCCTGATCGCCCTGGGGGTCTTGATGAGGGTTCGGTGACCCCTCCTCAAGGGGGGGGGGGTACTGTTGTGAACTCTATTTTTGGGCTCCCTCTAGTGGTCACAAGCGGTACTGTGTAGTGTTGTCTTTCTGCAGGTTGGCAGCATCAGCTGGTTCGTTATCCTTGGTTGGTTTCCTATTTAGCTCACCTGGATACTCAGTTCCTTGCCTGCTATCAATGTATTCAGTGCTCTTCAGATTCCTTGTGACTACCTTGCTCCCAGTCTCTCCAAGACAAGCTAAGTTTTTGTTTGTTCATTTTTGATTACCAGCATTCATCATGTTTCTTGTCCAGCTTGCTAAAATGTGATTTCCTCGCTTGCTGGTTGCTCTAGGGGACTGAGTTTCTCCCCCCACACCGTTAGTTGGTGCGGGGGTTCTTGAAATCTCAGTGTGGATATTTTGTAAGGGTTTTTTACTGACCGCATAGACCCCTTTTCTATTCTCTGCTATCTAGTATTAGTGGGCCTCATTTGCTGAATCTGTTTTCACCCCTGTGTATGTGCCTTCCTCTTACCTCACCGTTATTATTTGTTGGGGGCTTCTATATCTTTGGGGATTATTTCTCTGGAGGCAAGAGAGGTCTTTCTTTCTCTCTAGGGGTAGTTAGTTCCTCAGGCTGGCTCGAGACGTCTAGGATTTTTAGGCACGTTCACCGGCTACTTCTAGTGTGTTTGGATAGGTTCAGATTTGCGGTCAGTCCAGTTTGCCACCTCCCTAGAGCTTGTCCTATGTTTGTTACTTAGCTGGAGTAATTTGTGATGCTCAACCACTAAGGATCATAACACCTCAGTCCCAATTCATCATTTGCACCCTTACTCCCAATTTGTCATTTCCTTTCATCACCCCACCTCCTAATTAATTTGCTCTCCCCACCCCCACCTTCCAATTCATCATTTGCTATCTCCACCCCCACTTCCAATTCATTATTTTCTCTCCCACACTCTCAATTTGTAATTTGCTCTCCCCTCCTCCACTCATCATTTGCTCTCCCCATCCCTACTCCCAATTTATCATTTGCTCCCCCCACCCCACACTCAGAATTCATCATTTGCTTTCCCCAACCCCCATGTCCAATTCATCATTTACTCTCCCTATCCCCACTCCCAATTCATCATTTGCTCTCCCCACCCTACACTCACAATTTATCATTTGCTTTCCCCACCCCTCACTTCAAATTAATCATTTGGTCTTCCCCCACTCCAAAATCATTATTTGGTCTCACCCTTACTCCCAATTCATAATTTGCTCTCCTAACTCCCCCCTTCCAATTCATCATTTGAACTCCCCCACTCCCAATTTGTTATTTGCTCTCCCCACCCCCACTCCCAATTGATCATTTGCTTTCCCTTCGTCCCACTCCCAATTCGTAATTTGCTCTCACCACCCCCTCACAATTCATCATTTGCTCTCCCCACCCCAACTCCCAATTTATTATTTGCTCCTCCCACCCGCAAAATGTAAGTTACTCTCAAAACCCCCCACTCCCAATTCGTCATTTGCACTTCCCACTCCCAATTCATCATTTGCTCTCCCCACTCCTAATTCGTCATTTGCTCTCCCCCAACTCCCAAATCGTCAATTGCTCTTCCCACCCCAATTCATCATTTTCTCTCCCCACTCCCAATTCATCGTTTGCTCCCTCTACTCAGAATTAATCATTTGCTTCCCCCACTCCCAATTCATTATTTGCCACCTCTCTCAATACTTATTTGCTCTCCTCCCACTCCCAACCTGTCCTTTGCTCTCCCAACCCCCCACTCCCAATTTGTCATTTGCACTCCCCACCCCCACTCTCAATTCATCACTTGCTGCCAAGACCATTTAATTCTATTTAAAAAAAAAGTTTTATATACTTTACTTACCTTTCATACAATCCCCTGCAGCTCCACTTCTGGAGTGGCATCCTGGCACTCTTACATGACGGCGTGTCACAGAGGAGGAGGAGGGACTCCCTTGGAGCTGCACAGCCGTTTTGATGGCCGTGAGAGCTCCAAGCCTCCCTGCACTGAGATGTATGCCTCCAGTGGCGGCGCAATGGCACATGATACCCTGGGGCCCAGTGAGCAGAAGCACAAGAGGGGGGGCCCGGACCGGTACAAATGCATTTTATTTTTATTAATTTTCATTCTTTTTGTTTTTTTAAATTGCATTTTTATTGAAGATTTTTATAAAGAACTAAACAAATATATTGCACTAAAGCACAAATAAGGCAAAAGGAAACAATGCATCATCATGTCAGTATTAAAGAGAACTTGTCATCTGATTCATTCTGTCTGAACCACGGGCAGCATGAATCGAACGTTATTGCAGCTGTGTATATTTTACTCTGCAGGGCTTCAGAGAAACCATACTTTGGAAAACCAGCCAGGGATTATGTATCTCATATGACTAGTCCAAGGCAGAACCCTAACCGTTTATTCCCAGCCCAGATCCCCTAGATTAACAGGTATACCCCATAGGGAGAGATCTGTCAGTCTAGGGAAGTGGGAAGGAGACCTGCCTAGGACTAGTTAGCCAAGGCGCATCAGCTCCGACAGGCTTTTCAAAGTTTTCTCTGAAATATCGTAGTGTTTCAGAGCAGCAGCAACTACATTGCCAGGGCCTGATTCATGCTGCCCATGGTTCAGGCAGCATGAATCAGCTGTCTGGTTCCCCTTCATTTGTACAAATACTGCAATCAAGTACCAACATAAAAAAGGTGGCGGCTTATTACGGAAAAAAACACATTCTGCTCAAGTTTTAGATTTCTCCCAAGAATGCATTCTTCGAAATGGCCGGTGCTTGGAGTCAAATTGGGCTATGATAAGCACAAGACTGCCTTTGGCCTCATTATACCCCGGTACCCTCCTGCGTTCACAGCTTCTGCATCAACTCACAATATAAAGAATCAGATCCTAAGGCAGGGCAAAGCATTTAGGGCAATGTGTTCTCTCTCCAACTAACATGTCTGTTGGTGCACAGATAGCCTTTATTGCCTCTTTAATTACTGAAAGGAAAAAGACAAGCAGCGGACAGAAGCTTACAGAAGTCTACTTGGCTATATTTTCTAGCTTATTCCATTTTATATTTTGATATCCATTTTATAATATTCTATTTAGCTGCAGTCACAAAATCCAAGGCTGCAGCACAATGGTTGTCGGCAGGAGTCCAGCGTCTGGACATTTGCTATGTGCTACGAATCTTGGAAGGATAGTGATGCCTTGATGACATAGCTTTTACCATTCAGTCCCCCCTCACACACTGAAAATACATGAATGAGGTTATTTGTCTTACTCTACCTGCCCAGTATATATACTGTATGTGTATGGCTGAGACAGAGGGATTGGGTTCTGTGCGATGAGTAGTAGAGTCCAATAATAAACTGGCATTCTCTGATGGCCTTTCAGTAGGACTGGCAGTCAGGTGTGAATTAGTTATAGATGCAGATTCTATGGCAATGGAAAGAATAAAACCAAAGCCTTGACTATGAAAGTCCATCGTATCATTATCTAGGATTCAGAATCACTAGTCTCGAAGCAATGGTGTGGCCGCTAAATGTAGACTGATGAACATAGTCCTCAACTTCTTGCTTGGATTGGAATGACAGGTTTCCAACGTACATGGTCTTTTGACTGTAGCTTTATTAAAAGGGTCACATTAATGAGAGAAAATGAACTTTTTTGAATTTACCAAATGGCTGCAATGAAACAAAGAGTGAAAAATGTAAAGAGGTCTGAATACTTTCCGCACCCACTGTAGCTACTATGTGACGTGTGAGTTGTGGTAGCTCGGTGCCAAATGTCCCCCCGCCCCATACAGTGCGTGCACACAGTGGAGCGACATTCAGGCTTTTGTTATGAAACCCCATGATTTCTGTGTACACCCCTCCTATACCTTTAAAATTGATTGATAACAGATAAATGAAAGTTGCCAGGTGCTTTATTTTATGTCCAGGACAAAAGAGAATTGCCTAACATTAAGTATTTGCTTGGCGTTGCCAATAATAACAAACTGTAATCAAATTACTGCGCTGATCTGTAGATGGAGCCTCCTGTGATAAGCCGCTGTGTAGATACCAGCTGCGCACCCTTGTCTTCAGCCAATATATGGTCATGTTTAGAATTATACTGGAGAAAACATATTCATGTCACCGTTATGGTGTTTATTGTCAGCGACAAAACCCTGATTTATCTGTCAACTTTAACTGCTTTCTGATCCAACCAGCGCCCAACTTCTCAGACTGCATTGATAACACATTTTCGTTATGGACACATAGACCAAATACGTCCACATTGTTATCGAATTTTACTTAAAAAAAATTAGAATCTATCAGAACAATCCTAATTTATTATTTAATCACATTAATCCACATTAAAGGGGAAGTCTGGGCAACACATATTGAAGACCTATCCAAACTGTAGGATAGGTCGTCAACATCAGATCACCACAGCCGATCAGCCGTTCGTAGTTTCGGCATCTTCCAGATGGATCGGCAAAGTGCATCTCCATTCAATGTGTAGCGGCATCTGCCAGGAACTGCACAACAGCTCCTATCAATAGAATAAGACCCAGCAGCGGCCCACCAGTGCATATTACAGCTAATCGGAGCTTCGCCATGGGTCAGCCCCCCACCAATCTTATATGGATAGGTTATAAGTATGTTGGGTCTGGATACCCCTTTTTGTTAAGAAATTCTGTTTCTCTATCTGAAACCCCGTAGCTTTGGCACACTGTCCAGCAGCTTCATCACTATGGTTTTAAAGTGCATTTACATCAAAAATAATAAAAAAAGAAAGATGACCTTGAGCTGCGTCATCTTTTGTGAAGTCGTTTTATCCTCTGCTCAGCAATTTCTTGAGTTATTTCGGTGTGTCACAAATGATGTGTGAACGTGGGAATTACACCTGCAGCCATTACTGTGACCATAGTCATTAAAAGGGCCTTCTAACCTTTTTAATCAGCCTCCGAATAGGAGGATAATAAACTATAAGATATTTAGTGCTTGCAGTTTCTCAGCTTTGAATTATCACAATGGAAAAAATATATAAATCAAAGGGGGTGTCCAGGATTAACCTTTCGTGTATAAAATAATAAATGAAGGCCCCAGCTCCAGCTCTGGCTCTGCACCAGGCTTTATTGATAGGCTGAAACAGTAGCGCCACTTTGACAGCACTGCAGCCAATTACTGGGCTCTGCAGCTCTGGAGATGTAGTCAGTTATATTATTCGCTGTCATCGTAACATCAACGATGCAAGCCTGTAAACAATGATCAGGAGCAACGGCAGAGAGGCATTGCTGGGTAGGGTGAGTATGACTGTACTTGTCATTTTCAGCATCCACAAGCCCGAAGAAAGATAAAATTATATATATATATATATATATATATATATATATATATATATATATATATATATATATTTATACCGTATATATATTTCAGCTAGTATTATTCAATTGTCCCTATCTAAAAATGTATGGTTTTCTTATCTTCAATTGGGTCATGTCATCATCCATGAGAATTACCCAATGAGAATTGTATGGCTTTATATTTTTTTTCTGGGCTTACTATCTCAGTCACGAAGACTTCCCGTAAGATAATACTGCATGGATTGCATGACAGAAGTTCTTCAAAGAGTAAAGGGAGAGAAGCGGCTATCACAGTTACTGACTATAACTAGACAGCTCCTGTCACACAGTTATAGTGAAAGTGACAATAGTTCAGCCTCCCAAATTTATATTTATAATCCATTACCTTACTAAGAAGAATATAGAGGAAGGGATAAATACAAGAGATGGTACTGGCTCCAGCTGCCCATGTAATGCTGATGTATCATGGGATTTATGAGAGGATAGAGAAATTAAAGAGGTTGTTTCAATTTCTTTTCTTCAGGAGCACATCTCTCCAGGCCTTGCTTTAGAGAGCGCGTTGCTCTCCTGTTGACTGACAGTCTAGACTAGTGGCATGGTCGCACCCTGAGTCCAAACTCTCTCCTGTAGAGTGTAAGCTCTTATGGTCAGTGGGGTCCTCTTTCTCCTGTAGAGTGTAAGCTTTTATGGTCAGTGAGGTTCTCTCTCCTATAGTGTGTAAGGTCTTATGCTCAGCAGGGTCCTCTCTCTCTCCAGTAATGTGTAAACTCTCACAGTCAGCAGGGTCCTCTCTTTCCTGTAGCGTGTAAGCTCTAATACTCAATGCTCTCCACTCTCTCTCTTCTATAGAGAGTAAGCTCTTATGATCAGTGGCGTTCTCTCTTTCTCCTGTAGAGTGTAAGCTCTTATGGTTAGGGGGGTCTTCTCTTTCCATCGCCTGTATAATGTGTGTTCTTTTAGTCAGTGGGGTCCTCGTTCTCCTCTAGAGTGTAAGTTCTTCTGGTTAATAGGGTTCTCTCTCCTGTAGAGTGTAAGCTCTTATGATCAGCGGTCTCCACTTTCTCTCTCCTATAGAGTATAAGCTCTTATGATCAGTGGCGTTCTCTCTCTCTGTCTCCTGTAGAGTGTAAGCTCTTATGGTTAGCGGGGTCCATGCTCTCTCTCTATCGGCTGTATAATGTGAGCTCTTTTGGTCAGCAGGGTCCTCTTTCTCCTGTAAAGTGTAAGGTCTTATTGTCAATGGGGTTCTCTCTCATTCTCGCCTGTACAGTGTACATTCTTACTGTCAACGGGGTTCTCTCTATCTTCTCTCCACATGTGTAATTTCAGAGCAATTACAAGCTTTCTAATATTGAGATTTGCGCCAATTTATTCGCCACAAATCAAATTTTTGGGAAAAATTCAGTGAAGTCAAACTCAAATGTAAAACGATCCACTCATCTCTTACATATGACATCCACTCATGGTCATGGGGTCAGCAACCCCAAGCAGCTTATCTGTAAAGGATCAATGTTATATGCTATATGACCATTAAAAATCTGTAGTAGTTTAGAGTCTCAGGGCTCCAGCTCCTCATTCCAGTCTTCATACAACAGCTTGACTCTGTCATACAGAAGGGACAAACTGTCTCGTGTGGTAGATAATGTGGCCATGATCATTATGGTCTGATGGCCCATATAACTCTCATGATAGGCTGGTTTGGGCTATATAGTAGAGTCGTAGCAAGAAAATAAGGGGAGATGAGGACCAATCTTCTGGCAGCTGTTTTTTGTCTCAAAACTGTAATTGTAACCTGGTGAGGGAATGATTTTACTAATAGAAATGTATAAGTCTGTAATTTAAGAACCATTACTCTTGTAACAAGATATTCACAGATATCATCATTTTTGCGTCATATGACATGACTTAACCTGGAGATCCATAGAAGAGAAGACAAGTATTTATTCTGTTTATGCTCCTCCGTTCCATAACTCTCACTTGGCTTTTATCTGCCTTGACATTTTTCTTGTTGTAGAAGACATACATTGCGGCTTTAATTGGATCACTGGTGTTTAGGATATAGAGAAGAGCCCCTGTCACATTAATTGGTCACGATTGCTCATCAGATTAATCTGGGGCAGGGAGCAGACTGAGTGTCAGCGTTCATGGGGGTGGGTCATTAATCCCGGCGAAATAAAAGCCTGCGGGGACATTACATGTCAAGTAGCATTGAGAAATAGAGGTTTCATAAGGAGTAGTGCAATATGAGAGTTAAATGCATGACTTACATAGGCGGACGGAGCAGTCAGAAAAATAACCACGGCGTTTTCTATCTAGGGAGCCAACCATATGGGCTGTGACTATGTATCTCATTTATAATCAGGAAAGTATCATTCAAATGAAACAAGACATTAAATATGAATGTAAAGAGATTCAGGCACAATTAACTGAAGAGGTCTTTGGGGGTCTGTGTTGATAAAAATTAATGTCTGTTGCTTTTCTTGGGTTTGTGCCTGTAATTTTCACTCACAGATGTCCACAAGAGAGTACAACCTGCGGCCCGAAGGCCACATGCAGTCCTCACGCTGCCATTCTGTGCTGCCCCCAACCATATGGACAGAAAAACGCTTGATTGACAGGTTAACTATATGTGGACAGTCACACAGCGAAGGGCAGTGGCAGCAGTGGAGGAGCAGGGACTGGCAAGTACTAATGGTGCCAGGTGTAGACATCTCTGGATGCCTCATACATCAGGAGAATGGGGTCTCTTCACCTAATTCGCACTCTAGAAAGTAGTAGGGTGGCCTTCTGTGTCTGTGAAAAAACAGCACTGTGTGCACTAAGGAGCTTTTCCCTTTCAAATCAGTCTGAAACCCAATCAAAGAGCATTTGATTCTTTTTTTATGCAGATTTAGGAGTAGGATACTTCTAAATCCTGGTGAAAAAAATTGTGCATGAAAGTGTCATGAGGCTACATTCCCACTACAAGTATTTGGTGAATTTTTGATGTAAATTTCCTGTAGTTTTTCAGCAACTTTTAGGTAAATTAAGTTACTTGCTTTTTTTATCTATATTTTTTTACGTTTTTGACGTTGCGTTTTTTTTTCTTTTTTCTTTTTGTACGTCATGCTTTCAATAAAGCTGCTTTGTTTTTGATACTTCCTGGTATTTGGATTTGACAAAACTTTACTGATACAGTCATGGACGGATTACATGTTTTTACCTGAGGATTTTCTGCATCTAAAGTAATTTATGTAAGGGAAAATCCGCACATAAAATTCAGCTTACCCGCAAGAGAAATTGACATATTGTGAAATTTAAACATGCACCGAGTGCATGAGATTTCTCTAAATCCCATCCATTTTGCTGGAACCGCAAGATGTTGCGTTTTATGCAGCAAAAATACGCAGCGTCAATAAATCACCAACTGTGGGCAAACAACGTTATAGTTCTCATTGGTGGAGGTAAGAGTCCTGTAAGTAGAAGTTATATCAGACATTTATGGTATATACTTTCTATATGACCCTTTATTTTTAAGGAAAAAAGATCAAAGACGAAGAGAGACGAGATCTGAATCTGAGCAGCGGCCATTTTCCCGGAGGCTGCGATGCGGTGGCCTCCGGGAAAATGGCCGCTGAGGGCGGCGCATGCTCAGATTCAGATCTGAATCTGAGCAGCGGCCATTTTCCCGGAGGTCACCGCATCACAGCAATGGGGCTGCCGGTGCCTCTGGGCCTGGAGGAGATGCCGGAGGAGCCAGAAGAAGATGCAAGAAGATGCGCTGCCGCCGCCCCACAGCACCCACGGCACGAAGATGCGCTGCCGCCCCACAGCACAGAGCACCCACGGCACGAAGAGGAGCTGCCGCTCCCAGCACAGAGACCCCCACGCTGCCGCAATGAGGTAATAGGGGGATATACTCCACTCACACTTTACTGTGAGACGCCCCCTCTCTTCGTCATCGGGACCACTCCCCCCCCCCACCCACCATATGCACATTTTATCTGTACCCGGCGTATAAGACGACCCCTGACTTTTAAGAAGATTTTGAGGGGTTAAAAAGTCGTCTTATATGCCGGAAAATACGGTACATACAAATAAAAAAACAAGGTATGGAGTTAGTTGATAAGAAAGAGAATAAAGTGAAAATAAGTACTGGTATATAGGTTTAGGGGTATGCAACATCCAAGTAATTCCGCGTACCTAAATCAACGGAATCAATCTATGAGATACATTATTCACAAAACAATGTAGTGTACCAATCTAGGTGCAGGGGCTGGCTGGCAATTTTCAGCCTGGGGGGCAATCACAAAGCAGTGGCCCTCGAGTTGCGGTGGCCCTCCTTTTCCCTGCTTATATCTGGCCACTGCATTAAAGTAGCAGAGGTAACAGGCTTTAAAAACAGGCTGGTATACAGATATGGAAACTGAACGGAGCTTGCTGCATAGATATAGGAGCAGAATCGAGCTTACTCCAGAGATATGGGAACAGAACGGAGCTTACTACAGAGATATGGGAGCAGAACCGAACTTACTAGATTCAGAGATATGGGAGCCGAACCGAGCTTACTGCAAAGATATGGGAGCAGAACCGAGCTTACTACAGAGATATGGGAGCAGAACCAAGCTTACTGCAAGGATATGGGAGCAGAACCGAGCTTACTGCAGAGATATGGGAGCAGAACAGGGCTTACTACAGAGATATGGCAGCAGAAACGAGCTTACTACAGAGATAAGGGAGCAGAACCAAGCTTACTACAGAGATAGGGGAACAGAACCGAGCTTAATACAGAGATATGGGAGCAGAACCGAGCTTACTGCAAAGATATGGGAGCAGAACCAAGCTTACTACAGAGATATGGGAGCAGAACCGAGCTTAGTGCAGAGAAATGGGAGCAGAACCGAGCTTACTGCAGAGATATGGGAACAGAATCGAGCTTACTACAGAGATATGGGAGCAGAACCAAACTTACTACAGAGATATGGGAGCAGAACCTAGCATACTACAGAGATAAGGGAGCAGAACCGAGCTTACTAGAGAGATAAGGGAGCAGAACCGAGCTTACTACAGAGATAAGGGAACAGAACCGAGCTTAATACGTCTACTACATGGAACCAAGTCTGCTACATAGAAACTGGAGCAGAACTGAGATTACGACATACATACAGTACCATAATCTAGATTACTACATTGATAGAGTACCAGAACCAAGCTTACTGCTTAGATATGGTGCCATAACGGAGCTTACTTACAAACATACACACAATTCAGCTACACAGTGCCTAGTACTATCACCACTACACAGAGAATACATAATATTATAATATCACCATTACCTCTACATGAAACTAAACTCTATACAAAGACCAATGATGCCACCATACACTCCCTGACACAAGTTATGTCGCTTATTCTTGTTATGTAAATAAAAGCTTATAACCTGACGTTAAATTCATCCATTGGTTGTATAAGTTATTCTTTTGAAAGCTGACACCCTCCAAAATGTGGTTTAGGTTAAGAAAATAAATTGTTATTAAAGCAGAAATATTGATCAGTTAATGGACACAGAATGGTCAGATTTTGGCAAGACAAAATTTTTGTTGCCCACAGACAAATAATTAACTTAAAATACAAATATGTTTTGCATAACATTGGTGAATGAAGTTGTGGTGCTCCTCTAGATTCTTTGGTTTTGTCTTCCAAGCTTCCTCTTTCATCCTAGCCCAAACATGCTCAATGATGTTCATGTCTGGTGACTGGGCTGGCCAGTCCTTGAGCACCTTGATCTTTTTTGCCTGGAGGAACTTTGTTGTAGAGATGGATGTATGAGATGGAGCACCATCCTGCTGCAGAATGACCTCTTTTATGATTTGGAATATAAGAGGTAGCTAATACTTCTTGATATTTTAGGCTATTGATATTGCCTAACCCCTTGCAAATGTTTCGCATAATCCCATACTGAATGTAACCCCAGACCATGATCTTTCCACCACCAAATTTAACTGTCTTCTGGGTGTATTTTGGATCCATACGGGCTCCAGTAGGTCTCCTGCAGTGTTTGTGGCAGCTGTGGTGTAATTCTACTGAAAAGAAATCCACCTTCTGCCACTTTTCCAGTGTCCATCTATTTAGCAGGCTGTGGGAGTTTGCAGATGCCACACGGTTTTTTATTTGCCTTTTGTTTAGTGCTGGCTTCTGGGCACTGATTCCACCATGGAGGCCATTTTGAGACAGAATCCTACAAACTGTTCTAGTTGACACAGGGACTTGAGGTGACCAGACCTGTTGGAGCTCTGCTGCTGTGGAAGAGGGGGTTGCTTTGGATTTTCTAACCAACAAATGTTCCTCCTGAGCAGTTGTCTTGCGGGGTCTGCCGGACCTGGGCTAGTCAAACACCTCTCCAGTCTCTTCAAATCTTTTTTTAAATTCTTTGTACTTGATGCTGAGACACATTAAAGGTGCCCACCACCTCTGCAGTGGATCTGGTCTTCAGCCTCTTGATAATCCAGGCTTTGGTCGCAGGGTGGATTTTTGGCATGTTGTCAGAGCTTAAGTTGCAGTTCAAGTGAAGGTCTGGGGTGCTGGGTTTCTTTTTATACACACACACTAAATAACCTGTTGTGAATTCTGTTCTCGGACTCCCTCCTGTGGTTGTGAATGGTACTTCGGCGAGTTTGGCCCATGGACTCCCTCTGGTGGCTGTGAGTGGAGCTGCTGGTTCTGAGGTTCCTTCCTCAGCTGACCTCGTTTGGTCCCAGGCTGGCTGCTCTATTTAACTCCACTCAGATCGTTACTTGATGCCAGCTGTCAATGTTCTAGTACTGGTTCAGATCTCTCCTGGATCTTTCTGAGGACCTGTCTACTCCAGCGAAGCTAAGTTCCTGCTTGTTCATTTGTTACATATGGTTTTTCTTGCTAAGTTCTAGTCCAGCTTGCTATCATGAAACTGCCTGGCTAGCTGGAAGATCTGGGGGTGCAGAGTGGCACCACCGCACCGTGAGTTGGTGCGGGGGTAATTTTTT
This sequence comes from Ranitomeya variabilis, assembly GCF_051348905.1. NCBI lineage: Eukaryota > Metazoa > Chordata > Amphibia > Anura > Dendrobatidae > Ranitomeya > Ranitomeya variabilis. The sequence continues at coordinate 222,411,220 of NC_135233.1, forward strand.
CACACTCTGCGTGGTTTTGTAGTTTTTTGTGTTGACCGCAAAGATCCCTTTTTCTATCCTCAATCTGTTTAGTTAGACTGGCCTCCCTTTACTAAAGCCTATTTCATCCTGTGTTTGTGATTTCCTCTTAACTCACAGTCAATACTTGTGGGGGGCTGCTTTTACCTTTGGGGAAATTTCTCTGAGGCAAGTGAGGCTTTGTTTCCTTTCTTTAGGGGTAGTTAGCTCTTAGGCTGTGAAGAGGCGTCTAGGCAGAGTCAGGCACGCTCCACGGCTATTTCTAGTTGTGTTGATAGGAGTAGGGTTTGTGGTCAGCAGAGTTCCCACTTCCCCAGAGCTCGTCCCGATTCCATGTTTAACTATCAGGTCATTCCTGGTGCACCTAACCACCAGGTCCATAACAATAACCGATCATTTACTGAGCACAGGTGAGGATGTAAATTAGGATTGGGTGCATTATATGACCAGGCGACAAAACTTTTGTCTTGCTAAAATCTGACCATTCTGTGTCCATTAACTAATCAATATTTCTGCATTGATATCAATTTATTTTCTTAACCTAAACCACATTTTGGAAGGTTTCAGCTTTCAAAAGAATAATTTATACAACCAATGGATGAATTTAACATCTGGTTATAAGCTTTTATTTACATAACATGGATAAGCGACATTACTTCTGTCAGGTAGTGTACACCTTTTACTACTTGTATACTACAATACTGATCATTAATTTTAAAAAAGCACAATACTAAGTGCCATTGTATACAGGAACTCTGTATTTATGGTCAGTGTAAAGATACTACAGTGATCACTGGTGACATTATGCACAGGAGATCTGTATAAGGTGTCAGTGTACAGGTAATACAGTGATCACCACTGCCAGTGACATTATACACAGGAGCTTTGTATATAGTATACAGTGTATAGTGTCAGTGTACAGGTAATACACTGACTCACTAGTGACGTCTCTAGCTGAAGTCCTTCATCTTTGCGTTTCATTTTCATCCAGCTCAGACTGCCATCACTTCTTCCAGCCAGGACTCGTCTCTGCATAAAATAACACAGTTACCTAGAGCACGGCCTCCAGACCACATTCCCCACTTTTTCCCTTTCTTCTACACCATGTTCCAAATTATTATGCAAATTATATTTTTCTCGGATTTTCCTAAATGGTCGGTGCAAATGACAGTCTAATAAAAGTCATCACCTGTTAGATTATACATCGAATTTTATGGTAGAAACCTCCCAATGATAACAGTATGATCTCCAAAATGAATAAAAACTCAAAATGCACTGTTCCAAATTATTAGTCACAGTAGAATTTCTAAATATTTGATCTGTTTTAAAGAACTGAAAATGCTCATTTGTGGAATTTGCAGCATGAGGAGGTCACATTCACTGAACAAAAAAGCTATTTAACCCCAAAACATCCTAACAGGCCAAGTCACATGTTACCATAGGAACCCTTCTTTGTTATCACCTTCACAATTCTCGCCTCCATTGAACTTGTGAGTATTTGGAGAGTTTCTGCTTGTATTTCTTTGCATGAAGTCAGAATAGCCTCCCAGAGCTGCTGTTTTGATGTGAACTGCCTCCCACCCTCATAGATCTTTTGCTTGATGATACTCCAAAGGTTCTGTATAGGGTTGAGGTCAGGGGAAGATGGTGGCAATACCATGAGTTTATCTCCTTTTATGCCCATAGCAGCCAATGACTCAGAGGGATTCTTTGCAGCATGAGATGGTGCATTGACATGCATGAAGATGATTTTGCTCCTGAAGGCACAATTCTGATTTTTATACCATGGAAGAAAGTTGTCAGTCAGAAACTCTATATACTTTGCCGAGGTCCTTTTCACACCTTCAGGAACCTTAAAGGGCCCTACAAGCTGTTTCCCGATGATTTTGGCCCAAAACATGACTCCTCCATCTCCTTGCTGACGTTGCAGCCTTATTGGGACATGGTGGCCATCCACCAACCATCCACTACTCTATCCATCTGGACCACCCAGGGTTGCTCGACACTCATCAGTAAACAAGACTGTTTGGAAATCAGTCTTCATGTGTGTCTGGGCCCACTGCAACCGTTTCTGCTTGTGAACACTGTTTAGGGGTGGCCGAATAGTAGGTTTATGCACCACAGCAAGCCTTTGAAGGATCCTACACCTTGAGGTTCGAGGGACTCCAGAGGCACCAGCAGCTTCAAATAACTGTTTGCTGCTTTGTAATGATATTTTGGCAGCTGCACTCTTTATCCAATGAATTTGTCTGGCAGAAACCTTCCTCATTATGCCTTTATCTGCATGAACTCTGTCTGTGCTCTGTTTCAGTCACAAATCTCTTCACAGTATGATGATCACTCTTAAGTTTTCATGAAATATCTAATGTTTTCATACCTTGACCAAGGCATTGCACTATTTAATGCTTTTCAGCAGCAGAGAGATCCTTTTTATTTCCCATATTGCTTGAAAACTGTGGTCTGCTTAATAATGTGGAACATCATTTTTAAGTAGTTTTCCTTTAATTAGAATCACCTGGAAAACTAATGATCACATGTGTTTAAGATTGATTTTAGTGATCCATTGAGCCCTGAGACACAATACCATCCACGAGTTTATTTGAAAAACAAAACAATTAAATCTTAATGACACTTAAATCCAATTTGCATAATAATTTGGAACATGGTGTACACTAGACATCTGAATACAGAGGAGCACCCACAAACAATATATAATTGGTTATTATGCAACCTCATAGATTGTAAGCTTGCGAGCAGGGCCCTCATTCCTTTTGGTATCTGTTGATCTATGTGTTTATTGTTATGCTTAATGTCCATTGTCTGTACAAGTCCCTTCTAAAATGTAAAGTGTTGGCACTATAGAAATAAAATTATTATAATTATTATTATTAACCGACCATTCCAAATATAAATTATAATCCACCACTGTGCACCCACTAACTATAAATAGCCACTTTCCCCATTTAATATATAAATTAATTAGCACCTGTACTCTTTCCCCCAATTCATTATCAGTCACTTCATCCTCAACGGGCCCCCCACTATGTACCTACCACTCTAACCCTATGGGTACCGTCACACAGTGGCATTTTCATCGCTACGACGGCACGATTCGTGACGTTCTAGCGATATAGTTACGATCTCGCAGTGTCTGACACGCAGCAGCGATCAGGCACCCAGCTGAGAATCGGACGTCGTAGCAGATCGTTTGAAACTTTCTTTCTTCGCTGGATCTCCCGCTGTCATCGCTGGATCGTTGTGTGTGACAGCGATCCAGCGATGCGTTCGCTTGTAACCAGGGTAAACATCGGGTTACTAAGCGCAGGGCCGCGCTTAGTAACCCGATGTTTACCGTGGTTACCAGCGTAAAAGTAAAAAAAAACAAACCGTACATACTCACCATCTGATGTCCGTCAGGTCCCTTGCCGTCTGCTTCTCGCTCTGACTGTCTGCCGGCCGGAAAGTGAGAGCAGATCACAGCGGTGACGTCGCCGCTGTGATCTGCTTTCACTTTACTGCAGCACTCAGTCAGAGCGGGAAGCAGACGGCAAGGGACCTGACGGACATCAGATGGTGAGTATGTACGGTTTGTTTTTTTTTACTTTTACGCTGGTAACTACGGTAAACATCGGGTTACTAAGCGCGGCCCTGCGCTTAGTGACCCGATGTTTACCCTGGTTACCCGGGGCCTTCGGCATCGTTGGTCGCTGGAGAGCGGTCTGTGTGACAGCTCCCACACAACGACTTTCCAACGATCACGGCCAGGTCGTATCGCAGGTCGTGATCGTTGGTAAATCGTATAGTGAGACGGTACCCTAACTCCGATTCATTATAGTTACATGCCCCTCCCGCCCCAATTCATTGTCATGTCTTTCTCTCTCACCCTCTATTCATTATCAACTGCTCTACCCCACATTCAATACATCATTTACTCCCCCACCCTTAAAATGAATTATTTGTTCTTCCCCTAGATCATCATTTGCTCTCCCCACCCCCTCTTCAATTGATCATTTGCTCTCCCCACCCCCACCTTCAATTAAATTGCTGTCCCCTGTCCCTCACACTGAATTTATCATTTTGCAGTCCCCCCACTTTAATTTGAAGTCCCCTTACTTCATTCATTGCAGTCCCCTATCACCCCCTCACTTCATCTGCAGTGCCCCTTCATCATTTGCAGCCCCCTATCCCCCTTCCATTTCATCATGAGCAGTCCCACATCAGACACACTTCATCATGTGCAGTCCTGCAGTCCCGTTCTCCCACTTCATCATGTGCAGTCCCCTTACCCCCCACTTCAACATGTGCAGTCACCCTTACCCCCACTTCATGTGCAGTCCATCTTACACTCCACTTTATCATGTGCAGTCCCCATTACCCCCCACTTCATGTGCAGATCACCTTACCCCCCACTTCATCATGTGCAGTCCCCTTTAACCCCCACTTCATCATGTGCAGTCTCCCTTACCCCCCACTTCATCATGTGCAGTCCCCCTTACCCCCCACTTAATGTGCAGCCCCACTCCCCCTTCATCATGCACAATCCCCCTTACCCCCACATCATCATGTGCAGCCCCATTCCATCATACAGCCCCACTCTCCCCACTTCATCATTTGCAGTCTCCTTTATCCACTAAACTATCATGTGCAGCCCCACTCCATCATGTACAGCCCCACTCAACCTTCATCATGTGCAGCCCCACTTACCCCCTCACTCCATCATGTGCAGTCTCCTTTAACCCCCAAATTCCATCATGTGCAGTCTCCTTACACCTCCCACTTCATCACTTGCAGTTACCCACCATTAAATTTATTTTATAAAGAAAACAAAAAAGTTCTTCATACTTACCTCACCAGTCGCTCCCCTGCAGTGCCTCTCTGCTTCTAGCATCCGGGTCATGTCGGCGCGTGCGTGAGGATGCCATCGCGCATGCCCAACACCTAACCTGGAAGTATAGAGAACATGAAGGGAGCAGTAGCTGCACAGCTGTCAAGGTGACAGCCAAGCATAGCTCCTGGCCCCAGCGCAGACGTGTGCGCTGACTGTGATGCGGCTGTGTCTGCTGCCGGCCACGTCACAGTACAGCAGACATGGCTGCGCACAATTTGCGGTGTGGCTGTAGCCACCACCAGGCAGCCGGCCCTGAACAGCAGCTGGGGGAGCGGCCCGGGGGGCATTTGCCTCTTTGCCACCTGGGCCAGTCAGCCCCTGTATGCGGCTCTTATAGGTGTGAGACGTTAGTACTATATAAGCCACTTTTTACATTTTTGGTCTTTAGCATTCACCCAGGAGTTATCCTCTGGACCGAAACACCTTTCGCATAACAAGAAACTGAAGTCACCGTTTGACACATCTGAAATTCAAGACACGTTCTACCTCATACTCCTTGTCCTCTTCTAAGTCTACTTCAATACTGTCCTGAGGATCCAGCATCCTTCAAACTTTTTAAGAAGCGAAACATGGAAGGAATTATTAATCCTCCATTCAACTGGGAATTGAAGCTTAACCAGGGTAATGATCTTGATTATCTTATACTGTACAACAAATTTAAGAGCAAATTTTCTGGATAGGACTTTAAAGGGACACTGTCACCTGAATTTGGAGGGAACAATCTTTAGCCATAGGGGCGGGGTTTTCGGGTGTTTGATTCACCCTTTCCTTACCCGCTGGCTGCATGCTGGCTGCAATATGGGATTGAAGTTCATTCTCTGTCCTCCATAGTACACGCCTGCACAAGGCAAGATTGCCTTGTGCAGGCGTGTACTACAGAGGACAGAGAATGAACTTCAATCCAATATTGCAGCCAGCATGCAGCCAGCGGGTAAGGAAAGGGTGAATCAAACACCCGAAAACCCCGCCCCTATGGCTAAAGATTGTTCCCTCCAAATTCAGGTGACAGTGTCCCTTTAAGACTGAGATTTTTAGAGGAAACCAGGCAAAACCTCAGACCCCAAAGACAGGAGCCCTGCTAAGTCTGCAGTTGGCAGTTCTCTTGGTCCAATTGCAAGTTATAAAAAGACCATTTTAACCTCTCTCCAAACCTTAACCAAGCTAGAGGAATACCTTTCCTTCTCTGGAGCCGCAGACTGCAATCCAGAAAAATCTCCAAACATGTGATGGAAACCTCTACAACAACAAAAAAGTGAGGTACCGATAGCACTAGGAGTGCGGTTATTGAGTGTGAACTCAGCCAGGGGAAGAAAATGTACCCAATCCTCTTGATTAGATGAGACAAAACATCTTAAATATTGTTCCAATTCCTGGTTAATTCTCTACATCTGACTATTAGTCTCAGGATGATAACATGAGGAGAATGATAGCTTTATTTCCAATCTAGAGCAAAAGCTACTTCAAAAGCTATCCACAAATTGAACCACTCTATCAGAAATAATGTTTTTAGGAACACCATATAGTTTAACGACATGGGAGATAAAGAAAGTATGTAAACATTTAGCCGAAGGCAAGTTTGGTATGGGAACCAAGTGAACCATCTTGTTAAAATGAAAAAAGTGAGTGAGTCCACGTTTGTGACGGAACCTTGCTAGGCACAAGGAACCCTGCCAAGGCCAGGTGAAAGACCTAGCGCAAACCCTGCACTTGTGAACATACTCATTCCCATCTTTTCAAGCTCTCTGCCACCAAAAGGACCTGGAAACTGTTCTCCAGGTGGCAGAGGAACCAGGCTGTTCAGCCAACACTGAGTCATGCACTGAGTCATGCAATTTGTTAAGAAAATCAGTGCGAAGCGAGGTAGGCACAAAAAAAAATTGCCAAGTGGCAAGCCCTCTAGAGCCCCATCCTGAGCCTCCAAAATGCACTGTCTGAGATCGATATCCAAAGCATCTACCACCACCCCTTCACTAAGAATTTGACTGGCTTTTTGTCCCTCAACTCCAGAACTAAACTACATGATAAGGAATCCGCCTTAACATTCCTAGTACCTGGGACATATGTCACAGAGAAATCAAACCAAGCGAAAAATAGAGCCCACTGGTCTGTATAGAATTCAGGCACTTAGCAACATCCATATACAAATACATTTATGTGATCAGTAAAGACCGTTACTCTATGCCTAGCCACCTCCAACCAATCTCTTCATTCCTCAAAAGCTCTCTTAACCTCCAAGAGTTCCCAATCGCCTATATCATAGTTGGATTCTGCTATCGCCTATATCATAGTTGGATTCTGCTTGTTAGAATTTCAACAAGAAAAAAAGCACAATGATGAAACTAACTGTCATTCTGTGAAAGAAAAGAACCCATCCGTACAGAAGAGGTGTCTACCTCAACCACAAAAGGCAAATCAACATCAAGTTGACTGGGCGGGAGTTTTTGAAAAGGCGAATTTGAGAGCAGCACATGCATTAACAGCCTCAAAAGACCAAGAGGTAAAGACAGGACCTTTCTTAGTCATATCAGTAAGAGGTTTGACTATGACTGAGAAGTTTTTAATGAACTAACAATAATAATTAGCGAAACATAAGTACCTCTGCAAAGCTTTAAGATTAACAGGTTGCACCCAACAAGGATGGCCTGTACTTTAACAGGATCCATTTGAAAACTTTCAGCAGAAACCAGATGACCCAAAAACTGAATCTGCTGCACCTCAAACTGACACTTCTCTAGTTTGGCAAACAAAATACTGTCACAAAGAACCTGTTCAACATGCTCCTGATGATCCTCACGAGAACCTGAGTAGATCAAAATATCATCCAAGTATATCATCACTAATCTACCCACCAAGAGGAAAAAATATAATTTATGAAGTTCTGAAATACAGCAGGAGCATTGGTCAAACCGAATGTCATCACCAAATTCACAAAGTGACCCTCAGGAGTATTGAAGGCAGTCTTCCACTCATCACCTTGGCGAACACGTATAAGGTTATATGCCCCTCTCAGATCCAGTTTAGAAAACCACTTGGCCCCTGCTAGTTGATTAAACAGATCAAGAATAAGATTTAATGGGTATGGGTTACATATAGTAAACTTATTAATCTCTCTAAAATCCAAGCAAAGATGCAAACCTCCATCTTTTTTATTTACAAAGAAAAATCCCATAGCGACGATGAGGTGGAAGGCCTTATGTTACCCCTGGAAAGACTCTTTTGAATGTACTCTTTCAAGGCATCTCTTTATGGAAGAGAGAGATTAAACAGATGAGATTTAGGCAATTTGGCCCCTGGGATAAATTTGATAGCACAATCATATGACCTATACTGGGCAAGTACTTCACTCAGACTCAAAATCCTGAATAAAATCTGGAAAAAAAAATCTCATGGATGCCAGAAATTTAGACAAACAATTGGAAAAACAAAAACTCAAGACTTAACCTCACGACTCTCCCAATTAATGGAAGGAAACATTAGCTAGGGCATACCCAACACAACGTTAGCTAGTAAAGAAGAAAAGATTATGAAAGACATAGATTCTGTGTGTAACACTTCCACCCTTATGCACACGTTCTCAACCTTAAAAGTACCATGACTTTAGGTAAAGGGAGAATGATCAATTGCTGATACTTGTATAGGATGACCGAGAGTTGACACTGCGTACTCACACTCGATAGGAAACTCACTGTCAACGAGCTCTAAGGCAGGACCTGCGTCAACAAATGCAGAGGTAACAATAACTGTTGTTGTTAGCGTCCTTACATCATAATGCTTTTTTATATCCTCTTTTCCTTTAAGAAATTCATTTTATTTGAAACACTGAATGAATACATGACCCATTCGACCACAGTATAAACAGAAACAAGCAGGTGTTTCAAATACTCCCTCCTTGGGCTCTTTGTAGCCTCCAGTCTGCATGGGTTCACCTGCCTCAAGAGGATGAAAGGGAGTAAACACAGAAACAGTCTCAAATATGTCCTTATGCCTAAGATGTCGGTCCAGATGCACCACCAGAGACATGGACTCATCCAGGGACAATGGTGAAGGACTATAAACCATGATATCAGATATTTTACTACAGAGACCCTAGCAGAACTGACTGAGGAGAGCTGGGTCATTCCAGGAGGTTTCCACTGCCCAGCGTCTGAACTGAGAGCAGTAATCCTCAACTTTACTATTTCCCTGAACCAACCTACAGATCATTGATTCAGACCCCGCAATTTTATCTGAGGTAAACACTGGACAATCCTATGGCAAAGAAAATGGCCAAGCCTGAGGGTCTCCACGAAGCAATGACAAAACAATACCCACGCATTGACTCTCTCCCCCGGACAAGGTAGGACGGAGATGAAAATACAATTTACATAAAGCAAAAAAGATGGAAAATTAACTTTGGTTCCCTTTCAAAATAGTCCGGTACTTTTACCTTAAGCTCAGATGAATGATTAGGGTGGCGTAGAACCTGCGGTGCGGTGGAAAATGCAAGCTGCTTGGTTTCTGCAACTTCCAAAGACAAAGTCCACAATTCTGCGGTCAGGGCGTCCATGATGACTTCTTGGCACACAACAAATTATGTGGGTTGGTGATAATGTTGTTACTGCCAAAGCACATTCATAATGGTAACATACGAACCAGAAAGACAAATATCTGAAACTGACAGATCCCTGTATAGACTAGGGAAAGCTCTTTTCGGACCCTTGTCTGTTCCTGCCTGACCACAGACGAGATATGCCAACATGTTAATTCATCTTTCAGTACTAACCTCACTGCAAAGCATCAGCAGAAGCTTCAACTAATTGATGTTGGTCCCAAATGAAGGACCCCACTACACTAACTCCGAATACTCTGATTATTTGGAAACAGATTTTCTAAACCAGGAGACCTGTGGATGTGTAGCGCCCCCACTGCCGCAGGGCCGAGGGGTACCCGGTACCGGGCCTCTGAGTCTTTGTTCTGGGGCTGTCACGGTGGCTAGACCAGGTCCGTGACCCTGCTGAGGGGCGTACAATGATAGGTGTGCGGGATGGTGGTGATGTTGTAGTGGTGCGGTGCAGGTTGCAGTAAATAATGAGGACACCCGGTTGCAGTCTCTTTACCTCTTTACTGAAGGCTTCAGGATCCTCAATCCGGAATACGGTTAACCGGGCTGCGCAAGCCTGGCCGGTCCGATGGCACATCCAGAGCTCCTTTGCAGGTGGAAATCTGTGCCTACCTTCTAGCGCTTGTGTGTTGTAGTCCTTCCCTGCTAAGCACCACGGGATAGTCCTCACAACTGTTGTGTCTGTTTCTCGTGTTCACTCACAACTCGATTCTGATGTTCTTCCATGTCCCCCAGATCTTATGGTTAGGACGCACCCGTATGATGGGGAGGCTCGGAGCTCTTCCGGGACTCTAGCGTCGCCCCACTCCTGTTGTTACCCCCCTTGTGTCTTCCTAGGTCAATTGGGTGAGACAGCCCGCCTATAACTGACTGTCCTGACGTAGGTTTGAAGTTTGGCCTGGAGCTCTATACTTCCTCGGTTATGCGCCTCAGTAGGATGTTGCCTCGTCTTACAGCACGACTCCTACTGGTATTCTCCTTGTTGCGTTGATCTCGTTTCTCACTCAGCACAATATACCTCGCTTCTTATCCTTTCTTGGGGTACCGCCGCTATATCGTGCAGGCGCAGTCCCGTAACATTCTCTCTGGTTGCTAGGCCTCTGTCAGGATCCCACCCCTGACAGGGACCCCTCTGAGTCTCTCCCCGCAACACCCCATCCACAGGGTGTTGCCTGTTCGATTCCCAGTCAGCTTTCTCCACTAACTTCCTGCCTAACCCCCAGTTTTACCAGATTGTGAGGAGTGGCCTAATACATAGAACCCTTAGCTCCCCCTGGAGGCCAGACTGTGAAGTGTATTGGTGTCTGTGATACCTGGTCAGATGAACTCCTTCAGTGCCATCAGATGTACCATAGCCCCCCTTAGCGGCGGAGCAACAGTACTGCAACGACCAGGACTCTGGGGCGCTGCAGATGTATCAATATGGCTCATAAGATTGCACATTAAAGGAAGAGGGTTGTTTAGTAGAACTCAGCACGATCTTTACAGAACCTAATGAGAAGGGAAGAAGTCACTACTTCTCTACAAGAGTTGAGAATTAAACATATCCGTATGTTTTATCTAAAAAATAAGAAGTCCTTTGAGTTATTGTATTAAATGTCTTGTTTTATCTCACCGTTCTGATGCCATAAAGGTGCACCATGCTACTGAATCCTTGTAGATCATTTTTTACTGCCAGATAACTGTGCATCTTTCTAAGCTTTATTGCTATTGATTTAGAGTGCATGCATACTGCAGTCTGACAGCTTTATAGGGCTTAATCTGAGCATTTTATGGCTTGATCATGATTGAGAATCAGGGATGTTCTTTGAGTCTGCAAAGGGGTTATCTGCCTAAGACACTCAACTGATAGTCACCTCTCAAGACGACTTTTATCTCTGATACAAAAGGAAGCTGTTTATCAACAATATTTTATTTGACAGATTTAGTTTTAGGGTTATCCGAGACTTTGGTTATTTTTTCCTATGGGGCTAATATCTTGCAGGCAGGTAGTTGCTAAAGACCTGTCTACCCTACCTGGTGACGATCTCTAACAGCTCAGAGTGGTCACGGACCGCTCCTGTTGGCAAGTCTCCTGCTTCCAGTGACATCACATTGATAAATCAAAGCATTAATTTATGCGCCGCTCTGTCAATGGAGCATCACTGGTGATGTCATGCTGATTGACATCCAGCTTGGAGCCGGCTGTCAATCGGTATAACATTGGTAGTGATGTCCATCGATAGAGCAGACTGGAGGAGAAGGCGCTGCTCTGTTGATGTACGGTAAAATGAAGCAGGAGAATTCCTGTGCGGTCCGCGACCACTCTGCGACGGCAAAGATCGTTACCAGCTAGAGTAGGCAGGTCTTTAACAACTACCTGCCTGGGAGAACTTAGCCCTATAGAAAAAAATAACTAGAATCCTGTATAACCTCTTTAAGCCCAAATACATATTAGACAGTCTAATATGTATGGGGGCTCGGGTCAGCTGATGATGGGGGGCAGATGTTGATTGGGCATGTCTGATTTCGGACTGTCGATCGCTTTGTTCTCCCAGAGATAACGTCCAGCAGATATGTCTGTCATCGCTTTCTCATAGAGAACACAGGAGGCTCCAGGAATGGAAGAGACTGCATAGTTCGTTAGACAGCCATCTAATGTGTATGGAGGCCTTGAATATCTTCCAGAATCAGTGAACATCCCTTAAAGATGCTTAGTTATTCAAGACGACACCTTCTGCCTGTGCTCTAGTCTTGATTTACCCTGCCAGGACACTTTAAAGGTCCCGATCACCAGTCCTAGTAATGACAGTAATGTGAGCATATGTGTGCCCATTGAATGTGACAGTGATATTGAAGGACTATAATTTTTGCTACAAAAGGAACAATTATCCAATAAAAAAGTATTAAAATTTCAGCAAATATTAGAAGAAAGATCTGACATTGAATCTACTGTACACCAGAATATTTTTTTACACTGGTCCATGCACGATCTAAACTAAAAGTCTCATAAGAAAACTCAATTTCTACAGTACATGCAGCAATGAGTAATAGAGACGGTCCTAAATGTCTTCTAATGCTCAATCAAATTTACACGTGACTGATGTTTTAATGTGATGGCTGTAACATCGCCACACTGATTCATTATCGATGTAGTGCTATACAAATTATGTCATAAGAACAGCACATCTCACAGTTATAGACATACGGTAATTAGAAACAGTAACAAGATAACTTAGAAAATACTCAAAATACAAAAACAAAGTGAAAAGAACATAAAACATTGATTTGACAACTTAAAGGGAGCCTGTGCATTCCCTTTTGGGGTGCACAGTCCCAATAAATATATTAGATTCATCTTTTAATCCATTTGTTTTGTAGCACGGTGCGTTTTATCCAATAAGAGGTAGAATATATATTAGCGATCGGCTCAATAAAACTTAACCTTTATTAGGTATAATAAAAACTCACATGAAACCACAAAAAAAAAAAAAAAGGGGGAGGGAAAAACCCCAGTGTATAATGTGCCCTAATACCAACACAAAATGGGAAAACAGGATACAAACAACAAACAAAAATACACTTATTTAAAAACCGACAGTGCTGATGGTCACTATCTTTGTGACCTAGCAAACAAAAACTAACAGGAGCCTATGGGGTTTACTCTTACAATGTGATGTACGCCCTATACAGTGGAGGTGCAGTGGTGATAATATGATGAATTTGTCAATACCACTTTTTCTGCAAACATCCTGCCATCGGTAGCACCACTTTGTACCGTGATCCAAGCCTATATGTGCCTATACTGTATGTGAAGCCCAATGCCTCATCAATTGGTCTACCTATCTGATCTGACACACGGCTGGTTCAAATGGTATTAATGCTCCATTAAATAACCTATAAGTCCTATGGAAATGTATTCCTCCAAATAATTTGTTACCATACACAAATATACTTGGTCACTGTCAGTATATATAGCAGCATGTCCACAAGGCATATAATTATTTTCCAAAGACGGCAACCCCTTATCCATGTGATCATAGGACCATGCTTCCTCATAGCTTATAATGAGCGTCCCATATGGATTCTTTTTGCGGTTACAAACTATAAAATAAAATACCAAACTTATGCTAATATATGTGAGTCATAGACCCATTGGGTAAAGCGGCAGACTTACATCACTTTCCTCCCCTGATGATACCGTAAGGTTGAAACGCGTCGGGAGACGCTGTCCACAACAAAGGCTTCATGTGTATCTCATCCCATTGGAATATATCTAGGTGGCACACTGAATGGGGCTCCTTCAATCTATGGTGAGATCGCTAATATATATATATATCTTTTAATCCATTGCAGCATTTACCCAATATTCTTTGTTATTCTCATGAGTGCTGGTTGCACCCTAGCTATGTCGAAGAAGTTCAATGCACCTTCCCACTTACTTGTATGATATGTATCTCCCCCGATCACTGACATAATATACAGTGCTTGCTTTGCAAGAGAGAGCACAGTCTCCCATTGAAATGTCGAGCAAGTGCTGATAGTCCGGGTGCCGACGCATGTGCAGAACGGGACACAAGAACAGACTACCGGAGAAAAGTCCAAAAAGGAGAAGGAAAAAAGCTAGAGTAGTGGTGTGTGCAGAAAAACCTTTCTCCCTTCTTCTGCCTGTTTCATTCTGCGCAAGTGTCGGCGTTCGGACTATCTGTGCATGTCCAAGATTTTTCAGCGGATACAGTCCTGGCTCCTGTAAAAATGCTGTCAATCAAGGAAGAGGGGGTTTATCAAGTAGGTGGGACAGTGCACTTAACCGCCAGACAATGACAATTAGAAGCGGAGCACCTTATAGGAATATCTGAATAAGGATGGATTTCTAGCAAGTGCCGCAGTGGATTAAAACACTAAAGGGGTAAAGCAGAAGTCTCAGATGGCTTTAGCAATATTATTATTTTCAAAACATCTCATTCGTACAATATAGAAAACTTTTAACAACTTCCTTGAAACAGACACGATACCAGAGGAAATGACCAGCGCTAACATAGTAGCCATTCCAAAAGAGAAAGGAGATCGAACTCTAACAAAAAATTATTGGCCAATTTCGCTACTCAACTCTGCCTTAAAGATTTATGCAAAACTTATACTCAATATACTGAAATGAGTAATTCCCGATCTGGTCCATCAGGACCAAGTTGGTTTTATCAGTAGTAGACAAGTCACCGATACTGCCTGGAGACTGATCAATATTCTTAAAATAATAGACTCAGAAAAAATACCTTGAGTGCCCTTCTCATTGGATGTGAAGAAGGCTTTTGATGGGATACACTGGGTTTCCTACAAAAAAAATACTCTAGAAATTTTTTTTTTTTTTGTTGGTGTCCAATTTTAAAAAGCATTCCAGTACTATATGAAAACATATCAGCCAGAGTTGTTTCTCGTAATCATGCCTAAGAATCATTCAAAATCAAAACTGGGAAGCCCCTTTCTTTGTCAAATCCTTTAACATCATTATCGGAGTTATCACAAGAAATTGAAGAATTTGCCAAAGTCTCCTATTACAAGATAACTTTAAGCAAATCAAAAATGTTGGACTTCTTTTCAGATGGGGATTTAACAATCATTATCAGAAAAGAATTCCATTACAAATTGGAATATCAATCTGTTCCATACTTAGGTATACAAATTACCAAAGACCATAATAAATTAATAGAAGTAAACCTTGAGAACATCCTGAGGACCATTCAGGAGGGCATGGCTAGTATTTCCAAACATGAAATATCATGGTTGGGAAGGATCCTATTATATAAAACGCTTGTACGCCCCAAATTCCTGTATGTTCTCGGGGTGTTACCCCTCCTTTTATCAAAAGCTTGGTTAGCTAGATTCCAAACTCAATTACCTAACTTCATTTGGAAAAACAAGAGACCTAGGGTAGCCAAAACAACACTCCGGAAGAAAAAATGAAATAGGGGGTTGGGGGTCCCAAATCTCTCTAATTATAATCTATCAAATCTAGTAAAACAGAGTCATCGTTAGTTTATATCCAACGACACTTTGAGTTGGTTGTTCCTTGAAAAATCTCTAAACAAAACATCACCCTACAGAATTCTATATTAGCACAACTGATCGACAATAAACCTCCTCTACCTAACTCACCAACCATGATTGCACCCATTCAATCCCTTTACAACTCATTGAAATCAGCCCCTTTTAGTTAAGAATCGGATATCCTGATTGAAGTTTTAGAGATAATAATTTCCTACTTAAACTTAAAAGATTGGAAAAAAAATATTTTTTTTTATCAAAAATATTCGTTGAAAATGATAAAGAACTATCTCCATTCTACCTAATTCAGGAGAAATAATGACATTGCATTTGAACAATATTTAGATATTAAAAGATATTTGATCACCTACAACAAAAAATGTTTTTCCCAATAAACACCCTTCCCAAAACCCATATAGAAATTATTCACAAGAACCACATATTCCTCAATGCTCTATAAAAGACAATGTGCTAATTCTGAACACTTATTTATACTCTGGCATTAAGACATTTACCTACAATTTATATTTTCTCATGTTGTTGTAAGTACTACAGTGCCTTGCGAAAGTATAAACTGCACTTAGCTTTTAATCCAATTTGTGCGTGATACATCAGCACTAAATACTAAGAAGGTGAAGTGAAGTGAGAAAAATGTAGGCATAAATTAAATTTATGGGATCAAATAACTAAAAATTGGCATGTGCATATGTATTCACACCTTTTGCGATGAAACCTCTAAAAACCTCTGGTGAAAGCAATTACCTTCATAAGTCACATGCTTAGTGACAGGACGTCCACCTGTGTGCGATGTAAGTGTCACATGTCTGTCAATATATACACTTTACCTTTTCTGAAAGGCCACAGACCATGAAGACCAAGGAGATCTCCAAACAAGCCAGGGACATAGTTGTTGAGAAGGACAAGTCAGGGTTGGGTTATGAAAAAATATCCAAATCTCTGATGATCCCCTGGAGTTCCATCAAATCCATTATCATCAAATGGAAAGAACAATGAACCACAATAAATCTGCCAAGAGAGGGCTGCCCACTAAAATTCTCAGCCCGAGCAAGGAGGGTATTAATCAGAGAGGCTGCACACAGACCAAAGAAAACCCTGAAGGAGTTGCAGGGTTCCCAAGCAGCAGGGGCTGACTGGCCCAGGTGGCAAAGAGGCAAATGCCCCCCGGGCCGCTCCCCCAGCTGCTGTTCAGGGCCGGCTGCCTGGTGGTGGCTACAGCCACACCGCAAATTGTGCGCAGCCATGTCTGCTGTACTGTGACGTGGCCGGCAGCAGACACAGCCGCATCACAGTCAGCGCACACGTCTGCGCTGGGGCCAGGAGCTATGCTTGGCTGTCACCTTGACAGCTGTGCAGCTACTGCTCCCTTCATGTTCTCTATACTTCCAGGTTAGGTGTTGGGCATGCGCGATGGCATCCTCACGCACGCGCCGACATGACCCGGATGCTAGAAGCAGAGAGGCACTGCAGGGGAGCGACTGGTGAGGTAAGTATGAAGAACTTTTTTGTTTTCTTTATAAAATAAATTTAATGGTGGGTAACTGCAAGTGATGAAGTGGGAGGTGTAAGGAGACTGCACATGATGGAATTTGGGGGTTAAAGGAGACTGCACATGATGGAGTGAGGGGGTAAGTGGGGCTGCACATGATGAAGGTTGAGTGGGGCTGTACATGATGGAGTGGGGCTGCACATGATAGTTTAGTGGATAAAGGAGACTGCAAATGATGAAGTGGGGAGAGTGGGGCTGTATGATGGAATGGGGCTGCACATGATGATGTGGGGGTAAGGGGGATTGTGCATGATGAAGGGGGAGTGGGGCTGCACATTAAGTGGGGGGTAAGGGGGACTGCACATGATGAAGTGGGGGGTAAGGGAGACTGCACATGATGAAGTGGGGGTTAAAGGGGACTGCACATGATGAAGTGGGGGGTAAGGTGATCTGCACATGAAGTGGGGGGTAATGGGGACTGCACATGATAAAGTGGAGTGTAAGATGGACTGCACATGAAGTGGGGGTAAGGGTGACTGCACATGTTGAAGTGGGGGGTAAGGGGACTGCACATGATGAAGTGGGAGAACGGGACTGCAGGACTGCACATGATGAAGTGTGTCTGATGTGGGACTGCTCATGATGAAATGGAAGGGGGATAGGGGGCTGCAAATGATGAAGGGGCACTGCAGATGAAGTGAGGGGGTGATAGGGGACTGCAATGAATGAAGTAAGGGGACTTCAAATTAAAGTGGGGGGACTGCAAAATGATAAATTCAGTGTGAGGGACAGGGGACAGCAATTTAATTGAAGGTGGGGGTGGGGAGAGCAAATGATCAATTGAAGAGGGGGTGGGGAGAGCAAATGATGATCTAGGGGAAGAACAAATAATTCATTTTAAGGGTGGGGGAGTAAATGATGTATTGAATGTGGGGTAGAGCAGTTGATAATGAATAGAGGGTGAGAGAGAAAGACATGACAATGAATTGGGGCGGGAGGGGCATGTAACTATAATGAATCGGAGTTAGGGTACCGTCTCACTATACGATTTACCAACGATCACGACCTGCGATACGACCTGGCCGTGATCGTTGGAAAGTCGTTGTGTGGGAGCTGTCACACAGACCGCTCTCCAGCGACCAACGATGCCGAAGGCCCCGGGTAACCAGGGTAAACATCGGGTCACTAAGCGCAGGGCCGCGCTTAGTAACCCGATGTTTACCGTAGTTACCAGCGTAAAAGTAAAAAAAACCAAACCGTACATACTCACCATCTGATGTCCGTCAGGTCCCTTGCCGTCTGCTTCCCGCTCTGACTGAGTGCTGCAGTAAAGTGAAAGCAGATCACAGCGGCGACGTCACCGCTGTGATCTGCTCTCACTTTCCGGCCGGCAGACAGTCAGAGCGAGAAGCAGACGGCAAGGGACCTGACGGACATCAGATGGTGAGTATGTACGGTTTGTTTTTTTTTACTTTTACGCTGGTAACCACGGTAAACATCGGGTTACTAAGCGCGGCCCTGCGCTTAGTAACCCGATGTTTACCCTGGTTACAAGCGAACGCATCGCTGGATCGCTGTCACACACAACGATCCAGCGATGACAGCGGGAGATCCAGCGAAGAAAGAAAGTTTCAAACGATCTGCTACGACGTCCGATTCTCAGCTGGGTGCCTGATCGCTGCTGCGTGTCAGACACTGCGAGATCGTAACTATATCGCTAGAACGTCACGAATCGTGCCGTCGTAGCGATGAAAATGCCACTGTGTGACGGTACCCATAGGGTTAGAGTGGTAGGTACATAGTGGGGGGCCCGTTGAGGATGAAGTGACTGATAATGAATTGGGGGAAAGAGTACAGGTGCTAATTAATTTATATATTAAATGGGGAAAGTGGCTATTTATAGTTAGTGGGTGCACAGTGGTGGATTATAATTTATATTTGGAATGGTCGGTTAATAATAATAATTATAATAATTTTATTTCTATAGTGCCAACACTTTACATTTTAGAAGGGACTTGTACAGACAATGGACATTAAGCATAACAATAAACACATAGATCAACAGATACCAAAAGGAATGAGGGCCCTGCTCGCAAGCTTACAATCTATGAGGTTGCATAATAACCAATTATATATTGTTTGTGGGTGCTCCTCTGTATTCAGATGTCTAGTGTACACCATGTTCCAAATTATTATGCAAATTGGATTTAAGTGTCATTAAGATTTAATTGTTTTGTTTTTCAAATAAACTCGTGGATGGTATTGTGTCTCAGGGCTCAATGGATCACTAAAATCAATCTTAAACACATGTGATCATTAGTTTTCCAGGTGATTCTAATTAAAGGAAAACTACTTAAAAATGATGTTCCACATTATTAAGCAGACCACAGTTTTCAAGCAATATGGGAAATAAAAAGGATCTCTCTGCTGCTGAAAAGCATTAAATAGTGCAATGCCTTGGTCAAGGTATGAAAACATTAGATATTTCATGAAAACTTAAGAGTGATCATCATACTGTGAAGAGATTTGTGACTGAAACAGAGCACAGACAGAGTTCATGCAGATAAAGGCATAATGAGGAAGGTTTCTGCCAGACAAATTCATTGGATAAAGAGTGCAGCTGCCAAAATATCATTACAAAGCAGCAAACAGTTATTTGAAGCTGCTGGTGCCTCTGGAGTCCCTCGAACCTCAAGGTGTAGGATCCTTCAAAGGCTTGCTGTGGTGCATAAACCTACTATTCGGCCACCCCTAAACAGTGTTCACAAGCAGAAACGGTTGCAGTGGGCCCAGACACACATGAAGACTGATTTCCAAACAGTCTTGTTTACTGATGAGTGTCGAGCAACCCTGGGTGGTCCAGATGGATAGAGTAGTGGATGGTTGGTGGATGGCCACCATGTCCCAATAAGGCTGCAACGTCAGCAAGGAGATGGAGGAGTCATGTTTTGGGCCAAAATCATCGGGAAACAGCTTGTAGGGCCCTTTAAGGTTCCTGAAGGTGTGAAAAGGACCTCGGCAAAGTATATAGAGTTTCTGACTGACAACTTTCTTCCATGGTATAAAAATCAGAATTGTGCCTTCAGGAGCAAAATCATCTTCATGCATGTCAATGCACCATCTCATGCTGCAAAGAATCCCTCTGAGTCATTGGCTGCTATGGGCATAAAAGGAGATAAACTCATGGTATTGCCACCATCTTCCCCTGACCTCAACCCTATACAGAACCTTTGGAGTATCATCAAGCAAAAGATCTATGAGGGTGGGAGGCAGTTCACATCAAAACAGCAGCTCTGGGAGGCTATTCTGACTTCATGCAAAGAAATACAAGCAGAAACTCTCCAAATACTCACAAGTTCAATGGAGGCGAGAATTGTGAAGGTGATAACAAAGAAGGGTTCCTATGGTAACATGTGACTTGGCCTGTTAGGATGTTTTGGGGTTAAATAGCTTTTTTGTTCAGTGAATGTGACCTCCTCATGCTGCAAATTCCACAAATGAGCATTTTCAGTTCTTTAAAACAGATCAAATATTTAGAAATTCTACTGTGACTAATAATTTGGAACAGTGCATTTTGAGTTTTTATTCATTTTGGAGATCATACTGTTATCATTGGGAGGTTTCTACCATAAAATTCGATGTATAATCTAACAGGTGATGACTTTTATTAGACTGTCATTTGCACCGACCATTTAGGAAAATCCGAGAAAAATATAATTTGCATAATAATTTGGAACATGGTGTAGAAGAAAGGGAAAAAGTGGGGAATGTGGTCTGGAGGCCGTGCTCTAGGTAACTGTGTTATTTTATGCAGAGACGAGTCCTGGCTGGAAGAAGTGATGGCAGTCTGAGCTGGATGAAAATGAAACGCAAAGATGAAGGACTTCAGCTAGAGACGTCACTAGTGAGTCAGTGTATTACCTGTACACTGACACTATACACTGTATACTATATACAAAGCTCCTGTGTATAATGTCACTGGCAGTGGTGATCACTGTATTACCTGTACACTGACACCTTATACAGATCTCCTGTGCATAATGTCACCAGTGATCACTGTAGTATCTTTACACTGACCATAAATACAGAGTTCCTGTATACAATGGCACTTAGTATTGTGCTTTTTTAAAATTAATGATCAGTATTGTAGTATACAAGTAGTAAAAGGTGTACACTACCTGACAGAAGTAATGTCGCTTATCCATGTTATGTAAATAAAAGCTTATAACCAGATGTTAAATTCATCCATTGGTTGTATAAATTATTCTTTTGAAAGCTGAAACCTTCCAAAATGTGGTTTAGGTTAAGAAAATAAATTGATATCAATGCAGAAATATTGATTAGTTAATGGACACAGAATGGTCAGATTTTAGCAAGACAAAAGTTTTGTCGCCTGGTCATATAATGCACCCAATCCTAATTTACATCCTCACCTGTGCTCAGTAAATGATCGGTTATTGTTATGGACCTGGTGGTTAGGTGCACCAGGAATGACCTGATAGTTAAACATGGAATCGGGACGAGCTCTGGGGAAGTGGGAACTCTGCTGACCACAAACCCTACTCCTATCAACACAACTAGAAATAGCCGTGGAGCGTGCCTGACTCTGCCTAGACGCCTCTTCACAGCCTAAGAGCTAACTACCCCTAAAGAAAGGAAACAAAGCCTCACTTGCCTCAGAGAAATTTCCCCAAAGGTAAAAGCAGCCCCCCACAAGTATTGACTGTGAGTTAAGAGGAAATCACAAACACAGGATGAAATAGGCTTTAGTAAAGGGAGGCCAGTCTAACTAAACAGATTGAGGATAGAAAAAGGGATCTTTGCGGTCAACACAAAAAACTACAAAACCACGCAGAGTGTGAAAAAATTACCCCCGCACCAACTCACGGTGCGGTGGTGCCACTCTGCACCCCCAGATCTTCCAGCTAGCCAGGCAGTTTCATGATAGCAAGCTGGACTAGAACTTAGCAAGAAAAACCATATGTAACAAATGAACAAGCAGGAACTTAGCTTCGCTGGAGTAGACAGGTCCTCAGAAAGATCCAGGAGAGATCTGAACCAGTACTAGAACATTGACAGCTGGCATCAAGTAACGATCTGAGTGGAGTTAAATAGAGCAGCCAGCCTGGGACCAAACGAGGTCAGCTGAGGAAGGAACCTCAGAACCAGCAGCTCCACTCACAGCCACCAGAGGGAGTCCATGGGCCAAACTCGCCGAAGTACCATTCACAACCACAGGAGGGAGTCCGAGAACAGAATTCACAACAGGTTATTTAGTGTGTGTGTATAAAAAGAAACCCAGCACCCCAGACCTTCACTTGAACTGCAACTTAAGCTCTGACAACATGCCAAAAATCCACCCTGCGACCAAAGCCTGGATTATCAAGAGGCTGAAGACCAGATCCACTGCAGAGGTGGTGGGCACCTTTAATGTGTCTCAGCATCAAGTACAAAGAATTTAAAAAAAGATTTGAAGAGACTGGAGAGGTGTTTGACTAGCCCAGGTCCGGCAGACCCCGCAAGACAACTGCTCAGGAGGAACATTTGTTGGTTAGAAAATCCAAAGCAACCCCCTCTTCCACAGCAGCAGAGCTCCAACAGGTCTGGTCACCTCAAGTCCCTGTGTCAACTAGAACAGTTTGTAGGATTCTGTCTCAAAATGGCCTCCATGGTGGAATCAGTGCCCAGAAGCCAGCACTAAACAAAAGGCAAATAAAAAACCGTGTGGCATCTGCAAACTCCCACAGCCTGCTAAATAGATGGACACTGGAAAAGTGGCAGAAGGTGGATTTCTTTTCAGTAGAATTACACCACAGCTGCCACAAACACTGCAGGAGACCTACTGGAGCCCGTATGGATCCAAAATACACCCAGAAGACAGTTAAATTTGGTGGTGGAAAGATCATGGTCTGGGGTTACATTCAGTATGGGATTATGCGAAACATTTGCAAGGGGTTAGGCAATATCAATAGCCTAAAATATCAAGAAGTATTAGCTACCTCTTATATTCCAAATCATAAAAGAGGTCATTCTGCAGCAGGATGGTGCTCCATCTCATACATCCATCTCTACAACAAAGTTCCTCCAGGCAAAAAAGATCAAGGTGCTCAAGGACTGGCCAGCCCAGTCACCAGACATGAACATCATTGAGCATGTTTGGGCTAGGATGAAAGAGGAAGCTTGGAAGACAAAACCAAAGAATCTAGAGGAGCACCACAACTTCATTCACCAATGTTATGCAAAACATATTTGTATTTTAAGTTAATTATTTGTCTGTGGGCAACAAAAATTTTGTCTTGCCAAAATCTGACCATTCTGTGTCCATTAACTGATCAATATTTCTGCTTTAATAACAATTTATTTTCTTAACCTAAACCACATTTTGGAGGGTGTCAGCTTTCAAAAGAATAACTTATACAACCAATGGATGAATTTAACGTCAGGTTATAAGCTTTTATTTACATAACAAGAATAAGCGACATAACTTGTGTCAGGGAGTGTATGGTGGCATCATTGGTCTTTGTATAGAGTTTAGTTTCATGTAGAGGTAATGGTGATATTATAATATTATGTATTCTCTGTGTAGTGGTGATAGTACTAGGCACTGTGTAGCTGAATTGTGTGTATGTTTGTAAGTAAGCTCCGTTATGGCACCATATCTAAGCAGTAAGCTTGGTTCTGGTACTCTATCAATGTAGTAATCTAGATTATGGTACTGTATGTATGTCGTAATCTCAGTTCTGCTCCAGTTTCTATGTAGCAGACTTGGTTCCATGTAGTAGACGTATTAAGCTCGGTTCTGTTCCCTTATCTCTGTAGTAAGCTCGGTTCTGCTCCCTTATCTCTCTAGTAAGCTCGGTTCTGCTCCCTTATCTCTGTAGTATGCTAGGTTCTGCTCCCATATCTCTGTAGTAAGTTTGGTTCTGCTCCCATATCTCTGTAGTAAGCTCGATTCTGTTCCCATATCTCTGCAGTAAGCTCGGTTCTGCTCCCATTTCTCTGCACTAAGCTCGGTTCTGCTCCCATATCTCTGTAGTAAGCTTGGTTCTGCTCCCATATCTTTGCAGTAAGCTCGGTTCTGCTCCCATATCTCTGTATTAAGCTCGGTTCTGTTCCCCTATCTCTGTAGTAAGCTTGGTTCTGCTCCCTTATCTCTGTAGTAAGCTCGTTTCTGCTGCCATATCTCTGTAGTAAGCCCTGTTCTGCTCCCATATCTCTGCAGTAAGCTCGGTTCTGCTCCCATATCCTTGCAGTAAGCTTGGTTCTGCTCCCATATCTCTGTAGTAAGCTCGGTTCTGCTCCCATATCTTTGCAGTAAGCTCGGTTCGGCTCCCATATCTCTGAATCTAGTAAGTTCGGTTCTGCTCCCATATCTCTGTAGTAAGCTCCGTTCTGTTCCCATATCTCTGGAGTAAGCTCGATTCTGCTCCTATATCTATGCAGCAAGCTCCGTTCAGTTTCCATATCTGTATACCAGCCTGTTTTTAAAGCCTGTTACCTCTGCTACTTTAATGCAGTGGCCAGATATAAGCAGGGAAAAGGAGGGCCACCGCAACTCGAGGGCCACTGCTTTGTGATTGCCCCCCAGGCTGAAAATTGCCAGCCAGCCCCTGCCAAGCAGAGACTCGAGTATCTGTCCATACGATCACAATAAGCCAAACCAACACAGCTCATCACTCCAAGAACACCATCACCACAGTGCAACATGGTGGTGGCAGCCTCATGCTCTGGGGATAATTTTCGGCAGCAGGGACAGAGAAAATGGTCCGAGCCGAGGGGAAGAATGATGGTGTGAAATACAGAGATATTCTTGAGCAAAACCTGTTTCAGTCTATCAGTGATTTGAGACTGGGACGGAGGTTCACATTCAAACAAGATAATGGCCTAAAGCATACGGCTAAAGCAATACTATTAGTTTAACAGAAAATGTGTAAATGTGTTGGAGAGGCCTAGTTAAAGCCCAGACCTTAATCCAATTGAGGATCTGAGGTCAGTTGTTCACTAGATGAAACCATCTAGCTTGAAGGAGCTGGAGCAGTTTTGCCTTGAGGAATGGACAAAAATCCCAGTGGCAAGATGTGGAACGCTTATAGAGACTATCCAAAGCTACTTGCAGCTGTAATTGCCACAAAAGGAGAATCTACAAAGTAATGACTTTAGGGGGGTGAATAGTTCTGCACACAGAAGTTTTCAGTTATTTTGTCCTATCTGTTGTTTGCTTCAAAATAAAAATAAAACCAAGTGTTCACAGTTATAGGCATGTTCTTTACATGAACTGATGCAAACTCTCAGAAAAAAACATTGAAATTCCACATAGTGATATAGCAAAACACGAAAAATGCCAAGTGAGATGAATACTTTTGCAAGCCATTGTATATGCTTTATAGTATGTCTAGTCAGTGAAAAATGCCTTTCATCATTTACGATCCACTTTTCTTCATGAAACAAGTGGAAAATGCAATGTCACTGTTGATTACTGTATTACCTGTACAATATGTGCAGAGCTCCTGTGTATAATGACACTGGTGATCACTGTCTTACCTGTGCACTGACACCATATACAGAGTGTATAATGGCATTTAGTATTGTGTTTTTTTTTTAATTAATGATCATTATTGCAGTATTCAGTCATTATGTGGTGGTAATATGTGGTCTGGTCATGTTGTGGTGATATTTGTTTCTTGTATGTGGTATTATTTGGTCACTATGTGGTGGCAATATGTGGTCTGGTCTTGGTGTGGTGGTATTTGCTCCTTGTATGTGATATTATTTGATCACTATGTTTTGGTAATATTTGGTCTGGTCATGGTGCGGCAGTATTTGTTCCTTGTATGTGGTATTATTTGGTCACTATGTGGTCGCAATATGTGATCTGGACATGGTGTGGAAGTATTTGTTCCTTGTATGTGGTATTATTCGGTCTCTATGTGGTGGTAATATGTGATCTGGTCATGGTGTGGCAGTATTTGTCCCTTGTATGTGGTATTATTCGGTCACTATGTGGTGGTAATATGTGGTCCGGCCATGGTGTGACAGTATTTGTCAATTGTATGTCGTATTATTGGTCATTTAAAAAAATGTATGTGAAACATGCCCTTAAAGAAAAATAAATAAAAATATACCTAAAAAGAGTGTTGTATACTTTAAGAAATGTTTAATAGGTTAGAGTAGTGTAGGGCCGTGGCAGGCTGAAAAAATCTTTTGGCCAAAACAAAAGCTGATGGCTATGTATGTGATATGGTGTTCGATAGGACCTGTTACTGTGTGATTGGAGAGGACGTGGTGCAGAAATGTAGTTTTTCCAAGAGTGGGCGGTGGGACTCTGGAAGGTTTGAGGGGTGGAGGCGGAGCTTTGGTGGAGCCTGGGCAGAGTCTCAAAGGGGCCTGAAAATGTTGCCAGTATGGGGCCCTGAAATTCCTGGCGGCAGCTGTTAGGTCTCGAGTTCCCGCCGCTGCACAGCGGGAATCTTGAACCACTTTCGCTGCGGTCTCCCATTCTTCTCCATCTGCAGTGGAGCCTGCTCAGCGGAGGCGTCGGTCCCAGCATCTGGCTCAGGCAGATACTGTGCGCTTGGTTACTGCTGCCCTTCCAGGCTCAGCCATTGTCACCAGTACTGGTCAGCAGCGAGGACCAAGTCCTGCTTTTCTTCTTCTGAGCATGCCCAAGGGAAGACCTCTCAATGGAGGTCGGGGGTCACATGCTCAGGTCCTGTAGCAGCTCCTATTGGTCCACTAGGAAGGTCCTGAAGAAGCTACAACTATAAAAGGTTTGCATGGCCGCACGGCCATGCGCTAGTGTCATTTGCGTGTGGCTGTTGCCAGTGGACAGTCTACCACTAAGTCTATATGTGGTGTGAGTCTGTTTAGCCTTGGGGCTGTACACTCAGGCAGGCAGCAAGCGTCAGTGGGGGCAATTAGCCTTGGCTTAGCATCTGGTTCCTTCATGTGTGCGGTTAGCACAGAAGAGTTCCAGAGCACGCACAACCCTAGTTAGGGTATTAGTTTCTGTGTACAGCGTGACTCTGTGAGGCAACAGAGCTCGCTTCCACTTCACACGGGGTGAAGTTTAACCCACGTTTGAGCTCAGTGTCCATCCGCCATTACTTTGCAGCAGGTATCTCGGCACGGTGGACCCCAGGCTGCGAACGCACCTCGTATCAATCTCTCTATTGGTGCGTTCCGCTAGCCCTAACAGCAGCTTTGCAGGTATGCTTTAATAATTGCTACAAAGTTACACAAGCTGGTACTTCAATGGTTTACACTAAAGTCTATGAAAATAAAATTGCAATCCCCTGAGTTTTTGTTCCTTGTTATATTTAGCAGCAGAGGCTGTACACTTTGTAATTTGTTGTTTTTGCTTGTTTTTCACTTTTTCTGCAGAAAATTTTTTTGTGCTACTTTCAAATCATACTTTAGCAGATTGTGTGCTGATGACAGATCTTGTTACGGTTTTATGTATATTCTAATTAAGCATCTAGATATACTTGGCAGCTCAGCTAATTACTACATGAGAATTAAACCTGTATTAAAATGTTAACGAGTCATTCACAAGAAATGCCTAGTCATACAAGAGACATACAATAATGACAGCTCCATCAACAGCAGCTTGTTAACAGTTTCCAAGTAGCAACATGGTATTTTTCCTCCCTGTATAAACATACTGTACACCCAAATAGTAAATTGAGTGATAAAATAAAAAAGAACCTGTTACACAGGGCAATCATTCAAACAAACATTAATTTGCAAGCATTGCCCATGTAAACATGCCTATTAAACGTTAAAAAGAGAAACACTCTTTTGTCGGTGATCCCATCCTCTCATGCAAATAAGAGATGCTTACAAGAGGGGATAAGTGAAAATTTGCTGGTTGGAGAACCTTCAGATCCAGAAAATGAGGCTCTGTATTACCACGTTTGTTCAACACAATGGTCCCACATGAGAACCACTGCATTACTTATTGTTTATGGGACTAAGAGAAATGGCCGACCGCTGTACTCATTGGATCAGCAATCAATAAGTTATCTACTCTGTGTAATGGTTATACAGTCTATTTAAAGCGTTATCCCCCCAAATAAAGTCCCCTATCCATCGGTTAGGGAGTAACTTGCTGATCACTGGGTGTTCCAGCCACTGGGAACCCCAGCGATCCAGTGATTGGGACTTTGATGCCCCGTGCTGAATGGACAGGAGGTGCAGGTGCTTGGCCTCTTTTCTATTCTGAGTACAAGAAGTCCCACTAACAATGAAAGGAGCAGAAGTCAATCATGAACACCTGCTTTCCAGATCAAGATCAGGCTATGCAAAGTCCAGTTCTTGGGGTTTCCAGAGTCCCTATTTTGGGATTGCTGGCAGTGGTGTACCGCAAATAGTGGCAGATTACATGGTCGCGATGGGGTCCATGTGTCAAGGGGCCTGGTGCCAGTACGGATACAGTTAAAAGCAATGCTGGAAGAAGGAGCAGTCAGCTCCCTCCTCCATCATTCTCGCTCTGCTTCTGAGCTCTGACCTCTGAGTGCAGCGGGCGCAATGACGTCCCCACATCGTGCCCACTGTGCGGGGCAGAGAAGCAGCTAACCCGCTGAAAAGACCGGTGGAACGAGGAGAGGTGAGTATAGATATTTTTTAAATTAATGAGTACATTGAGGGGGCCATTATACTGTTTGAAGGGCTATGTGGGGCCCATTACACTATATGGAGGGCTATGTGAGGGCCATTATTATATATGGAGGGCTATGTGGGCACTCTTTGATCTTTACTTTGAAAACTTCCGAATGTAAAACCTAGACGATAAAAAACAAGACAGAAAAACAATCGACGCCTATGAAATGTGGTGCTGGAGAAGGATGTTACCAATGCCATGGATGGTAAGAAGACCAAACAAATCAATTTAGGAAAAAATCAAGCCAGACATGTTACTCACATCAATGATTACCAAACTACAACTTGCCTACCACAACTTGCCTACTTTGGACACATCATACGAAGCAATAACAGAAGAATGATATTATGGTCGCAAGAATAAGGAAGAAGGAACAAGGCGAAGAGGAAGACCAGCAACCCGATGGCTTGATACTATGAGGATAACAGCGGAGAAGACACTGTTGCACTTATCTAGGCTTGCACTAGATCGATCTTGCTTCAGATTGTTTGTCCATTAAGTCACCATGGCTCAAGATCGAGCCGAAGGCCATTAAAAAAAATGTGAGGGCCATTATAATATTTAGAGGGCTATCTGGGGGGCAATTATACTGTTTGCAGGGCTATGTGGGGGGCGATTGTACTGTTTGGAGAGCTATGTGGGAGCCATTATACTGTTAGGAGGGCTAGTGCGGGCTATTATACTGTATGCAAGCTATTATACGGTATGCCAGTTTGTGTTCAGTCCATCATATTGTGTGAAGGGTTGTATGGGGGCAATCATACTGCATGGAGGGTTGTGTTGGGGCCATAACACTGAGTGGAGGGGTGAGGGAGGCTGCAAAGTTGTGAAATATGTTATTCTGTGACCCCATCAAATATTAACTTTATTTTTTGTTCTGGGATGGCCCAATTAGGACTTTTGCTACGGGTTCTCATGATTTCTATGTATACCCCTGATCCCCAGAGATCCCAACTATTGGACCCCAGCCATCAGTGAGTTATGCTCTATCCTCTGGATAGGATTGACTTACTGTACATGTTCTAAAATGTATATATTATAACATGGTTGTTATTTTTCACAATCCTTTATGTGCTTTTTATTCCATCATTTTATTCTGTTTCCCAGTTAACATAATAAACACAATTACCGTTGAAGACTCCTAGGTTACTGTGAATTCTTGTTTATTGTACTGTTGCTTACCATGGTAATGCTTTTATTTTTACAGCAGTTTGCCAGGCAAAAATCAAACAGTCTTTAGATGTTGTTTTTTTTTACCAAATCCATAGACAGAAGCTCTAACCACTGGAAAGAAAAAAAAAAAATACAATAATAACTGTGAAGAGAAAAGGCAGCTGTGATCTACAGTCAACAGCAAGGCCATTGATATATTGTGCGGATGAAATAAGACAGAGCAGATTTATGTTTGCCCTTATATTTTGCATATCTTTTGAGGCCTTTTGGATTTCCAACAGAAATCAGAGAGCAAACTGTGAACTGGGGTATGTTTAATGGACACAAAGGGGTAGGGGGTCTACTTCTAACAGCCAGGGACCATTAGACATTGGGCAATAGAAATGTTAAAGGGGTATTATTACAGTTTAATTTAAAAATATATATATTTATTGTATAATGAAAAGCGACAAACTTTTAATGGGGTTGTCCACTTTTTTTTTACAAAATGTGGTGGGACATGATTTGTTTACTTACTAATACAGTATATAACTATTACTGGTTCTCTTCCTGCACTTGTTATAGCTGCTTTGCTCACAGATCTCCTGGTCTCAAAATGGCTGCTAATAGAGGAGCATAGGACTAGGCCTGTCCATTAACCCCTCCAATTAAGAAACAGCTTTCTGAAGTTTAATTATTTGCTTAGGCCTCATTCACACAAAGTAAATTTACCAATTTGAAACTGCACAAACAGAGTCCCTAGCTGCCAGTTATACCTTGTACTAGATCTGGTTAACTTCTGCTCTCAGCTCCTGCGATTCTAGAGATTATTCCTGTTTCAGACCTCACCTCGCTTATACTTCTACCTGATGATTTTGGCATATATGACCCAGCATATATGGCGATTCCTGCCAACCAGCTTTATCGGACAGTGACTTCTCTGAGGTCTCAACCCAGGGCACCTGTGTAAGTTCTCATCCCTGTATAAGGGTCAAAGGGTGAAAGGCAGGGCACCCATGGGACCTGAAAGTCAGAGCAGCCACCGAAAAGCCTGCCTGTGGAAGATCTATTACAAACTGCCAAGGCCACCACAGACATAACCACTGTATAGTAGCTTTGAGAATTACCTCCTACTTGCCTGCCTCCCTTGCTTGCATACTGTACTCAAATATACATATACTAGATGGCAGCCCGATTCTAACGCATCGGGTATTCTAGAATATGTATGCGTAGTGTATAGAACAGCCCACGTAGTATATTGCACAGCCACGCAGTACATTGCGCAGCCCACGCAGTACATTGCGCAGCCAACACAGTACATTGCGCAGCCCACGCAGTACATTGTGCAGCCCACGCAGTACATTGCGCAGCCCACGTAGTACATTGCGCAGCCCACGTAGTACATTGCGCAGCCCACGCAGTACATTGCGCAGCCCACGTTGTACATTGCACAGCCCACGTTGTACATTGCGCAGCCCACGTTGTACATTGCGCAGCCCATGTAGTATATTGCGTAGCCCACGTAGTATATTGCGCAGTCCACGTAGTATATTGCGCAGCCCACGTTGTATATTGCGCAGCCCACGTAGTATATTGCGCAGCCCACATTGTATATTGCGCAGCCCACGTAGTATAATGCGCAGCCCACGTAGTATATTGCGCAGCCCACGTAGTATATTGCGCAGGCCACGTAGTATATTGCGCAGCCCACGTTGTATATTGCGCAGCCCACGTAGTATATTGCGCAGCCCACGTAGTATATTGCGCAGCCCACGTTGTATATTGCGCAGCCCACGTTGTATATTGCACAGCCCACGTAGTATATTGCGCAGCCCACGTTGTATATTGCACAGCCCACGTTGTATATTGCGCAGCTCATGTTGTATATTACGCAGCCCACGTTGTATATTGCTAAATCTTCTGGGTAATTTCACAATGCATCGCCGGAAACGGAAGATGGCAGCCGCGGGCTACGGAGGGTGAGTATAGCAGGTTTTTTGTTTTTTTATTATTTTGAACATTACATTTTTTTACTATTGATGCCGCATAGGCAGCATCAATAAATAAAAATTGGGGACACACAGGGTTAATAGCAGCGGTTACGGAGTGCGTTACCCGCGGCATAACGCGGTCCGTTACCTCCGGCATTAACCCTGTGTGAGCGGTGACCGGAGGGGAGTATGCGGGCGCCGGGCACTGAGTGCGGGAAGTAAGGAGCGCCCATTTTCTTCCGGACTGTACGCGTCGCTGATTGGTCGTGGCAATGGTCGTGGGCGTTTTGCCACGACCAATCAGCAACTTGGATTCCATGACAGACAGAGGCCGCGACCAATGAATATCCGTGACAGACAGAAAGAAGGACAGAAAGACAGACAGACGGAAGTGACCCTTAGACAATTATATAGTAGATATTTTAGCAATAAGAGAATATATTTTCTGGACCCTGGTCCAGGAGCCATAGCAGTACTCTATGGCTGCCAGACCAAAGTAATTTACTGCAGTGCAAACCGCCTCCTATCTGCTGGAGTCCCCAGAGCCTCTTCTGATAAATCGGCTCTGCATAACATCATAGTCATGCTTACTAATCAGAAGAGGAGTTAGGGATGCAAGCAAGTAAGAGGCGGTTCGCAAAGTTACTATATCATGACTTTGTTTTTGATAGCCTAATAGCTCCTAATAGGGTTTTCACAGGCAGCTTTTGCACTGGCTGCTCCGATTATCAGGTCCTATGGGTGCCCTGGCCTTCACCCTTTGACCCTTGTACAGGGGTGCGGAGTCACACAAGGGCCTTGGGTTGAATCCTCAGTGTAGTCGTTGGTCGATGAAGCTGTCAGGAATTCTGTTGCTAGCTTTTGAACTACTAATTACTGGAAAATCATGGATTTGTGACCTCACTGTATATATATATATATATATATATATATATATATATATATATATATATATATATACTAGATGGTGGCCCGATTCTAACGCATCGGGTATTCTAGAATATGCATGTCCACGTAGTATATTGCCCAGCCACGTAGTATATTGCCCAGCCACGTAGTATATTGCCCAGCCACGTAGTATATTGCCCAGCGACGTAGTATATTGCCCAGTGACGTAGTATATTGCCCAGTGATGTAGTATACAGCACAGAGCCATGTAGTATATTGCCCAGTGACGTAGTATATTGCCCAGTGACGTAGTATATTGCCCAGTGACGTAGTATACAGCACAGAGCCACGTAGTATATTGCACAGCGACGTAGTATACAGCCACGTAGTATATTGCCCAGTGACGTTGTATATTGCCCAGTGACGTTGTATATTGCCCAATGACGTTGTATATTGCCCAGTGACGTTGTATATTGCCCAGTGACGTTGTATATTGCCCAGTGACGTAGTATATTGCCCAGTAACGTAGTATATTGCCCAGTGACGTAGTATATTGCACAGCGACGTAGTATACAGCACAGAGCCACGTAGTATATTGCCCAGTTACGTAGTATATTGCCCAGTGACGTTGTATATTGCCCAGTGACGTTGTATATTGCCCAATGACGTTGTATATTGCCCAGTGACGTAGTATATTGCTCAGTAACGTAGTATATTGCCCAGCTACGTAGTATATTGCCCAGCCACATATGTCACAGGTTAAAAAAATAAAAATATACTCACCTTCCGCAGGCATGTTGTAGTTCTGTCGCCTGAGTTGGGTGCATGCGGCAGCTTCCAGTCCCAGGGTGTGATGACGTCGCAGTCACGTGACCGTGACGTCACGGCAGGTCCTTCTCGTGCAGGCGCGCAGGACTTGTGATGACGTCGCAGTCACATGTGACGTCATGGAAGGTCCTTCTCCCAGACTATCCTTGCCACCGGAACGTGCCGCTTGCATGGACCGGTCACCGGAGCATCGCGAGGAGCGGGAAAGGTGGCGGAAGGTGAGTATATAATGATTTTTTACTTTTTTTATTATTTTTAACATTAGGTGTTTTTACTATTGATGCTGCATAGGCTGCGTCAATAGTAAAAACTTGGTCACACAGGGTTAATAGCGGCGGTAACGGAGTGAGTTACCCGCGGCATAACGTGGTCCGTTACCGCTGGCATTAACCCTGTGCCGTGACTGCGGGGAGTATGGAGCAGGCACTGACTGCAGGGGAGTAGGGAGGGACTAATCGGACTACGGCCGTCGCTGATTGGTCACGGCAGCCATGACAGGCAGCTGGCGCGATCAATCAGCGACTTGGATTCCATGACAGACAGAGGCCGCGACCAATGAATATCCGTGACAGACAGAAAGACAGAAGGACAGACAGAGGGAAGTGACCCTTAGATAATTATATATATACTAGATGGTGGCCCGATTCTAACACATCGGGTATTCTAGAATATGTATGCGTAGTATATTGCACAGCCCACGCAGTACATTGCGCAGCCCACGTAGTACATTGTGCAGCCACGCAGTACATTGCGCAGCCCACGCAGTACATTGCGCAGCCACGCAGTACATTGCACAGCCCACATAGTACATTGCACAGCCCACGTAGTACATTGCGCAGCCACGCAGTACATTGCGCAGCCCACGTAGTACATTGCACAGCCCACGCAGTACATTGCGCAGCCCACGCAGTATATTGCGCATCCCACGCAGTACATTGCATGTCCACGTAGTATATTGCCCAGTCACATAGTATTTTGCCCAGTCACGTAGTATAATGCTTCATGCAGTTATGGCCCCATAGATGCCCCATATAATGCTCCATGCAGTTCTTTATGGCCCCATAGATGCCCCATATAATGCTCCATGCAGTTATGACCCCATAGATGCCCCATATAATGCTCCATGCAGTTCTTTATGGCCCCATAGATGCCCCATATAATGCCCCATATACTGCTCCATGCAGTTATGTCCCCATAGATGCTCTATATAATGCTCCATGCAGTTATGGCCCCATAGATGGCCCATATAATGCTCCATGCAGATATGGCCCCATAGATGGCCCATATAATGCTCCATGCAGTTATGGCCCCATAGATGCCCCATGTAATGCTCCATGCAGTTCTTTATGGCCCCATAGACCCTTTTGATAAGTACGGGTTGTATGGGACTATCCATGAGTTATTTATAACTGAGTTATTTTTTGGTTGCAAGCAATGTTATCAATGTGTTGTCGCCAGTAGGATGGGTAGCCATCCAAGTCTTTAACAGTGTGCTGTTTCAACTCCTTTGGAAACCCTTTTGTACACTTTCCGTTTTCCATGCATGGACTTTTTGGATTTGCTACACCGCATGCGCCATGAACCATATGAGAGACTACATTATACAGTTCAGGATACTTTTCTTGGTTAGGAATTTCAGCCCACACTATATTGTCGATTTCTTCCTCCGTACGAATCTTGGAATCCATGTCTAAGATAATTAGTATATGCGCATGTGGGAGACCTCGTTTCTGAAACTCTATGACGTGTACCATTGCTACGACTGTTCCAAAAAGCCCATTTTTGATGTCTTTCAAAAGGCTGATGAGTTTCAGTCGAAATATGCGTGCGACTAAGTCCGGCCTGTGTTCAACTTTTTGCCAGGGTTCTAGATTTTCGGTAATTTCCGGCCATTTAGGATTACAGGTCATTGTCACAAAAATGTCAGGTCTTCCAAACTTTGTTACTATTGCCATTGCATCTTGATAACGCTGTTGCATGTTGCGGGGGCTACCTTCAAACGACGACGGGAGGATTACTGTTTTTCCAATTGGAATTCCCTTTTCAATTGATTGTTTTTGCAAATGTTCTTGAAGAACACAGTAATCTTCAACTTTAAGTTGTTTTTGGTTAATTCTTATGAAATTTAGAAGGTTAGCTTCAATTTTAACATATGCTTCAACTAAGTACTGTTGTGTCAGTTTCCCACCGTTTAAAATAGGATTGAAGTAATTTTGGACAGACAGACGAAAACTGTATTATTGCAGCTGTGTAATTCTTCTTGAAGTTCCTTGTTGGTTTAGGTTTTCATGCCACCCTTGTTCACCTCTTGGAAAGAATAGCGGATACAGAAGAGCATCAAGGTTGCTGTGCAAAATGCTAATTCGTTGTGTCTTAGGAACCAAAGGGTTGTTTTGGTCTGGCTTAAGATGGACTAATATATCCCTTTGAAAAGGAGGTTCTCCATCATCGTTTTGAAAAACAACTGCGACCTCACTTACACGTGGTTTGTTGTAAAGTCGAGGATTCTGTTTACGTTCTTGTTTAATGGCCATGACAATAGAAGGCATTTCAGTACCATTTTGTATAGCCCTCTGTTCCTCCTCAGCTTGAACGTTTTTTAGCATGCGATATGCGGCAGCAAATGGGCTTATTTTTTGTAAATGTACAGCAATTTGGTTCATCAGTTCAGCATCCCACTTTTCGTTTTCTTTTAGGTTCATCTTTTGTTCTGTAGCCTCATTTGTATCAATGATGTATAATTGTGCAAATTTTGGTGGTTGTCCTATTTCTGGGTGAAGTGTTCCAGTGCGGTGGTAGATCTGGCCGTGAATATTAAAACAATACGGTCCGAATCCAGGGGGCGGTGCAATGTTGGCACCGAATGAAGCAAACGCATGAGAACTGTTGATGCTTCTGATATTTTCCATGAAATTTCTACTGTGTTGATGCATTCCTTTCATTAACTGCTCAAACAGATCTGAGTAGTGAGGTCTCAGTAGCATAACTTTTCCTTTTTGGCAGCATTGAGTAAACTGATTGTCAGATGGTTTTTCATCAATGAAATTCAGAGAGTCGCATTTAGAGCAAACTGCATTCATATTCCCACAGTAGTGTTCATGAATTGTACTTTCATTGTCTGTTACGTAAGTGCAGCGCCCCAGAGTCCTGGTCGTTGCAGTAGCATGGTTCAGCCACTAAGGGGGGCCATGCTGCGTTCGATGGCACGGAAGGAGTTCTCTGAGCAGGTATCACAGTCACCAATACATTTCACAGCTGGGCCTCCGGGGGGAGCTAAGGGTGCTATTCATTAGGCCACTCCCCACCATAGTGGGTAAACTGGGGGTCAGGCAGGAAGTTAGAGAGAACGCTGACGGGATTGAACGGAGCAACACCTGGTGGCAGAGGGTGTTGTGAAGGGAGAGACTGTAGGGTCTCTGCCAGGGGTGGGATCCTGGCAGAGGCTTGGCATGGAAAGAACGTAAAGGGACCGTGCCTGCTCAGCATAGCGGCGGTGCCCAAGGAAGGACTAAGAAGCGAGATAGATTGTGCTGAGTGAGAAACGAAATCAAGCGAAAGGAGATACCAGTGAGGGTTGTGCTGAAAGAGGCAGCACCTTACTGAGGCGCACTACCGGTGGCCGGAACGCCGAGGAGGTAAAGAGTTTCAAGCCATACCTCAGACCTACGGCAGGGCAGTTAGCTTGAGGCGGACTGTCTCACGCATCACCCAGGAAGGCAAAGGGGGGTACCAACAGGAGAGGGGCGCAGATAGAGTCCCGGAAGATCTCCGAGCCTCCCCGTCATACGGGTGCGTTCCTACCATAGTATCTGGAGGGACGAGGAAGATCATTGCGAATTAAGTTGTTGTGAGGGAACACGAGAAACAGACACAACAGTTGTGGGGTACTTTCCGTAAGCACAGCAGGGAAGGACTGCAACACATAGCGCTAGAAGGAAGGCACCGATTTCCACCTGCAAGGAGAGCTCTGGAAGTGCCATTGGACCGGCCGGACTTGCGCAGCCTGGTGAGCCGTATTCCGGACTGAGGACCCAGAGAGCTTCAGTAAAGAGGTAAAGAGACTGCAACCTGGTGTCCTCGTTATTTACCGCGACCTGCACCCCACAACTGCACCGCTACAACATCACTTATTGCACCGGACGTCCCCCACTGACAGACAGGGCCACGGACCGGGTCTAGCCACCGTGACAACCCCAGGACTGAGACCTAGAGGCCCGGCTCCGGGTACCCCTCGGCCCTGCGGCGGTGTGGGGGCGCTCCAACTTGGCGTCACGAACAGGATCTACTTAAGCCTGAAGAATCAGGTCATGTGTGCCTAGAGACTGTGATTTATTGTGTGTGGACTGAACTTTATTGCAAGACTGTGTGCTGTGCCAGTTGCCGCCAAAATCCGCCGCCATTGCAGCGCTGAGGAGAGCGCAGGAAGAGAAGAAGGGCGTGGAGTGGGCGTAGACAAGCTGGAGAGCGCGAAGAATAATGGCCGCCCAGTCTAAATATTTCTGTGCAGTGAGGACGTGTCCGTCAGCAGCAGAGATCCGCCTCCTGATCCTTAATGGGGGGCGGAGGCAGAGAAAACGAAACTGCTCACGCAGGAGAGAGCGGGAAAAAGACCAGGAAGCGACCCACGTGGAGGACGCTATGGCCAGCAGCTCCGAACCCGACAGCGGGGTTGAAGTGGAAGTCTCCCCTGACTACCCGGACGAGCCCAGCAGCCTGTCCTCTGTGGATAACACCAAATTCCTGAGAGCCGAGATGGAGGATTTATATACCCGGCTCCTCCAACTGAATGTGAGAATCCAGGCCCCGCATCAGGCGGTGCCGGCAGCGGGTTCCCGGACATCGGAGGAACCAGCGGGACCTGTTGCGGAAAGTGGATTCGTACCGGTGGGTGAGTCCCCCGGTCCTGCCCCACCAGCCGAGGGTGTGTTAGTGGGTCCCGTAGCAGCACCGCCTCTCCCGGGGACCCATAGACTTCAGCGCCTGTTACCATGGGAGGAAGCCACGGGCATGGAACACCGTATGCGAGCCCCTATCACCCCTACTCCCTTGCCGTGTGAGGTCAGTGCGGAGCGCACGGTGTGCCGCTGGGTGAACCCTGGATCCAATCTCATGGGGTTCCCCGGGGTGGAGACCCAGAAGGGAGAAATGGTACAGGCCCTAAGCTGGGAAGAATATCAGACCCAGCTAGAACAGCGGTGGCAAGAGGAAGAGAGAATACATCAGGTCAAACGGGAGGCCTACCATCAAAAAGATTTGGCGGTTAAGGATCGGGCCCGCAAGGACCCCACCACCCATCAGGCCCCGCGCAGGCAGGGCATTGTCACCATCTTCAAGCTCCGAGGAGGCTGGGTCTTTATCAAGGAACCGGGGCTGTATGCGGAGGTCTTTGTCAATCGCCGGGATGTGGAGTCGCACCTCAGAGAAGGTCACCCGGATCGGGACCTCTACCCGGGGGACAGCGTTACCTACACCCGGCACTTTGGAGAGAAGGGGTGGTTTGCCCTGAATGTGTACAAGCAGGAGAGGCCAGCCCCTGTAGCCAAGGTGTCACCGTGTGATCGATCTGAAGCCACTCCGGTCGCCTCCACCTGCCTGGCTGCGGAACCTGGAGCCCGCAGGTTGATCACCGCCACCACAGCAGTGGCCAAGGGAGTGCCTCTTCGGGTGGTTGAGACTCCTGAGGAGCCAGCGCAGAGAGCAGTGGGAACCCAGACCTTCATCGCTGCGCACGATCTGGTCATACAACAGACCCGAACACATGGGGTGTACCTGGCAGTAGGAGTGGATCTGAACCCTGAACTGCAGGGATCCACCTGCCGGGTGGCGCCTCGTGGAAAGTTTTGAAAGTACTATCATTGGATGGAAAATGTAAATAGTTAACTGTTCATTCCTTTAACTGTTCCTGTTTGCTGCTAAACCCGTCTAGGGTTAAAGGTGACCCCTTTGTTGACCCGGGGTCACTGTTGTTTTCCTGAAGTTTATACAGTTTTAAAAAAGAGAACTGCAGAAATCATGAACTGCGCATGATTCAAACTTTCCCTTGTAAATAGTTTGCACTTTCTTAAAGGTGCTCCCTACTGGTTTTAGTCAAAAGACACTTTGCGAAGAAACCGTTCCTACTGGTCCTAGTTAAAGACACTTTGTGAAGATACCGGACCGGAACTTTGCATGAGACTGGTAGGCTGAGAAGACGAGCTACCTCAGAGAGACCTGGTCCCCTCTTAAAGGGGATGCGAAGAATTGTACTTGAAAGCGATACTGTTACAGAACAGTAATGTGGTAATGATGCCTTGAAAAGAAAATGTAACTGTTTTACATGCCGAGTTATATGTGTTGAATTTGTTAAAATGTGAAATTTGAATAATGTTTTGAAGACAGGAAAGATGCAGAGAGCCCGTAGGGGTAGAAGTAGAGGTCTGCATAGTTGAAAGTAAGAGAAGTAATAATGAGGGTGAGGATAGAAGGTAAACCCTGCGTCCCCATTGAAAAGTTACTTTATTGCTAAGGACAGAGAGTGAACCTGTAGGGGTTAGAGAGTGAGTCCTTAAAGGGGCCGAGTAGAGCTGGCTCAGAGTTCTTCAACCGAAAGGAATGTTATGTCTATACTGTGTATAGTAGCGAAAGGCAGTAGGCCCTGGCTGAACAGGGCGGTCCTGTAGAAGAAAGGAGAGGCAGTAGGTCTGGTGCCGTAGGGACAGGCGGTCCTGCAGGTTCACAAGAAGGAGAATGTAAAGTTGAAATGCCTTATAATGTGATTATAGGAAGGCCTTTGATAGACTAAGAGTGTGAGTTTCTTAAAGGCAATGTTAAGTTATTATTTCAAAAATTGCACTAAATAGAATACCCGGTTGGGTAACAGAAGTTATTTATACTCTGTAAATTATAAGGTTAATTATGTTTGTAACGTTACAAGTGTCCTCACCTCCCATAAAGGGAAGCCTACTTAAGTATACTTATTGTTATTTGCACTCAACAAAATTGTATGTCTTTTTGCTAACCTGTATTGTTGTTTTTCTTCCCAGTCCCGGAGTACTGTGTTTAACCAGGGGGGAGTGCAGCGCCCCAGAGTCCTGGTCGTTGCAGTAGCATGGTTCAGCCACTAAGGGGGGCCATGCTGCGTTCGATGGCACGGAAGGAGTTCTCTGAGCAGGTATCACAGTCACCAATACATTTCACAGCTGGGCCTCCGGGGGGAGCTAAGGGTGCTATTCATTAGGCCACTCCCCACCATAGTGGGTAAACTGGGGGTCAGGCAGGAAGTTAGAGAGAACGCTGACGGGATTGAACGGAGCAACACCTGGTGGCAGAGGGTGTTGTGAAGGGAGAGACTGTAGGGTCTCTGCCAGGGGTGGGATCCTGGCAGAGGCTTGGCATGGAAAGAACGTAAAGGGACCGTGCCTGCTCAGCATAGCGGCGGTGCCCAAGGAAGGACTAAGAAGCGAGATAGATTGTGCTGAGTGAGAAACGAAATCAAGCGAAAGGAGATACCAGTGAGGGTTGTGCTGAAAGAGGCAGCACCTTACTGAGGCGCACTACCGGTGGCCGGAACGCCGAGGAGGTAAAGAGTTTCAAGCCATACCTCAGACCTACGGCAGGGCAGTTAGCTTGAGGCGGACTGTCTCACGCATCACCCAGGAAGGCAAAGGGGGGTACCAACAGGAGAGGGGCGCAGATAGAGTCCCGGAAGATCTCCGAGCCTCCCCGTCATACGGGTGCGTTCCTACCATAGTATCTGGAGGGACGAGGAAGATCATTGCGAATTAAGTTGTTGTGAGGGAACACGAGAAACAGACACAACAGTTGTGGGGTACTTTCCGTAAGCACAGCAGGGAAGGACTGCAACACATAGCGCTAGAAGGAAGGCACCGATTTCCACCTGCAAGGAGAGCTCTGGAAGTGCCATTGGACCGGCCGGACTTGCGCAGCCTGGTGAGCCGTATTCCGGACTGAGGACCCAGAGAGCTTCAGTAAAGAGGTAAAGAGACTGCAACCTGGTGTCCTCGTTATTTACCGCGACCTGCACCCCACAACTGCACCGCTACAACATCACTTATTGCACCGGACGTCCCCCACTGACAGACAGGGCCACGGACCGGGTCTAGCCACCGTGACAACCCCAGGACTGAGACCTAGAGGCCCGGCTCCGGGTACCCCTCGGCCCTGCGGCGGTGTGGGGGCGCTCCATAATGTGCAAGTTGTTGAATATTGTCCTGGTCGTGCCTTAGTTGGTAGATCATTCGTTTTTTTATGAATTTGGCGATCATGTTGTTCCTGTCGTACAACAGTTTGTTGTGGTGTCTCCGGTTGGCGACGGTGTCTGTGAGATTCTGCATCCTGGGCTTGTCTAGCAGCAGTTTGTTGTGGTGTCTCCTGTTGGCGACGTTGTCTGTGAGATTCCACATCCTGGGCTTGTCTGGCGGCAGTTTGTTGTGGTGTCTCCTGTTCCCGATGTTGTCGTTTTCTTGCTGCTGCTGCTTTTCTGTCATCCTCATTGGCGTATTTTCGTTTACGACCCATTCTAAGATAGAAACACAGGGAGATACCGCCCATACAGGGAGATGCAGGCACACACCCTACACAATGGCGGCACTTGACAGCAGTGGAGGACAATGATGATTCCAGAATTCGCGGCAGACTGTGCCCGTCGCTGATTGGTCGAGGCCGGCTGGCCTCGACCAATCAGCAAGGCGGGATTTCCGAGACAGACAGACAATTAGACCCTTAGACAACACAATGGCGGCACTTGACAGCAGTGGAGGACAATGCCCGTTGCTGATTGGTCGAGGCCGGCTGGCCTCGACCAATCAGAGACTGTGCCCGTCGCTGATTGGTCGAGGCCTGGCGGCCTCGACCAATCAGAGATGCGGGATTTCCAGAACAGACAGACAATTAAACCCTTAGACAATTATATATATAGATAGATATATATATAGATCAAAATTGGAACAGCATCTTTATATTACCAAATAGTAGTGCAGCGCCTTCCCAACCACTGTTAAAATGGTCTCTGGTAATAGATGAAAAAAAGGAAGACAGCACAAAAATAAAGAAAAAAGGGCTTTAATGCCTGGACGGCGTGGCAACGTTTCGGATATCTTTATCCTTTTTCAAGCCAGATATATATATATATATATATATATATATATATAAATATATATATACTAGACTGTGGCCCGATTCTAATGCATCGGGTATTCTAGAGTATGCATGTCCCCGTAGTATATGGACAATGATGATTCCAGAATTCGCGGCAGACTGTGCCCGTCGCTGATTGGTCGAGGCAACCATTATGACATCTACGTCGATACTGTGCCCGTCGCTGATTGGTCAAGGCAAATTCGCGGCAGACTGTGCCCGTCGCTGATTGGTCGAGGCAACCTGTGCCCGTCGCTGATTGGTCGAGGCCTGGCGGCCTCGACCAATCAGAGACGCGGGATTTCTATGTCGATACTGTGCCCGTCGCTGATTGGTCGAGGCCCAGGCGGCCTCGACCAATCAGAGACGCGGGATTTCCATTATGACATCATCGTCGCCATGCTGTGCCCGTCGCTGATTGGTCGAGGCCTGGCAGCCTCGACCAATCAGAGACGCGGGATTTCCAGGACAGACAGACAGACAGACAGACAGAAAAACCCTTAGACAATTATATATATAGATACTAGATTGTGGCCCGAT
Organism: Ranitomeya variabilis; assembly: GCF_051348905.1. Taxonomy (NCBI): domain Eukaryota; kingdom Metazoa; phylum Chordata; class Amphibia; order Anura; family Dendrobatidae; genus Ranitomeya; species Ranitomeya variabilis. The sequence continues at coordinate 222,454,447 of NC_135233.1, forward strand.
TCTAACGCATCGGGTATTCTAGAGTATGCATGTCCCCGTAGTATATGGACAATGATGATTCCAGAATTCGCGGCAGACTGTGCCCGTCGCTGATTGGTCGAGGCAACCTTTATGACATCATCGTCGCCATGGCAACCATTATGACATCTACGTCGATACTGTGCTCGTCGCTGATTGGTCGAGGCCAGGCGGCCTCGACCAATCAGAGACACGGAATTTCCAGGACAGACAGAAAAACCCTTAGACAATTATATATATAGATATATAAGGTATATATAGTACAGACCAAAAGTTTGGACACACCTGAAAATTGTATATTCACACTGAAGGCATCAAAACTATGAATGAACACATGTGGAATTATATACCTAACAAAAAAGGGTGAAACAACTGAAAATATGTCTTATATTCTAGGTTCTTCAAAGTAACCACCTTTTGCTTTGATGACTGCTTTAGCGCAGGCACAAAGGAGATCTATTCAGCGTTGGTAGCCAAATTTGTAGCAATTGGACATGGACATAAGCAAAGAATTTTGCAGGACCCTGTTTCAACGAACAGGTCAGTATTCCACGACTGATTGATGGATGGGAGCCCTTTGAACAACCTTTTACCAGCCAGCATCCACGGCTCCTCTCTTGCTTAGCCAGCCTCGTGTGGCATAGTGTGTGTATCACACCAGAACGATGACTTTGCATCTGGCTGGTTAATCAAATGAGAAGCTGTGGATGCAGTTACAAAGAAAGTGGTTTGCAGAGTCCCATCCAGCTGCCTCAGAATACGCAAACTTTTGGTCTGTACTGTATATATACATACTGTATATATATATATATATATATATATATATATATATATATATATACACAGTGGTTAGCACATATACATATACAGTGCCTACAAGTAGTATTCAACCCCCTGCAGATTTAGCAGGTTTACATATTTGGAATTAACTTGGCATTGTGACATTTGGACTGTAGATCAGCCTGGAAGTGTGAAATGCACTGCAGCAAAAAATAATGTTATTTCTTTGTTTATTTTTTTTTTAAATTGGGAAAAGTTTTTTCAGAGGGTCATTTATTATTCAACCCCTCAACCCACCAGAATTCTGTTTGGTTCCCCTAAAGTATTAAGAAGTAGTTCAGGCACAAAGAACAATGAGCTTCACATGTTTGGATTAATTATCTCTTTTTCCAGCCTTTTCTGACTATTTAAGACCCTCCACAAACTTGTGAACAGCACTCAAACATGGTCAACATGGGAAAGACAAAGGAGCATTCCAAGGCCATCAGAGACAAGATCGTGGAGGGTCACAAGGCTGGCAAGGGGTACAAAACCCTTTCCAAGGAGTTGGGCCTACCTGTCTCCACTGTTGGGAGCATCATCCGGAAGTGGAAGGCTTATGGAACTACTGTTAGCCTTCCACGGCCTGGACAGCCTTTGAAAGTTTCCTCCCGTGCCGAGGCCAGGCTTGTCCGAAGAGTCAAGGCTAACCCAAGGACAACAAGGAAGGAGCTCCGGGAAGATCTCATGGCAGTGGGGACATTGGTTTCAGCCAATACCATAAGTAACGTACTCCACCGCAATGGTCTCCGTTCCAGACGAGCCCGTAAGGTACCTTTACTTTCAAAGCGTCATGTCAAGGCTCGTCTACAGTTTGCTCATGATCACTTGGAGGACTCTGAGACTGACTGGTTCAAGGTTCTCTGGTCTGATGAGACCAAGATCGAGATCTTTGGTGCCAACCACACACGTGACGTTTGGAGACTGGATGGCACTGCATACGACCCCAAGAATACCATCCCTACAGTCAAGCATGGTGGTGGCAGCATCATGCTGTGGGGCTGTTTCTCAGCCAAGGGGCCTGGCCATCTGGTCCGCATCCATGGGAAGATGGATAGCGCGGCCTACCTGGAGATTTTGGCCAAGAACCTCCGCTCCTCCATCAAGGATCTTAAGATGGGTCGTCATTTCATCTTCCAACAAGACAACGACCCAAAGCACACAGCCAAGAAAACCAAGGCCTGGTTCAAGAGGCAAAAAATCAAGGTGTTGCAGTGGCCTAGTCAGTCTCCTGACCTTAACCCAATTGAAAACTTGTGGAAGGAGCTCAAGATTAAAGTCCACATGAGACACCCAAAGAACCTAGATAACTTGGAGAAGATCTGCATGGAGGAGTGGGCCAAGATAACTCCAGAGACCTGTGCCGGCCTGATCAGGTCTTATAAAAGACGATTATTAGCTGTAATTGCAAACAAAGGTTATTCCACAAAATATTAAACCTAGGGGTTGAATAATAATTGACCCACACTTTTATGTTTAAAATTTATAAAAATTTAACGGAGCAACAAAACTTTTTGGTTTGTAAGATTTATGCATCTGTTAATAAATCCTGCTCTTGTTTGAAGTTTGAAGGCTCTAACTTATTTGCATCTTATTAAACCTGCTAAATCTGCAGGGGGTTGAATACTACTTGTAGGCACTGTATATACAGTGTACTCGTCTGGTCTCACTGTTGTGGGGTCTCAGGGAGCAGATGCTGCGCTCTGCGTGGCCGACCAGAGCTGGAAAGTGATCTAAAGGCTGAGTCACACATAACGATATCGTTAACGATATCGTTGCAACGTCACGCTTTTGGTGACGTAGCAACAATCCCACTAACGATCTCGTTATGGGTGACAGCGACCAACGATCAGGCCCCTGCTGGGAGATCGTTGGTCGTTGGGGAATGATCAGGACCATTTTTTGGTCACTGATCACCCGCTGTCATCGCTGGATTGGCGTGTGTGACGCCGATCCAGCGATGTGTTCACTTGTAACCAGGGTAAATATCGGGTTACTGAGCGCAGGGCCGCGCTTAGTAACCCGATATTTACCCTGGTTACCATTGTAAAAGTAAAAAAAAAAACAGTACATACTCACATTCTGATGTCTGTCACGTCCCCCGGCGTCCACAGGGTTAAAACTGCTTTCGGCAGGAGCGCTGCTAATGCACGCGCTGCTGCCGAGAGCTTCCCTGCACTGACTGTGTCAGCGCCGGCCGTAAAGCAGAGCACAGCGGTGACGTCACCGCTGTTACTGCCGGCGCTGACACATTCAGTGCAGGGAAGCTCTTACTAAGCGCGACCCTGCACTTAGTAACCCGATGTTTACCCTGGTTACCCGGGTGCTGCAGGGGGACTTCGGCATCGTTGAAGACGATGCCGAAGTCGTTCCCCTGATCGTTGGTCGCTGGAGAGAGCTGTCTGTGTGACAGCTCCCCAGCGACCACACAATGACTTACCAACAATCACGGCCAGGTCGTGTCGCTGGTCGTGATCGTTGGTAAGTCATTTAGTGTGACAGTACCCTTAACTGAAACATTGCCACACACACCGAAACAGGACCCCGTGTTTCTGTAATGGGGCAGGGAACAGAAAACTATAACCTTGCCTGTGGCTACCGCCCCGAGTCTCGTTGCATTTGGCGTAGTCGGTATGATTATTTTTGTGGAGAGAAGACAACACCCATGATGAGAGGGCGTCTGAAGTTAAACGGCCCCAATGGGTGGAGAACAGCATGTACAGGAGGTGTAGCCAAATGCGAAGTCATCAAAAGTGATGTGTGTCATAGTGGACGCGTCAGAAGGCTGGTCCCGGAAAAGACAGAACAGTGACATGAGGCGTGCGACAAAGAGTCTGCTGGGAGCTGTAGAGAAAACAAAGTCACTTGTGTTCAAAGTAGAATGTCTGAGGCTGTGTGCACACGTAGCATATTTTTCGCGGTTTTTCGCTATAAAACGCTATAAAACCGCGAAAAAAATGCTTACATTAAGCATCCTATGTAACAGAATGCATTCTGCATTTTTTGTGCACATGCTGCATTTTTTTCCTGAGCGGAATCGCATTCCAGAAAAAAACGCAGCATGTTCATTAAAATTGCGGAATCGCGGCGATTCTCCACCCATAGGAGTGTATTGATCTGCTTACTTCCCGCACGGGGCTGTGCACACCATGCGGGAAGCAAGCAGATCATGTGCGGTTGGTACCCAGAGTGGAGGAGAGGAGACTCTCCTCCACGGACTGGGCACCATATAATTGGTAAAAAATAAATAATTAAAATAAAAAATAGTCCTATACTCACCGTCTGATGGCCCCCGAAGCGTTCCCGCCTCTCCGGTGCATGATCTCTCTTCCGTTCCTATAGATGATGTGGTTCAGGACCTGTGATGACGTCACTGTCTTGTGATTGGTCGCGTGACCGCTCATGTGACTCACGCGACCAATCACAAGACAGTGACGTCATCGCAGGCCCTTCACTGCACTCCAGCTATAGGAACGGACGCCGCTGAGGTCTGCAGGTGAGTATAACCATGTTTTTTATTTTTTTTAATTATTTTTAAACATTCGATCTTTTACTATAGATGCTGCATAGGCTGCATCTATAGTAAAAAGTTGGTCACACTTGTCAAACACTATGTTTGACAAGTGTGACCAACCTGTCAGTCAGTTTTCCAAGCGATGCTACAGATCGCTTGGAAAACTCTAGCATTCTGCAAGCTAATTATGCTTGCAAAACGCTAGTTTTCTGCGGGTATATGCATGCTAATTCTGCATGTGATATACCCGCGGCAGGAGGCGCAGAATTGCCGCGGAAATTTCCACGGCAATTCTGCAACGTGTGAACTTAGCCTGAAACACAATGGCAGATTGTCCAAGAGAGATGGAGGACATGAGCGGTGAAAGTCAATATGGGGACCAGTATGCAGTGGACGAGTACTGGCAGAGATTTGGAGTCTTTTGCCTGTTGACTGATTACCGCAATCAAGTAGTTTCGGAAATACCACCATCACCATTTATTATGGTTCAGCCTCAAGGGAGACAATCAGTGTATGCTGCTTGGTGGACCGGAAACAATGTACCGTATGTATGTGTTATCTTTGTTATCCTTGTTAGCTTTTACACTGTGTTCCAAATTATTATGCAAATACTATTTCATCATATTTTCTCTAAATCACCTATCTGAATTGCAGTCATTGTTATTTTCCAGTCATCTACTATTCTAGTATAATTGCAATGTTTTGGAACAAACTGCCTATGAAAACAGTATCTTTAAAAAAAAAAATAAAAAATAAAACACTCAAAATGCATGTTCCAAATTATTATGCACAGCAGAGTCTTCAACCTTTTTTTTTATTGTGAACAAATTATCAGCTTATTACAAAATGAAATCAAACAGTTTTCAAGTGAAAACTTTATTCTAGGTGATGTTACATTTGCACATAGGACCCCTTGTTCGAAAGAAGCTTCTGAACTCTCTAGTCCATTGAATTTGTCAGTTTTTGGATGGTTTCTGCTTCAATTGTTTTGCATGTGGACAGAATACCCTCCTAGAGTTGTTGCTTAGATGTGAACTACCTCCCGCCATCATAGACACTCCTTTTGATGATGCTCCAGAGGTTCTCAATGTGGTTGAGGTCAGGGGAAGATGGTGGCCACACCATAAGTTTGTCCTCTTTTATGCCCATAGCAGCCAGAGATGCAGATGTGTTTTTTGCAGCATGAGACGGTGCATTATCATGCATGAAAATGATCTTGCTGCGTAAAGCACGGTTCTTCCTCTTGAACCATGGCAGGAAGTGTTGTTTTAGAAACTCCACATAGATTAAGGAGTTCATCTTTACCCCTTCAGAGATCATAAAGGGGCCGACAATCTCTCTCCCCATGATTCCAGCCCAAAACATTACTCCACCTCCTCCTTGTTGGCGCCTTAGCTGTGTTTTCATGGGGTGTCCATCAACCAGCCATCCTCCACTCCATCCATCTGGACCATCGAGCGTTGCACGGCATTCATCGGTGAACAAAACAGTTTGGAAGTCAGCCCACTGGAGCCGTTTCTGCTTGTGTGCAGTGGATAGAGGTGGTCGACAGGATGGCTTACGCATAGCTGCAAACCTCTGAAGGACCATGCATCTTGTTGTTCTGGGGACGTTGGAGGCACCAGCAGCTTCAAAAACTTGTCTGCTGCTTATTACAAGGCATTTTTGCAGCTGCTCTTTTAACCTTACGCAATTGCCTGCTGGAAAGAGTCCTCAATTTTTCCTTATCAGCACGCACACGTGTGTGCTGGGAATCAGCTACATACTTCTTGATTGTGCGATGATCACGATGAAGTGTCTTGGCAATGTTGATTGTAGTCATGCCTTGACCTAAATACTCCACAATTTGTTGCTTCTCAGCAGCCGACACATCCTTTTTCTTTCCCATTTTGGCAAAAAATGTAGGCTGCTTAATAATGTGGAACAGCCTTCTTAAGTAGTCTTGCCTTTATTTGGACACACCTGCCAAACTAATTTGCACAGGTATCTGCAATTGCTTTCAGTGATATAAAGAGCCCTGACACACATCACCATCAATGAGTTTAAATGACAAACAAAAAAATTCTAACCTTATCACTCCTAAACTCTTTGTGCATAATAATTTGGAACACAGTGTAGAAGCTGCAGTTCCTTCTAGTCAGGCATGTTAGGGTTAACTGTAGGGCCAACCAGGGTTAAGAAGTAACAGGGACCTCTGGGTTAGTTTCAGTTTTGTAGGGAGTCTGTAGAAATAAAGGAAGTGGAAAGGACACTCTCAGAAAAAGTGATCTTCACCGCGCGTTTGTATGGCTGAAGAAAGCACAAAGCTCAACAGTGGCAGTGGTCATCTGTAAGCCGACGAGTTCGGAAAATATTCAACCAGGAGCTTTTGGGAGATCCCTAAGGGACTCTGGGGAACATACTAGTGTTAGCCAGTTCTTGGAAGCTGCAGTCAGGAAGACAGAGTCAGCAAGGCTGGGGGAACTCTGAGTAAGGTGACAGCAAGTGGCGCATCATTACTCGTTTCCCAAGAAGTGGGCATGAGGATAGTGGCCATAGAAACAAGAACAGCTTAAAGTGGCACTAACTAGGAAACGAACGGAGGTTCCCAACTTAACCTGCAGTACTGTAATAGTCCCTATTTCAGCAACGGTGATGCTGCTTGTACCCATTGGAAACATACATACCATTGTTTTTGCAAAGGAACATGACAACTTTATCTCCTGTTACTCTTTGGGCACAAACAAGATTGCTAGTAAAAAGTACTTCGCTGTATTGGACTGGTCTGGTCTCATTGTCGCGGGGTCTCAGGAAGCTGATGCCATGCTCTGCATGGCCAATCAGAGCTGGGAGGTGTTCTTAACCGAAACACTGCCACATACACACACCGAAACAGGACCCCTTTTTTCAGCAGCAGGCCAGGGGGTGGAAAGCGAGAACCTTGCATGCGGCTACCACCCTGAACCCCGCTACACCTGCACAGTTATATATAAAAATTTCAGCTCGTGGATCCCTGATTTCCCAGTAATTAGAAGTTGCAAGGCTAGAACTAGGGTGATACCCTTTAACAATTTGCTGTATATGCAACCAGACATTTTGTTGATTTGATATAACATTTATTGAGAGGTGCACTGCAAAATGTTATAGCTTTGGGGATTCCAAAGCTTTAATTTGTAGCCTTCGTTTTCTGTCTATGTCCCTAGATGTATTTATCTGTACAACTGTGCACCAGGATATCTGCTTGGGTTTGTTTTCCTGAGGTTTGATCATCCGCTCGAGGATTGAAATGCCATCTCTACACTGAACTGATTTGTTTATTGTTCTAATACCCGCAGGCGGGCAGGCAACAGTGAAGGTGAAAAGGCTTATGCCTTTTAATAAAAGATAAAGGCTAATTTAATCTCCCCCAACTGCCTTACATTGATCTGGCACCCGCTAGTCTGATTACTGAATGCATCTACAGATGCATCACTTGGCTTCAGGCCTATTATAAATCTCATTCTCCATATAAATAAAGTGTACCTGTCTACCGATCCTGCTGTTATGATAATCTGCGCGTTTCGCTCCTCTTAAGTGATCCGTCACTCATCTGATGTTAAAGAGCAATAATTGAGCAGCATAATTCAACCTCCGCAACATTTTTTTTTTTTTTTTATGTGATATTAGTTTTAAAACCACTTTCATGGTGTAGATTAAGGAAGATTTAGTCGGGAACTTCGCATGACTTGCGGTGCATTAAGGAGATTCAGTGGAAGGCGATGCCTCGTTGACAACAATTAAGATAAACTAAATATCCACACTTAAGGCATTTTCCAGCTCAGAGCATAGCCCGGCTTATCATTAAAACACAGCCTATAATTAAGAATGCACTCTCATTTAACATTCCTGTGAAATCCGAGGCCTCGGAAATAAATTAATTCAAAATTACAAAGTCTGACAAAAAAACGCCCGAAGGAGCAATGAATGCTAAAATAAAGATAAACTCTTTAAAAAAAGTTCCCTGGTCAAAAATATTTTATTTCTGACCCCCGTGCATCTAGTTGTGATTTATGCTTAGTTTCTTTTGTGAATGTTGTATAAAAGGATAATGATACATATGATCGCTGTGTGTGTGACATCTGTGACACCTTGAGGGGCTGGTGGGGACCCAGCGGTCATGGTGCACATTGGCACAAATGACAAAGTTAGAGGTAGGTGGAAGGTCCTTAAAGATGATTTCAGGGAATTAGGCTGCAAGCTGAAAGCAAGGACCTCCAACGTAGTATTTTCTGAAATACTGCCTGTACCACGTGCCACGCCAGAGAGGCAACGGGAGATTAGGGAGGTTAATAAGTGGCTCAAGAATTGGTGTAGGAAGGAGGGGTTTGGGTTCCTGCAGAACTGGGCCGACTTCTCAGTGGGCTACAGGCTCTACGCTAGGGATGGGCTGCACCCAGGGCCGGACTGGCCATTTGGCAATTCTGGCAAATGCCAGAAGGGCCGGTCTGGTTGTTGGCTGCCTTGTGTGATACATTGTTAACAGAATCAATGTTCTCAAGACCCCCATACTGTTAACAGTTGTGACGGAGCACAAATCCGGTCACTCCGTCACTTACCTCAGCATGCCGTGGGTATAATTAGAAATATTGGTCTTGTAGAAAATCTTCCTTTCCTCCATCCAGGGTAATATTAGTAATATATCCCATCTGGTTATTGGGGACGGGGACACCATGGGCCTGTGTGATTTCAAATGCCAGGACTGAATTTCATCCCCAGTCCGTACCTGGCTGCACCTCAATGGGGAAGGTGCAGCTGTGCTGGGGGAGAAAATGGCTAGAAGGTTGGAGGAGTGTTTAAACTAGGGATTGGGGGGGAGGGTATTCAATTTATAGGAGGGGAAGATAGGGCAGATAGAGACCTGGGCACAAATAAGGAAGTTGGGGGTGGCGGTGGCATGGGGGGTGGGGTTAGAACAGTTAATAATTTAAGAAAGAATAGAGCTACAGAGAGGAACATCAAGATCATGTATACTAATGCCAGAAGCCTCGCCAACAAAATGGACGAATTATAATTAATGTTGTTGGAGCATAATTATGACATGGTGGGGATATCTGAAACATGGCTGGATGAGAGCCATGACTGGGCTGTTAACTTGCAGGGCTATAGCCTTTTCAGAAATGACCATACAGATAAGCGAGGGGGTGGGGTGTGTCTGTTTGTAAAATCGTCCTTAAAGCCCATCCGGCATGATAATATAGGTGAATTTAATGAAAATGTAGAGTCCCTGTGGGTGGAGATAAGGGGAGGTGGAAAAAATAATAAATTACTGATAGGGGTTTGTTATAAATCTCCAAAAATAATGGAAGCAATGGAGAATATCCTCGTAAAGCAAATAGATGAAGCTGCGACTCAAGGAGAAGTCATTATTATGGGGGACTTCAACTACCCTGAAATAGATTGGGGAACAGAAACCTGCAGTTCCAGCAAAGGTAATCGGTTTTTGACAACTATGAGAGACAAATACCTTTCACAACTAGTTCAGGACCCAACAAGAAGGGGGGCACTGCTAGACCTAATACTAACCAACAGGCCAGACCGCATATTAAATATAAGGGTTGGGGGTCACTTGGGCAATAGTGATCACAAAATAATAAGTTTTCATGTATCCTTTAATAAGATGTGTAGTAGAGGGGTGACAAGGACACTAAACTTCAGGAGGGCAAATTTCCAACGGATGAGAGATGATCTTGGTGCAATTAACTGGGACGATATCCTGAGACATAAAAATACACAAAGAAAATGGGAGACGTTTATTAGCATCCTGGATAGGACCTGTGCACAGTATATACCGTATGGGAATAAACATACTAGAAATAGGAGGAAACCAATATGGCTAAATAGAGCTGTAAGGGGTGCAATAAGGGACAAAAAGAAAGCATTTAGAGAATTAAAGGAAGTAGGTAGTGATGAGGCACTAAATAAATACAGAAAATTAAATAAATTCTGTTAAAAGCAAATCAAGGCAGCAAAAATTGAGACAGGGAGACTCATTGCCAGAGAGAGTAAAAATAATCCCAAAATATTCTTTAACTACATAAATAGTAAGAAACTAAAAAATGAAAGTGTTGGCCCCCTTGAAAATAGTCTGGGGGAAATGGTGGATGAGGATGAGGAAAAAGCCAATATGCTAAATGACTTTTTTTCATCAGTATTTACACAAGAAAATCCCATGGCAGACAATATGATCAGTGATAACAAAAATTCCCCATTAAGTGTCACCTGCTTAACCCAGCAGGAAGTACGGCGGCGTCTAAAAATCACTAAAATTGACAAATCTCCGGGCCCGGATGGGATACACCCCCGAGTACTGCAGGAATTAAGTACAGTCATTGATAGACCATTATTTTTAATCTTTAAAGAGTCCATAATAACAGGATCTGTACCACAGGACTGGCGTATAGAAAATGTGGTGCCAATATTCAAAAAGGGGACAAAAACTGAACTCGGAAATTATAGGCCAGTAAGCTTAACCTCTACTGTGGGTAAAATCCTGGAGGGCATTCTAAGGGATGCTATACTGGAGTATCTGATGAGGAATAACCTCATGACCCAGTATCAACATGGGTTTACTAGGGACCGTTCATGTCAGACTAATTTGATCAGCTTCTATGAAGAGGTAAGTTCCGGACTGGACCAAGGGAACCCAGTAGATATAGTGTATATGGACTTTTCAAAAGCATTTGATACGGTGCCACACAAAAGGTTGATACATAAAATGAGAATAATGGGGATAGGGGAAAATATGTGTAAGTGGGTTGAGAGCTGGCTCAGGGATAGAAAACAAAGGGTGGTTATTAATGGAGCACACTCGGACTGGGTCGAGGTTAGCACTGGGGTACCACAGGGGTCAGTATTGGGCCCTCTTCTTTTTAACATATTTATTAATGACCTTGTAGTGGGCATTCAGAGTAGAATTTCAATATTTGCAGATGACACTAAACTCTGCAGGGTAATCAATACAGAGGAGGACAATTTTATATTACAGGATGATTTATGTAAACTAGAAGCTTGGGCTGACAAATGGCAAATGAGCTTTAATGGGGATAAATGTAAGGTCATGCACTTGGGTAGAAGTAATAAGATGTATAACTATGTGCTTAATTCTAAAACTCTGGGCAAAACCATCAATGAAAAAGACCTGGGTATATGGGTGGATGACAAACTCATATTCAGTGGCCAGTGTCAGGCAGTTGCTACAAAGGCAAATAAAATAATGGGATGTATTAAAAGAGGCATAGATGCTCATGAGGAGAACATAATTTTACCTCTATATAAGTCACTAGTTTGACCACACTTAGAATACTGTGCACAGTTCTGGTCTCCGGTGTATAAGAAAGACATAGCTGAACTGGAGCGGGTGCAGAGAAGAGCGACCAAGGTTATTAGAGGACTGGGGGGTCTGCAATACCAAGATAGGTTATTACACTTGGGGCTGTTTAGTTTGGAAAAACGAAGACTAAGGGGTGATCTTATTTTAATGTATAAATATATGAGGGGACAGTACAAAGACCTTTCTGATGATCTTTTTAATCATAGACCTGAGACAGGGACAAGGGGGCATCCTCTACGTCTGGAGGAAAGAAGGTTTAAGCATAATAACAGACGCGGATTCTTTACTGTAAGAGCAGTGAGACTATGGAACTCTCTGCCGTATGATGTTGTAATGAGTGATTCACTGCTAAAATTTAAGAGGGGACTGGATGCCTTTCTTGAAAAGTATAATGTTACAGGGTATATACACTAGATTCCTTGATAGGGCGTTGATCCAGGGAACTAGTCTGATTGCCGTATGTGGAGTCGGGAAGGAATTTTTTTCCCCAATGTGAAGCTTACTCTTTGCCACATGGGTTTTTTTTTTGCCTTCCTCTGGATCAACATGTTAGGGCATGTTAGGTTAGGCTATGGGTTGAACTAGATGGACTTAAAGTCTTCCTTCAACCTTAATAACTATGTAACTATGTACTGATTTTAAAAGGAACCAGTCAGAAACTTTAAGCCCCCCTCCACCAACTCATTTATATGACTGAGTAAGGGTACCGTCTCACAGTGGCACTTTTGTCGCTACGACGGCACGATCCGTGACGTTCCAGCGATATCCATACGATATCGCTGTGTCTGACACGCAGCAGCGATCAGGGACCCTGCTGAGAATCGTACGTCGTAGCAGATCGTTTGGAACTGTAGAGATCAGACTGAAGAATCCATTTTGTCTTCCCTACCTTTACAGAGACGTCTGGCTTAATATGAGGAAGACTTGAGCCAAATAGACATTTCCTTTTATGGAAGCATTCCTTCTTGTTATTGTGACCTTTGACCTACATTCCAGAAGTTGGACGTGACCAGCAGAATAGATATTCTTTTGTTAGAGAATATGAGCCCTTGTACGCATGTCTGTAATCCTTATCTCTTTTCCTATATAAAAAGGAGGGGGTGAGTCCCTGTGAGTCAGAAGCGCTCCAGAGGGCTATCCCTGTCAATAACACACGAACCTTTTGTATTGCGTGTTATTTTACTTGGATTCCTACATTTGGGAAGCCGGGGGACTGATAAGGACTCAACAATACCTGGCGCTCGAACAGGGACCCGAGACGAGAGTATTTACTCAAGATTCACCTGCGGATACGGACAACGGAGATCTGGGATAATGGACGGCAAATGAAAAAATACCTGGCCAGGTAAGAGACATTATTAGTTCTCTTTTATCTGCCCTGTATTATCCGAAAGATCTCTATGAGCCGTGTCATGCTGGGTTAGTCTAGTAGGGAGTAGATACCTATAGAACTCGGGTTACCATATTGTATAGATTTATGAGTCTAGTCCCTGGCAGTGTGTGGGCAGTGAGTGAACAGTGTGTGAACAGTGTGTGAGCAGTGTGAAGGTTGTGACATGTTGTGAAAGAAGAATAGAAGTGCGTAGAACAATAAGCCACGATTGTTAGAACAAGGTTATTGGTGAAGTCAGCCTAACTGGGTTATGAGGTAGCGTCCTTCTGGGAGACCTCTGCCCATGCTTGACTCTCCTATAGAACTTGTTTCTACATTCCCTGGATAAGGTGTGATAGAATGAGCCCAGGACGCGGGTCCATGAGCCTGGGACAAGTATGCTAACTGACACAGAAAGTTTTGTGATCTGTATGATGTTGCTGGGTCTGTCTGTTTGCGTGCATAATAGCACTTAAGTACGTCCTGCATATTAGAAGAAACGGAGCAGACGAGCCCTTCAATATTTTAGCTCCCTAGGAGAGAAGGCAACGAGACGCCACCAACAGAGGAAGTGGTTGTCCAAACGTCACCTGGGGTAGAAATAGCAAATATTGAAAGGATATTTTAGCTCCCTAGGAGAGAAGGCAACGAGACATCACCACAGTGATTGTCCAAACGTCACCTGGGGTAGAAATAGCTAAAATGAGAAATAAACAGACCAAAACTTTCTTAGGACAAGTGGAAGCAGCAGATATCATACAGGAAAGATGTGGAAAGATAGTCAGAAGTCAGATTAGAAGAGTGAGAGAAAGATTGGGAATTTCAGAAGCACTTATGTTCAGTACAGAATGGGAAAGACTGAGTAAAGAACGAGGTGGAATTATCAAAGACAATGGGTGGGAAGAAATCATACACTGTATGATAGAGGTCTCAAAAACAGCTAAAGAGGAGAATTGGAAGTATGATCCAGACACTTCCAAATGGATCATGGGGAAGGGAAAAAGTTGTGACATAATCCCACCACCTTACCTAGATCCAAAAGCACAATCATTTGTACCATCTGGAAGAGCAGAAGGAGGAAAACAATTTCCAGCCTTGTATCCCAATCTTGGTGGGGTAGGAGGATGGGTATGTTCACACTGTGGACAACAAAATCCAGATTGGAGAAATGATTGTCTAGCCTGTGGTACACCTAGATATGGCGCTGTACTTGCCCCTGTTAGGGTAGTACCTAGACCTTTTAGAGAAGCTGGTGAAGGAGGAGTAATGAACACCAGATATCATCAGACCAGACAATACTTTCCTTGGTCCCCTGCTGAGGGTATGTCACTCTTACATAATGCACCAGATCCTATCCAGTTTCCAGTTAGATTTGCGCAGTATATACAACAAATCATGCAGACTCATGCTGGGGTCTGGGCGGACGGGGAAGAATTATGTAGAATGAAAATGTCCCCCGGACTTTTTCAGGAATTATTGACACACTTACAGCCCAATAGACCAGTGGCAGAAGGGGGTGCCTTACAGACAGAAGCATCAGGTACCCAGTTCACAGAGGCATTAATAATTTTCATGAGGGGAAAACAGAGGGAAAGGGGGTCTACAGGTGTGATTATGCAGAAATTTGGGCAAAGTATTGAAGAATATAGTCAGGAACTAGAAAATAGCTTTAGGGATGAAGGATTGGATATGACTGATGCTTCAGTAAGGAGACTTTTTACAAAACAATTAATAGAGGGGCTAGATCCGAAAATCAGAGAAAAATTTAAATCCTCTACTCCAGATTGGAGAACAATTGAACAACCAAATATTGTGAAACAACGATGTTTAGGAATAGCCATGGATATGAGAGAGAATCGCAAGCCTGTTAGAATAGCACAAGCTAATACAGGAGGAAGAGTGAGACACAATTTTCCTTGCCACTACTGTAAAAAGCCAGGTCATTTCCAAAGAGAGTGCAGGAAGAAGTTGGCAGATATAAAGTCAGGCAAATTTGTTCCCAGAAATAACCCTCTCCAAACGGCCAATCAGCAGAAATCTACCATCATAGATGGTCCCATATCAGATTCAGATTGACTCGATGTGTTACAAACTTCCCTACCAGCTAGAAGGCCTATGATACAGGTGAATGTGGGGGGGAGAGAGATTCCATTTTTGATAGATACAGGTGCAACTTCCTCAATTTTGAATCAAGATTTTCTTCCAAATCCGGAAGATATTTCAGAACAAACAACTTTTGCTGAGGGTTATGATGGGGTAATTCGAACACTGCCATATACTGTGCCCCTAGAGGTCTCATTAGGACCTAAATGTTTTGCATCCAGATTTTTGTATGCCAGAGGTGCCCCAACATGTCTGTTAGGAACTGATGTACTAAAGAAATTAGAAGCTAACATCAATTTTAGGGAAGATGGCACAGTTATGTTGACTATCCCTGATAATGCAGAATCATTAGAACAATATGTCAGAATTCAGGCTTTTGAGGATTATGCTGAAGAAAAAGAGTACACCACAGATCTAGACCTCTCAACGGTCCCAGAAACACTGTGGGCACAGGGTGACACTGATGTGGGATTATTGCATATCTCTCCTGTAAAATTATCTGTGCAACCAGGAACTGTTCTCCCACAGCTCAGACAATACCCTGTGAGTGCCCAGCAGGAACTAGCGATTACAAAACAGATAGAGGGATATAGAGAGAAAGGAGTTCTGGTAGAGATACAATCACCTGCTAACACTCCTCTGTATCCAGTCAAGAAGAGAACTCTTGATAAGAGTTCTATGCCCAAATATCGTATGGTACATGATCTAAGAGAAATAAACAAAGTTCTAGATCCAATCACCCCAATTGTACCCAATCCTCATACGTTACTATCACAGATACCAGCCAGTTCTCAAGTGTTTACTGTAATAGATCTTTCAAATGCATTTTTCTCGGTTCCTTTACACCAAGATAGTTGGCATTTGTTTGCATTTACATTTAAGGGCAAACAGTTGGCGTGGACACGCCTTCCACAGGGAATGATACACTCCCCTACTCTTTATTCAAATGCCCTACAAACAGTTCTTCAAAGGTTTGAACCTGAATCACAGGTAGTAATTTTGCAGTATGTGGATGACCTACTACTTTGCTGCCCAGATCTAGAAACCGCAGAAAGGTCTACTGTGAGTTTACTATGTTTTCTAGGAAAGGAAGGGTGTAAAGTGAATAGACAAAAGCTACAAGTTTGTCAGATCAAAGTGGTCTTTCTAGGTCATTGCATTTCTCAAGGTAAAAAGCATCTTACACCTCAAAGAACTGAAGCAATAAGACAGATGAATGAGCCTAGAAATCATAAACAGCTACGAGCATTTTTAGGAATAGTGTCTCATTGTAGACAATGGATTATACATGCCAGTCAACTAATGCAATCACTGTATGACTGTGTAAAAAGTGAACCTTATTTGTTGACAAAAGAAGGTCAGATTTCGTTTCAACAATTAAAAGATGCTCTTGTTTCAGCTCCAGCGTTAGGGCTACCAGACTACACCAAACCATTTCAGCTTATGGCTGCAGAAGTTGATTCCCATGCTACAGGAGTTCTTACCCAGAAGCATGCAGGGAAACAAAGACCAATTGCATATCTTTCAGCAAGGTTAGATCCAGTAGCCAGGGCAGCGCCAACCTGTGTACGTGTGGTTGTTGCTGTCTCACTATTGTTGGACAAAGCATCAGAAATTGTCCTAGAGCATCCACTCACAGTTCAAACTACGCATGATGTTTATGGGATATTAAACCAGGTCCAGCCAAAACACATTTCCATGGCCAGACATTTGCGGCTACAGTGTTCTTTGCTGCTCCCCTCTACTATCACATTTGCAAGGCTTCAGACTCTCAATTTAGCTACACTGCTACCTCTCGAGTCTGAAGGGGGGAATAAGGACACTGATCCACACGCAAATTTTTTCCCTACAGACACACATGATTGTACAGAGCTCATTTTACAAGAAACGGTAGGCTTACCCAATGTATCCGAAACACCACTTCAAAATCCAGATTTAGAGCTGTTTATAGATGGTAGTAGGTTTGCAGATGACACAGGTAACTTCCATACAGGGTATGCAGTTGTGTCAGAATCTGAAACTCTCAAAGCAGAGCCACTTCCACCGAAACAGTCTGCACAAGAAGCAGAACTAACAGCATTGATTGAAGCGCTAAAAATAGCTGAGAATCAGACAGCTAATATATACACTGATTCTAGGTATGCACATGGTATTGTGTTTGATTTTGGAGTAATCTGGAGAGCTAGAGGTTACATGACAGCGTCAGGCCAACCTGTAAAACATGCTTCTCTGATCAAACAGATCTTAGAGGCTGCACAAGAAACAAAAGAAGTAGCAGTAATTAAGGTAGCTGCACATGTGAGACTCGACACTAGGGAATCTAGGGGAAATGATAGGGCTGATAAAGCAGCCAAAGCAGCGGCAGTCAAACCCTTACAGCAGGTTCATACTGTAAACCCCACAGAAAATACTGAAGATAGACTGAGACAAGCACAGGAAGATGCAGGAGAAGAGGAGAGGGACAGGTGGAAAAAGGAAGGGGCAGAAGAACAAGCAGGAATTTGGAAGAAAGATGGACTAATATGTCTACCTAGAGCCTGGTACCCGATTGTAGTTGGTGGACTGCACCACCCTACTCATGTGTCTGCAAATGCAATGACACTACTGGCAAAGCAAGTCTGGTTGGCTCCAGGTTTTGGCAACTATGCAAGAGACTATTGTGCTGCATGCGTTATATGCCTAACACATAATCCCGGACAGACAACAAAGACCCCTATGAAGCACCACGTCCGACCTCTCTATCCGTTTCAGCGATTACAAATAGACTTTATCCAGCTGCCAAAAAGTAATGGGTATGAGTATGTGTTGGTGTGTGTGGACATGTTCTCAGGGTGGCCAGAGGCCTATCCAGTTCGGAAGGCTTCAGCTAAAAACACTGATTTCGTCGCTGGATCTCCCGCTGTCATCGCTTTATCAGTGTGTGTGACACCGATCCAGCGATGCGTTCGCTTGTAACCAGGGTAAACATCGGGTTACTAAGCGCAGGGCCGTGCTTAGTAACCCGATGTTTACCCTGGTTACCATCGTAAATGTAAAAAAAAAACAAACAGTACATACTCACATTCCGGTGTCCGTCAGGTCCCTGCTTCCCGCACTGACTGACTGCCGGCCGTAAAGTGAAAGCAGATCACAGCCGTGACATCATGATTCCATGCTGCTGGAGCACCGTTTTGGGGTCACAAAGGGATTGCCTGGCTTATCTTTTAAAGGGCAACACAATCATATTAATGTTTTGGAGGAAATAAAAGTTTCTAGCAGGGTCCAATAAAAAAAACAACATTTATCACCTATCCACAGGATGGATTAGTCACTCTCCTTCCCTTATGGACAACTTTTTTTTTTTTTTTCAGATTTTCTTTTTTTCCAATTCTTCTTCTAAGCTGCATAACGTTTTAATTTTGCCATCAATATAGCTGTATGACGACTTCTTATTTGTAATAATATACCTTGTAGGAAAGAAAAAGCGCAGATAGTGTCTTATCTCACGATTTAAAGGAAGATTCACCAGTAATGTAACTGCTCACCTTATGTAGAAGATTCATAGGCATATAGTGCCGGCTGCCGCAGATCCACCGGTCGACATGCGGCCGTAGCTAAGTCGCTGAATAGGATGATTTGTGGTTTATGATCCGTGCTGCCAGCTCATCCAGAAACAGACAAAATTTACAATTGAACAGTGGTTTATTCTACACGTTTCGAAGTGCATATGATTCCTTCTTCAGGAACATACCACAAGTGTGGTTTCTGGATGAGCTGGCAGCGCGGATCATAACCCACAAATCCTCCTATTCAGCGACTTTTTATTTGCGCACTAGATGTAGTTTTGAATGACACCATTAAATTTATCATATAATTTACAATATGGAAAAAAGTCAAGGTGGGAGAAATGGTGAAAAAAAACCTGCAATTCCACCCCTTTTTTGTTTTAGTTTTTACAATATATTGATATTATTTTTTTTATCGCATTTTTCTTTAGAGAGGTGTAGAGACAATCCTTTTCCCCGCTAGTCTGACATTTGGGGTTATTTTCTTCTGAACTCCCACTTGATGAAGACGGCATGTCCGTTGAAACGCATTGTGGTTAAACTGTATCCAGTGTCAGTATCTCCTTTCAGCGCTCCTGTGACCGATGTCTACCTTTAACCCTGTTTCTATCCTCCTTTGGAGGCTTTCGGCTGGAGCTGCGGCGGTTCCTGACACTTCCCTTATCCCTGGGGCTGCGCTCCTAAATGACCGCCTTACATTGACTCTGATTTTCTTCGTTATGGCATTTAATGTATAAATTGCTAATTTGATAGATCAAACTTTTAGGGAAATGGCAATACCAAATACTGTATATTTTTATTATATTTATTATTATTTTTTTTTTTCAATAATGTTTTTATTAAACTTTTTTGACAATACAAATATAAAATCTGCACATTCTTGTATCAATCAGACAATGTTACGTCACATTTCGAGCAATACGGAATAAGTAAATAAAATAATTTACATAGACATAACAAATAAGTAGAATGGCTAATCTAAAAGGTCTGTTGTTGGTCTTTATTATCTATCGTTGCCATATTTTGACGTTATGCCAGAATGGGCAGAAAGACAGAGAAGTATGAGGAAAATACTTAGGAAAATGGAGGGGGGGGGGGGGAGGGGGGGGGGAAACATCTGGGGAAATGAAGGAAGGGGGAAGGGGGGAGAGCACACGGCTTCCACTCCCACATCCTCGGGTTTATATGACCCAATCCGCGAGTCATCCTCACAGAGGCGGACGACCTGCTATTGTTTGTTCCAAGAACCAAGTAGTCATCTTAAAACAATCTCTAATTCCTTGCTTAGTGTGAGTCGGAAGGATCGCTATAAATGGTTCCCATGTGTCAAAGAATGTCTGAGTCCTCCTCTCCTTTTGGAGGGAAGCGTCTATCCAATCCATTCTAAACAGAAAAGCAAGTTTCTCTAGGAAAAGTCGCAGTGTGGGCACTTTAGGCGCTAACCAGTTTTGCAGAACTGTCTTACGAGCTGCAGCTGAGATAATAAAAAGGAATTTTTTACCATGGTATGGTATATGGACATCACTATCCGTAATATGACCAAAGAGAGCCCAGGCTGAAGTAAGTGTGATGTTATATGAGGTGTGCGTCAACACGAAGGTATGTATACGCTGCCAGAACAATTGAATTTGTGGACAAGCCCAAAAGCAGTGATAATGGTCCGCTTCAGATTCCCCACATCTAGAACAGGCCGGGCTCGCCAGATTCCCCATCAGATAACTACGTTTTGGTGAAACATAGGTCTTGTGCAGGATCTGTAACGCCATTTCCCAATAAGAGACAGAAGGTATATATTTGAGTGCTTTCTGTAATGCCCGCAAGATAAGAGATGGTGTAAAGGAGACATCATCCACCTGCCATTTTGTAATTCCCACCCCTACGGTATCATACTGTATCAAAGGACGGAGGAATGTATAGTACTCCGAGACCAGACCCTTATTCTGAGTGCATGTATTCAATTTGTTCAGTAATTTGTCCTGCCAGTCATTGTCATTGAAAGCGTGTATGACACTATGTGCGTAGCTTTGCAGCTGCATGTAATGGAAAGGATGTGCGCGTATATAGTCAAACAAAGTGCATGCCTGAGCAAATGAAATGACGGTTCTTGTCTGTGTGTCAACTATGTCTCCAATGGACTGTAAACCCTCTCTCTGCCATCTAGAGAAGATGGGGTGTGCCTTTCCATCATGGAAACTAGGGTTATTGGAAAATGATTGTGCAAGTGAAACACCACTGGACAAGTGTAGCCTCCTACGTACCACCACCCACGTCCTCCACATTGACATAAATAAGGGGTTATTTTTATGGTCTGATGTTAATGAGGAATATGGGGAATGTAATAAGCCTACCAGGGACCTATTATCTATCAGAGATGATTCTACGTTATTGGATGAATACGTGGATGTACCGTTCAGCCAGTCCTTAAGGATCCGCATATTGGCTGCCAGATTATATAATTTAACATCTGGGAAATTGATTCCCCCATTAGTCTTAGGCTGTTGGAGGATGTACAGTCCAATTCTAGGTCTCCTTCCCTGCCATATGAAATTGCGGAATAGTCGATTGATGTTGCGTTCATCTACGGGTCTTAGATAGAACGGTAAGACATTAAACAGGTATAGCAGCCGCGGGAAGGAGATCATTTTTATTAGGTTTGCCCGACCTATAAAAGAGAGGGTGAATTTGCTCCACGCATTTAAGTCGTCCTGTAATGATTTGATAAATGCCTGCAGGTTAGTCCGCTGCAGTTCTGTTGGAGATCTAGTAATTTGAACACCCAAGTATGTAATAGAGTGGGTTTTCCACTGGATAGGGTAACTTTGAGCCCACGTAGGTTTTGCAGGTCCCGTAAGCATCAGAGCTTCAGATTTTGTCACATTTATTGAGAAACCTATTATTGCTCCCTTTTGCTCTACTATTGAAAGCAAAGGGCCCAAATTGACCCGAGGTCTTGACATAAAGATTAAAAGGTCATCTGCGAAAGCCATCGTTTTAATTTCAGTATTCCCAAATTGTAATCCCTGAAGACCTGGCCACTTCTGCAAGTACCTTAATAGTGGGTCCAGTGCCAGATTAAAAAGTATCGGTGAGATTGGGCATCCCTGTCTTGCTCCCCTTTCCAAAATGATTGGAGGAGATAGTAAATTATTTATGGATAGTTTAGTGGTTGCGTTATGTTGTATGATGTGTAGAAATCTAAGAAAAATATCGCCAAAGCCTCTGTGCCTTAAAACCGTGTTCAGAAAGCTCCATGATATTGAGTCAAATGCCTTCTCAGCATCAAGGCTGAGTAGCAGTGAGGGAGGACAGTTTTGTTGTTTAGCAAGAACTGTTGCGGCCACAGCCGTCCTAACTCCCAGGGCAGAGTGGCGGCCTCTTGTAAAACCCAGTTGTGAGGGTATGAGTAAACCTGGTAAAAACTCTTGCAAGCGATCCGCCAGGATTTTAGTGAGTATTTTGTAGTCTACATTTAGTAGGGATATCGGGCGATATGAGCCTACCTCAAGAGGGTCTTTATTTGGCTTGGGTAGAAGAATTGTATGGGCTTCATGGAAGCCTTCCACTTGTTCCCCCTGTGCGTATATGGTATTAAGCAAATCCACCATCATGGGGGTGATATCTGGCTGCAGCATCTTGTAATACTCAGCAGTTAGACCATCAGGTCCTGGTGACTTGTTATTGTGTAGGGACTTGATCGTCGACTGCACCTCCTCAATAGTTATTGGAGCTGACAACTGTTCCCTTTGGTCTCCCGTTATTTTTGGTAGTGCAATCGAGGATATAAGATCCCACGTGTCCTGTGAGCTATATGGCCGTTCTCTGTATAGTTCAGTATAGTACTTTAGGAAGGCCTGTTGTTTATCCCTTTCTGATGTGACCACTTGATGGTTCTCTGGGTGTCTCACTTGTATAATTGTGCGTCTAGAGTGGAACGGCTTAGTTAAACGTGCCAGTAAGCTGCCAGTCTTTCCGCCCCACCTATAATAATGGTTCTTTGTGAAATCTATACTTCTTGTAGCTTGGGCAATAGTGAAAGTATCAATGAGTCGTTTGGCTTCTAGGTAATTTTGTTTTTTAAGTGTGTCTGTGGGATCAATCAGATAGGCCTGGTGGGCAGTCAATAGGTCCGTGTGTAAAAGTTGGTATTTTGCCCTTTTTTCCCTCTTTTGATGTATCAGGTAGGAAGTAATATGGCCTCTCATCACTGCCTTAGAGGTGCGCCACAGTAAGGACGCGTCTGAGGAGGATGACATGTTATCGTCTAGGAAGTTGTTCCAGTGTGTCTGAAGGAATCCCCTAAAATCCTCTGAATTAAACAAATATGATGGAAATCTCCAATGCCTCAAGGGATATCTTGGCGGGTTCAGAAAGAGCCGTATTTATTATTATTAATATTATTATTATTTATTTTTTAACTTGGAAAATGGTGATTGAATTGTTTGTTTGATTGCTTGTTCAATATACTGAAATACCTCAGTATTGCAGCATATGTTTTAAATGATGGTCTCCTGTAGAGCCCAGTCTGTAGCTGAGCTTCTCAGGAGTACCAAGGGGACAGCCATGGGTATCTTCAGCAGGTCCCAAGTATGTCAACACACGGGCACTTTGTGATCAAATTGCGGTGGAGACGATGGGTGACTGACTAGCGCACCACCCAAATAATGCACCTTAAAAGGTCACTGCTGTTAGAGGCAGATACTCACTAGCTGGCACATGCTATACATGAAGCGAACTCTGATCCTATGCTCACCTATGTATGTATGCCACAGGTCAGTAAGGGATTAATGTATGGTCTTGCTGCTGATACCCCCACTAATCTCAAGAACGGGAGCCCAAAGTGGTCTCTGTGAATAGAGTGGTAGTCAGCATGTGCAACCACCATTTCTAAAAACACTGAATAGAGCAGTGGTTGCATATGCTCACTACCGCTTCATTTACACAGAGGACCTTGAGGTCTCCATTCTTGTGGTGATCGCTGAAGGTCCCAGAAGTCGGGCCCAGAGTGATCATACATTTATTATCAGTTCTGTGAATAGATGATGCATGATATTTATAGGACAATTTATTTTCACTGCCCCAGTGCTCCCAGACTGCGGCCAGGCAAGGAACTGCAGCACTCCCCATTCAAGGTTATATAGAGACATAACTATAGTAAGTAAAGCCAGCTCACCGAGTAACCACCGCAGGTGCAAGGAACTCCACGCTGATCAACGTAGTCACAGGAGAAAGGAAAAAAAAGAACTTGTTCCAGCTCCATATCTGTAAAATTCAGGCTTGAAACTTTATTTTGCCAATTTAAAAGCTGTGGAAATATGCTCTCCAGAAGCACAGCGGGACAAGAGCGACGCGTTTCGATCACTAAAGATCTTTATCAAAGCTATGATAGCTTTGATAAAGATCTTTAGTGATCGAAACGCGTCGCTCTTGTCCCGCTGTGCTTCTGGAGAGCATATTTCCACTGCTTTTAAATTGGCAAAATAAAGTTTCAAGCCTGAATTTTACAGATATGGAGCTGGAACAAGTTCTTTTTTTTTTCCTTTCTCCTGTGACTATATAGAGACATACCAAAATATAGTAGGATCTATAGACTATGGGCGCCCCAATTTGGTCCCATAAAGCTCAGACGTCGAACCAAGTTGTAAAATGGCCATGGGGTTTTATTATGACGCATGAGGCCTTATTATTGTCAGTTTGGAGGGAACATTTTTATGTTCCAGGATTTGTCTAGAAATGGATATCCTTGGAAACATCTCTGTTTTACTACTGAAGTGCTCAAAAGCATATCCCTTTCCTCACCCCATATTTTATTCTTACTATCACATCATTTCACATGCTGTAAACTTTCAAGTGAATATTCAGTGAATGAGACCGTTTAAAATAGTAGGATTGTATTTATTATTATGTCCAGTATTGTTATTAATAATGAAATTGGTGATGAATGGTTTCCTCAAGGCAACTATGAGCACAATGGGCTTTAGTACATAGGCTCAACCAAAAGGTGTCCCTGAACAACATTGTAAAATGTAGACAGCTAATAATAATAAAAAAAAATAGGTCCATATTTACAATGGATACGGAAAGTATTCAGACCCCTTTAAATTTTTCACTCTTTGTTTTATTGCAGCCATTTGGTAAATTCAAAAAAGTTCATTTTTTTTCTCATTAATGTACGCTCTACACCCCATCTTGACTGAAAAAAAAAAAGAAATATAGACATTTTTGCATATTTATTAAAAAACAAAAGCTGAAATATCACATGGTCATAAGTATTCAGACTCTTTGCTCAGACAATCATATTTAAGTCACATGCTGTCCATTTCCTCCTTGAGATGGTTCTACTCCTTCATTGGAGGCCAGCTGTGTTTAATTAAACTGATAGGACTTGACTTGGAAAGGCGCACACCTTTCTATATAAGACCTCACAGCTCACAGTGCATGTCAGACCGATTCCCTAAAAAATGCCCACAGTAAAATTGCCCACATGAAAAGTGCCCACAGGAAAATTGCCCACACGGAAAATTGCCCACACGGAAAATTGCCCACACGGAAAATTGCCCACACAGAAATTTACTCACAGAAAATTGCCCACACAGAAATTTGCTCACACGGAAAATTGCCCACACAGAAATTTGCCCACACGGAAAATTGCCCACAGGTAAAATTGCCCACACAGAAATTTGCCCACATGGAAAATTGCCCACACAGAAATTTGCCCACACGGAAAATTGCCCACATGTAAAATTGCCCACATGTAAAATTGCCCACACAGAAATTTGCCCACATGAAAAATTGCCCACATGGAAAATTGCCAATTGCAGCATCACAAAGTTTCAGATCTATGATATTTGAGGTGAAAGGTGAGGATGTTCACATGATGTATGAGCAACTTGTGATTTACAGCTGACCTAGTGCAAAACTGCAAACATGCTGAAGATCTGTGGTTTGTAGCAGTCTGTCGTTCTCAGCAATAGATAGATCTAGTATGCTCTCCTCTCTCACTGACTCTGCCTTACTCCTCCCACCAGCCCAAAACAGCAGCACATGCAGAGCCAGCAGCAGTATGATCCAGAGGAGCCATCACTGCTATCAGTACCCACAAAAGAATCACTGTATTATCTGTGGAGTTACATGGGACTGCAGGTCAGATCTAATGCATTATCATCTCAGTGGAAGCCCAACAAAAGCAGGGTGCTGCTGCCTGAGATAGATGGTCCTGGAAGCCCAGAAGGCACCGCAGAAAGGTGAGATTCTGTGAGAATCTGTCAGAGGAGCGGAAGTAACATAGCAGCTCCACTCTCCCATTGACTTCAGTGGCAGTGAATCTGGGGCATGCACTTCCTTCCCTGTCCACTAATGGCTACCAAGAGTAAGATAAGAGTGAACAGACCCTACCTAGCTATGTATCATACACATATACTGCAGGTGCAGGTAGGCATAAGATGGAAGGATATGCAGAGTGGATGTGAATAAGGGTCTCTAGGCCCAGAAACAGCACACTGAGAGTGGAAAAAGGGTCTCTAGGCCCAGACACAGCACACTGAGAGTGGAATAAGGGTCTCTAGGCCATACACACCACAATGAGAGTGGAATAAGGATCTCTAGGCCCAGACACGCCACAAAGAGAGTGGAATAAGGGTCTCTAGGCCCAGACACAGCACACTGAGAGTGGAATAAGGGTCTCTAGGCCATACACACCACAATGAGAGTGGAATAAGGATCTCTAGGCCCAGACACACCACAAAGAGAGTGGAATAAGGGTCTCTAGGCCCAGACACACCGCACTGAGAGTGGATTAAGGGTTTCTAGGCCCAGACACACCACAATGAGAGTGGAAAAAGGGTCTCTACGCCCAGACACAGCACACTGAGAGTGGAATAAGGGTCTCTAGGCCCAGACACACCACAATGAGAGTGGAATAAGGGTCTCTAGGCCCAGACACAGCACACTGAGAGTGCAATAAGGGACTCTAGGCCCATACACACTACAATGAGAGTGGAATAAGGATCTCTAGGCCCAGACACATCGCACTGAGAGTGGAATAAGGGTCTCTAGGCCCAGACACACCACAATGAGAGCGGAATAAAGGTCTCTAGGCCTAGACACACCACAATGAGAGTGGAATAAGGGTCTCTAGGCCCAGACACACCGCAATGAGAGTGGAATAAGGGTCTCTAGGCCCAGACACACCAAAATGAGAGTGGAATAACGGTTTCTAGGCCCACACACACCACAATGAGACTGGAATAAGGGTCTCTAGGCCCATACACAGCACACTGAGAGTGAAATAAGGGTCTCTAGGCCCAGACACACCACAATGAGAGTGGAATAAGGGTCTCTAGGCCCAGACACACCACAATTAAAGTGGAATAAGGGTCTCTAGGCCCATACACACCACAATGAGAGTGGAATAAGGGTCTCTAGGCCCATACACACTACAATGAGAGTGGAATAAGGATCTCTAGGCCCAGACACACCGCACTGAGAGTGAAATAAGGGTCTCTAGGCCCAGACACACCACAATGAGAGCGGAATAAAGGTCTCTAGGCCCAGACACACCGCAATGAGAGTGGAATAAGGGTCTCTAGGCCCATACACACCACAATGAGAGTGGAATAAGGGTCTCTAGGCCCACACACACCGCAATGAGAGTGGAATAAGGGTCTCTAGGCCCAGACACCACAATGAGAGTGGAATAAGGGTCTCTAGGCCCAGACACACCACAATGGAAGTGGAATAAGGGTCTCTAGGCCCAGACACCAAAATGGAAGTGGAATAAGGGTCTCTAGGCCCACACACACCGCAATGAGAGTGGAATAAGGGTCTCTAGTCCCCCACACAACGCAATGAGAGTGGAATAAGGGTCTGTAGGCCCATACACACCACAATGAGAGTGGAATAAGGATCTCTAGGCCCAGACACACCGCACTGAGAGTGGAATAATGGCCTCTAGGCCCAGACACACCACAATGAGAGTGGATTAAGGGTCTCTAGGCCCAGACACACCACAATGAGAGTGGAATAAGGGTCTCTAGGCCCAGACACACCACAATGGAAGTGGAATAAGGGTCTCTAGGCCCAGACACACCGCAATGAGAGTGGAATAAGGGTCTCTAGTCCCCCACACAACGCAATGAGAGTGGAATAAGGGTCTCTAGGCCCAGACACACCACAATGAGAGTGGAATAAGGGTCTCTAGGCCCAGACACACCACAATGGAAGTGGAATAAGGGTCTCTAGGCCCAGACACCAAAATGGAAGTGGAATAAGGGTCTCTAGGCCCACACACACCGCAATGAGAGTGGAATAAGGGTCTCTAGTCCCCCACACAACGCAATGAGAGTGGAATAAGGGTCTCTAGGCCCAGACACACCACAATGAGAGTGGAATAAGGGTCTCTAGGCCCAGACACACCACAATGAGAGTGGAATAAGGGTCTCTAGGCCCACACACACCACAATGAGAGTGGAATAAGGGTTTCTAGGCCCAGACACAACAATGAGAGTGGAATAAGGGTCTCTACGCCCAGACACAGCACACTGAGAGAGGAATAAGGGTCTCTACGCCCAGACACAGCACACTGAGAGTGGAATAAGGGTCTCTAGGCCCAGACACACCACAATGAGAGTGGAATAAGGGTCTCTAGGCCCAGACACAGCACACTGAGAGTGCAATAAGGGTCTCTAGGCCCAGACACACTACAATGAGAGTGGAATAAGGATCTCTAGGCCCAGACACACCGCACTGAGAGTGGAATAAGGGTCTCTACGCCCAGACACACCACAATGAGAGTGGAATAAGGGTCTCTAGGCCCAGACACACCACAATGAGAGTGGAATAAGGGTCTCTAGGCCCAGACACACCACAATGAGAGTGGAATAAGGGTCTCTAGGCCCAGACACACCACAATGAGAGTGGAATAAGGGTCTCTAGGCCCAGACTCACCACAATGGAAGTGGAATAAGGGTCTCTAGGCCCATACACAGCACACTGAGAGTGAAATAAGAGTCTCTAGGCCCAGACACACCACAATGAGAGTGGAATAAGGGTCTCTAGGCCCAGACACACCACAATGAGAGTGGAATAAGGGTCTCTACGCCCAGACACAGCACACTGAGAGTGAAATAAGGGTCTCTAGGCCTAGACACAGCACACTGAGAGTGGAATAAGGGTCTCTAGGCCCAGACACACCACAATGGAAGTGGAATAAGGGTCTCTAGGCCCAGACACACCACAATGAGAGTGGAATAAGGGTCTCTACGCCCAGACACAGCACACTGAGAGTGAAATAAGGGTCTCTAGGCCTAGACACAGCACACTGAGAGTGGAATAAGGGTCTCTAGGCCCATACACACTACAATGAGAGTGGAATAAGGATCTCTAGGCCCAGACACACCGCACTGAGAGTGAAATAAGGGTCTCTAGGCCCAGACACACCACAATGAGAGCGGAATAAAGGTCTCTAGGCCCAGACACACCGCAATGAGAGTGGAATAAGGGTCTCTAGGCCCATACACACCACAATGAGAGTGGAATAAGGGTCTCTAGGCCCACACACACCGCAATGAGAGTGGAATAAGGGTCTCTACGCCCAGACACACCACAATGAGAGTGGAATAAGGGTCTGTAGGCCCATACACACCACAATGAGAGTGGAATAAGGATCTCTAGGCCCAGACACACCGCACTGAGAGTGGAATAATGGCCTCTAGGCCCAGACACACCACAATGAGAGTGGATTAAGGGTCTCTAGGCCCAGGCACACCACAATGAGAGTGGAATAAGGGTCTCTAGGCCCAGACACACCACAATGGAAGTGGAATAAGGGTCTCTAGGCCCAGACACACCGCAATGAGAGTGGAATAAGGGTCTCTAGTCCCCCACACAACGCAATGAGAGTGGAATAAGGGTCTCTAGGCCCAGACACACCACAATGAGAGTGGAATAAGGGTCTCTAGGCCCAGACACACCACAATGGAAGTGGAATAAGGGTCTCTAGGCCCAGACACCAAAATGGAAGTGGAATAAGGGTCTCTAGGCCCACACACACCGCAATGAGAGTGGAATAAGGGTCTCTAGTCCCCCACACAATGCAATGAGAGTGGAATAAGGGTCTCTAGGCCCAGACACACCACAATGAGAGTGGAATAAGGGTCTCTAGGCCCAGACACACCACAATGAGAGTGGAATAAGGGTCTCTAGGCCCACACACACCACAATGAGAGTGGAATAAGGGTTTCTAGGCCCAGACACAACAATGAGAGTGGAATAAGGGTCTCTACGCCCAGACACAGCACACTGAGAGAGGAATAAGGGTCTCTACGCCCAGACACAGCACACTGAGAGTGGAATAAGGGTCTCTAGGCCCAGACACACCACAATGAGAGTGGAATAAGGGTCTCTAGGCCCAGACACAGCACACTGAGAGTGCAATAAGGGTCTCTAGGCCCAGACACACTACAATGAGAGTGGAATAAGGATCTCTAGGCCCAGACACACCGCACTGAGAGTGGAATAAGGGTCTCTAGGCCCAGACACACCACAATGAGAGTGGAATAAGGGTCTCTAGGCCCAGACACACCACAATGAGAGTGGAATAAGGGTCTCTAGGCCCAGACACACCACAATGAGAGTGGAATAAGGGTCTCTAGGCCCAGACACACCACAATGAGAGTGGAATAAGGGTCTCTAGGCCCAGACACACCACAATGAGAGTGGAATAAGGGTCTCTAGGCCCAGACACACCACAATGAGAGTGGAATAAGGGTCTCTAGGCCCAGACACACCACAATGAGAGTGGAATAAGGGTCTCTAGGCCCAGACTCACCACAATGAGAGTGGAATAAGGGTCTCTACGCCCAGACACAGCACACTGAGAGTGGAATAAGGGTCTCTACGCCCAGACACACCACAATGAGAGTGGAATAAGGGTCTCTAGGCCCATACACACCACAATGAGAGTGGAATAAGGATCTCTAGGCCCAGACACACCGCACTGAGAGTGGAATAATGGCCTCTAGGCCCAGACACACCACAATGAGACTGGATTAAGGGTCTCTAGGCCCAGACACACCACAATGAGAGTGGAATAAGGGTCTCTAGGCCCAGACACACCACAATGAGAGTGGAATAAGGGTCTCTAGGCCCAGACACAGCACACTGAGAGTGCAATAAGGGTCTCTAGGCCCAGACACACTACAATGAGAGTGGAATAAGGATCTCTAGGCCCAGACACACCGCACTGAGAGTGGAATAAGGGTCTCTAGGCCCAGACTCACCACAATGAGAGTGGAATAAGGGTCTCTAGGCCCAGACACACCACAATGAGAGTGGAATAAGCGTCTCTAGGCCCAGACACACCACAATGAGAGTGGAATAAGGGTCTCTAGGCCCAGACACACCACAATGAGAGTGGAATAAGGGTCTCTAGGCCCAGACTCACCACAATGAGAGTGGAATAAGGGTCTCTACGCCCAGACACAGCACACTGAGAGTGGAATAAGGGTCTCTATGCCCAGACACACCACAATGAGAGTGGAATAAGGGTCTCTAGGCCCATACACACCACAATGAGAGTGGAATAAGGATCTCTAGGCCCAGACACACCGCACTGAGAGTGGAATAATGGCCTCTAGGCCCAGACACACCACAATGAGAGTGGATTAAGGGTCTCTAGGCCCAGACACACCACAATGAGAGTGGAATAAGGGTCTCTAGGCCCAGACACACCACAATGGAAGTGGAATAAGGGTCTCTAGGCCCAGACACACCATAATGGAAGTGGAATAAGGGTCTCTAGGCCCAGACACACCACACTGAGAGTGGAATAAGGGTCTCTAGGCCCAGACACACCACAATGAGAGTGGAATAAGGGTCTCTAGGCCCAGACACACCGCAATGAGAGTGGAATAAGGGTCTCTAGGCCCATACACACCACACTGAGAGTGGAATAAGGGTCTCTAGGCCCAGACACACCACAATAAGAGTGGAATAAGGGTCTCTAGGCCCATACACAGCACAGTGAGTGTGGAATAAGGGTCTCTAGTCCCAGACACACCACTGTGAGAGTGGAATAAGGGTCTCTATGCCCAGACACACCACACTGAGAGTGGAATAAGGGTCTCTAGGCCCAGACACACCACAATAAGAGTGGAATAAGGGTCTCTAGGCCCATACACAACACACTGAGAGTGGAATAAGGGTCTCTAGGCCCAGACACACCACAATGAGAGTGGAATAAGGGTCTCTAGGCCCATACACAGCACAGTGAGAGTGGAATAAGGGTCTCTAGGCCCAGACACACCACTGTGAGAGTGGAATAAGGGTCTCTACGCCCAGACACACCACACTGAGAGTGGAATAAGGGTCTCTAGGCCCAGATACACCACAATAAGAGTGGAATAAGGGTCTCTAGGCCCATACACACCACAATGAGAGTAGAATTATTGTTAGCACAGTGGAATAACAACTCCTAAGAACAGAATCCATACTCTGGGACTAGGGATGAGTGAACCGAACCTGTAGAACCTGGAGAAGTAAACTGGGCCCAGAGACCTTTGTTGAAATCCATTCTGCATTTTCCTTGCTGCCTGTGTTGTCCTGTATTTTATTTCAATGGAGCCCATGGAAGTCAAGGACAATCACCCGGCAGCTAATTATTTGCAGGTGTGCAATGATTGTTTAATAAACTTAAGTTATTGTTGTTATTAGAACTCCTTAATAAACTGTTCTTAATAAACTTGTCGGTAGTCTTTTATGTGGGCAATTTTCGCCGACATTCTTCTGTGCTGCAGAGCATCTCACCTACAATTCTATACTATTCTCTGTTCTGCAGAGCATCTCACATATACCTGCATACTATCCCCCTGTCCTGCAGAGCATTTAACCTATATCTCTTTGCTATTCTCTGTCCTGCAGAGCATCTCACCTATAATTCTATATTATTCTTCTGCCCTGCAGAGCATCTCACGTATACCTGCATAATATCCCCGCCCTGCAGAGCATTTAACCTATTTCTCTTTGTTATTCTCTGTCCTGCAGAGCATCTCACCTATCATTCTATATTACTCATCTGCCCTGCAGAGCATCTCATGTATACCTGCATACTATCCCCCTGTCCTGCAGAGCATTTAACCCATATCTCGTTACTATTCTCTGTCCCACAGAGCATTTAACCTATAATTCAGCCTGTGGGCAATTTTCTGTGGGCATTCTTCACCTTGCACCTCAAATATCATGGATCTGAAACTTTGTGATGCTGCAATTGGCAATTTTCTGTGTGGGCAATTTTCCATGTGGGAAATTTTCTGTGTGGGCAACTTTCCATGTGGGCAATTTTCCATGTGGGCAATTTTCCTGTGGGCAATTTTCCTGTGGGCAATTTTCCTGTGGGCATTTTTCCTGTGGGCATTTTTCAGATCACCGTCAGACCAAATGAGAATCATGAAGTCAAAGGAACTGGCCAAGGAGCTCAGAGACAGAACTGTGGCAAGGCACAGATCTGGCCAAGGTTACAACAGAATTTCTGCAGTACTCAAGGTTCCTAAGAGCACAGTGGCCTCCATAATCCTTAAATGGAAGGTGTTTGGGACCATGAGAAGTCTTCCTAGACCTGGCCGTCCAGCTAAACTGAGCAATCGTGGGAGAAGAGCCTTGGTGAGAGAGGTAAAGAAGAACCCCAAGATCACTGTGGCTGAGCTCCAGAGATGCAGTAGGGAGATGGGAGAAAGTTCCACAAAGTCAGCTATCACTGCAGCCCTCCACCAGTCGGGCCTTTATGGCAGAGTGGCCCGACAGGAGGCTCTCCTCAGTGCAAGACATATGAAAGACTGCATAGAGTTTGCTAAAAAACACATGAAGAACTCCCAGACTATGAGAAATAAGATTCTATGGTCTGATGAGACGAAGATAGACCTTTTTGGTGATAATTCTAAGCGGTATGAGTGGAGAAAACCAGGCACAGCTCATCATCTGCCCAATACAATTCCAACAGTGAAACATGGTGGTGGCAGCATCATGCTATGGGGGTGTTTTTCAGCTGCAGGAACAGGACGACTAGTTGCCATTGAAGGAAACATGAATGCGGCCAAGTACAGAGATATCCTGGATGAAAACCTCTTCCAGAGGGCTCTAGACCTCAGACTTGGCTGAAGGTTCACCTTCCAACAAGACTATATAGTTACATAGTTATTAAGGTTGAAGGAAGACTTTAAGTCCATCTAGTTCAACCCATAGCCTAACCTAACATGCCCTAACATGTTGATCCAGAGGAAGGCAAAAAAAACCATGTGGCAAAGAGTAAGCTCCACCTTGGGGAAAAAAATTCCTTCCCGACTCCACATACGGCAATCAGACTAGTTCCCTGGATCAACGCCCTATCAAGGAATCTAGTGTATATACCCTGTAACATTATACTTTTCCAGAAAGGTATCCAGTCCCTTCTTAAATTTAAGTAATGAATCACTCATTACATCATACGGCAGAGAGTTCCATAGTCTCACTGCTCTTACAGTAAAGAATCCGCATCTGTTATTATGCTTAAACCTTTTTTCCTCCAGACGTAGAGGATGCCCCCTTGTCCCTGTCTCAGGTCTATGATTAAAAAGATCATCAGAAAGGTCTTTGTACTGTCCCCTCACATATTTATACATTAAAATAAGATCACCCCTTAGTCTTCGTTTTTCCAAACTAAATAGCCCCAAGTGTAATAACCTATCTTGGTAATGCAGACCCCCCAGTCCTCTAATAACCTTGGTCGCTCTTCTCTGCACCCGCTCCAGTTCAGCTATGTCTTTCTTATACACCGGAGACCAGAACTGTGCACAGTATTCTAAGTGTGGTCGAACTAGTGACTTGTATAGAGGTAAAATTATGTTCTCCTCATGAGCATCTATGCCTCTTTTAATGCATCCCATTATTTTATTTGCCTTTGTAGCAGCTGCCTGACACTGGCCACTGAATATGAGTTTGTCATCCACCCATACACCCAGGTCTTTTTCATTGATGGTTTTGCCCAGAGTTTTAGAATTAAGCACATAGTTATACATCTTATTACTTCTACCCAAGTGCATGACCTTACATTTGTCCCCATTAAAGTTCATTTGCCATTTATCAGCCCAAGCTTCTTGTTTACATAAATCATCCTGTAATATAAAATTGTCCTCCCCTGTATTGATTACCCTGCAGAGTGTAGAGTCATCTGCAATTATTGAAATTCTACTCTGAATGCCCCCTACAAGGTCATTAATATGTTAAAAAGAAGAGGGCCCAATACTGACCCCTGTGGTACCCCACTGCTAACCGCGACCCAGTCCGAGTGTGCTCCATTAATAACCACCCTTTGTTTCCTATCCCTGAGCCAGCTCTTAATCCACTTACACATATTTTCCCCTATCCTCATTATTCTCATTTTATGTAACAACCTTTTGTGTGGCACCGTGTCAAAAGCTTTTGAAAAGTCCATATACACTACATCCACTGAGCTCCCTTGGTCCAGTCCGGAACTTACCTCTTCATAGAAGCTGATCAAATTAGTCTAACATGAACGGTCCCTAGTAAACCCGTGCTGATACTGGGTCATGAGGTTATTCCTCATCAGATACTCCAGTATAGCATCCCTTAGAATGCCCTCCAGGATTTTACCCACAGTAGAGGTTAAGCTTACTGGCCTATAATTTCCGAGTTCAGTTTTTGTCCCCTTTTTTAATATTGGCACCACATTTGCATACGCCAGTCCTGTGGTACAGACCCTGTTATTATGGACTCTTTAAAGATTAAAAATAATGGTCTATCAATGACTGTACTTAATTCCTGCAGTACTCGAGGTTGTGTCCCATCCGGGCCCGGAGATTTGTCAATTTTAGTGCTTTTTAGACGCCGCTGTACTTCCTGCTGGGTTAAGCAGGTGACATTTAATTGGGAATTTTTATCACTAGTCATTTTGTCTGCCATGGGATTTTCTTTTGTCAATACTGATGAAAAAAAGTCATTTAGCATATTGGCTTTTTCCTCATCCTCATCCACCATTTCACCCAGACTATTTTTAAGGGGGCCAACACTATCATTTTTTAGTTTCTTACTATTTATGTAGTTAAAGAATATTTTGGGATTATTTTTACTCTCTCTGGCAATGAGTCTCTCTGTCTCAATCTTTGCTGCCTTGATTTGCTTTTTACAGAATTTATTTAATTTTTTGTATTTATTTAATGCCTCCTCACTACCTACTTCCTTTAATTCTCTAAATGCTTTCTTTTTGTCCCTTATTGCACCCCTTACAGCTATATTTAGCCATATTGGTTTCCTCCTATTTCTAGTATGTTTATTCCCATACGGCATATACTGTGCACAGGTCCTATCCAGGATGCTAATAAATGTCTCCCATTTTCTTTGTGTATTTTTATGTCTCAGGATATCTTCCCAGTTAATTGCACCAAGATCATCTCTCATCTGTTGGAAATTTGCCCTCCTGAAATTTAGTGTCCTTGTAACCCCTCTGTTACACATCTTATTAAAGGATACATGAAAACTTATTATTTTGTGATCACTATTCCCCAAGTGACCCCCAACCCTTATATTTGATATGCGGTCTGGCCTGTTGGTTAATATTAGGTCTAGCAGTGCCCCCCTCCTTGTTGGGTCCTAAACTAGTTGTGAAAGGTATTTGTCTCTCATAGTTGTCAAAAACCGATTACCTTTGCTGGAACTGCAGGTTTCTGTTCCCCAATCTATTTCAGGGTAGTTGAAGTCCCCCATAATAATGACTTCTCCTTGAGTCGCAGCTTCATCTATTTGCTTTACGAGGATATTCTCCATTGCTTCCATTACTTTTGGAGATTTATAACAAACCCCTATCAGTAATTTATTATTTTTTCCCCCTCCCCTTATCTCCACCCACAGGGACTCTACATTTTCATTAAATTCACCTATATTATCACGCAGGATGGGTTTTAAGGATGATTTTACATATAGACACACCCCACCCCCTCGCTTATCTGTACGGTCATTTCTGAACAGGCTATAGCCCTGCAAGTTAACAGCCCAGTGATGGCTCTCATCCAGCCACGTCTCAGATATCCCCACCATGTCATAATTATGCTCCAACAACATTAGTTCTAATTCGTCCACTATGACCCTAAGCACACAGCTAAAATAACAAAAGAGTGGCTTCATAACAACTCTGTGACCATTCTTGACTGGCCCAGCCAGAGCCCTGACCTAAACCCAATTGAGCATCTCTGGAGAGACCTGAAAATGGCTGTCCACCAACGTTCACCATCCAACGTGATGGAACTGGAGAGTATCTGCAAGGTAGAATGGAAGAGGATCCCTAAATCCAGGTGTGAAAACTTGCTGCCTCATTCCCAAGAAGACTCATAGCTGTACTAACTCAAAAGGGGCTTCTACTCAATACTGCGCAATGGGGCTGAATACTTATGACCATGTGATATTTCAGTTTTTCTTGTTTAATAAATTTGCAAAAATTTCTACATGATAGGGTGCAGAGTGTAAATTAATGAGAAAAAATGAACTTTTTTGAATTTACCAAATGGCTGCAATGAAACAAAGAGTGAAAAATGTAAAGGGGTCTGAATACTTTCCGTACCCACTGTTTACCTACAAGTGCGCTGTTAGTTTTATTAAAGCTGCAGAAATAAAATATGGTGCCATCTTCTTAAACCCTCTTTGGTTCAGCTATATGACCCCCTGATGGCAAGTACAAATAAGTGATAAGGTCAAGTACGTGAAGTTGTGTCATTACCATTATGTCTGCAGTTCAAAGTAGAAACCCTTAAATACCCCATATCAATTATTGCTGCAAATTAAACTTGGTCATGGACACAAATAAACCGATTGTACTTTATAATTAATTGCTGGATTATATGATAATATCATGGTGTGACTATTGACGGCTAAATTACATTTAGAGCAAAAGGATAATAAGATCTAGCACATAAATCCAGGCACAGGGAAAAGTATAGTGTTAACCATACTAAGTAATGAATCCAATGAGTTTATAGCAAAAAATATTAACAGGAGGAGCAAAAAATTGCACGCATTTTGCTGCAAATCTACGTCCTGGATCTCATTTTCGGACTCAATTGTAGCAAATTGGTTAAAAAAATATACGCCTATGTGGCCGATTCAGAAAACTGTTTACGCAGAAAAACAGACATAAAACAAAAAGTCGTTAATTTTTGTGACGTTTGGTGTTTACACACCAGTTTGAAGCAGCTCTGTCGAAATGAGCGGAGATGGGGCACAACAGTGAGTGGCTATGCCCACTCTTCAAATTCAGTAATAGTGCTGGTGTTTCATACTCTAGTCAGTAGCATTTTTGACAAGGCGTAGGCTGTGCACAATCTGGCGAAACGACCGCTGTCGCAATGGTCCAAGTCCGCTGCGACCAAGTCCGGCCGGTCAGGGGGCCGTCGACGCTGTCAGAAACTTCAGCTGAAGTGTACTCTATGGTACAGACCCATCAGATCAGTGTGCGGCAATACACACTGCCGGCCAATCAGAGGCCAGCAGCTAATGTCGGCGTGCACGTGACCGAGGATGGATGGCAGTGACGTCATGAGCTCTCATCGCATGTTGAAGTCAGCTGCTGCCTTCACAAGAGGACCCTGTGCCTGCGGGGAAGTTTTTGTTTGTTTTTTTAAATCAGTCGCCATCCTATTACATGGATGACTATGGGCTGTGCATTATACTTTATGGATGACTATGGGGAATGCATTATACTTTATGGATGACTATGGGCTGTGTATTATACTTTATGGATGACTATGGGGAGTGCATTATATATGTATGACTATGGGATATACATTATACTACATGTATGACTATGGGCTGTGCATTATACTTTATGGATGACTATGGGGAGTGCATTATACTTTATGGATGACTATGGGGAGTGCATTATAACTATATGGAGGACTATGGGCTGTGTATTATACTTTATGGATGACTATGGGCTGTGTATTATACTTTATGGAGGACTATGTGGAGTGCATTATACTTTATGGATGACTATGGGAAGTGCATTATACTTTATGGATGACTATGGGCTGTGTATTATACTTTATGGATGACTATGGGCTGTGTATTATACTTTATGGATGACTATGGGGAGTGCATTATATATGTATGACTATGGGATATACATTATACTACACGTGAACAAATGACTCACACACAAAAGCAGCATGGCAAATAAGCCACACAGGGAAAATAATGATATGATAATCAAAAAAACTCCCTACCCTGCTATGGACATGAAAAACGGACCAGTCGCAAACCTAACATATGTAGCAAGGAGCCAAAGGGCCAGAACAAAAACGACCAAAAAGTCCATATATGAAGAAATACAAAAAATAGCTTTATTGGAGATAATACAAAGAACAGCATAAGATCAGGACTTAAAAATGGTGCAGGGAAAAGCATCCATAACAGAACAGTACAAACAAGCAGCAAGTGTGAACGGACCCATAGAAACCCCACATCACAACGAATGATGCTGTGGAATATAGGTCAATGCCCAGTAAACAAAAAATGGCCCTATATAGATTTAAATGTAAGACCATCCACTGCGGCACCATATGTCAGTGCCATAAAATATATCCGATATAGCAATAGCCCATCAGGCTCAAAAAGGCAAAGGGGAAAATTCCCAATTTATCCTGGTGCACCGAAGACTAAATAGAATTATACATACCGCAGTAGGATGATGTGAGGGTTCACAGGGGCCGTCCACACACCCCGACGACCGTTTCGGACAAACACCTTCCTCAGGGGGCGTATGACTATGGGGAGTGCATTATACTTTATGGATGACTATGGGGAGTGCATTATACTTTATGGATGACTATGAGGAGTGCATTATACTTTATGTATGACTATGGGGAGTGCATTCAGGGCCGTATTTGCCACTAGGCACCCGAGGGCACGTGCCTAGGGCGGGGACGATGCGGGGGGGCGGCACCAGAGCAAGTGAGCAAGGTTTTTTTTTTTTTTTTCCCACCTCCCGACCGCCCCAACCCCCGCCCCCCCAGCCCCCCCCCCCGGGACCAAGCCTCCCACCCACCCTCCGACCGCCGCCCCCCCCCCGCCTCCCCCCGCCCTCCTTGAAGACGATACTCACCTTGCTCCAGCGATGCCTGGTCTCAGCTTCTGTAGCGTGTCCTGAGTGAGCGGTCATGTGGTACCGCTCATTAAGGCTCATGAATATGCGCATATTCATGAGCCTTAATGAAGCGGTATCACGTGACCGCTCACGCAGGAAGAAGGAGCTGCGAGCCTGCGCCTGTGCGCCGAGAGTCGGGACAGAGAGCCGGAGGGATGTCGCCGTCGGTGCGCCCGCTTGGTGTGAGACAGCTGACAGGTGAGTATGAGGGACAGAAGACAGGGGGGATTGAAGGAGGACGGTAAGCCGCCCGTGCCATGGGAGAAGGAGCGGGGAGCGGAGGGGGGAGGAGGGGGAGTGATGAGCCATGCATGGGGGGGGGGAGGAGGGGGAGTGATGAGCCATGCATGGGGGGGGGGAGGGGGGAGTGATGAGCCATGCATGGGGGGGGAGGGGGGAGTGATGAGCCATGCATAGGGGGAATATGAGTCGTGCATACAAGAGGTGGGGGGGGTTATGAGCCATGCATACAGCCAGGGGGGCGGGGGGGGGGCGGATATGAGCCATGCATACAGGGGGGGGAATTATGAGCCATGCATACAGGAGGTGGGGGGGAATTATGAGCCATGCATAGGGGGATATGAGCCATGCATACAGGGGGGCGGATATGAGCCATGCATACAGGGGGGGGAATTATGAGCCATGCATAGGGGGATATGAGCCATGCATACAGGGGGGCGGATATGAGCCATGCATACAGGGGGGGGAATTATGAGCCATGCATACAGGGGGATATGAGGCATGCATACGGGGGGGTGGATATCAGCCATGCATACAGGGGGGAATTATGAGCCATGCATACAGGAGGTGGGGGGGAATTATGAGCCATGCATATGGGGATATGAGCCATGCATACGGGGGGGGGGGGGAATTATGAGCCATGCATACGCGGTGGGATATGAGCCATGCATATGGGATGGGAGGAAGGTGAGCCATGCATACAAGATGGGAGGGCGGCATTATACACTATTGAGCATCATATGGGGTCATTATACAGTATGGAGCATCATGTGTGGTCATTATACAGTATGGAGCATCATGTGTGGCCAATATACAGTATGGAGCATCATGTGCGGTCATTATACAGTATAGAGCATCATGTGCGGTCATTATACAGTATGGAGCATCATGTGCGGTCATTATACAGTATGGAGTATCATGTGCGGTCATTATACAGTATGGAGCATCATG
This sequence comes from Ranitomeya variabilis, assembly GCF_051348905.1. Classification (NCBI taxonomy): domain Eukaryota; kingdom Metazoa; phylum Chordata; class Amphibia; order Anura; family Dendrobatidae; genus Ranitomeya; species Ranitomeya variabilis. The sequence continues at coordinate 222,495,532 of NC_135233.1, forward strand.
TGCGGTCATTATACAGTATGGAGCATCATGTGCGGTCATTATACAGTATGGAGCATCATGTGTGGCCAAAATACAGCATGGAGCATCATGTGCGGCCAATATACAGTATGGAGCATCATGTGCGGTCATTATACAGTATGGAGCATCATGTGCGGTCATTATACAGTATGGAGCATCATGTGCGGTCATTATACAGTATGGAGCATCATGTGCGGTCATTATACAGTATGGAGCATCATGTGCGGTCATTATACAGTGTATGGAGCATCATGTGCGGTCATTATACAGTGTATGGAGCATCATGTGGGGTCATTATACAGTATGGAGCATCATCTGCGGTCATTATACAGTATGGAGCATCATGTGTGGCCATTATACAGTGTATGGAGCATCATGTGCGGTCATTATACAGTGTATGGAGCATCATGTGCGGTCATTATACAGTGTATGGAGCATCATGTGCGGTCATTATACAGTGTATGGAGCATCATGTGGGGTCATTATACAATATGGAGCATCATGTGCAGTCATTATACAGTATGGAGCATCATGTGCAGTCATTATACAGTATGGAGCATCATGTGTGGCCATTATACAGTATGGAGCATCATGTGCGGTCATTATACAGTGTATGGAGCATCATGTGCGGTCATTATACAGTGTATGGAGCATCATGTGCGGTCATTATACAGTGTATGGAGCATCATGCGCGGTCATTATACAGTGTATGGAGCATCATGTGCGGTCATTATACAGTGTATGGAGCATCATGTGCGGTCATTATACAGTATGGAGCATCATGTGTGGCCATATTTTTTTTGTTATAATTATTGTATATGAAACAGTTGTGATCAGCAGTGCTAAATGGGTGTGGTTGGGACTTGGATATGGGTGTGACTAGTTGTGAAATGGGTGTGGTCAGAGGCGTGGCCTAAAATTTGCCGCGGCGCACTACGTGCGCCGCAACCTTTATACCTCTTTCCCTTCAAGAGTTGGGAGGTATGGTACCGCATTTGCCAGATCACAGCAAGTGCCACAAATCCCATAGGGAATGAATGAAGCCAAGCACAGTGTTGCCGTAAGTGATCCGTTGTAAGTGATCTGTTACATGGCAGACGCAAAAAAACTGCCCGATCTGCTGCAAAAGGCTATTTTCACAACAGCGATTCTTGCCAAAGTCACTGCCGATAGTGTCATACTCACCAATGGGGGGGCAGCGCTAAAAGTGCCTAGGGCAGCAGAAACTCTAAATACGGCCCTGAGTGCATTATATATGTATGACTATGGGATATACATTATACTACACGTATGACTATGGGGAGTGCATTATACTTTATGGATGACTACGGGGAGTGCATTATACTTTATGGATGACTATGGGCTGTGCATTATACTTTATGGATGACTATGGGGAGTGCATTATACTTTATGGATGACTATGGGGAGTGCTTTATACTTTATGTTCTATGTTTGTGTAAGATCCGGGAGAAGGAAGGAAAAGTGACTTTTGCTTTTGGTTGCTGGGTAACAGACCGCAGGAGGTCAAATCGCTCGATAAGTTATTGCAGGATTCCCGTGCATAGGAGGAACAGGTAGAGTTCCGGGGCAGGTAGTCCCATGTTCCAGGCACGGGTAGTGATAACTTAGAGGGCTACTGCAGATTCCCGTAGTGCCGGCGATCCAGTTAGGACCGGGGTGGTAGGTTTCCCGCTTGTTGTGCATCTCACTCAGGCACTCAGGCGGCCCGGGCGCAGGTGCGTCCAGTGCGATTGGCAGTAGTCTGTTCCCAGCGCAACCTGCACGTGTCACAGAATTTAAAAGGGAATCTCCCGGATTGTCTATCTGTATCTGTTTCTGTTTGGTTCTATTCATGTACTATTGCCGCTTTAAGGGCATATAACTGTAAAAGAAAGTTTTTTTTCTTTTCTCTCTCTTCTCCGAACTTCCTCTTTTTTCTGCTGTAGCAGAGATATGCATTGTAAATCACACTGTCACATCGTTTTTTTTTACTGACTGTTTTCAGCTGCAATGCTGGCTATGTGTAGTTTTTTTGTGAAGAAGTGAAATTTAAATTGTATCTATCATTTTTGATGTGACATACATGTTTTCAGATATGTGATTTTAGTGACATTTGATATTATTGCAATAGCATACGGAATAAAAAGAGGAAGTGTGTCTCTGACTGCATTTGAGCGCAGAGATTCTAAAAGAAAAAAAAAAAAGGAGAAGAGAAAAGCCGTTTTCATTTTTAATTTTTTTTACTCTCTTAAAGGGTCTTTTTCTTTTTGCGGCATTTTAAAATTTTTAATTAAGTTTTCCTCAATCTTCAATCTCTTTACCTTTTTATTTTTTATTTATTTATTTATTTTTGGAAAAAAGTTTTTTTTCTTTCCTTTTGTATCAAAATTTTGAGTTTTTGGTTGTGAGCATATGAGTATTTATGATTATAGAGGAGTATACATGCAAGTGAGATCTACATGATATATATATTTCTATCACAAGCCCCCCTTAGATATCACTTGCCCTAATCCTAGCCTCCTGTCCCAAAGCGCTGCAACTCTTTTGTGCTGTCGGCGAACTGACACAAGCCTAACGCCTGTGCCCCACTCCGTACAGACTTTTCGCAAATGGGCGGTCAGGAGATCTGTCCCTAAAGGGGGTTCGTTGCAATCAGTCTCTTAGTCAATAGCATGTGTAGTGAGCGATGTGTAGTCTTTATCAGGTAGGTCATCTATTCGGTCAGGCCGCAACATCATTCTGGCTTGGATGTCATCTTCTGGTAGGGGAGCTTTCTTGCGATGCGATGAGTGGATCCAAGTGGGTCTTCCCTCCAGTTTCACAGAGTTTGGTGTCATCAGCAGCACTTGAACAGGACCATCAAATCTGGGATCGAGTGGTGTTCTCCTTACAAACTTTTTTCCACCAACTCCCAGTCTCCTGGCTTCTAGGAGTGCATACCGGACACTAAATCTGGATCTGGCAATGAAGAAAAAAACTCGAGAATGGATGTTAGCAAGTTTCTTGGTGAGTTCAATTACATAAGCAGACAAAGTATCATATTGCATAATCAGCTGCTAAGGGAAAGGATACCCCTAACCTGGGACTAGACCCAAACAAAATTTCATATGGTACCAGCTTTTCTGGGCCTCTGGGAGTGTGCCTAACACTGAGTAGTGTGATTGGGAGTGTGTAGGCCTAAGTCTGACCCTACTGCTGACTAGATCTCTCCTGTGAGGTTTGCTGTGAATGCGGGTCCCTGGTCACTCTCTATCACTTCTGGGACCCCATAGCTGCATATCTCGTCTCTGAGAGTAGCTTCTTTGCAGTAGTCTTCGCTGACTGATTCCTCACTGGGAAAGCTTCTGGCTGCCATCCTGAGAACATGTCCACGGCCACAAGGGCATATTTGAAACCTCCACTTGGCGGAATTTGGATGTGGTCTATCTGGATCCTCTGGGAGGGGTACGGTGGTCTGGCAAGATGATGTATGGGAACTTTCTACATTCTTCCAGGGTTGCATTTGCCACAGGTCAGACAGCTATTTATGAACTTGGCTGTTAGGGTGGAGATTTCTGGAGCGAACCAGTAAGCACCAATCGGATCATTCATCTGTGCCTTTAATCTGTGTGTGGGCCCATGTGCCCACTGGACCACGATGAGGTACATGCTTCGGGGTAAACATGGTTTGTAGTCCATTGAGTATACCCTTCCTTCTTCATGTGCTGCTCTCTTCTGCATCCAGCATTCCTTCTTGTCCTTTGGGGCTTGCTCTTGCAGCTTTTTTGAGCAGATCACAGGATGTCATCTTGTCAGGTTTCCTGTCATGATCTCTGTAGGCAGAGATCATAGCAAGCCTATAGAGGGACAAGCTCTCGGAAGATGGAACTATACTGACCATGAACTAAGCCTGCCGCGCAACTAGAAATAGCCAGGTAGCATTTCCTATTTATAGCTAGATGCCCAGCTCTGGCCTAAGACCTAAATAGCTAGCAGAGGGAAATATAAGACCTGGCTCACCTCTAGAGAAATATTCCAAAGAAGACAGTAGCCCCCCACATATAATGACGGTGAGTTCAGATGAAACAACAAACGCAGCAGGAAAATAGTCTTAGCAAATTTGAGGTCCGCTTACTAGATAGCAGAAGACAGATAGTATACTTTCATGGTCAGCAGAAAAATACTAACAAAACACCATCCAGAGATTACCTTAAACTCTGGCATTAACTCATAACGCCAGAGTAGCAATCCCTGATCGACGAGAGCTTTCCAGACACAGTAACAAAACTTCAGCTGCGAACTGGAACAAATAGGCAAAACAAAACATGGACAAAAGTCCAACTTATCAGTAGTTGTCTAGAAGCAGGAACAAGCACTGAGAGGCATCAGATAACATTGTTGACCGGCAAGAAACCACCAGAGAAATGAGCTTAAATAGCGACACCCACTACTGATGGAATCAGGTGAAACAGGAAAGAGGATGACAAGTCCAATTCCACAAGCGGCCACCGGGGGAGCCCAGAATCCAAATTCACAACAGTACCCCCCCCTCAAGGAGGGGGCACCGAACCCTCACCAGATCCACCAGGGCGACCAGGATGAGCCCTATGGAAGGCACGAACAAGATCAGAAGCATGAACATCAGATGCATTGACCCAAGAATTATCCTCCTGGCCGTAACCCTTCCAGTTGACCAGATACTGGAGTTTCCGTCTGGAAACACGAGAGTCCAAAATTTTCTCCACAACGTACTCCAACTCACCCTCAACCAACACCGGAGCAGGAGGCTCAAGAGAAGGTACAACAGGTACCTCATACCTGCGCAATAACGACCGATGAAAAACGTTATGAATGGAAAAGGACGCAGGGAGGTCCAAACGGAAAGAAACAGGATTAAGAATCTCCAATATTCTATAAGGGCCGATGAACCGAGGTTTAAACTTAGGAGAAGAGACCCTCATAGGGACAAAACGAGAAGACAACCACACCAAATCTCCAACACAAAGCCGAGAACCAACACGACGATGACGGTTGGCAAAACGCTGAGTCTTCTCCTGTGACAACTTCAAATTGTCCATAACCTGCCCCCAGATGTGATGCAATCTCTCCACCACCGCATCCACTCCAGGACAATCCGAGGATTCCACCTGACCGGAGGAAAATCGAGGGTGAAACCCCGAATTACAGAAAAACGGGGACACCAAGGTGGAAGAACTGGCCCGATTATTGAGGGCGAACTCTGCCAATGGCAAAAAAGCAACCCAATCATCCTGGTCAGCAGAGACAAAACACCTCAGATATGTCTCAAGGGTCTGATTAGTCCGCTCGGTCTGGCCATTAGTCTGAGGGTGAAAAGCAGATGAAAAAGACAAATCTATGCCCATCCTAGCACAGAATGCCCGCCAAAATCTAGACACAAATTGGGTACCTCTGTCAGAAACAATATTCTCAGGAATACCGTGCAATCGGACAACATTCTGAAAAAACAGAGGAACCAACTCAGAAGAAGAAGGCAACTTGGGCAGAGGAACCAAATGGACCATTTTAGAGAAACGGTCACAGACCACCCAGATGACAGACATCTTCTGGGAAACAGGCAGATCTGAAATAAAATCCATCGAGATGTGTGTCCAAGGCCTCTTAGGAATAGGCAAGGGCAACAGCAGTCCGCTAGCCCGAGAACTACAAGACTTGGCCCGAGCACAAACGTCACATGACTGCACAAAGACTCGCACATCTCGTGACAGAGAAGGCCACCAGAAGGATCTTGCCACCAAATCCCTGGTACCAAAAATTCCGGGATGACCTGCCAATGCAGAAGAATGTACCTCAGAGATGACTCTGCTGGTCCAATCATCCGGAACAAACAGTCTATCAGGCGGACAACGATCCGGTCTATCCGCCTGAAACTCTTGCAAGGACCGCCGCAGATCAGGAGAAACGGCCGACAAAATTACTCCCTCCCTAAGGATACCTGTGGGTTCAGAATTACCAGGAGAGTCCGGGTCAAAACTCCTAGAAAGGGCATCTGCCTTAACATTCTTAGAACCCGGTAGGTATGACACCACAAAATTAAAGCGAGAAAAAAATAAAGACCAGCGCGCCTGTCTAGGATTCAGGCGTCTGGCAGTCTCAAGATAAATCAAATTTTTGTGGTCAGTCAATACCACCACCTGATGCCTAGCCCCCTCGAGCCAATGGCGCCACTCCTCAAACGCCCACTTCATGGCCAAAAGCTCCCGATTCCCAACATCATAATTCCGCTCTGCGGGCGAAAATTTGCGAGAAAAGAAGGCACAAGGCCTAATGACGGAGCAGTCGGAACCTTTCTGCGACAACACTGCCCCAGCTCCGATCTCCGAAGCGTCAACCTCAACCTGAAAAGGCAGATTCACATCAGGCTGACGCAACACAGGGGCAGAGGCAAAACGGCGCTTAAGCTCCTGAAAGGCCTCTACAGCATGAGGGGACCAATTAGCAACATCAGCGCCTTGTCTGGTCAAATCAGTCAGTGGTTTAACGACATCCGAAAAACCAGCAATAAATCGGCGGTAAAAGTTGGCAAAGCCCAAAAATCTCTGAAGACCCTTAAGAGAGGAGGGTTGAGTCCAGTCACAAATAGCTTGCACCTTGACGGGATCCATCTCAATGGAAGAGGGAGAAAAAATATACCCCAAAAAGGAAATTTTCTGGACCCCAAAAACGCACTTAGACCCCTTCACACATAAAGAATTAGACCGCAGAACCTGAAAAACTCTCCTGACCTGCTGGACATGAGAGTCCCAGTCATCAGAAAAAATCAGAATATCATCCAGATATATTATCATAAATTTATCCAGAAAATCGCGGAAAATATCATGCATAAAAGACTGGAAAACTGAAGGGGCATTAGAAAGACCAAAAGGCATGACCAAATACTCAAAGTGGCCCTCGGGCGTATTAAATGCGGTCTTCCACTCATCCCCCTGCCTGATCCGCACCAAATTATACGCCCCACGAAGATCAATTTTAGAGAACCACTTAGCACCCTCTATACGAGCAAACAAATCAGTAAGCAATGGCAATGGGTATTGATACTTAACAGTGATCTTATTCAGAAGCCGATAATCAATACATGGTCTCAAAGAGCCGTCTTTTTTTGAGACAAAGAAAAACCCAGCTCCCAAGGGAGAAGAAGATGGACGAATATGTCCCTTTTCCAAAGACTCCTTTATATATTCCCGCATAGCAGCATGTTCCGGCACAGACAAATTAAACAAACGACCCTTTGGATATTTACAACCCGGTATCAAATCTATGGCACAATCGCACTCACGGTGCGGAGGTAACGACCCAAGCTTGGGTTCGTCAAAGACATCTTGATAATCAGAGAGGAACTCAGGGACTTCAGAGGGAATGGACGACGAAATAGAAACCAAAGGTACGTCCCCATGAATACCCTTACATCCCCAGCTCAACACAGACATAGCTCTCCAGTCCAAGACTGGGTTGTGAGACTGCAACCATGGCAATCCCAGTACCAAATCGTCATGTAAATTATACAGCACCAGGAAACGAATAATCTCCTGGTGATCCGGATTGATACGCATGGTTACTTGTGTCCAGTATTGTGGTTTATTATTAGCCAATGGGGTGGAGTCAATCCCCTTCAGAGGAATAAGAGTCTCCAAAGGCTCTAAATCAAAACCACAACGATTGGCAAAGGACCAATCCATAAGACTCAGAGCGGCGCCAGAGTCAATATAGGCGTCCGTGGCAATGGATGACAAAGAGCAAATCAGGGTTACAGACAAAATAAACTTAGACTGAATGGTGCCAATGGAAACAGACTTATCAAGCTTCTTTGTACGCCTAGAGCATGCCGATATAACATGAGTAGAATCCCCACAATAGAAACACAATCCATTCTTCCGTCTAAAATTCTGTCGCTCACTCCTGGACAGAATTCTATCACACTGCATACTTTCTGGCGTCTTTTCCATAGACACCGCCAGATGGTGCATCGGTTTGCGCTCCCGCAGACGCCTATCAATCTGAATAGCCATTGTCATGGACTCATTCAGACCTGCAGGCAAAGGGAACCCCACCATAACATCCTTAACGGCATCAGAGAGACCTTCTCTGAAAGTTGCCGCCAAGGCGCACTCATTCCACTGAGTAAGCACAGACCATTTACGGAATTTTTGGCAGAAAACTTCAGCTTCGTCTTGCCCCTGAGATAGTGCCATCAAAGTTTTTTCTGCCTGAAGTTCCAAATGAGGTTCCTCATAAAGCAAGCCCAAGGCCAGAAAAAACGCATCCACATCGCGTAACGCAGGATCCCCTGCTGGCAATGAGAAGGCCCAATCTTGAGGGTCACCCCTGAGCAAGGAAATCACAATCCTAACCTGCTGAGCAGGGTCTCCAGCTGAACGAGACTTCAGGGACAAATAAAGCTTACAATTATTTCGGAAATTCTGGAAGCTAGCTCTATTCCCTGTGAAGAACTCCGGCAAAGGAATTCTCGGCTCAGATACCGGAGCATGTACTACAAAATCTTGTAAATTTTGTACTTTCGTGATGAGATTATTCAAACCCGCAGTTACACTCTGGAGATCCATTATTGTCAGGTGCACACAGAGCATACAGAGATTAGGAGGAGAGAGAGAAAAAAGACTGCAGCAAGGCAGACTGGAGGAAAAAAAAAAAAAAATTCCAGCAGACTTCTTATAACTCTCCTTTCTCAACCTGGGTCTTTAACACTTTAGTGGGCCGGTCAAACTGTCATGATCTCTGTAGGCAGAGATCATAGCAAGCCTATAGAGGGACAAGCTCTCGGAAGATGGAACTATACTGACCATGAACTAAGCCTGCCGCGCAACTAGAAATAGCCAGGTAGCATTTCCTATTTATAGCTAGATGCCCAGCTCTGGCCTAAGACCTAAATAGCTAGCAGAGGGAAATATAAGACCTGGCTCACCTCTAGAGAAATATTCCAAAGAAGACAGTAGCCCCCCACATATAATGACGGTGAGTTCAGATGAAACAACAAACGCAGCAGGAAAATAGTCTTAGCAAATTTGAGGTCCGCTTACTAGATAGCAGAAGACAGATAGTATACTTTCATGGTCAGCAGAAAAATACTAACAAAACACCATCCAGAGATTACCTTAAACTCTGGCATTAACTCATAACGCCAGAGTAGCAATCCCTGATCGACGAGAGCTTTCCAGACACAGTAACAAAACTTCAGCTGCGAACTGGAACAAATAGGCAAAACAAAACATGGACAAAAGTCCAACTTATCAGTAGTTGTCTAGAAGCAGGAACAAGCACTGAGAGGCATCAGATAACATTGTTGACCGGCAAGAAACCACCAGAGAAATGAGCTTAAATAGCGACACCCACTACTGATGGAATCAGGTGAAACAGGAAAGAGGATGACAAGTCCAATTCCACAAGCGGCCACCGGGGGAGCCCAGAATCCAAATTCACAACAGTTTCCTGTCTTCAGCCGTCCTGTAGTAGCCGTCCGGCTCTACGACCTCTTCCACTTGTCCATATTGTGTTCCCTTGACTGTTTCTTTGGCTGCCATATCCGCCATGTTGTTGCCTCGTGCCCCTACTGTGTTCAGTTTTCCATGCGCTTTGACTTTTAGCATTGTCACCACTTTTGGAAGTTGAAGTGTGTTCAGCAGGTCCTTAATGGCTCCATGATGCTTCACGGTTGTTCCGCTTGCTGTTATGAAGTCCCTTGCAGCCCAGATGGGTCCGAAGTCGTGTGCTATGCCATGCAAGTACCTTGAATCGGTATACATTTTCTCAGTCTTGTCTTCTGCCATCTGGTAGGCCTTCATCAGCGCTATCAGTTCTGCTTCCTGGGCTGACAGACTGGGCAGCAGACTTCTGGACCACAGGATCTCTTGATTGCTGGTCACTGCACATCCCGTGTGGAATCTTCCTTCATCATCTGCGAATCTGGAGCCATCCACATAGATGATCAACTCTGGGTTGGTCAGTGGCTCTTCTGCCACCTTGGGTAGTCCTGCTGTTTCCTGTTGCATGATGCTGAAGCAATCATGGTCATCCGTCCGGAGCAAATTCAGATCCCTGCAGAAGGTATCATGGAGATTCTGATCAGACTTTTTATCTGAAGGTCCATATCTGTATCCCCCCTTGGGAGTGGGAGTAGAGTGGACGGGTTGAGGACTGTGCATCTGGAGATGGTGACATTGTCGGGCAGGAGTAGAGAGCACTGGAGGCGAAGAATGCTGGTGGAGAGATGTTTTGGCTGGGTTTGGTTGAGGATTGCTGAGATGTCATGCAGAGCCAGGATTTCCAATGGTTTTTCCACTGATGTCAGTAGTCCTGTCCAGGAGGGCATGTGCTGCAACTGCTGCTCTCATGCGGGAGGAAGAGGCTCCCCTTGCAACTGGATCCAGGCAAGCTGAAAAGTAGTCCGGAAGTCTCTGCTTTCCCCCCTGAAGCTGTGTCAGGACTCCAGTAGCAAGGCCTTCTCTTCTCATCAAGTAGAGACGGAATGGCTTCTTGTAGTCAGATAGGCCTAGTGCTGGCGCTGAGACTACAGAGCCTTTTAACTTCTTGAACGAACTGAAGGCCACATCTGTCTGGAGGAACGGGGTCACGCTGTTTTATTCACACAGAGGCTGCATTAGGATGGAAGCATCAGGGATCCAGGCTCTGCAATACGAAACTAGACCAAGGAAGGCCTGTAGCACCTTTGGAGTTGTCGGAGGGACCATCTTCTCCACTGTGGTCTTCCGATCATCTGTCAGGTGTTTCGCCTGGTGAGCAATACAGTGTCTCTGGAACGTAACTTGCTTCAGACACCACTGGACTTTGTTCTTTGAGATCTTGCAGTGCTGCTCCGCCAGGTAGAGTAGGAGATACAAGGAAAGGGCTTTACACGTGTCAAAGTCAACTGCACAAAGGAGTAGATTGTCCATGTACTGTAGCAGGGTTACTTCTGCTTGTTCTGTGACTCAGTTGGTGAGAACTGTGGACATTGCTTTGGTGAACTGTGAAGGGCTGTTCTGGGCCCACTGTGGCATCACTGTCCATGTGTGGTGTCCCCCCTGGTGCATTAAGGCAAACAGGAACTGGTCTTCCAGATGAAGGGGAACACTGGAGAAAATATTAGCCAGGTCGGTCACTGTGAACACTTTTGCTGTGGCAGGCACATTTGAAAGCAGAGTGTGCGGATTCGGCATAATTGCAGTTTCAAACACCATGGCGTCATTCACAGCTCTCAGGTTATATACCATTCTGAACTTGGCTGGCTCTCCTTTTACAGTCTTTTTCTTGACGGGGAAAAGCGGGGTATTGCAAGGCGATGTGTGAGGAACAATGATTCCTATTTCCAGGTAGACCTTCAGTTGGTCAGAGGCAGCTTGACTCTAGGCCTGGCCTGGGCCTTACGAGGGTACGGGGTACATGGCTTGAGTGACACCCGTACTGGGGCAACTTGAGGTTTTCTCATGTGCTGGGGACCCTTAGACCATAGACTTTCTGGTACTACATCCAGTACCTCCTTGGGTAGGCCTCATCGATTGTTTAATGTTCTTGTAGGGCCGCCAGCATGACTCTTCTCGGGTCAGGGATGAAGAAAGTGTCACGGTCCCATCTTCCTGGAACACTGTGGTTGCCTTCAGCTTCTGCAGTAGGTTCGCTCCCAGTAGGTTGAGTGGCAGGTCCTTTACACCACAAACTGGGACAGAATAGAGTGTCCTGGCTGAGTGCACACGCTCAGTGGCTTTGTAAGCTGAGAATGTCTGACTTGACCATCAATGCCCATGCGAGACACAGAGGATTCTGATAGGCAGGTGGGATCAGTGAGTTCCACAGGTGTCATCACACTTCTGGCTACACCACGTTGGATCTGACAATGCCATCCATTTTAAGGGTAATTTGAGGTATTGGTCTTGCAGATGAAGTTTTACATGTCAGGAGCGTAGTGTCTTGAGGACCTGGCTTGCTTGCCTCTGTCCTATGGATGGGGTACTTCACTGCTTTCTGCACTTCTTCCTTGACCTGTTTCTCTGGACCAACTCTTGGGTTGCATGGGTCCAGTCTCTTCGGGGGCGTGGGTGCTTTGCACTGGTTCTGGAAATGGCCAAACTTGCCACAGATGTAACACTTGGCACTTCTTCTGTCTTTGTAGGGTGGTTGGGCTTCCAGGTCAGTGGTCACCATGAGAGGGGCTGTCTTCTGCACCCCTGGTTGGGACTCAATCCCTTTGGCTACTATGGACAACGGCATGATGGGTACTGCAGCGGCAGCGGGGTCCGGCCTGCTGATTGAAGCTGCGGTGGTAAGACGGGGCCTGCAGGTGCATTCGTGGCGAGGCCCAGGGGTGCCATGAGACCGGCGGCTGCATCCAACCCAAGGTCTTGGGGCATTACAGGGGCTGTGGCTGCATCTGCCATCACTTCTTCCCCCTGCTCCAACATAGCTTCTCCCCTTTGCTAACCTTATTGAGGTCGGTGTCTCCTCTATGGAGTCTGCAGTGCTTCTTCCGGTGTGTCGATCGGCACTTTGTAGCATCTTCACCTCTGGCTTCCCTTCTGGCGTTCTCAGCAGCATGGCACCCTTTTCCTTCTTTGCGCTCTTTGTGGTGCTATAATGGCGGCAGTTTTGGCAACAATTAGCAATAAACAGTCTCCTAGGCGCACATAAAACATTTTGCTGGGTCAGTCCACTGCTATTGACCTGTTCCTAGGCCTAGCCACTATCAATGGTTTCCTGATTGGCTGTCTCAGTCCATGCCCAAAGGCCTGTGCCAACATTTGCCTGTGTATCTGGTCGTGAATGGTGAAGCCCAAGTCTCGGAATACTTGCATTACTCTGCCATGAAACTTCTTTACAGACTCTGTCTTTTCTTGGCTCATGTCATGGCTCACTCTCTGAGCTGTTCAATTAGCTGTGGCCCTGACTCCCAAGCGTGTATGTCTGATTCTGCTGGAAGTTTGAATTGTTCCTTCATGATTGGCCAGAGTGCATCACCTGCTTCTATTTTCATTCATGGCCCAGAGATCATTCCAGCTGGCTGCATATGCTTACTGCTTCTGCTACTTTCTTCGGTAAAATGGCATGGGATGCATCCCTGGGTCTGGAAGATTGTCACCTGACTTGAAGTGCAGTGCACATAGTGTAATGGTGGTGCCTCTATCTGCCCCTGTATTCTTGGTGCCTGTGGGTTTCTTTTCCTAGTACTGGACAGCATATATGATGTTCCCTCTTCATCTTCATCAGAGGAATAGTTGTGATAGCTTGTACTGGGGTCGTACACTGACTGATTTTGGACTTAGAAGTTGCTGTGAGGAGGATATCTCCCCCCTTGCTGAAGCTGTGATGGATTAGGATCATAGTTTCATGTTGGTGTGAATGTGGATGTAGGCAGCTCTGACCGGTGCTGAAGCTGTACATTATCAATATATGGTGATATCAAAGTTCATGTAAAACCTTAAGGGTTACAATATTGTTGACTGTGAAATGAGGTAACGGAGGATCTGTCAGTGAGCTCGTTCTGATATCATTCCTCCCCCCTCTGCACCCAGGGCTGAGCAGTCTGCTGCCTGATGTGTCTGGGGCTGCCCACTGTAGGGGGGGGCTTTCACCTTCTTTCCCCAATATCACAACTGGCAATGGCTGGACTGTGCCAGGGGCATAGAGGGAAACCTTGTGCTGTAAGCACCATATTATTTGAATTGGGCGTTGGCCCAGCCGGCAACAAGGAGGAAAAAAGAGGAAGAAGAAGAGGGAGGGGTTGAGGAGTGAGACAAAGGAATAGTAGGAGGAGAGAGAGAATGTGGAGAGAGAGGGAGGAGAAGAGAGGAGAGAGAAGGAGGGGAGAAAGAGGGTGAGGAGAAGAGGGAGGAGAGATGGGTGTGGAGAAGGAAAAGAAGGAGGAGAGATGGATGTGGAGAAGGAGGAGAGAGCGAGGGTGAGGAGAAGAGGGAGGAGAAGATGGAAGGTGTGAAGGAGAGAGATAGAGAGGGGGAGAGAGAAGAGAAAAGTGTGGAGGAAGAGGAGAGGAAAAGAGAGCGAGGATGCGGAGAGAAAAGACTGACAGAGAAAAAAAGAGGATAGATGAGAACAACAAGAATAATAGAGAGGAGCAATTACAGATATGGACCTTCAGATAAAAAGTCTGATCAGAATCTCCATGATACCTTCTGCAGGGATCTGAATTTGCTCCGGACGGATGACCATGATTGCTTCAGCATCATGCAACAGGAAACAGCAGGACTACCCAAGGTGGCAGAAGAGCCACTGACCAACCCAGAGTTGATCATCTATGTGGATGGCTCCAGATTCGCAGATGATGAAGGAAGATTCCACACGGGATGTGCAGTGACCAGCAATCAAGAGATCCTGTGGTCCAGAAGTCTGCTGCCCAGTCTGTCAGCCCAGGAAGCAGAACTGATAGTGCTGATGAAGGCCTACCAGATGGCAGAAGACAAGACTGAGAAAATGTATACCGATTCAAGGTACTTGCATGGCATAGCACACGACTTCGGACCCATCTGGGCTGCAAGGGACTTCATAACAGCAAGCGGAACAACCGTGAAGCATCATGGAGCCATTGAGGACCTGCTGAACACACTTCAACTTCCAAAAGTGGTGACAATGCTAAAAGTCAAAGCGCATGGAAAACTGAACACAGTAGGGGCACGAGGCAACAACATGGCGGATATGGCAGCCAAAGAAACAGTCAAGGGAACACAATATGGACAAGTGGAAGAGGTCGTAGAGCCGGACGGCTACTACAGGACAGCTGAAGACAGGAAACCTGACAAGATGACATCCTGTGATCTGCTCAAAAAAGCTGCAAGAGCAAGCCCCAAAGGACAAGAAGGAATGCTGGATGCAGAAGAGAGCAGCACATGAAGAAGGAAGGGTATACTCAATGGACTACAAACCATGTTTACCCCGAAGCATGTACCTCATCGTGGTCCAGTGGGCACATGGGCCCACACACAGATTAAAGGCACAGATGAATGATCCGATTGGTGCTTACTGGTTCGCTCCAGAAATCTCCACCCTAACAGCCAAGTTCATAAACAGCTGTCTGACCTGTGGCAAATGCAACCCTGGAAGAATGTAGAAAGTTCCCATACATCATCTTGCCAGACCACCGTACCCCTCCCAGAGGATCCAGATAGACCACATCCAAATTCCGCCAAGTGGAGGTTTCAAATATGCCCTTGTGGCCGTGGACATGTTCTCAGGATGGCAGCCAGAAGCTTTCCCAGTGAGGAATCAGTCAGCGAAGACTACTGCAAAGAAGCTACTCTCAGAGACGAGATATGCAGCTATGGGGTCCCAGAAGTGATAGAGAGTGACCAGGGACCCGCATTCACAGCAAACCTCACAGGAGAGATCTAGTCAGCAGTAGGGTCAGACTTAGGCCTACACACTCCCAATCACACTACTCAGTGTTAGGCACACTCCCAGAGGCCCAGAAAAGCTGGTACCATATGAAATTTTGTTTGGGTCTAGTCCCAGGTTAGGGGTAACCTTTCCCTTAGCAGCTGATTATGCAATATGATACTTTGTCTGCTTATGTAATTGAACTCACCAAGAAACTTGCTAACATCCATTCTCGAGTTTTTTTCTTCATTGCCAGATCCAGATTCAGTGTCCGGTATGCACTCCTAGAAGCCAGGAGACTGGGAGTTGGTGGAAAAAAGTTTGTAAGGAGAACACCACTCGATCCCAGATTTGATGGTCCTGTTCAAGTGCTGCTGATGACACCAAACTCTGTGAAACTGGAGGGAAGACCCACTTGGATCCACTCATCGCATCGCAAGAAAGTTCCCCTACCAGAAGATGACATCCAAGCCAGAATGATGTTGCGGCCTGACCGAATAGATGACCTACCTGATAAAGACTACACATCGCTCACTACACATGCTATTGACTAAGAGACTGATTGCAACGAACCCCCTTTAGGGACAGATCTCCTGACCGCCCATTTGCGAAAAGTCTGTACGGAGTGGGGCACAGGCGTTAGGCTTCTGTCAGTTCGCCGACAGCACAAAAGAGTTGCAGCGCTTTGGGACAGGAGGCTAGGATTAGGGCAAGTGATATCTAAGGGGGGCTTGTGATAGAAATATATATATCATGTAGATCTCACTTGCATGTATACTCCTCTATAATCATAAATACTCATATGCTCACAGCTAATATATACATTATAATAAATGGTTTAAAATGGTTGACACGAACTAATATAACCCAGACAGATCATATGGGGTTTTCCATCCCTAAAAGCAGAAGAGTGTCAGATGTTTGGTGACTGCTGATCAGATGTCTCCACTTTGTCCTAGACACAGAACTCAAGTTTAGTTGCTTAATCCGCTGTCATATGAGCATTAATCACAATATTCCATATACTGTATGTTTAGATAACCAATGACAGAGGAGCTAGACAATATGGTAATTAACTAACCACCCCTGACAACCCCTAACCACTCCTTTCTATGTGAAAATATAAAACTATGTATGTACAATAAAGTATCAGTATTGATGGAATGTTGTTCTGTCACAGTTGTGTACAGTCCATTCTTGATGAGCGCTCAAAATACTCAGTCTAATTGGGAGCGGCCACAGCACACACAGGGATAAATTTATCCAACCCTAATATTTCCATAACATTGTATGACTATGGGGAGTGCATTATATATGTATGACTATGGGATATACATTATACTACATGTATGACTATGGGGAGTGCATTATACTTTATGTATGACTATGGGGAGTGCATTATACTTTATGGATGACTATGGGGAGTGCATTATATATGTATGACTATGGGGAGTGCATTATACTTTATGGATGACTATGGGGAGTGCATTATAATTTATGGATGACTATGGGGAGTGCATTATACTTTATGGATGACTATGGGGAGTGCATTATACTTTATGGATGACTATGGGGAGTGCATTATACTTTGTGGATGACTATGGGATGTGCATTATACATGTAAGACTATGGGATATACATTATACTACATATATGACTATGGGGAGTGCATTATACTACATGTGTGACTATAGGGAGTGCATTATGCATTATACTTTATCGATGACTATCAGGAATGCATTATACTTTATGGATGACTATGTGATGTGCATTATGCATGTGTAAATATAGGCTGTGCATTATACTACATGGATGACTATGGGCTGTGCATTATACAGGTCCTTCTCAAAAAATTAGCATATAGTGTTAAATTTCATTATTTACCATAATGTAATGATTACAATTAAACTTTCATATATTATAGATTCATTATCCACCAACTGAAATTTGTCAGGTCTTTTATTGTTTTAATATTGATGATTTTGGCATACAACTCCTGATAACCCAAAAAACCTGTCTCAATAAATTAGCATATCAAGAAAAGGTTCTCTAAACGACCTATTACCCTAATCTTCTGAATCAACTAATTAACTCTCAACAAATAGGCTGTTCCCAGAGTGCTGTATCAAGGCACCTCAATGGTAAGTCTGTTGGAAGGAAACAATGTGGCAGAAAACGCTGTACAACGAGAAGAGGTGACCGGACCCTGAGGAAGATTGTGGAGAAGGACCGATTCCAGACCTTGGGGAACCTGAGGAAGCAGTGGACTGAGTCTGGTGTGGAAACATCCAGAGCCACCGTGCACAGGCATGTGCAGGAAATGGGCTACAGATGCCGCATTCCCCAGGTAAAGCCACTTTTGAACCATAAACAGCGGCAGAAGCGCCTGACCTGGGCTACAGAGAAGCAGCACTGGACTGTTGCTAAGTGGTCCCAAGTACTTTTTTCTGATGAAAGCAAATTTTGCATGTCATTCGGAAATCAAGGTGCCAGAGTCTGGAGGAAGACTGGGGAGAAGGAAATGCCAAAATGCCTGAAGTCCAGTGTCAAGTACCCACAGTCAGTGATGGTGTGGGGTGCCATGTCAGCTGCTGGTGTTGGTCCACTGTGTTTCATCAAGGGCAGGGTCAATGCAGCTAGCTATCAGGAGATTTTGGAGCACTTCATGCTTCCATCGGCTGAAATGCTTTATGGAGATAAAGATTTCATTTTTCAGCACGACCTGGCACCTGCTCACAGTGCCAAAACCACTGGTAAATGGTTTACTGACCATGGTATTACTGTGCTCAATTGGCCTGCCAACTCTCCTGACCTGAACCCCATAGAGAATCTGTGGGATATTGTGAAGAGAAAGTTGAGAGACGCAAGACCCAACACTCTGGATGAGCTTAAGGCCGCTATTGAAGCATCCTGGGCCTCCATAACATCTCAGCAGTGTCACAGGCTGATTGCCTCCATGCCACGCCGCATTGAAGCAGTCATTTCTGCCAAAGGATTCCCGACCAAGTATTGAGTGCATAACTGAACATTATTATTTGATGTTTTTTTTGTTTGTTAGTAAAAAACACTTTTATTTGATTGGACGGGTGAAATATGCTAATTTATTGAGACAGGTTTTTTGGGTTATCAGGAGTTGTATGCCAAAATCATCAGTATTAAAACAATAAAAGACCTGACAAATTTCAGTTGGTGGATAATGAATCTATAATATATGAAAGTTTAATTGTAATCATTACATTATGGTAAATAATGAAATTTAACACTATATGCTAATTTTTTGAGAAGGACCTGTACTACATGGATGACTACGGGATGTGTATTATACTACATGGGGGATTATGGGCTGTGCATTACACTACATGGATGACTATGGGATGTGCATTATAGACTATGGGATGTGCATTATACTACATGGAGGACTATGGGGTGTGCATTATACTTTATGGATGACTATGAGATGCATTATACTTCATGAATGACTGAGGTGCATTGTACTATATGGATGAGTATGGGCTGTAAATTATACTTTGCGGATGACTATGGGCTGTGCAATATACTTTATGGATGACTATGACGTGCATTATACTGTATGGATGACTATGAGGTCCATTATACTTTATGGATGACTATGGGCTGTGCATTATACTATATGGTGACTATGGGCTGTGCATCATATTACATGTCCTACTAAGGGCTGTGCATTATTCTCTATAGATGACTATGGGCTGTGCATTATACTTTATGGAGGACTATGGACTGTGCATCATACTATATGGGGGACAATGGGTGTGCAGTATATTATATGGAGGATTATGGATGCATTATACTATATGGAGGACTATTGGGGGAACATTATACTATAGGGTGGAATATGGGCAGTGCATTATATTACATGGAGGACGACGGGGAGTGAATTATACTTTGGCTATGAGGCCCCATGACTTCTATGTGTACACGCCCCTGAGGGCCAGAATGAGGGACATATAAAACAGGATGTAGGGCACCTATATAATGTATTCAGGATGGCTGGGGCCAGTCCAAATTTTGCACTGGAGCCCATCAGACACTGGGTGCATTGGGTGCATGCCACTGAGAAGATGTAAAGAAATTATATATACTGGTGTGTGTACAGCACTAATCTTAAATAATTGGCCCTTATGTCTACATCCGATGACATAACAAGTTTAGCTAATAAAACATGTTTTGTCTACATCTACTTTTCTGTATTCTTTCCACCAGTTTACCTGCAAGATCTAATAATCCCATTCCATATACGACAACATGGTCATATTTGCATATGTTTCTCAATTGCAGCCTGAACAATGGTCAACACCCTTGAAGCTCTTTTGTATTGGCCAACTTCTGTCCATAAGTGAGGAAAGATCACGTATATAGACAGGTTGACCTGCACCAACAAAAATGTTTTTAGACAGAACAACGCTCAAACCAGCATTCAGTATGGGGTGAGCAACACATCGCCTGTTTACATAGGTGTAAGGGGGTCTATTTCCACCTCCAAAGCAAGTGGAATTGTGCATTACGATGAAATATTGGGCTACAAGAGGCCCATAAACTGCTCCTGCACAGGGGCCCTTTTCTGTCTTGTGTCCACGAGTGGGCTGGAAGGATTGTCAGTGAATGGAGTCGGATTTTAGTTCTTTCAAACATAATGAAGGGATAAATGCAGGACATTCTGATATTGGGAAGCATCATAAATCATAAAAGTAACATTTGTAGCAAAGTGCATGGAAGCATCTTTTCAAGAGTGACGCTTTCAGGGGTGTACGCCTCTTAATAAATCTGGCGTTTCTGACTCCAGGACACCTCCTGATCAAGACCAGCATGAACACTGGTGCTCACTCAGTATGTTAGTTTTTACCATCATTGATTTTCTGGTATGAAACAAAAAATAAAACTAAATAAATTGCAAAGATTTCCTATCCATTACAATTTTTGGATTGCACGCGGATTGCAATGTGCGATGACGGTGATTTTTCAAGGAACCATAGACATGTGTGGGTAATTTTGATCCGTGACATAGTCTGCAAAACCCCCCCACAGAGATGTGAACAACTCCATAGGGATTAATGAAAAATGGATGTGTGAATGAGGCCTTAGCGTGTTGGCTACGTCTCGCTATCTATTTCTAGATCATCACATTTTACTTTGAAAACTAGGCAGACATTGCACAACTATAAGGCAAAAGTTTTAATGAAATTCATCACATTCTTTTTCTGTAAGACTAATTTAATGAACAATTGAATAAGTGAACGGAATGTTCCGCACAAAGATCTGAAGATAGAAAAACCTTAATTTATTTATGTACTTATTTGCATTTAATATGAAATTCTGCATGATAAAGAATCGTTCTTCTTGATTAGCTTGGATTCATTTTCTCCTTTTTTTGAAGTTGGGGGTGACTGCAGGGGATATCTGTCTTTGTGATCTTGTGACGACAAAGCTTTAGTAATATAGTCTACCCCAGATCACAAGTTTTGTATCACTAGAACTGGTTTTCGACTGTTATTATCGTTTTGCTGAGCACTACACTGTCGCTTTCCCTGCTGGCAGCATTATTGCTACATAATGGGCAATAAGTAGGAACTGCTGAAGCCATGAAATAATGCAACCTCGGATGATGGATGTGACGTGAACTGCATCTTCATCCAACACTCAGAACCAAACAACCTCAAACAAAATTGGGTCTTATTCTTGTTTTATGAACACTGCAATGCAAAGTTATTTGCTGAGCCCTTGGTTGATAGCTGGATCTGCAGAAATAATGGAATCCGGAAAAGGTCTTAGATTGATAGCTTTGCTTGCTTCTACTGATCAAACAGAACAGTAATAGATTGTTTATTTGATAGATGATATTTGCCAGGCTGGCAGTTCCAATATTATTTCTGTATGAAAACAAAATGCTTTACGACTTCCACGCTTGGTTCGCAATTTATGGAACTCCAATACAAGTGAATGGAGAGAACCATGCATGTGTGGCAACTAGTGATGGGTGCAAGTGCCCAACAAATCCTACACAGTAGTAATCTGCTCTCCTCCTTCTACCTTTTCCTTCTCATCTCTCATCTTCTGATCTCAAACTTACACAATCACAAGCATGCAGCTTTCAAAGCAAGTCTTCTAATCACTGCTCTCACTTTCCAGAGTTGTGTGCTTGTTCAAATGCCCTGTTATCTCTATGCAAAAACATAGTGTAGCCTCGGGGAAAAAGACTGATAGGTAAAGGGTATGTGCACACGTCCGGATTTCTTGCAGAAATTTCCTGAAGAAAACTGGAAATTTTCTGCAAGAAATCCGCATTTTTTTTTTTGCGTTTTTTTTCCGTTTTTTTCGCAGTTTTTTTAGCATTCTGCAAACGTAATTAGCTTGCAGAATGCTAAAGTTTTCCAAGCGATCTGTAGCATCGCTTGGAAAACTGACTGACAGGTTGGTCACACTTGTCAAACATACTGTTTGACAAGTGTGACCAACTTTTTACTATAGATGCAGCTTTTGCAGCATCTATAGTAAAAGATAGAATGTTTAAAAATAATAAAAAAAATAAAAAAAATGCTTATACTCACCCAGACATCTCCTCAGCGGCGTCCGTTCCTCTTCCTATAGCTGCTGTGCGCGCAGGACCTTCCATGACGTCGCGGTCATGTGAGCGGTCACATGACCGCTCACGACCAATCACAAGACAGTGACGTCATCACAGGTCCTTCACCGCACAGCAGCTATAGGAACCGAAGCGGCAGCATGCAGCGGTGAGGCGGGAACACTGCGGGGGACATCGAAGGTGAGTATAGGACTATTTTTTATTTTAATTCTTTTATTTTTGACCAATTATACGGTGCCCAATCCGTGGAGGAGAGTCTCCTCTCCTCCACCCTGGGTACCAACCGCACATAATCTGCTTACTTCCCGCATGGTGTGCACAGCCCCGTGCGGGAAGTAAGCAGATCAATGGACTCCTAGGTGTGCGGAATCCCCGCAATTCCGCATTTTTAATGAACATGTTGCTTTTTTTTCCGCGATGCGATTTTTTCGCGGAAAAAAATCGCAACATTTGCACAAAAAATGCGGAATACACTGTAAATAATGGGAGGCATATGTTAGCGTTTTTTTCACGTTTTTATAGCGAAAAAAAACGCGAAAAATCCTGAACGTGTGCACATGGCCTTACAGCAGAACTTCTGCTGAGCTTTATACTTGTACTAATACTATAGTTCTACAGTTCATCAACTCTATCACTTAAGGAGGAAAGCCCACCTTTCAAAAAAAAAAACAAAAAACGGAAGTAAGAAAATTAAACTGCGCTGATCTCAGTTGCTCAAGAGACAAGTTAAGAAAACCCATTTATTTATTTTTTTCAGGATAAGTTGTAGTTTTGAATTACATCAATCACTTTATCATATCATCTACTGAAAAAATAGAAACAAAAATTAAAATCAGGTAAAATGGTGAAAAAAAAACCTCCAACCGTGCCATTGTTTTCTTGGTTTTGTTTTTTTTTAGAATTAATTGTGCGTTAAACATTACCTGATTCTTTAAGTCAGTACGATTATGGTGATTTTAAATGTGTATAGTGTTTTTTCTATTTTGGTGGTTGAAAATAATTCTGAAGTTTTGTGAAAAAAAAAAAAAAATGGCTTGTATAGCTTTAATTTGACATCCTTGACATTTTTATTTTTCCACCGATAGAACTGTCTGAGATTTTTTTTTTTTTTTTTGCCTGGTGAGATGATGTTTTTATTGACCCCACTTCCTTCGGTTACATACGATGCTTTGCTTTTGTTACGATGTTTCGGCTACATACGATGTTTTGCGTTTAGTGCAGTTTTTGAGGGAATTGGAATAACTGAAAAATGGCACTTCTGGTATTTAGATTTTTTTTCTCTTTATGGCATTTACCGTATGAGCTAATTATTTATATTTTTAACCCCTTAACCCCCGGAGCTTTTTTCGGTTTTGTGTTTTCGTTTTTCTCTCCCCTCCTTCCCAGAGCAATAACTTTTTTTTATTTTTCTGTCAATATGGCCATGAGAGAGCTTATTTTTTGCGGGATGAGTTGTACTTTTGAATGACACCATTGGTTTTACCATGTCATGTAACAGAAAACAGGGGGGAAAAAATTCAAATTCCAAGTGCGGTGAAATTGAAAAAAAAAGTGCAATCCCACACTTGTTTTTTGTTTGGCTTTTTTGCTAGGTTGACTAAATGCTAAAACTGACCTGCCATTGTGATTCTCCAGGTCATTACAAGTTCATAGACACCAAACATGTCTAGGTTCTTTTTTATCTAAGTGGTGAAAAAAAATTGCAAAGTTTGCTAAAAGAATAAATAAAAAAATTGCGCCATTTTTCGAGACCCGTAGTGTCTCCATTTTTCGTGATCTCGGGGTGGCTGAGGGCTTATTTTTTGCGCACCGAGCTGACATTTTTAATAATACCATTTTTGTGCAGATAGGTTCTTTTGATGAAAAAATGTAATTCTGGCGTTTTGACTTTTTTCTCATTACGTCATTTAGCAATCAGGTTAATCCTTCTTTTTATTGATAGATCAGGCGATTCTGAATGCGGCGATACCAAATATGTGTAGGTTTGATTTTATTTTTCTTGTTTTACTTTGAATGGGGCGAAAGGGGGGTAATTTGAACTTTTATAATATTTTTTTCATATTTTTAAAAAAACATTTTTTTTTAACTTTTGGCATGCTTCAATAGCCTCCATGGGAGACTAGAAGCTGCCACAACTTGATCAGCTCTACGATCGCTTGCAGAATTGTGAATTGCAGACTTGCTATGAGCAACGACCACAGAGTGGCGCTCACAGCAATCCGGCATCAACAACCATAGAGGGACCTCTGGTTGTCATGGCGACGCACCAATTACCCCCATAAGGCACTTGTTAAATGCCGCTGTCAGAGTTTCACAGCAGCATTTAACTAGTTAATAGCTGCGGGCGGATCACGATTCCGCCCACGGCTATTGCGGGCACATGTCAGCTGTTCAAAATAGCTGACATGTCCCAGCTTTGAGGTGGGCTCACCGCCGGAGCCACATCAAAGCGGGGGATACTGCCATTGGCGTAATAGTACGTCCGATGGCAGTAAGGGGTTAAAGATTGGACTTCTATGGACACGACGATACCAAATACGCTTTCTATACATTTCCAAATATATATATATATATATATATATATATATATATATAGTGGGTACGGAAAGTATTCAGACCCCTTTAAATTTTTCACTCTTTGTTTCATTACAGCCATTTCGTAAATTAAAAAAAGTTCATTTTTTCTCATTAACCCCTTAATCCCATATGACGTACTATCCCGTCGAGGTGACCTGGGACTTAATTCCCAGTGACGGGATAGTAAGTCATATGCGATCGGCCGCGCTCACAGGGGGAGTGCAGCTGATTGCAGCCGGGTGTCAGCTGACTATCGCAGCTGACATCCAGCACTATGTGCCAGGAGCGGTCACGGACCGCTCCTGGCACATTAACCCCCGGCACACTGCTATCAAAGATGATCGCAGTGTTCCGGCAGTATAGGGAAGCATCACGCAGGGAGGGGGCTCCCTGCGTGCTTCCCTGAGACACTCGGAGCAACGCGATGTGATTGCGTTGCTCTGAGGGTCTCCTACCTCCTCCTCCCTGCAGGCCCCGGATACAATATGGCTGCGGAGCTGCTTCCGGTCCTGCAGGGAGGTGGCTTCCAACCGCCTGCTCAGAGCAAGTGCTTGCAAGCGTCCCTGCACTGCCTGTCAGATCGCTGATCTGACACAGTGCTCTGCAAAGTATCAGATCAGCGATCTGACCCTATAACATGATGCCCCCCCGGGGCAATGTTATAAAGTAAAAAAAAAAAAAATTCACATATGTAAAAATAAATTTAAAAAAAATGGCGTTGTAAAAATGAGAAATTGTTGGTCAACTTTTAACCCTTATAACTCCCTAACAAAAAAAACATTTTGGTTCAAAAATTGTGCTGATGTAGAGTAGACATATGGGAAATGTTACATGCACATGTCTACTTTACATCAGCACAATTTTGGAACCAAAATTTTTTTGTGTGACGGAATTATAAGGGTTAAAAGTTGACCAGCAATTTCTCATTTTTACAACACCATTTTTTCTTAGGGACCACATCTCATTTGAAGTCATTTTGAGGGGTCTATATGATAGAAAATACCCAAGTGTGACACCATTCTAAAAACTGCACCCCTCAAGGTACTCAAAACCACTTTCAAGAAGTTTATTAACCCTTTAGGTGTTTCACAGGAATTTTTGGAATGTTTAAATAAAAATGAACATTTAACTTTTTTTCACCCAAAATTTATTTCAGCTCCAATTTGTTTTATTTTACCAAGGGTAACAGGAGAAAATAGACCCCAAAATTTGTTGTACAATTTGTCCTGAGTACGCTGATACCCCATATGTGGGGGTAAACCACTGTTTGGGCGCATGGCAGAGCTCGGAAGGAAAGGAGCGCCATTTGACTTTTCAATGCAAAATTGACTGGAATTGAGATGGGACGCCATGTTACATTTGGAGAGCCCCTGATGTGCCTAAACATTGAAATCCCCCACAAGTGACACCATTTTGGAAAGTAGACCCCCTAAGGATCTTATCTAGATGTGTGGTGAGCACTTTGACCCAACAAGTGCTTCACAGAAGTTTATAATGCAGAGCCGTAAAAGTAAAAAATCATATTTTTTCACAAAAATGATCTTTTCGCCCCCAATTTTTTATTTTCCCAAGGGTAAGAGAAGAAATTGGACGCCAAAAATTGTTGTGCAATTTGTCCTGAGTACGCTGATACCCCATATGTGGGTGTAAACCATTGTTTGGGCGCAGGGCAGAGCTCGGAAGGGAAGGAGCACCATTTGACTTTTCAATGCAAAATTGACTGGAATTGAGATGGGACGCCATGTTGCGTTTGGAGAGCCCCTGATGTGCCTAAACATTGAAACCCCCCACAAGTGACACCATTTTGGAAAGTAGACCCCTTAAGGAACTTATCTAGATGTGTGTTGAGCACTTTGACCCAACAAGTGCTTCACAGAAGTTTATAATGCAGAGCCGTAAAAATAAAAAATCATATTTTTTCACAAAAATGATTTTTCGCCCCCATTTTTTTATTTCCCCAAGGGTAAGAGAAGAAATTAGACCACAAAAGTTGTTGTGCAATTTGTCCTGAGTACGACGATACCCCATATGTGGGGGTAATCCACTGTTTGGGCGCATAGCAGAGCTCGGAAGGGAAGGAGCGCTATTTTACTTTTCAATGCAAAATTGACTGGAATTAAGATGGGATGCCATGTTGCGTTTGGAGAGCCCCTGATGTGCCTAAACATTAAAAAACCCCACAAGTGACACCATTTTGGAAAGTAGACCCCCTAAGGAACTTATCTAGATGTGTTTTGAGAGCTTTGAACCCCCAAGTGTTTCACTACAGTTTATAACGCAGAGCCGTGAAAATAAAAATTCTTTTTTTTTTCACAAAAATGATTTTTTAGCCCCCAGTTTTGTATTTTCACAAGGGTATCAGGATAAATTGGACCCCAAAAGTTGTTGTCCAATTTGTTCTGAGTACGCTGATACTCCATATGTGGGGGGGAACCACTATTTGGGCGCATGACAGAGCTCGGAAGGGAAGGAGCTCCATTTGGAATGCAGACTTAAATGGATTGGTCTGCAGGCATCACGTTGCATTTGCAGAGCCCCTAATGTACCCAAACAGTACAAACCCCCCACAAGTGACCCCATATCGGAAACTAGACCCCCCAAGGAACTTATCTAGATGTGTTGTGAGAACTTTGAACCCCCAAGTGTTTCACTACAGTTTACAACGCAGAGCCGTGAAAATAAAAAATCTTTTTTTTCCCACAAAACTTATTTTTTGGCCCCCAGTTTTGTATTTTCCCAAGGGTAGCAGGAGAAATTGGACCCCAAAAGATGATGTCCAATTTGTCCTGAG
Organism: Ranitomeya variabilis; assembly: GCF_051348905.1. Taxonomy (NCBI): domain Eukaryota; kingdom Metazoa; phylum Chordata; class Amphibia; order Anura; family Dendrobatidae; genus Ranitomeya; species Ranitomeya variabilis. The sequence continues at coordinate 222,522,885 of NC_135233.1, forward strand.
TACGCTGATACCCCATATGTTGGGGTAAACCCCTGTTTGGGCACACGGGAGAGCTCTGAAGGGAAGGAGCACTGTTTTCCTTTTTCAACGCAGAATTGTCTGGAATTCAGATCGGATGCCATGTCCCGTTTGGAGAGCCCCTGATGTGCCTAAACAGTGGAAACCCCCCAATTATAACTGAAACCCTAATCCAAACACACCCCTTACCCTAATCCCAACAGTAACCCTAACCACTCCTCTAACCCAGACACACCCAACCCTATTCCCAACCGTAAATGTAATCCAAACCCTAACCCTATCTTTAGCCCCAACCCTAACTGTAGCCCCAACCCTAGCCCCAACCCTAACCCTAGCCCTAACCCTAGCAATAACCCTAGCCCTATCACTAGCCCTAACCCTAACCCTAGCAATAACCCTAGCCCTATCACTAGCCCTAACACTAGCCGTAACACTAACCCTAGCCCTAACCCTAGCCCTAACCCTAGCCCCAACTCTAGCCCTAGCCCTAGCCCCAACCCTAACCCTAGCCCTAACCCTAGCCCCAACTCTAGCCCTAGCCCTAACCCTAGCCCCAACCCTAGCCCCAACCCTTGTCCTAACCCTAACTCTAGTCCTAACTCTAGCCCTAACCCTAACGGGAAAATGGAAATAAATACATTTTTTAATTTTTTTATTTTTCCCAAACTAAGGGGGTGATGACGGGGGGTTTGATTTACTTTTATAGCGGGTTTTTTAGCGGATTTTTATGATTGGCAGCCGTCACACACTGAAAGACGCTTTTCATTGCAAAAAATATTTTTTGCGTTACCACATTTTGAGAGCTGTAATTTTTCCATATTTGAGTCCACAGAGTCATGTGAGATCTTGTTTTTTGCGGGACGAGTTGACGTTTTTATTGGTAACATTTTTGGACACGTGGAATTTTTTGATCGCTTTTTATTCCGATTTTTGTGAGGCAGAGTGATCAAAAACCAGCTATTCATGAATTTCTTTTGGGGGAGGCGTTTATACCGTTCCGCGTTTGGTAAAATTGATAAAGCAGTTTTATTCGTCAAGTCAGTACGATTACAGCGATATCTCATTTATATTATTTTTTTATGTTTTGGCGCTTTTATACGATAAAAACTATTTTATAGAAAAAATAATTATTTTGGTATCGCTTTATTCTCAGGACTATAACTTTTTTATTTTTTTTTCTGATGATGCTGTATTGCGGCTCATTTTTTGCGGGACAAGATGACGTTTTCAGCGGTACCATGGTTATTTATATGCGTCTTTTTGATCGCGTGTTATTCCACTTTTTGTTCGGCGGTATGATAATAAAGCGTTGTTTTTTGCCTCGTTTTTTTTTTTTTTTTCTTACGGTGTTTACTGAAGGGGTTAACTAGTGGGGCAGTATTATAGGTTGGGTCGTTACGGACGCGGCGATACTAAATATGTGTACTTTTATTGTTTTTTTTATTTTATTTAGCTAAAGAAATGTATTTATGGGAATAATATATATATTTTTTTCTTTATTTAGGATATTTTTTTAATTTATTTTTTTACACATGTGGGGAATTTTTTTTAAACTTTTTTACTTTGTCCCAGGGGGGGACATTACAGATCATTGATGTGACAGTGTGCACAGCACTCTGTCAGATCGACGATCTGCTGTGCAGGGCTGCAGGCTTACCAAGTGTCTGCTCTGAGCAGGCACTCGGTAAGCCACCTCCCTCCCTGCAGGACCCGGATGCCGCGGCCATCTTGGATCCGGGACCTGCGGCGAGGAGGGAGGTAGGAGACCCTCGGAGCAACGCGATCACATCGCGTTGCTCCGGGGGTCTCAGGGAAGCCCGCAGGGAGCCCCCTCCCTTCGCGATGCTTCCCTATACCGCCGGTACACCGCGATCATGTTTGATCGCAGTGTGCCGGGGGTTAATGTGCCGGGGGCGGTCCGTGACTGCTCCTGGCACATAGTAACGGATGTCAGCTGCGATATGCAGCTGACACCCGGCCGCGATCGGCCGCGCTCCCCCCGTGAGCGCGGCCGATCGCGTATGACGTACTATCCCGTCGGTGGTCATACGGGCCCACCCCACCTCGACGGGATAGTACGTCTGATGTCAGGAAGGGGTTAAAGAGATAAAGTTTATATTCGTGACTCCACCTGTGGTATTTGGTCAGTGGGGACCGACGCTGCTTTAAGGGGTCCGCTGGGGTGATGTTATGGCAGCTAGATTGTATAACTTCCCACAAGTGAAGTGTATCCCCAGGGCTCCCGGTGTGTAGATGGTGGATGGTGAATGGCACAGAGAAGGATGAGGACACAAGGTTGCAGTCTCTTTACCTTTACTGAAGACTTCAGCGTCCACAGTCCAGAGCACCAGATCACAGGGCAGGCAGTCCAGAAACAAACAAGTTCCCCTGGGTAAGTCAGGTGGGAGCCTACCACTCCGCGCTTTCTATCTCTAAGTCCCTGCTTCCACTAAGTGTCTCATCAAGGTCTTTAGTCGTTCTGCTGTCCTAGGACAGGTACCTGTATGGCAGCCAACTCGAGCCGTGTGAACTGGGGTATGTTCTCGGTGACTCCAGGCTCCTAGGTGCTGCTGTGCCACAGGTAATTATGGGCAAAGTCCTTGTAGAACAATACCCTCCGGTTCTGCTCTGTGTTTTATAATCCACAAAAGCCTCGGGCTACCGGTACCCGGATTCTTGCGCTGAAACTCTTCAGAGGCCTGCTCGTGGCCTCCTGGAGCTCTCACTTTCCTCTGTGCTCCACTCCTGTCTATCTTCGCACACAGACTCCTACTACAAACTGAGCTCACTCCACCTCCAAACCAGGATCTTTATTCAGGGAAGCTGCCCTAAAACAGGGCTTGGAGCTCCCCCTCCTGGCCTGGAAGTGGAAGGTGTTGTGTGTGTGTAAACCTACCAAAGGAAATCTCACTTGTCTCTGGACATAGCACTCTCCTCCCCAAGAGGAAGACAGCACTACTGTGGTACCCGGACTCCTGGGGTGCCACACATATCTCTGTGATTTAAGGGCTTAAAAATTCAAAGTTGGAAAATTGCGACATTTTCAAAATTTTTGCCAAATTTCCGTTTTTTTTTCACAAATAAACGCAGGTAATATCAAAGAAATTTTACCACTATCATGAAGTAAAATATGTCACGAGAAAACAATGTCAGAATCATCAGGATCCGTTGAAGCGTTCCAGAGTTATAACTGTGGTCAGAGTTGTAAAAATTGGCCCGGTCATTAACGTGCAAACCACCCTTGGGGGTTAAGGGATTAATGTACACTCTGCACCCCATCTTGACTGAAAAAACAGAAATGTAGAAATTTTTGTAAATTTATTAAAGGGAAGGTGCCATCAAAAATTTTTTTTTTACAGCAATTGTAAAAATGTAAAGAATTAATGTTTACATTTTCTTAAAAAATATTATCATTTGTTTATAATTTAGTAAAATATGAAAAATAATTTGAAAAGTTTTGGAATTTCCACTTTTAAACACTAGGGGGAGCAGCTGCTGAAATTTCAGAAAAACCTAGTGTACAACTAGCTCACATTACTGCACTGCAGTAATTATGGGCGGAGTCTGCTGACCTGTGTGATGTCACTCCTCTCCTTCCATGTGTTTGCTAAGGGATGAGAGGATTCTGGAACCCAGTGAGCAGCCATTTTGTTGGTGACTGCAGAGTAAGGCCGCCATCACACTAGCAGTATTTGGTCACTATTTTACCTCAGTATGTGTAAGCCAAAACCAGGAGTGGAACAAATAGAGGAAAAGTATAATAGAAACATATGCACCACTTCTGCATTTATCACCCACTCCTGGTTTTGGCTTACAAATACTGAGGTAAAATACTGACCAAATACTGCTAGTGTGACGGCAGCCTTAGGCTACTTTCACACTAGCGTTGTTTGCAATACGTCGCAATGCGTCGTTTAGGAGAAAAAACGCATCCTGCAAAGTTGTCTGCAGGATGCGTTTTTTCCCCATAGACTAACATTACCGACGCATTGCGATGTATTGCCACACGTCGCAACCGTCGTGCGACCGCCGCCACAAAAAAAGTTACATGTAACTTTTTTTGTTTGTCGAGTCCCACCATTTTCGACCGCGCATGCACGGCCGAAACTCCGCCCCCTCCTGCCCGGACCTTGCAATGGGGCAGCGGAAGCGTTGTAAGACTGCTTCCGCTGCCCACGTCGGGCATTTCTTTCACAGCATGCGTCGGTACGTCGGGCTCCTCAGATCCTGTCTTGGCGATGTGTGAAAGTGAGACGACAGGCGCAGTCTGGGGTGACGCTGGGGGGAAATGTAGCCATATAGTAACGATAAAAATGAGACCCCTCTCTAAAGCTGCCTCACCAGCCCTGACTGCACCTAACTGGAGGTCATGCTGCCCCCTCTATTACCCCAGACCCGCGTGCAGGTGCTCAGCCAGAACCACCATAGAATGGGTCCGCTTTCTGAAGATAATACTGCCATAGTGTTCTCACATAATACCGCCATATAGATCACACATAATATCGCCATATAGATCACACACAATACTATCAAATAGATCACACAATACTGTCATACAGTTCACATAATACCACCATATAGATCACACATACCGCCAGTGTTCTCGCATACCGCCATATAGATCACACAATACCGCCACATACTTCTCACAATGCCGCCATATAGATCTCACATAATACCGCCATATAGATCACACACAATACCACCATATAATTCTCACAATTCTGATCAAGCATAATACCACCATACAGATCACATAATACCGTCATATAGATCTCACATAATGCCATAATACAGCATGACCCCTGCAGCTCCTGTTATCGCACGCATAGAGTTGTGTGTGCAATGGGGAAAGACATGCAGGGGGGAAAGGAATGCATAGGAGAGGATTAGATACACTGTTCACCAGACAGTATCACACAGGATAGGATTAGATACACGGCTCAGCAGCCAGTATCATACAGGATAGGATTAGATACACGGCTCAGCATAGTATCACACAGGATAGGATAAGATACACGGCTCAGCAGAGAGTATCACACAGGAGAGGATTAGATACACAGCTCAGCAGTCAGTATCACACAGGAGCAGATTAGATACATGGCTCAGCAGTCAGTATTCCACAGGAGAATTAGATACACAGGTCAGCATACAGTATCACACAGTATAGGATTAGATACACGGCTCAGCACAGTATCACACAGGAGAGGATTAGATACACAGCTCAGCAGTCAGTATCACACAGTATAGGATTAGATACATGGCTCAGCAAACAGTATCATACAGGATAGGATTAGATACACGGCTCAACATAGTATCACACAGGATAGGATTAGATGCATGGCTCAGCACACAGTATCACGCAGTATAGGATTAGATGCACAGCTCAACATAGTATCACACAGGAGAGGATTAGATACACAGCTCAGCAGACAGTATCACACAGGATAGGATTAGATACACGGCTCAGCAGCCAGTATCATACAGGATAGGATTAGATACACGGCTCAGCATAGTATCACACAGGAGAGGATTAGATACACAGCTCAGCAGAGAGTATCACGCAGGAGAGGATTAGATACACAGCTCAGCAGTCAGTATCACACAGGAGCAGATTAGATACACGGCTCAGCAGTCAGTATTCCACAGGAGGATTAGATACACAGGTCAGCATAGTATAGGATTAGATACACAGGTCAGCATACAGTATCACACAGTATAGGATTAGATACACGGCTCAGCACAGTATCACACAGGAGAGAATTAGATACACAGCTCAGCAGTCAGTATCACACAGGACAGGATTAGATACACGGCTCAGCAAACAGTATCATACAGGATAGGATTAGATACATGGCTCAGCATAGTATCACACAGGATAGGATTAGATGCATGGCTCAGCACACAGTATCACACAGTATAGGATTAGATGCACGGCTCAACATAGTATCACACAGGAGAGGATTAGATACACGGCGCAGCAGACAGTATCATACAGGATAGGATTAGATACACGGCTCAGTTAGTATCACACAGGAGAGGATTAGATGCACGGCTCAGCATAGTATCACACAGTATAGGATTAGATGCATAGCTCAGCACACAGTATCACACAGGATAGGATTAGGTACACAGCTCAGCAAAGTATCACACAGTATAGGATTAGATGCATGGCTCAGCATAGTATCACACAGTATAGGATTAGATGCATGGCTCAGCACAGTATCACACAGTATAGGATTAGATGCATGGCTCAGCACACAGTAGAGGATTAGGTACACAGCTCAGTTAGTATCACACAGGAGATGATTAGATGCATGGCTAAGCAGACAGTATCACACAGGAGAGGAGTAGATACACAGCTCAGTAACACACATGGGAGGAGATAACTGCTCAGAGTCAGCACCACAAGGGAGAGGATTAGATTCCCTCTCCTGTTATGGTTTCCAATGGCAAGGAAACATCAGAAGCATAGAATAAAAGGACAAGCTCTCGGGTGATGGAAACTAGAGCTGACCGCGATGCTAAACCTACACACCACACTAGAAGTAGCCAGGGGGCATTCCTGCGTTGTCTCTAGATGCCGCGCGCCAGCCGGAGAACTAACTACCCCTGGTAGAAGAAAACACAGTCCTGGCTTGCCTCCAGAGAATGTCCCCACAGGAGATAGCAGCCCCCCACATATAATAACGGTGAGAGCAGATGAAAAGACACACACAGTATGAAAGCAGATTTAGCACAGAGAGGCCCGCTAACTAAATAGCAGAAAGATACAACAGAGGACTTCGCGGTCAGCTGCAAAACCCTTCAAAACACCATCCTGAAATTACCTTAACTCATGTGACAACTCATGCCACTGGAGTGGTAATTTCAGCCCAACAAGAGCTTCCAGCTGCAGAGATTCACATAAGTGCAAACTGGACAAAACATACAAAAATAGACTTAAGGACAAAAGTGTCCAACTTAGCTGAGCAGAAAACTGGGAGCAGGAACATGCAACAGAATCACTCTGGATACATTGATGGCCAGCATTAGAATGACTGAGGAGCAAGGTTAAATAGGATACTCCCACATCCTGATAGGAACAGGTGAACTGAGAAGGCAAAGCTTGCAGGACACCAGTACCACAAGAGACCACCGGGGGAGCCCACGAACCGAATCACAACAGTACCCCCCCCTTAAGGAGGGGGCACCGAACCCTCACAAGAACCACCAGGGCGATCTGGATGAGCCCTATGAAAGGCACGGACCAAATCAGAAGCATGAACATCAGAAGCTGTAACCCAAGAATTATCCTCTTGACCGTAGCCCTTCCATTTCACCAGATATTGAAGTCTCCGTCTGGAAACACGGGAGTCCAAGATTTTCTCCACCACGTACTCCAATTCACCCTCAACCAGCACAGGAGCAGGAGGCTCAGCAGAAGGCACAAGTGGTACCTCATACCTCCGCAATAATAACCGATGGAAGACATTATGGATAGCAAAGGATGCTGGGAGGTCCAAACGAAAAGACACAGGGTTAAGAATTTCCAAAATCTTATAAGGACCGATGAACCGAGGCTTAAACTTAGGCGAAGAGACCCTCATAGGGACAAAACGGGAGGACAACCACACCAAGTCCCCAACACGAAGACGAGGACCAACACGACGATGGCGATTAGCAAAACGTTGAGTCTTCTCCTGGGACAACTCCAAATTGTCCACCACCTGCCCCCAAATACGATGCAACCTATCCACCATGGTATTTACTCCAGGACAATCCGAAGACTCCACCTGACCAGATGAAAAACGAGGATGGAACCCTGAATTGCAAAAGAAAGGGGAGACCAAAGTGGCAGAACTGGCCCGATTATTAAGGGCAAACTCAGCCAACGGCAAAAAGGAGACCCAGTCATCCTGATCAGCAGACACGAAACACCTCAAATAAGTCTCCAAGGTCTGATTAGTACGTTCCGTCTGGCCATTTGTCTGGGGATGAAATGCAGACGAAAAAGACAAATCAATGCCCATCCTGGCACAAAACGCCCGCCAAAATCTGGACACAAACTGGGATCCCCTGTCGGAAACGATATTCTCCGGAATACCATGCAGCCGAACCACATTCTGAAAAAACAGGGGCACCAACTCAGATGAGGAAGGCAGCTTGGGCAAGGGCACCAAATGAACCATCTTAGAAAAGCGGTCACACACCACCCAAATGACGGACATCTTCTGAGAAACAGGGAGATCAGAAATAAAATCCATAGAGATGTGTGTCCAAGGCCTCTTAGGAACAGGCAAGGGCAACAACAACCCACTAGCCCGAGAACAACAAGGCTTGGCCCGAGCACAAACATCGCAAGACTGCACAAAAGTACGCACGTCCCGAGACAGGGAAGGCCACCAGAAGGACCTAGCCACCAAATCTCTGGTACCAAAAATTCCCGGATGACCTGCCAACGCAGAAGAATGAACCTCCGAGATGACTCTATTGGTCCACTCATCCGGCACAAACAATCTACCAGGCGGACAACGATCAGGCCGATCCGCCTGAAACTCTTGTAAAGCACGTCGCAGGTCTGGGAAGACAGCAGACAATATCACCCCATCCTTAAGTATACCCGTAGGTTTAGAATCACCAGGGGAATCAGGTTCAAAACTCCTAGAAAGGGCATCCGCCTTCACATTCTTAGTACCTGGCAGATACGAAACCACAAAATTAAACCGGGAGAAAAACAACGACCAGCGCGCCTGTCTAGGATTCAGACGTCTGGCCGACTCAAGATAAATCAAATTTTTGTGATCAGTCAAGACCACCACCTGATGTTTAGCACCCTTTTTAGTCAAATCAGTCAAAGGCCTGACAACGCTAGAAAAACCAGTTATGAATCGACGATAAAAGTTAGCAAAGCCCAAAAATTTCTGAAGGCCCTTAAGAGAAGTCGGTTGCGTCCAGTCACAAATAGCCCGAACCTTCACAGGATCCATCTCAATAGAAGAGGGGGAAAAAATGTACCCCAAAAAAGAAATCTTCTGAACCCCAAAAACACACTTTGAACCTTTAACAAACAGAGAATTGGTCCGCAAAACCTGAAAAACCCTCCTAACTTGTTGAACATGAGATTCCCAGTCATCCGAAAAAATCAAGATATCGTCCAAATACACAATCATAAATTTATCCAGATATTCACGGAAAATATTGTGCATAAAAGACTGAAAGACCGAAGGGGCATTTGACAGACCAAAAGGCATCACCAAATACTCAAAATGGCCCTCGGGCGTATTAAATGCGGTTTTCCACTCATCCCCCTGCTTAATTCGCACCAAATTATACGCACCGTGAAGATCAATCTTAGAGAACCACTTCGCCCCCTCAATGCGAGCAAATAAATCTGTCAGCAATGGCAAAGGATACTGATACTTTACTGTGATCTTATTCAAGAGTCTATAATCAATACAAGGTCTCAAAGAACCATCGCTTTTAGCTACGAAAAAGAACCCCGCTCCAAGAGGAGACGAAGAAGGACGAATATGTCCCTTTTCCAAGGACTCCCTAATATACTCTCGCATGGCAGCATGTTCAGGTACAGACAGATTGAATAGACGACCCTTAGGAAATTTACTGCCAGGGATCAAATCTATGGCGCAATCGCAATCTCTGTGAGGAGGAAGAGAATTAAGAGTAGATTCCTCAAAAACCTCACGATAATCAGACAAAAACTCAGGAATTTCAGAGGGAATAGATGAAGCAATGGAGACCAAAGATGTGTCCCCATTAGGGTTGAGCGACTTTCATTTTTTTAAGATCGAGTAGGGTTTTGGGAAACCCGATTTTGTCCAGAGTCGAGTCGAGTGCAGTCGGCCGATTATCGCTAAAAGTCGGGGATCGACCGAAACACGAAACCCAATGCAAGTCAATGGGGAAGCATAGTCGGCAGTGAGTGGAGGCCAGGAAAACACCTACAGTGCCCATTTTAATGCCAAAAACATCCATTCTTGTTTCTGAAGCTTGCCAATCTTAATTAACTGTATAATAATAGTTGGGCATAGGGAATTGGGGGAAAGTTGTGGGGGGAGTAGGGCTGGCTCAAGTTTTTCGTGGGCCCAGGAAATGCGGACTACGTCACGGCGGTGTTGCAGGGAACGGTAAGTATTTAAAAGTTGCAAGTGCTGTGATCCTGAGCAAGCAGGGGGGGGCCCACTCGTTCGCATTGCCACTGGCACAGGGCCCCTCAAAGTACGGCGGTGTGTTTGCATGGCGGGGGCGCCTCCCACCAGCAGCGACACTTTTGCGTACTCTGAGGGGCCCTGTGCCAGTGACGTCGCCAACGAGTATGCCCCCCCACCTGATGAAGGAACCTGCACTTTCATCTGCACCTTCCTCTTTGTCCCTGTGTAAGGTGGTATAACATGCGGGAAGGGGAACCTTACTTTCAGCAGGGACAGATTCTGGCTGTGTAGAGTACAAGGGGAATGTAGTGGTCTAGGTCAATGTACCAGCAGACTCATTTAGCAGTGGCTGGGCAATGGGCAGGATGAGGAGGAAACAGATATAGGGCCAAAGAACAAAGTAGGCTACATGCAGTTTAAAATTGGTAACAGGACTAAACAGGCGGCATTGCTTTGTTCAGTGGAGTAGCAAACCCAAGAGCAGCAGACACTGTTTCAAGGGCCTAACCACACTAGTAGGCCAAATGCAGTTTAATATCTGATAGTATAGGGCGAAAGCCAGAATGTGGAAGCTCAGCTTTGTTCAGTTGAGGACAACACCAGGGAGGGGCAGACACCTTTAGTAGGCCGGAAAAGCCTATTGCATTTTTTAAAATGGTAATTTGGAGCAGAAGGTTGAAGCTCAGCTTTATTTAGTTGAGGGCAACACCAGGGAGGGGCAGAAGCCGTTAGTAGGCCCTAACCACCATTTTTTTTTTTAAAACCACTTAATGAGAGCCGGAAGGTTGAAGCTCAGCTTTATTTAATTGAGGACAACACCAGGCAGGGGCACACAGACAGACACCTTTAGTAGGCCGGAAAAGCCTATTGCATTTTTCAAAATGGTAATTTGGAGCAGAAGGTTGAAGCTCAGCTTTATTTAGTTGAGGGCAACACCAGGCAGGAGCACACAGACAGACACCTTTAGTAGGCCGGAAAAGCCTATTGCATTTTTTAAAATGGTAATTTGGAGCAGAAGGTTGAAGCTCAGCTTTATTTAGTTGAGGACAACACCAGGCAGGGGCACACAGACAGACACCTTTAGTAGGCCGGAAAAGCCTATTGCATTTTTCAAAATGGTAATTTGGAGCAGAAGGTTGAAGCTCAGCTTTATTTAGTTGAGGGCAACACCAGGGAGGGGCAGAAGCCGTTAGTAGGCCCTAACCACCATTTTTTTTTTTTAAAACCACTTAATGAGAGCCGGAAGGTTGAAGCTCAGCTTTATTTAGTTGAGGACAACACCAGGGAGGGGCAGAAGCCGTTAGTAGGCCCTAACCACCATTTTTTTTTTTAAAACCACTTAATGAGAGCCGGAAGGTTGAAGCTCAGCTTTATTTAGTTGAGGACAACACCAGGGAGGGGCAGAAGCCGTTAGTAGGCCCTAACCACCATTTTTTTTTTAAAAACCACTTAATGAGAGCCGGAAGGTTGAAGCTCAGCTTTATTTAGTTGAGGACAACACCAGGCAGGGGCACACAGACAGACACCTTTAGTAGGCCGGAAAAGCCTATTGCATTTTTTAAAATGGTAATTTGGAGCAGAAGGTTGAAGCTCAGCTTTATTTAGTTGAGGACAACACCAGGCAGGGGCAGAAGCCGTTAGTAGGCCCTAACCACCATTTTTTTTTTTTAAACCACTTAATGAGAGCCGGAAGGTTGAAGCTCAGCTTTATTTAGTTGAGGACAACACCAGGGAGGGGCAGAAGCCGTTAGTAGGCCCTAACCACCATTTTTTTTTTAAAAACCACTTAATGAGAGCCGGAAGGTTGAAGCTCAGCTTTATTTAGTTGAGGACAACACCAGGCAGGGGCACACAGACAGACACCTTTAGTAGGCCGGAAAAGCCTATTGCATTTTTTAAAATGGTAATTTGGAGCAGAAGGTTGAAGCTCAGCTTTATTTAGTTGAGGGCAACACCAGGGAGGGGCAGAAGCCGTTAGTAGGCCCTAACCACCATTTTTTTTTTTTAAAACCACTTAATGAGAGCCGGAAGGTTGAAGCTCAGCTTTATTTAGTTGAGGACAACACCAGGGAGGGGCAGAAGCCGTTAGTAGGCCCTAACCACCATTTTTTTTTTTAAAACCACTTAATGAGAGCCGGAAGGTTGAAGCTCAGCTTTATTTAGTTGAGGACAACACCAGGGAGGGGCAGAAGCCGTTAGTAGGCCCTAACCACCATTTTTTTTTTAAAAACCACTTAATGAGAGCCGGAAGGTTGAAGCTCAGCTTTATTTAGTTGAGGACAACACCAGGCAGGGGCACACAGACAGACACCTTTAGTAGGCCGGAAAAGCCTATTGCATTTTTTAAAATGGTAATTTGGAGCAGAAGGTTGAAGCTCAGCTTTATTTAGTTGAGGACAACACCAGGCAGGGGCAGAAGCCGTTAGTAGGCCCTAACCACCATTTTTTTTTTTTAAAACCACTTAATGAGAGCCGGAAGGTTGAAGCTCAGCTTTATTTAGTTGAGGACAACACCAGGGAGGGGCAGAAGCCGTTAGTAGGCCCTAACCACCATTTTTTTTTTTTAAACCACTTAATGAGAGCCGGAAGGTTGAAGCTCAGCTTTATTTAGTTGAGGACAACACCAGGGAGGGGCAGAAGCCGTTAGTAGGCCCTAACCACCATTTTTTTTTTAAAAACCACTTAATGAGAGCCGGAAGGTTGAAGCTCAGCTTTATTTAGTTGAGGACAACACCAGGCAGGGGCACACAGACAGACACCTTTAGTAGGCCGGAAAAGCCTATTGCATTTTTTAAAATGGTAATTTGGAGCAGAAGGTTGAAGCTCAGCTTTATTTAGTTGAGGACAACACCAGGCAGGGGCAGAAGCCGTTAGTAGGCCCTAACCACCATTTTTTTTTTTAAAACCACTTAATGAGAGCCGGAAGGTTGAAGCTCAGCTTTATTTAGTTGAGGACAACACCAGGGAGGGGCAGAAGCCGTTAGTAGGCCCTAACCACCATTTTTTTTTTAAAAACCACTTAATGAGAGCCGGAAGGTTGAAGCTCAGCTTTATTTAGTTGAGGACAACACCAGGGAGGGGCAGAAGCCGTTAGTAGGCCCTAACCACCATTTTTTTTTTTAAAACCACTTAATGAGAGCCGGAAGGTTGAAGCTCAGCTTTATTTAGTTGAGGACAACACCAGGCAGGGGCACACAGACAGACACCTTTAGTAGGCCGGAAAAGCCTATTGCATTTTTCAAAATGGTAATTTGGAGCAGAAGGTTGAAGCTCAGCTTTATTTAGTTGAGGGCAACACCAGGCAGGGGCACACAGACAGACACCTTTAGTAGGCCGGAAAAGCCTATTGCATTTTTCAAAATGGTAATTTGGAGCAGAAGGTTGAAGCTCAGCTTTATTTAGTTGAGGGCAACACCAGGCAGGGGCACACAGACAGACACCTTTAGTAGGCCGGAAAAGCCTATTGCATTTTTCAAAATGGTAATTTGGAGCAGAAGGTTGAAGCTCAGCTTTATTTAGTTGAGGGCAACACCAGGGAGGGGCAGAAGCCGTTAGTAGGCCCTAACCACCATTTTTTTTTTTTAAAACCACTTAATGAGAGCCGGAAGGTTGAAGCTCAGCTTTATTTAGTTGAGGACAACACCAGGGAGGGGCAGAAGCCGTTAGTAGGCCCTAACCACCATTTTTTTTTTTAAAACCACTTAATGAGAGCCGGAAGGTTGAAGCTCAGCTTTATTTAGTTGAGGACAACACCAGGGAGGGGCAGAAGCCGTTAGTAGGCCCTAACCACCATTTTTTTTTTTAAAACCACTTAATGAGAGCCGGAAGGTTGAAGCTCAGCTTTATTTAGTTGAGGACAACACCAGGCAGGGGCACACAGACAGACACCTTTAGTAGGCCGGAAAAGCCTATTGCATTTTTCAAAATGGTAATTTGGAGCAGAAGGTTGAAGCTCAGCTTTATTTAGTTGAGGGCAACACCAGGCAGGGGCACACAGACAGACACCTTTAGTAGGCCGGAAAAGCCTATTGCATTTTTCAAAATGGTAATTTGGAGCAGAAGGTTGAAGCTCAGCTTTATTTAGTTGAGGGCAACACCAGGCAGGGGCACACAGACAGACACCTTTAGTAGGCCGGAAAAGCCTATTGCATTTTTAAAAATGGTAATTTGGAGCAGAAGGTTGAAGCTCAGCTTTATTTAGTTGAGGGCAACACCAGGGAGGGGCAGAAGCCGTTAGTAGGCCCTAACCACCATTTTTTTTTTTTAAAACCACTTAATGAGAGCCGGAAGGTTGAAGCTCAGCTTTATTTAGTTGAGGACAACACCAGGGAGGGGCAGAAGCCGTTAGTAGGCCCTAACCACCATTTTTTTTTTTTAAACCACTTAATGAGAGCCGGAAGGTTGAAGCTCAGCTTTATTTAGTTGAGGACAACACCAGGCAGGGGCACACAGACAGACACCTTTAGTAGGCCGGAAAAGCCTATTGCATTTTTCAAAATGGTAATTTGGAGCAGAAGGTTGAAGCTCAGCTTTATTTAGTTGAGGGCAACACCAGGCAGGGGCACACAGACAGACACCTTTAGTAGGCCGGAAAAGCCTATTGCATTTTTCAAAATGGTAATTTGGAGCAGAAGGTTGAAGCTCAGCTTTATTTAGTTGAGGGCAACACCAGGCAGGGGCACACAGACAGACACCTTTAGTAGGCCGGAAAAGCCTATTGCATTTTTCAAAATGGTAATTTGGAGCAGAAGGTTGAAGCTCAGCTTTATTTAGTTGAGGGCAACACCAGGGAGGGGCAGAAGCCGTTAGTAGGCCCTAACCACCATTTTTTTTTTTTAAAACCACTTAATGAGAGCCGGAAGGTTGAAGCTCAGCTTTATTTAGTTGAGGACAACACCAGGGAGGGGCAGAAGCCGTTAGTAGGCCCTAACCACCATTTTTTTTTTTTAAAACCACTTAATGAGAGCCGGAAGGTTGAAGCTCAGCTTTATTTAGTTGAGGGCAATACCAGGCAGGGGCACACAGACAGACACCTTTAGTAGGCCGGAAAAGCCTATTGCATTTTTCAAAATGGTAATTTGGAGCAGAAGGTTGAAGCTCAGCTTTATTTAGTTGAGGGCAACACCAGGGAGGGGCAGAAGCCGTTAGTAGGCCCTAACCAAAGTTGAAGGCCAAATGCAGTTTAATTTCTGATACTATAGGCCGAAAGCCAGAAGGTGGAAGCTCCGATTTAGACAGTGGAGGACAATTTGAATTAGGGACTGCAGACAGACTTAGTAGGCTGTCCCCTGTGGACCATGCATCCACCACATTAACCCATTGCGCCGTAATGGACACGTAATCTTCCGTGGCCATGCCTACAGGTCCATGCGTCTGTTGTCAGGTGCACCTTTGTACTCACAGATTGCCAGAGTGCATGGACAATGCGGTCTTCTACATGCTGGTGGAGGGTTGGGATGGCTTTTCTCGCAAAAGAAGTGTCGACTGGTTAGCTTGTAGCGTGGTACAGCGTAGTCCATCATGGCCTTATTAATAGTAAATAAAATATATAACTAGGCTCTATGAACTTTTAAATAGGTTCCAGGGGTACACGGGCAGCATTGGTGTGGTCAGTGGAGGAGTATTGCAAGTAGGGGCTGCAGACAGGCTATCAAAAGCCTAAAATAACAAACAGTAGGCAGTCATGGCAGTTTTACATCGGTTACATGGATACACAGGCAGGCACTCCAGGCAGCATTGTGGTCAGTGGAGGAGTATTGCAAGTAGGGGCCGCAGACAGGCTATCAAAGGCCTAAAATAACAAACAATAGGCTCATTGCAGTTTTACAGCGGTTACATGGATAGACGGGCAGGCAGCTTGGTGGTGAGTGGAGGAGTATTTAAAGTAGGGACCGCAGACAGGCTTCAAAGGCCTAACATAAGAAAATGGGCTGGCTGTAGGCACTTTATAATTGGTTACAGGGGTACACGGGCAGCAGTGGTCTGGTCAGTGGAGGAGTATTTAAAGTAGGGACCGCAGACAGGCTATCAAAGGCCTAAAATAACAAACAATAGGCTCATGGCAGCTTTACAGCGGTTACATGGATACACGGGCAGGCAACTTGGTGGTGGTGAGTGGAGGAGTATTTAAAGTAGGGACCGCAGACAGGCTATCAAAGGCCTAAAATAACAAACAATAGGCTCATGGCAGTTTTACAGCGGTTACATGGATACACGGGCAGGTAGCTTGGTGGTCAGTGGAGGAGTATTTAAAGTAGGGACCGCAGACAGGCTATCAAAGGCCTAACATAACAAACAATAGGCTCATGGCAGTTTCACAGCGGTTACATGGATACACGGGCAGGCAACTTGGTGGTGGTGAGTGGAGGAGTATTTAAAGTAGGGACCGCAGACAGGCTATCAAAGGCCTAAAATAAAAAACAATAGGCTCATGGCAGTTTTACAGCGGTTACATGGATACACGGGCAGGCAGCTTGGTGGTCAGTGGAGGAGTATTTAAAGTAGGGACCGCAGACAGGCTTCAAAGGCCTAACATAAGAAAATGGGCTGGCTGTAGGCACTTTATAATTGGTTCCAGGGGTACACGGGCAGCAGTGGTCTGGTCAGTGGAGGAGTATTTAAAGTAGGGACCGCAGACAGGCTATCAAAGGCCTAAAATAACAAACAATAGGCTCATGGCAGCTTTACAGCGGTTACATGGATACACGGGCAGGCAACTTGGTGGTGGTGAGTGGAGGAGTATTTAAAGTAGGGACCGCAGACAGGCTATCAAAGGCCTAACATAACAAACAATAGGCTCATGGCAGTTTCACAGCGGTTACATGGATACACGGGCAGGCAACTTGGTGGTGGTGAGTGGAGGAGTATTTAAAGTAGGGACCGCAGACAGGCTATCAAAGGCCTAAAATAACAAACAATAGGCTCATGGCAGTTTTACAGCGGTTACATGGATACACGGGCAGGCAGCTTGGTGGTCAGTGGAGGAGTATTTAAAGTAGGGACCGCAGACAGGCTATCAAAGGCCTAACATAACAAACAATAGGCTCATGGCAGTTTTACAGCGGTTACATGGATACACGGGCAGGCAGCTTGGTGGTCAGTGGAGGAGTATTTAAAGTAGGGACCGCAGACAGGCTTCAAAGGCCTAACATAAGAAAATGGGCTGGCTGTAGGCACTTTATAATTGGTTCCAGGGGTACACGGGCAGCAGTGGTCTGGTCAGTGGAGGAGTATTTAAAGTAGAGACCGCAGACAGGCTATCAAAGGCCTAAAATAACAAACAATAGGCTCATGGCAGCTTTACAGCGGTTACATGGATACACAGGCAGCTTGGTGGTGAGTGGAGGAGTATTTAAAGTAGGGACCGCAGACAGGCTATCAAAGGCCTAACATAACAAACAATAGGCTCATGGCAGTTTTACAGCGGTTACATGGATACACGGGCAGGCAACTTGGTGGTGGTGAGTGGAGGAGTATTTAAAGTAGGGACCGCAGACAGGCTATCAAAGGCCTAAAATAACAAACAATAGGCTCATGGCAGTTTTACAGCGGTTACATGGATACACGGGCAGGCAGCTTGGTGGTCAGTGGAGGAGTATTTAAAGTAGGGACCGCAGACAGGCTATCAAAGGCCTAACATAACAAACAATAGGCTCATGGCAGTTTTACAGCGGTTACATGGATACACGGGCAGGCAGCTTGGTGGTCAGTGGAGGAGTATTTAAAGTAGGGACCGCAGACAGGCTTCAAAGGCCTAACATAAGAAAATGGGCTGGCTGTAGGCACTTAATAATTGGTTCCAGGGGTACACGGGCAGCAGTGGTCTGGTCAGTGGAGGACTAGTGGAAGGAGGGACCGCAGACAGGCTTCAAAGGCCTAAAATAACAAACAATAGGCTCATGGCAGTTTTACAGCGGTTACATGGATACACGGGCAGGCAGCTTGGTGGTCAGTGGAGGAGTATTTAAAGTAGGGACCGCAGACAGGCTTCAAAGGCCTAACATAAGAAAATGGGCTGGCTGTAGGCACTTTATAATTGGTTCCAGGGGTACACGGGCAGCAGTGGTCTGGTCAGTGGAGGAGTATTTAAAGTAGGGACCGCAGACAGGCTATCAAAGGCCTAAAATAACAAACAATAGGCTTATGGCAGTTTTACAGCGGTTACATCGATACACGGGCAGGCAGCTTGGTGGTCAGTGGAGGAGTATTTAAAGTAGGGACCGCAGACAGGCTTCAAAGGCCTAACATAAGAAAATGGGCTGGCTGTAGGCACTTTATAATTGGTTCCAGGGGTACACGGGCAGCAGTGGTCTGGTCAGTGGAGGAGTATTTAAAGTAGGGACCGCAGACAGGCTATCAAAGGCCTAAAATAACAAACAATAGGCTCATGGCAGTTTTACAGCGGTTACATGGATACACGGGCAGGCAGCTTGGTGGTCAGTGGAGGAGTATTTAAAGTAGGGACCGCAGACAGGCTATCAAAGGCCTAACATAACAAACAATAGGCTCATGGCAGTTTTACAGCGGTTACATGGATACACGGGCAGGCAGCTTGGTGGTCAGTGGAGGAGTATTTAAAGTAGGGACCGCAGACAGGCTTCAAAGGCCTAACATAAGAAAATGGGCTGGCTGTAGGCACTTAATAATTGGTTCCAGGGGTACACGGGCAGCAGTGGTCTGGTCAGTGGAGGACTAGTGGAAGGAGGGACCGCAGACAGGCTTCAAAGGCCTAAAATAACAAACAATAGGCTCATGGCAGTTTTACAGCGGTTACATGGATACACGGGCAGGCAGCTTGGTGGTCAGTGGAGGAGTATTTAAAGTAGGGACCGCAGACAGGCTTCAAAGGCCTAACATAAGAAAATGGGCTGGCTGTAGGCACTTTATAATTGGTTCCAGGGGTACACGGGCAGCAGTGGTCTGGTCAGTGGAGGAGTATTTAAAGTAGGGACCGCAGACAGGCTATCAAAGGCCTAAAATAACAAACAATAGGCTTATGGCAGTTTTACAGCGGTTACATCGATACACGGGCAGGCAGCTTGGTGGTCAGTGGAGGAGTATTTAAAGTAGGGACCGCAGACAGGCTTCAAAGGCCTAACATAAGAAAATGGGCTGGCTGTAGGCACTTAATAATTGGTTCCAGGGGTACACGGGCAGCAGTGGTCTGGTCAGTGGAGGAGTATTTAAAGTAGGGACCGCAGACAGGCTATCAAAGGCCTAAAATAACAAACAATAGGCTTATGGCAGTTTTACAGCGGTTACATGGATACACGGGCAGGCAGCTTGGTGGTGAGTGGAGGAGTATTTAAAGTAGGGACCGCAGACAGGCTATCAAAGGCCTAACATAACAAACAATAGGCTCATGGCAGTTTTACAGCGGTTACATGGATACACGGGCAGGCAGCTTGGTGGTCAGTGGAGGAGTATTTAAAGTAGGGACCGCAGACAGGCTTCAAAGGCCTAACATAAGAAAATGGGCTGGCTGTAGGCACTTTATAATTGGTTCCAGGGGTACACGGGCAGCAGTGGTCTGGTCAGTGGAGGAGTATTTAAAGTAGGGACCGCAGACAGGCTATCAAAGGCCTAACATAACAAACAATAGGCTCATGGCAGTTTTACAGCGGTTACATGGATACACGGGCAGGCAACTTGGTGGTGGTGAGTGGAGGAGTATTTAAAGTAGGGACCGCAGACAGGCTATCAAAGGCCTAAAATAACAAACAATAGGCTCATGGCAGTTTTACAGCGGTTACATGGATACACGGGCAGGCAGCTTGGTGGTCAGTGGAGGAGTATTTAAAGTAGGGACCGCAGACAGGCTATCAAAGGCCTAACATAACAAACAATAGGCTCATGGCAGTTTTACAGCGGTTACATGGATACACGGGCAGGCAGCTTGGTGGTCAGTGGAGGAGTATTTAAAGTAGGGACCGCAGACAGGCTTCAAAGGCCTAACATAAGAAAATGGGCTGGCTGTAGGCACTTTATAATTGGTTCCAGGGGTACACGGGCAGCAGTGGTCTGGTCAGTGGAGGAGTATTTAAAGTAGGGACCGCAGACAGGCTATCAAAGGCCTAAAATAACAAACAATAGGCTCATGGCAGCTTTACAGCGGTTACATGGATACACAGGCAGCTTGGTGGTGAGTGGAGGAGTATTTAAAGTAGGGACCGCAGACAGGCTATCAAAGGCCTAACATAACAAACAATAGGCTCATGGCAGTTTTACAGCGGTTACATGGATACACGGGCAGGCAACTTGGTGGTGGTGAGTGGAGGAGTATTTAAAGTAGGGACCGCAGACAGGCTATCAAAGGCCTAAAATAACAAACAATAGGCTCATGGCAGTTTTACAGCGGTTACATGGATACACGGGCAGGCAGCTTGGTGGTCAGTGGAGGAGTATTTAAAGTAGGGACCGCAGACAGGCTATCAAAGGCCTAACATAACAAACAATAGGCTCATGGCAGTTTTACAGCGGTTACATGGATACACGGGCAGGCAGCTTGGTGGTCAGTGGAGGAGTATTTAAAGTAGGGACCGCAGACAGGCTTCAAAGGCCTAACATAAGAAAATGGGCTGGCTGTAGGCACTTAATAATTGGTTCCAGGGGTACACGGGCAGCAGTGGTCTGGTCAGTGGAGGACTAGTGGAAGGAGGGACCGCAGACAGGCTTCAAAGGCCTAAAATAACAAACAATAGGCTCATGGCAGTTTTACAGCGGTTACATGGATACACGGGCAGGTAGCTTGGTGGTCAGTGGAGGAGTATTTAAAGTAGGGACCGCAGACAGGCTTCAAAGGCCTAACATAAGAAAATGGGCTGGCTGTAGGCACTTTATAATTGGTTCCAGGGGTACACGGGCAGCAGTGGTCTGGTCAGTGGAGGAGTATTTAAAGTAGGGACCGCAGACAGGCTATCAAAGGCCTAAAATAACAAACAATAGGCTTATGGCAGTTTTACAGCGGTTACATCGATACACGGGCAGGCAGCTTGGTGGTCAGTGGAGGAGTATTTAAAGTAGGGACCGCAGACAGGCTTCAAAGGCCTAACATAAGAAAATGGGCTGGCTGTAGGCACTTAATAATTGGTTCCAGGGGTACACGGGCAGCAGTGGTCTGGTCAGTGGAGGAGTATTTAAAGTAGGGACCGCAGACAGGCTAT
Source organism: Ranitomeya variabilis (assembly GCF_051348905.1). Taxonomy (NCBI): domain Eukaryota; kingdom Metazoa; phylum Chordata; class Amphibia; order Anura; family Dendrobatidae; genus Ranitomeya; species Ranitomeya variabilis. Next base: position 222,544,216 of record NC_135233.1, read on the forward strand.
CAAAGGCCTAAAATAACAAACAATAGGCTTATGGCAGTTTTACAGCGGTTACATGGATACACGGGCAGGCAGCTTGGTGGTGAGTGGAGGAGTATTTAAAGTAGGGACCGCAGACAGGCTATCAAAGGCCTAACATAACAAACAATAGGCTCATGGCAGTTTTACAGCGGTTACATGGATACACGGGCAGGCAGCTTGGTGGTCAGTGGAGGAGTATTTAAAGTAGGGACCGCAGACAGGCTTCAAAGGCCTAACATAAGAAAATGGGCTGGCTGTAGGCACTTTATAATTGGTTCCAGGGGTACACGGGCAGCAGTGGTCTGGTCAGTGGAGGAGTATTTAAAGTAGGGACCGCAGACAGGCTATCAAAGGCCTAACATAACAAACAATAGGCTCATGGCAGTTTTACAGCGGTTACATGGATACACGGGCAGGCAACTTGGTGGTGGTGAGTGGAGGAGTATTTAAAGTAGGGACCGCAGACAGGCTATCAAAGGCCTAAAATAACAAACAATAGGCTCATGGCAGTTTTACAGCGGTTACATGGATACACGGGCAGGCAGCTTGGTGGTCAGTGGAGGAGTATTTAAAGTAGGGACCGCAGACAGGCTATCAAAGGCCTAACATAACAAACAATAGGCTCATGGCAGTTTTACAGCGGTTACATGGATACACGGGCAGGCAGCTTGGTGGTCAGTGGAGGAGTATTTAAAGTAGGGACCGCAGACAGGCTTCAAAGGCCTAACATAAGAAAATGGGCTGGCTGTAGGCACTTTATAATTGGTTCCAGGGGTACACGGGCAGCAGTGGTCTGGTCAGTGGAGGAGTATTTAAAGTAGGGACCGCAGACAGGCTATCAAAGGCCTAAAATAACAAACAATAGGCTCATGGCAGCTTTACAGCGGTTACATGGATACACAGGCAGCTTGGTGGTGAGTGGAGGAGTATTTAAAGTAGGGACCGCAGACAGGCTATCAAAGGCCTAACATAACAAACAATAGGCTCATGGCAGTTTTACAGCGGTTACATGGATACACGGGCAGGCAACTTGGTGGTGGTGAGTGGAGGAGTATTTAAAGTAGGGACCGCAGACAGGCTATCAAAGGCCTAAAATAACAAACAATAGGCTCATGGCAGTTTTACAGCGGTTACATGGATACACGGGCAGGCAGCTTGGTGGTCAGTGGAGGAGTATTTAAAGTAGGGACCGCAGACAGGCTATCAAAGGCCTAACATAACAAACAATAGGCTCATGGCAGTTTTACAGCGGATACATGGATACACGGGCAGGCAGCTTGGTGGTCAGTGGAGGAGTATTTAAAGTAGGGACCGCAGACAGGCTTCAAAGGCCTAACATAAGAAAATGGGCTGGCTGTAGGCACTTAATAATTGGTTCCAGGGGTACACGGGCAGCAGTGGTCTGGTCAGTGGAGGACTAGTGGAAGGAGGGACCGCAGACAGGCTTCAAAGGCCTAAAATAACAAACAATAGGCTCATGGCAGTTTTACAGCGGTTACATGGATACACGGGCAGGCAGCTTGGTGGTCAGTGGAGGAGTATTTAAAGTAGGGACCGCAGACAGGCTTCAAAGGCCTAACATAAGAAAATGGGCTGGCTGTAGGCACTTTATAATTGGTTCCAGGGGTACACGGGCAGCAGTGGTCTGGTCAGTGGAGGAGTATTTAAAGTAGGGACCGCAGACAGGCTATCAAAGGCCTAAAATAACAAACAATAGGCTTATGGCAGTTTTACAGCGGTTACATGGATACACGGGCAGGCAGCTTGGTGGTCAGTGGAGGAGTATTTAAAGTAGGGACCGCAGACAGGCTTCAAAGGCCTAACATAAGAAAATGGGCTGGCTGTAGGCACTTAATAATTGGTTCCAGGGGTACACGGGCAGCAGTGGTCTGGTCAGTGGAGGAGTATTTAAAGTAGGGACCGCAGACAGGCTATCAAAGGCCTAAAATAACAAACAATAGGCTCATGGCAGCTTTACAGCGGTTACATGGATACACGGGCAGGCAACTTGGTGGTGGTGAGTGGAGGAGTATTTAAAGTAGGGACCGCAGACAGGCTATCAAAGGCCTAACATAACAAACAATAGGCTCATGGCAGTTTCACAGCGGTTACATGGATACACGGGCAGGCAACTTGGTGGTGGTGAGTGGAGGAGTATTTAAAGTAGGGACCGCAGACAGGCTATCAAAGGCCTAAAATAACAAACAATAGGCTCATGGCAGTTTTACAGCGGTTACATGGATACACGGGCAGGCAGCTTGGTGGTCAGTGGAGGAGTATTTAAAGTAGGGACCGCAGACAGGCTATCAAAGGCCTAACATAACAAACAATAGGCTCATGGCAGTTTTACAGCGGTTACATGGATACACGGGCAGGCAGCTTGGTGGTCAGTGGAGGAGTATTTAAAGTAGGGACCGCAGACAGGCTTCAAAGGCCTAACATAAGAAAATGGGCTGGCTGTAGGCACTTTATAATTGGTTCCAGGGGTACACGGGCAGCAGTGGTCTGGTCAGTGGAGGAGTATTTAAAGTAGGGACCGCAGACAGGCTATCAAAGGCCTAAAATAACAAACAATAGGCTCATGGCAGCTTTACAGCGGTTACATGGATACACAGGCAGCTTGGTGGTGAGTGGAGGAGTATTTAAAGTAGGGACCGCAGACAGGCTATCAAAGGCCTAACATAACAAACAATAGGCTCATGGCAGTTTTACAGCGGTTACATGGATACACGGGCAGGCAACTTGCTGGTGGTGAGTGGAGGAGTATTTAAAGTAGGGACCGCAGACAGGCTATCAAAGGCCTAAAATAACAAACAATAGGCTCATGGCAGTTTTACAGCGGTTACATGGATACACGGGCAGGCAGCTTGGTGGTCAGTGGAGGAGTATTTAAAGTAGGGACCGCAGACAGGCTATCAAAGGCCTAACATAACAAACAATAGGCTCATGGCAGTTTTACAGCGGTTACATGGATACACGGGCAGGCAGCTTGGTGGTCAGTGGAGGAGTATTTAAAGTAGGGACCGCAGACAGGCTTCAAAGGCCTAACATAAGAAAATGGGCTGGCTGTAGGCACTTAATAATTGGTTCCAGGGGTACACGGGCAGCAGTGGTCTGGTCAGTGGAGGACTAGTGGAAGGAGGGACCGCAGACAGGCTTCAAAGGCCTAAAATAACAAACAATAGGCTCATGGCAGTTTTACAGCGGTTACATGGATACACGGGCAGGCAGCTTGGTGGTCAGTGGAGGAGTATTTAAAGTAGGGACCGCAGACAGGCTTCAAAGGCCTAACATAAGAAAATGGGCTGGCTGTAGGCACTTTATAATTGGTTCCAGGGGTACACGGGCAGCAGTGGTCTGGTCAGTGGAGGAGTATTTAAAGTAGGGACCGCAGACAGGCTATCAAAGGCCTAAAATAACAAACAATAGGCTCATGGCAGTTTTACAGCGGTTACATGGATACACGGGCAGGCAGCTTGGTGGTCAGTGGAGGAGTATTTAAAGTAGGGACCGCAGACAGGCTTCAAAGGCCTAACATAAGAAAATGGGCTGGCTGTAGGCACTTAATAATTGGTTCCAGGGGTACACGGGCAGCAGTGGTCTGGTCAGTGGAGGAGTATTTAAAGTAGGGACCGCAGACAGGCTATCAAAGGCCTAAAATAACAAACAATAGGCTCATGGCAGCTTTACAGCGGTTACATGGATACACGGGCAGGCAACTTGGTGGTGGTGAGTGGAGGAGTATTTAAAGTAGGGACCGCAGACAGGCTATCAAAGGCCTAACATAACAAACAATAGGCTCATGGCAGTTTCACAGCGGTTACATGGATACACGGGCAGGCAACTTGGTGGTGGTGAGTGGAGGAGTATTTAAAGTAGGGACCGCAGACAGGCTATCAAAGGCCTAAAATAACAAACAATAGGCTCATGGCAGTTTTACAGCGGTTACATGGATACACGGGCAGGCAGCTTGGTGGTCAGTGGAGGAGTATTTAAAGTAGGGACCGCAGACAGGCTATCAAAGGCCTAACATAACAAACAATAGGCTCATGGCAGTTTTACAGCGGTTACATGGATACACGGGCAGGCAGCTTGGTGGTCAGTGGAGGAGTATTTAAAGTAGGGACCGCAGACAGGCTTCAAAGGCCTAACATAAGAAAATGGGCTGGCTGTAGGCACTTTATAATTGGTTCCAGGGGTACACGGGCAGCAGTGGTCTGGTCAGTGGAGGAGTATTTAAAGTAGGGACCGCAGACAGGCTATCAAAGGCCTAAAATAACAAACAATAGGCTCATGGCAGCTTTACAGCGGTTACATGGATACACGGGCAGGCAACTTGGTGGTGGTGAGTGGAGGAGTATTTAAAGTAGGGACCGCAGACAGGCTATCAAAGGCCTAACATAACAAACAATAGGCTCATGGCAGTTTCACAGCGGTTACATGGATACACGGGCAGGCAACTTGGTGGTGGTGAGTGGAGGAGTATTTAAAGTAGGGACCGCAGACAGGCTATCAAAGGCCTAAAATAACAAACAATAGGCTCATGGCAGTTTTACAGCGGTTACATGGATACACGGGCAGGCAGCTTGGTGGTCAGTGGAGGAGTATTTAAAGTAGGGACCGCAGACAGGCTATCAAAGGCCTAACATAACAAACAATAGGCTCATGGCAGTTTTACAGCGGTTACATGGATACACGGGCAGGCAGCTTGGTGGTCAGTGGAGGAGTATTTAAAGTAGGGACCGCAGACAGGCTTCAAAGGCCTAACATAAGAAAATGGGCTGGCTGTAGGCACTTTATAATTGGTTCCAGGGGTACACGGGCAGCAGTGGTCTGGTCAGTGGAGGAGTATTTAAAGTAGGGACCGCAGACAGGCTATCAAAGGCCTAAAATAACAAACAATAGGCTCATGGCAGCTTTACAGCGGTTACATGGATACACAGGCAGCTTGGTGGTGAGTGGAGGAGTATTTAAAGTAGGGACCGCAGACAGGCTATCAAAGGCCTAACATAACAAACAATAGGCTCATGGCAGTTTTACAGCGGTTACATGGATACACGGGCAGGCAACTTGGTGGTGGTGAGTGGAGGAGTATTTAAAGTAGGGACCGCAGACAGGCTATCAAAGGCCTAAAATAACAAACAATAGGCTCATGGCAGTTTTACAGCGGTTACATGGATACACGGGCAGGCAGCTTGGTGGTCAGTGGAGGAGTATTTAAAGTAGGGACCGCAGACAGGCTATCAAAGGCCTAACATAACAAACAATAGGCTCATGGCAGTTTTACAGCGGTTACATGGATACACGGGCAGGCAGCTTGGTGGTCAGTGGAGGAGTATTTAAAGTAGGGACCGCAGACAGGCTTCAAAGGCCTAACATAAGAAAATGGGCTGGCTGTAGGCACTTAATAATTGGTTCCAGGGGTACACGGGCAGCAGTGGTCTGGTCAGTGGAGGACTAGTGGAAGGAGGGACCGCAGACAGGCTTCAAAGGCCTAAAATAACAAACAATAGGCTCATGGCAGTTTTACAGCGGTTACATGGATACACGGGCAGGCAGCTTGGTGGTCAGTGGAGGAGTATTTAAAGTAGGGACCGCAGACAGGCTTCAAAGGCCTAACATAAGAAAATGGGCTGGCTGTAGGCACTTTATAATTGGTTCCAGGGGTACACGGGCAGCAGTGGTCTGGTCAGTGGAGGAGTATTTAAAGTAGGGACCGCAGACAGGCTATCAAAGGCCTAAAATAATAAACAATAGGCTTATGGCAGTTTTACAGCGGTTACATCGATACACGGGCAGGCAGCTTGGTGGTCAGTGGAGGAGTATTTAAAGTAGGGACCGCAGACAGGCTTCAAAGGCCTAACATAAGAAAATGGGCTGGCTGTAGGCACTTAATAATTGGTTCCAGGGGTACACGGGCAGCAGTGGTCTGGTCAGTGGAGGAGTATTTAAAGTAGGGACCGCAGACAGGCTATCAAAGGCCTAAAATAACAAACAATAGGCTTATGGCAGTTTTACAGCGGTTACATGGATACACGGGCAGGCAGCTTGGTGGTGAGTGGAGGAGTATTTAAAGTAGGGACCGCAGACAGGCTATCAAAGGCCTAACATAACAAACAATAGGCTCATGGCAGTTTTACAGCGGTTACATGGATACACGGGCAGGCAGCTTGGTGGTCAGTGGAGGAGTATTTAAAGTAGGGACCGCAGACAGGCTTCAAAGGCCTAACATAAGAAAATGGGCTGGCTGTAGGCACTTTATAATTGGTTCCAGGGGTACACGGGCAGCAGTGGTCTGGTCAGTGGAGGAGTATTTAAAGTAGGGACCGCAGACAGGCTATCAAAGGCCTAAAATAACAAACAATAGGCTCATGGCAGCTTTACAGCGGTTACATGGATACACAGGCAGCTTGGTGGTGAGTGGAGGAGTATTTAAAGTAGGGACCGCAGACAGGCTATCAAAGGCCTAACATAACAAACAATAGGCTCATGGCAGTTTTACAGCGGTTACATGGATACACGGGCAGGCAACTTGGTGGTGGTGAGTGGAGGAGTATTTAAAGTAGGGACCGCAGACAGGCTATCAAAGGCCTAAAATAACAAACAATAGGCTCATGGCAGTTTTACAGCGGTTACATGGATACACGGGCAGGCAGCTTGGTGGTCAGTGGAGGAGTATTTAAAGTAGGGACCGCAGACAGGCTATCAAAGGCCTAACATAACAAACAATAGGCTCATGGCAGTTTTACAGCGGTTACATGGATACACGGGCAGGCAGCTTGGTGGTCAGTGGAGGAGTATTTAAAGTAGGGACCGCAGACAGGCTTCAAAGGCCTAACATAAGAAAATGGGCTGGCTGTAGGCACTTTATAATTGGTTCCAGGGGTACACGGGCAGCAGTGGTCTGGTCAGTGGAGGAGTATTTAAAGTAGGGACCGCAGACAGGCTATCAAAGGCCTAAAATAACAAACAATAGGCTCATGGCAGCTTTACAGCGGTTACATGGATACACAGGCAGCTTGGTGGTGAGTGGAGGAGTATTTAAAGTAGGGACCGCAGACAGGCTATCAAAGGCCTAACATAACAAACAATAGGCTCATGGCAGTTTTACAGCGGTTACATGGATACACGGGCAGGCAACTTGGTGGTGGTGAGTGGAGGAGTATTTAAAGTAGGGACCGCAGACAGGCTATCAAAGGCCTAAAATAACAAACAATAGGCTCATGGCAGTTTTACAGCGGTTACATGGATACACGGGCAGGCAGCTTGGTGGTCAGTGGAGGAGTATTTAAAGTAGGGACCGCAGACAGGCTATCAAAGGCCTAACATAACAAACAATAGGCTCATGGCAGTTTTACAGCGGTTACATGGATACACGGGCAGGCAGCTTGGTGGTCAGTGGAGGAGTATTTAAAGTAGGGACCGCAGACAGGCTTCAAAGGCCTAACATAAGAAAATGGGCTGGCTGTAGGCACTTAATAATTGGTTCCAGGGGTACACGGGCAGCAGTGGTCTGGTCAGTGGAGGACTAGTGGAAGGAGGGACCGCAGACAGGCTTCAAAGGCCTAAAATAACAAACAATAGGCTCATGGCAGTTTTACAGCGGTTACATGGATACACGGGCAGGCAGCTTGGTGGTCAGTGGAGGAGTATTTAAAGTAGGGACCGCAGACAGGCTTCAAAGGCCTAACATAAGAAAATGGGCTGGCTGTAGGCACTTTATAATTGGTTCCAGGGGTACACGGGCAGCAGTGGTCTGGTCAGTGGAGGAGTATTTAAAGTAGGGACCGCAGACAGGCTATCAAAGGCCTAAAATAACAAACAATAGGCTTATGGCAGTTTTACAGCGGTTACATGGATACACGGGCAGGCAGCTTGGTGGTCAGTGGAGGAGTATTTAAAGTAGGGACCGCAGACAGGCTTCAAAGGCCTAACATAAGAAAATGGGCTGGCTGTAGGCACTTAATAATTGGTTCCAGGGGTACAGGGGCAGCAGTGGTCTGGTCAGTGGAGGAGTATTTAAAGTAGGGACCGCAGACAGGCTATCAAAGGCCTAAAATAACAAACAATAGGCTTATGGCAGTTTTACAGCGGTTACATGGATAC